>NC_142066.1:55412248-56094748 GCF_059756535.1 Pantherophis guttatus
GTGTTCTGATTTTTGCAAACTGAACTTATTTGTTTGTTTAGTCCAGGTGCAGAAACCCATACATATCACAGAAAATCTGGGACCAGCCATTTGGCTCAAATAGCTAACAACAGCCAGGAGTATGGAGGGGTAGGTTTGGAAGGGGTGGTATGGGGGGAATGTTCTGTTTGAGGAAAAGCTATTGTATTGTAAACAGGATAAAGAGAGACGGAGACAATCACTTACGGCTTGTCTGATATATCCCCAGGTCATTGTGCAGGATCTCCCACAGCACTATTTAATGGAGAAAAAGCATGGGCCATTAGCAGATCTTTTTAACTTTTGAGGGTAAAGGTGACAGATTCCTTGGTCTGAGTGATCTTCAGATGCCTGGTGAATTCAGCAGAACCCAGGATGTTCACAAGAACAAGTGCTACCCAAACTAGTATTTAACTACCACCCTCATGTCTTTGCCATCCTTTCACTATTCAACAGCTACAAGCTTCCGTGCTCCTTCTTCTCATCTTCTCTGCTTTTCAGAAGTTTTTCATTTCTTGAAAATAACAGCAGAAGGATTATCATACTCATATTATTTTTAAATATGTCAAATGTGATTTTATTTTCATGTCAGAATTGCCTTCTTGGATCGTCAAATCTGAGAAAGACCCTAATACATCCTACTCTTCCCCCTGGTCCAAAATGGTCCATTCTTGAAGAGCAATTGCCAACAACTACTTTCCACTGAGCAAAATTCTTTTCACTCATGACAGGAAACATTGAAAAATGTTTCTCAGCAGGTAGCAGCACTGGTTGATCTTGGCTTGGTTTGGGAACTAAGCAACCTTGCAGCTTGGATGGTTCTTAGCTGGGAGATCACTAGATAATCCTACAGACTGGAAGAAAGCAACCACAAACCACTTCTTCCTATTATCAAGAAAGCAATCCAAATGCAATCTTCATAATCATCAGGATTCAAGCTCATCTTGCGGGCATCTTGACAATATCCAGATTTATTTCTATCAATATCAGAATAGAAGAATATCCTGTTTTTCCCTGTCATGAGTAAAATTATCTGCTTCAAATGCCTGTTTGGAAAAAGTTGAAACAGAACAAAGTTCTCTAATTCCCTTCTTATTCTGCTTTATCAACATATGTTCTTAAGACAGTTACTATACTTAATATAAACCCCATGCAAAAGACATTCAAACAAATCTGTTGGAATATTTTAAACTATGTAAGAAACACATGCACCAAGCCAGCAAAAGGACCAGTGTTTAATTTTCCTGAACTCTCAAAATTGCATAAATATTGCTGTGATTCAACAAGCTTCTTCCCATGACTTCAAGAAAATTTGGATTTTCCATCAACCATTATTAAGATATAAAAGCATAGGATTGCTCCTATGGAATGTGTAATTCTGACACATGCAATTATTCCCCAAATAACTAGAAACAAGCAGGCTTTCTTAACAGTGATAATTTTACTGACTTTGTTTTTTGTTTTTCTTGAAGAGCTGAGGTGGGCTGGGCCTAAGGGGATAGGAGAGGAATGAGTTTAAGTGCAGCTAGACGGATGCTCCTCATTTGGTTGGTCTCCCTTCAGGCCACGTTGGGGCCGGTCTGTCCAAAGGTTGACAGATTCCCTCTTACACAAGCCAGATCTCAGGCTTTCACGGACAAGGAAGGAAAAAGACAAGTGCCAGAAGTCTTCCAACAAAAAGTCTTCCCGATGATGGGCAGCTTGTAAGATCCCAGGTCCTTTTAAAACATCTGGAGAGCATACAGTCTCTCCCATCCTTTACATTTTAGGGGACTATCTTTTACAGAGATGTGGAGAGGAATGACAATGCCCTGCAGGTAAACATAGTTTTCTTACCTTAGCACTGCTATGTGGGAGGCTTCCAAATATCCCTTAAAAAGGATTTAACATAGAAATGCAGTATCGGACTAAATAAGAATAACATAAACTTCTGTAGTCCAAGAGGAACAAAAGGAAAAACTTAGATAAGAGTAACGAACATGATTTACTCTATTGCATTAGTTTACTGTATGATTTTTATTCATGATAGTCAAAAACGTTATATTCTAAATTAATACAATAGACCCAAAGTAATAACCATTTGTATGGAGCAATAAATATACTAGCAATAAGAGTACGATAGCCCTAGCAATAAGAGGATAAAAGAGAGTCAAGATGGAGCAGTTCAAAGGCTTTTTTAAAAAAATCAGTCTTCTACTTCTGTAATGCTTAACTAAAATCTTTTAGAGAACGTGTTCAGCACTCTGCAGTTTGTGTTCCCCAGCAATATTGGCAGTATTATGTCATCAGAACTAGTCATCCTTGCTAATTAAGAAAAATATTTTTATATGTACATAACTGGATTGAGATGACAATATAATATTACAATTAAACAACTAAAGAAGAAAAGGAGGAAATCTGAATAATGAAAATAAAACAATTCCAACTTATTTGCCCAATTTTTTGAAAAGTTATCTTCTTTGAATTACCTCAAAAAAGTTTAATCCGATGGTTGGCACACAATATACATTAAGAACCCATTGCCACAAAAGGTAAATGTCTGAAAAAAACCAAAAATGACTGAAAATAATAGGCAAAAAAAAAAAAAAGTGCTGGAATCAGGGAAAATGTTCAGCAAAATATTTGGTATATTGGTAAGTATATAAAGAGGAGAGTTGCCCCAAATCCGCAAAGCTGGAAATTTGGGGAAACTATCCTAAGGATGCTACTCCAATGGCAATTTTTGTACTTAGATGCCAATCCACCGGTTTTTACTCATTAACAGGGGGAGGGCCTTATATCGTGGAAGGTCTTGGGGATCCCATGAAAACTTTCATATGTTAGAGATCCCAGGAATCAACCTCAAAAGAGTGAAAGCTGAATCTGGAAGGACTTTTTCACAAAAGGAGCAGATACTCTTATAATTAGTTAAATTAGACTGTCTTCTTCCACTTTCCATTCTTTTATTGATGGAAAATCTAGGATGTTCTTGGTTCGGTGTTTTAAACCAAGGGAGTATACTTTAGAAGAGATTTAAATTAGGCAAATAAAAGAGCACATTACAAATTTAAAATGTGCTACACTTAATTAAAACTGCCCCAAGGCTTCAAATGTTACATGAAAGAAATTCAACATCTTATCGTTTTTATAATATGAGCAGTACAATTAGAGAGAGGTCAAAAGTTGAAGATACAGTATTGAGCTATGCAATTATTCATTGCAATATTTGAAAATTACCAAAACATCACCATTTTTACATTGGGTCTCATATTATATGTGCACAAATGAAATTGAATAGAAAAATGTTGTTTTCTCCACTATTGCATCTGGATGCTTGGGGAAAAAACAGAAGAAAAAAGAACATTAAAAGATTTTTCAGTGATCTTTTTTTTTTTATTGAAAAAGTTTTCAAATACAAATTTTCCCCCTTTTTTTCCCCCTCTCCCTCCCCTCCCTAACCCCCCCTCCCCACCCATCCCCCCCTGTGACTTCTTCATAACAAAAAAAAAAAAACCTAATTCATAACAGATTACTTACTCCCTCCTCTAGATATTGACCTTTACTTACTAAAAATATTATTAATATTATAACATCCCCCTTTATCCATACATTTCAGAAAAGAGAAAAGAAAGGGAAAAAAAAAAGACATTATACTATGACATTATAGAATAACTTCTCCACTTTAAAACTATACAATAAGTCCTACTTTAACATTTAATCTTCTATATATATTACTATAACATTTCAAAGCGGCCTTCCCCATAAAATCTAGTTTAACATTTATTCCACTCTATCCATTTCCTCCACTCCCCTAAATATATCACTTAAAAATCCCTTTTCTTAGACTAATCAATCTACTAACTAGCTTATTCACCCACTATCATGCAAAATTACCATACACAACATTTCTTAATATCTTTGAATCACTGCCCACACTACTTAAAAATATATGTCTATATTTTCCATTATATCTAAATAAAAAAAAAGAAAAGACAATAACTTTAAATTTATAATCCATATAGTATCTTCTTTGAGGTCTTTCCACTGGATTGGTAGAACCAACATCCATAATCGGGTAACATAGCTTGCTGGTGCAACAGTTTATTCAGGATCTTCAATCATCTCTGCCCCCATCAGTAGTAAATATCTTCTTATATGTATAAAAGTAAAAACAACCACCCGAGTGACATTATAATTATATTCCATATAGTAATAATTGTGGGTTTCATCAGGATTATTAATTCCCATCATCGTAGTGGGTAACAACCCGATCTTCTGCATGCCCCAGCATAATTCTCTTGCCTTGTGATTCAAGATAATATAATATGTTTATCAACACAAAAAGAAATTCCAAAATGGATAATTCAAATCCATCAGTTTAAGGCTCGTTTCACGTCCCCAAATTACGGCCATGCAGAGATCTGCCACAATCCTCAGGATGATATTAACCAATACGTCGCCTCTTCTGTGTTTACACATAATCATTCATATTTTAAAGTCACTGGCTTCACTGTTGCCTAATTTAGAAATTTCTATTTTTATGCCACCTATTTCTTTTTTTCTTTTCTTTTTGTGGGTTTGGTTTCCATCCTGGTTTCCTTTCTGCAAATTGTGTATCATCTGGTCGGTTTTTATTCTGCTTTGTAGATTGGTCTTGTTGGTTTTGTTTTTGTATCTCATGTTTCTTTTTTATCCCTTGTATATCCCCTAATTGGTTTCCATGCTTATCCTTGCCTTGATAAGTCATCACATTAATGTTAGATGCCACTTCTCTCAAATTTGTAGATAGTCCAGCTGGGGTATCCAATAAATCCAAAGGCAATTCATCTGGTACAGTCTCTGTAATTCGATATTTTACCTTTATTTCCGGCTCCTTCTGCTTATCCTGTATTATACCTGAAGATGTTAAGTTCATTTTCAACCTATTTTGATAAAATTCTTCTGCTCTTTCAACAGTATTTAGCTGATATCTTTCTCCTTGGTATCTAAATATAATACCAACTGGGGCATCCCACCTGAATGGGATATTTCACTTTTTTAACTCAATCACCAGAAAACCAAATTTCTTCCTTTCCATCAATATCTTAGGTGGGAGTTCCTTGTAAATCCAAATCTTTCTTCTATACAATTGCAAATTAGAATTGAAGGAATTTTGCACGATATTATTCCTAATTACTTTATCTGTAAAATAAATCACCACATCTCTAGGCAATTGCCTTTGCTTAGCAATCCCGGAGTTGATTCGATAAACTCTGTCAATCCTACAAAACACTTCGTCAGGTTGAACCTTTAGAATCCCAGCTAGAAATTCAGAAGATATTTTCCTTAAATCCTCTCTATTATTTTCCTGCAAACCTCTTAATCTTATCGCATATTCTGTGAAATTATATTGTACCATTAAAATCTCTTTTTCAATCTTCTGTTGCAGATTTTCTGCATTACCATACTTTTGATCAGCATCCATTTTAGGTTTTTCTTCTAAGCTATTATCCTGAGTGTTTGTCAAATCATTTTCAATTTTTTGAATTCTATTGTCCAATTTATCTTGAATTTCTTCCATTTTAGACTCTAGTACATTAGTATTTGTATCCAACTGTATCATAAATTCTGTAAAACCATTAGCCACTTTTGAGAGTTTTTTCTCCAAAAAATCAAACTTAGATTTCACCAATTCTTTAATTTCCTGCTTAAATTTTTCAAGTTGCTGATTCACAATCTCCTCCCTTCTTTCAATCTCCTCTATAAAAAATTCTATTATATTAAAATCAGGTTTCTGAGACTGAAGAGTTAAGACTTGTTCCTTTAAGTTGTTGGTGGGGGAATCCCCCCCCCCTTCTTGTTTATCTGACTTTATGAGTCTCGGTGCCATGTTTCTGCCCAGGCAGGCTTTGTTAAAAAAAAGCAAGAAAGACTTCTTTCCAATCAACAACAATATCAGGTCTCCAAGGGAAAAAAAAGGAGAAAAAGACACAGGAGCGAAGTTTTGTCTACAAATGTAGCCAGTGGTATTTATTCCGCTACATTGTAGTAATAAAAAACGGAAGGACTTTCCCTTTCAGCCTCTCCTCCAGCCGACGCCATTTTAAAAGACTTTTTTTCCCTCTTTCTTTTCCTCCTCTCTCTTAAGTAATTTTTTTTAAAAAAATCAGTAAAATACTTGCGGTTCAGTATTACAGGTCCAGCTCACATTTTCTTTGAGTAGTCTGTTAAATTTGCAGGCTTGCTTTTGACGCCTGGCTCTGCACAGAAACTGCCTTGGTCACACCAGTGATCTTATTCTCATGCAGAATGAAACATTCCACCTTTCCTTATAAAAGGTGGGCAACCAAGCCTCTTAATTCTCCTTTATTAGTCATATGAAATCTTTTATAGATCCTAAAGTTCCATTTGAATTTTCATGAATCAAAGTCATAAGATTAAGAGCATAGCAACATTTTATTTATTTATTTTATTATTATTTATTAGTTTGATTTATATGCCGCCCTTATCCGGAGACTCACGGCGGCTTACAATGCTTTTAAGCAATAGCCTTCATACTTTTGTATATACCTGCTTAGTAGGGATTTTTGGCCTCCCCAAGTGGTGTTCTATTTTATACAAAGTCAGCTTATTGCCCCCACAAACCGGGTCCTTATTTTACCTACCTTGGAAGAATGGAAGGCTGAGTCAACCTTGAGCCTGGTGAGACTTGAACTCGCAGTAATTGCAGGCAGCTGGCAGCTAAATACTACTTTAACAGTAGTTTAGTCCACTGAGCCACCAGGCTCTTTTCACTGTATTTTCACTGTATTTGTCCACTCTATCTTTAATGTTTTCCCCTAAATTAAAAAAAAATACTCCAAATATTTCCTCACACAAGCGCTCAGATTTATTTTTCTTATCATTTTCCATTGTTGGTTTCTCCCCTTTTACACCATTCTTTTTAAGATGGTAATGAAAACTATATAATGTTCCAAATATGGCCCCACATAGATTGGTATATAGTAAATACCAAATTCTTTGTATAAATACAATTATGCTTTACACTGCAACTAAAGATGGAAAGCCTGAAACCTCAGAGCAATGATCCAGTACTATATGAGGGAGTTTCCTATATTTCTGGAAATACGTTTTAGATCTTGCAATTTAGGAGGAATATCACTGTTATTTTTAGAGTAAACAGCACATTCCTGCTCTTTAACACTTTTTCTATATGGGTGCTGCTTTATTACAGTTTAATACAGGATTATGCCTGTTAGCCTGAAACTGACATAGATCCAGGGGACAAATGGTGGAAGGCTAGGCTTGATCAAGAGAGTCCTCTAGACCAGGGGTGTCAAACTGGATCTCTTCCGAGGGCCGGATCAGTTTTGTAGTTCTCCTCTGTGGGGGGGAGATGGAACGGATGCCTCCTGCAGCATCCTGCCGACCAAAACTGGGCACATGCGGCCCCCATGCACCTCATTTTCAGCCTTCCCGGCCTCCTGTAGCACTCTGAGTTTGATATCTCTGCTCTAGACCTTAGTAATCTAATGAGCATTTAATGACAAGCATAAAATCAGAGAGACAAAGCAAATTCTTCACTGTCCAGGAACTCTGGATAAATAGGCATGTATATGAGATGTCTTGACTGATTACTTGAGGAACCAAAATAAATTAATAAAGTGAAAAAAAAGAAAAAAAACTATTGTGAGTCAATCAGTTAAAAACTTTATCCAGTCAATTCTTGATTGATAGGCTGTATGGGAGGCTTCCAAGGTCCTTCATTGTTGAAATTAAACAAAGTGTGTTTCTTTCACAAATGTAGGGGAACCTCTCTTCTTTACCATGACCAGGGCGTGGGTTAAATCTGGATTTTGCATGCACTGGATTTTACCTGCATGGTGAGCAAATGAGAAATAGATTTTGTGAGTATGTGCTCTATAAGAATATCTGCATGTGGCTACTTGGAGATGGGAGAATACAGTATATGAGGTGGAAAGGGAAGTAAATTCCCACTTCCTTTCACATAGGAAATGGATCTCATTTGATCTAATATTGTTACATAATAAAACTGCTAGATTTCAAACCGGAAAAAGTTACGTTCAATTCATGTTTGTACAACAAGCCTGACCCAGCCTGGCCTTCAGATAACAAAATTGTTAGTAAATTTGTTAGATGAATGAAGGAAATGAAAACAACTGCCTTTGACCTTTACAATAACTGGCACTGCCTATTTTATTTTTTTAATTAAATCATTTAATTATGGTAAAAAGAGTGATCTCTTCTTATTTTCTCTTATTTATTTATTTATTTATTTATTTATTTATTTATTTATCTATCTATCTATCTATCTATCTATCTATCTATCTATCTATCATATTTGTATACCGCCCTACTCCCGAAGGACTCAGGGTGGTGAACAGCCAAAATAAAATACAGAGACATACAAAAGTTAAAAAACTATTAAAAACAGATTAAATAATTTAGGCTCAAAAAACAAATTAAAAATATCCAATTTATCTAAAAAACATTTAAAACCCAATTTAAAAGCCAATTTAAAAGGGAGAGTTAGGCCAGACCAGCCTGTTGGAATAAAAACGTTTTTAGGGCGCGGCGGAAGATGCGTAAGTCTTGGATCCTCCGTATCTCCGGGGGGAGCTCATTCCAGATGGCAGGTGCCCCCGCAGAGAAGGCTCTCCCCCTGGGGGCTGCCAGTCGACATTGTTTGGCCGACGGCACCCTGAGGAGCCCCTCTCTATGGGAGCGAACTGGTCGGTGAGAGGCTACTGGTGGCAGAAGGCGGTCTCGTAAGTACCCTGGTCCTGAGCCATGGAGCACTCTAAAGGTGGTAACCAAAACCTTGAAGCGCACCCGGAAGACCACTGGGAGCCAGTGCAGCTCGCGCAGGAGGGGGGACACATGGGAGCACCACATCGCTCCAGTCACCACCCGTGCGGCCGCATTCTGGACCAATTGGAGCCTCCGGGTGCTCCTCAAGGGGAGCCCCATGTAGAGAGCATTGCAATAATCCAGGCGTGAGGTGACAAGGGCGTGAGTGACCGTGCGTAACGAGTCCCGATCCAGAAAGGGACGCAACTGGCGAATCAGGCGAACCTGATAAAAAGTTCTCCTGGCTACGGCCGCCATATGCTCTTCTAAAGACAGCCGCGAGTCCAGGAGGACGCCCAAGTTGCGAACCCCATCTTACAACATCCTTAGTGATTAAACAAATTAATAAAGAAAAAGGGATAAACTATCCTGTTCTACATCCAAGGACTTTTTTCCACTTACGTAAACATGATATAAATATATCCTGCTGTGTCCTCTTGATGTCCTTTCACCTAATCCGTATCTTAGGAGTGAGTCACTTTTGAATCACTGTTAGCAGAACAAAAACTGGACTATACAATCCAATATACATCTAATTAATCAATAAAGTCATTATTCTTTTCCCTTATTATTCTGACATGAGTAATAAGTGGTGGTACAATTAGATAACCCCTACCAGGTTAAATCAGTCCACTTCTTATTGGTCACATTAGCATGGGGAAGAGTTACTCCCTTCAACACCTTGGCCCATGGGTGAAATGCTACCTGTTCGCACCGGTTCAGGCGAACTGGTAGAAAAAAAACCTACCGGTTTATACAAACTGGTATTTCTGACGATCAGCTGTGCCCCGCGATTTATATTCACTAGAAAGTAGGAAACCTATGCTTTCTAGGTTTCCTAGAAATCTAGGAAAGGTTCCCCCCTCACTGTTCTACTTCAAAAGACTCCTTTTTCTGCACGAAGCATGCGTTTGGTGTGCACTGCGCATGCACAGGCAGCGAACTGGTGACAACCCACAGAGGATTTCACCACTGCCTTGGCCCTGACCTAGTTTAGACTGGGCTCTCTGTTCTAGCTGTCAAATCTCTCAGCCAATTCCCAGCTCAGAGGCTTTGACAGAAGGCTAACGTGAATCATTGCATAACCTCTTTATGAAACCTCTATGGCTGATCAGCTGCTATTCAGACTCTTTTCTGAATATGATATTAGTTAAAGTGTATTCAAAAGGAACTGGAACAGTAGTTGAGCACCTTGAGAGGGAATTTGGGACTTTGCCTCCTCCCACCCCCCACCCCACCCCCCACTCAAGACAGTATTTGTAGCATAACTTTGTCCTGGTTGATGGCATTTGTTGGGAGAGGACCAAAATGAAGCCAGTTGAATCTCCCAGTCTCTGTCTTTGATATGCCCCATACATTGTACATAAGGACAGTAGGTTTAGCTGGCATCACATCAGACACTGCTGGTATGAGAATAGCAAATGTTAAGAATTGGTTCAAGATTACATTTAGGTCAGTCATGGGAGAAAGTTCCCACGTTTGCTGGATCATGTGGAACAACTTTTAACTAGATTGATTCTTGGTCTGATTCACTCTTATGGTGGGGAGGTATGGTGGGAACCTCTACTGGGATTTACAAATGGATGGCGAGCCCAAGAATGGTACACAATATCATCTCCTGGGAAACCAGGGCTGGTATGGACACTTTTCTGACCATAGAATTCTGTTTCTGTATCAGCAATCCAAAATATTCAAATAAGAAAATTAAACTTTCACTACTATGGAGGAGAAGCAACAAGAACAGTTTTTCTTGCTTAATTTCTATGTTGCGAACAGAACTACTGCTGTATATGTATATTGGTGAATTAAAATGTTAAGAATTGAAAATACCTCATTCGTGGCATTTTTTAAAACTTGGGTCAAAGTTCAAAATGAGATTTCTACCCAAGACAGTTCTGTAGTCTATATTAAACTTATTTCTGAAAGGGACGTGACTTTATAATCAGTCCATGCTACAAATCACACTTCTGTTATGGATAACAAATCCAGTTTTTCATCCCCTTGAATTAAAAGAAGGCTTGAATCAATAAATAAACTTCACAGAGTGGGGTTACACTTGAGAAGAAAGCTGTGATGATATTTTTCTAGGAAGCTCTATCAGCCTTCTTTTTTAAAAAAATCTATAACATGAGATATAGGAAATTTTCTGTTGATTTGAGGACATTGTTGGTGACCTCGTAACAAAAGCCAAATCACTCCATATATCTGATGATGTATAGCTGATAATACATATCCACTGCCATGACAGTGGATAGCCTGAAGGTATAGGTTAAACTCAAAACAAGCAAACTAAAGTTTTTGGATTTCATTGAATGCTAAATGTTTGTAGAAACCTTTGACCTTGCACTAATGGCCAAAGCTGACCACACCAAGTCTTGTTATAATCACCAGCAATCCATTAGATTCTGCTGCTTGTTTTGGTGTCACAAGTAGCATTGAGGCAAAACGATTCCAAGACAGATAGGTGTATAATTTACAAGATGCATATGTGTGTGAGAGAGAGAGGGAGGGATCTATTTTACTGGAGGGACAAGAAAATAGCATAAGCACACTTCAGGAGACCAACTTGTCAGATTCATTACTAAGAATGTTTCACAAGGAAGATTAAAGAAAATCTAGCTGAAGGTGCCCAGCAGCTAAAATGAAGTGGTCAAGGATGGAACAGAATAGAGAGCACGTTGTTGAAAAATATTTCTACATAAATCAAAGAATATCAACATCTTAATTAACAAAATAATCTATAAATTTGGTGAAGATTTTTCACTAACAAAATTTACAGGCTGTTCAATTTTACAGATATACTAGTCCAAAGCAACAAAAAGTACAATTTCTGAGTTAAGAGCAGAAATAACATTTAAAAATTAAAAAGAAATAGCAAGTACATTGGGACAAAAGGTTCTAGATCAATCTAATGCTGCTGGGATTATGGGTGCTGAAGTCTTAACAATTTAAGGGTATCATTTGGGACCAGGCTGTCTCCAATACTGAATTAGTTCTCATCTTTTTTTTTTAATTACAGAATATACAAAGCTGAAATATTAGGTCTACAGTTCAGAATTTAAAGTGACTGAAATCTCAACAGCACCTTTCAAATGGAGGGGAAATTGTGAATTAAAATAGGATATGCAGAGAAATTCACAGAAGAAAGTCAAACTGCAAAATGGCAGGCACATTATTGTGACTGATTACCTACCATCTTGTCCTGGATATTGGCAAACTTCCTCTCTGACTTTTCTGATGCCTTCACTTGAGGATCCTGCACCAGTTCAAAAGCAGCTGGGGTTCTTTCTGCTCCCACCTTACCAGCAATGCTGGAAAGGTGAGCTGATTTATTGCCAGTTCAAATACAGTTCATCTGAAACTGCAGCAAAGCTAATTTTTCCTTTCAAATACCCAGCTGCTTGGCAGCCCAGTTTCTTCATTGATGGGGACATTTGCCTCTCTGTCTTCTTTCTCCTGAATTTAAGGCAAACAAGCTCTTGATTTCTGCTCACTCCTGGAGCTTTAATTGAGGACATATTTCACGAAAATTTAGGATCAAGATAGTTGCTGAGAAGAAAGAAGAAGACTAAGCAGCAGTCTATTGTAGTTTTCACGGTATCTAGGTGACACTAGCCAAAGATAAAAGAGAAGTGGACACAGGTTTTGCCAGTTTTACCCTGCACTGAGGCGGCTACTGTGCACAGCAAACAGCTGTAAACACAACAGTAAAAACAAGCCTTTCAATCAGAGGTGGGTTCTACTTACCTTTACTACCGATTTGTAACGGGGCCGCACACACGCACGCTCTTCTGCACATGCACAGAAGCGTTTTCATGACATCTCGGGTCAGTGGACGGAGCCTCCCGCCGGTTTTACTACTGGTTCTATAGAAGTTTGAATTTACAATCAAAAGAAATTCAGGAAAACAGCTGATTGCCCAAATGTTAACATGTTTACTTGTTCAATTCCATAGGTTGCCATTGCTTTTGTAACGCAAGCAGAAGAAATGGGACTGGAGCCCCACGTAGCCTCCAATTGTTTCAATCCTTCAGATTTGGGAAGGAGGACTTGTTTTGTTTTGCAAAGGGCCAACAACTGTATGCAACATGTACTGAAAATAAGGAAGAAGAATACGAGCCATTTTTTCCCTCCCTTTTGTTGGAGTGGGAAGCAAAAACACTAATAGACATTGCATCCTATTTACACTTTCCTATTGATTAGCTTGAGGAAGCACTGATGTTCCCTGCTACTCCCAGTGTTTCAAATTTGACTGAAGGTTATTGGCCATCAGGTCAAAGTTCATTTCATGGGCCTGAAGGGTAAAAACGAGAGGGGTTGCTTTACTTATTCAGAAATCCTCCACTTGCAGTTCAGTGGCTAAGTCCACAGTTCTACAACTTTAGTTTATCAATATCTTTTAAAAGTTTAAAAGGAAAAGTTCTCTGTTTTCCTTTTCAGATTTTATTCAAAACTGGATATCTCTAGCTCATTCTGCTCCTACAGTACCTTAAATTCAAGACTCAACAACTGGTTGCAACTGCTTTTACTAATGGTGGACTGCTTATTTTGCACTGAAGCATGCAAAACATTTATTAACTGAGATTTATCTCTTTATTAGTTTAATTTCCTTAAATATTCATTTTACTCTTGGCAGCACTAGAAAACAACTTTTAAACCAATTTCCTTCTACATTTTCACACTCTCATATCATCTAATCAGCTTTGCTGGAATGGTGTAGAGTAATGTATTGGGAGTTGAATGATATCAGCTAAAAGCCAAAGTACTATTTTGTTGAACATGGCTTATAAAATAAACCACAGTTGGTTGTTTCAAAGCCTAAGCCTAAGGTTATTAAATGTTGTGTCCATTTGATTATTAGAGAAATAGATTTCCACATCAGGGCATTTTGTTAAATATAGATGGAAAGTCTACAACTATTTATAGACCTATTATGTAAGAGGAGGAGAACATATTAACTTTTTGATGCATCTTTCTCAGCCTTCCATCCTTCCAAGGTAGGTAAAATGAGGACCCAGATTATTGGGGGCAATATGCTCACATTTGTAAACCCACTTAGAGAGGGCTGTAAAGCACTGTGAAGTGGTGTATATCTAAGTGCTATTGCTATTGCTCTTCAGCTGGAGTAGATTTTTTTATGCTTAAAATAGATTATTTGATTTTTTTCTTTTTTTGTAGACATGGGTTTTATTTTTGTCACTGTTAGTGTTGAATATTCATTAGTCTGTTTTTTTCTTTCTTTTTGTTTTGCATTTTATCTTTGGTGAAAAAAGAATAAATAAATATGTTAAAAAATTACAAGTAGTCCACAATTGAGCCCAAAATTTCCATTGCTAAGCAAAAAAGCAGTGAGTTTTGCCCCACTCTATGACTTTCTTTGCCACAGCTGTTAAGTGAATCACTGCAATTGTTAGGTTAATAATAATACATTTATTGAGTAAATCTGATTTCCCCATTGCCTTGGTTGTCAGAAGATCACAAAAGCTGACCATATGACTCAGGGATAGTTTCCAAGCATCCAAATTTTGATCACGTGATTGCAGGAATGCTGTAATGGTAGTAAGTGTGAATAATGATCATAAATCACCTTTTTTGGTGAGGTTGTAACTTTGAACGGTCACTAAATGAATGCATATACTGTAAGTCGAAGTCTACCTCTATGGATGAGAGAGTTAGGGTTGATCAATTTTCCCCTCAGCCTGTCAAAACAAAGGTGGTCCTTATGCAACACCAGAGTTGAGGGGCCTCTTGATGATTCCGTCTCAGTTTATCTTTCTCCACTCCAGGAGCCGAAAAGAGTGGTTCAGGTAAGCCTCCTTCCCTATCTGTCCATCTGAGCCACCACTGATTTCAAACATTTTTTTTACTGATGAGCAAAAAAATAACACAGAAATTATGGTTTCCAGCAGCCTCTGTGGTAAGTCAAAGAAGTCAAGATGGCAGCCCAACAATATGATCAAAGCCTAAGGAGCAAGGGGTTCATCAGGCATTTGCAGCCACTATCTTTACTTTTTAAAATCTTCTCTGCAGATGACCCTGGCTGATTGTGTGCTGTTGGTCCACAGTCACTTGCCTGCAGGGATGACTGTGATTATACAAACAAAGCCATCAAATATGTATTTTGCAAAGCAGCACATGTTAATTCTGGCAGATAAATCAGTCTGCATTTTTGTCTGCCACTTCTCTTTCAATTTGAGGAAAGAGATTTGGCTATACACATTTGCTCAAAGGGAAAAAATGGTTTCTTATGGGTGGAGATTTAGATACTGGCTAGCCAAAGGGTATATGATAAATTTATTTCATTGTGTGCTTATCTTCACGATGGTCTGTAGTTCCATGGGATTTTCTCACTTCAATAACAAGAAAAATTACATAGGAACATTTCCACTTATCTTTTTCAAGTAGCGGTGTTGCTCTTAACAATAAGACAAAAATTGCCCTTGGGAAAATTTGAAAGAATTTTAAAAGGCCATTTGTGCCCAGTCTAAATACATATGGGAGATGTTTTTATATTTTTAGCTCAAAGTCTTGGGAGGGTTCAAAATATATTGAGGGTGGTTAGGGTAGAAATAGAAGGCCCAAAGAGAATATAAGCCTAGATATTTCTTCTTCCCCATGAACTGACCTTCCATGAAGTGTTCTTCCGTCCCAAGTTCTTGGTTGGTGGGAAGAAGCTTGTTGAGGTTAGGTGCTGGAATTTTAGCTGCAGGCATCTCAGACTTGATATGATTCAAAGCTCAGCAATCTACAGTGCTGATCTGGAGCTAAGTTGGAGACCAGCCTCTTGGTGAAGACAAAGACTGAGACATTCTGGAATTGCTTCAGGTTATCCTTTGAAAATCACCTCTGTTTGGCCTTCAGCCCCTTTCTTCTAAACTCTTTTTAAATCTTTAACATCTCTCCAATTGCCCCAGGCTGGACCCTTCCATGTGGCTGAGCTGTCATAGAGATAGCCAGACTGACCTTCCCTGGCCTGTTATACCAGGTAGTGCCACTAATGGACTGCTCCTCTCATTAACTGTTTGCCATCTGCCTTAGCTACACTAAGGGTTGTAGGTAGCCAGGGAAGGTGTGCTGCATAAAACACCCAAGACTCCTGAGTTTGTCAGTTTGGGCTGAATATCCAGCTTTTGTTGTTTCCAGTATGATTTCTATTGAGTTTGACCAAGAGTCCTTATGAAAAACCAGACTATACTTACTGGATTTAATTCAATTTTCTTTCTAACATGCACTTTTCTGTCTTCTTGCTTCATCTTAAGAACAGCAATTTTCTCACAACCATGGAATAAATGGTTCCTCAGTCCTTCAAGGAGGAACAAAAATCCATGAAGCTAGCAACTCAAAGAATCATACAAAAACTAAGGAGAACAAACAACTGCAATAAAATAGTCTATAACATAAGGTAACAAAAAAGTTTGCATTATGACTGACAAGGAAGCTGGGTGTCAACCATATAATCTCACAACCTCATTGCATTTTCTTCTGTGATTCTTGCCTCTTGGGAAAAAAGGTTACCATTCAGTTATTATTCTCTTCAGTTATTTTCAATTACTTATACTAGGAATTTAGGGACATACAATCCCAGAAAATTCTGGGGGTTAAAAATTGCAGAACCCCACTCAATATAGAGAGAGAAAAGGGAGAGATAGTCGGAGACAGAGACAGAGAGACACACACAGAGAGAAGTGATCAGCATTTTATTTTTTAAAAGTTTTTGTTTTATAGAGACAAATCAGTTCTAATAACATATAAATAGTCCTGCTGCTCATTTTAGTGCATCATTTTGTTTCGTACAATGGGCAATTTTCTTCAAAAATGTTGTTTATATTATTTATATTAACTTACATTTAACCAGTCTGTCATTTGTTAACCATTCACCAGTTTAAAGAAATATCTCTGGAGCTCTTCTAGAGTTCTTTTTACCTTCGTTTGCAGTTATGCAAAATGGCCAGCTTATTGCTTAATTCCCTGGCAGAATCAGAGGGGGATCTGAAATGCACTGAAACAAGGGCTGAATTTAATAAATTAAGAAAGAAAGCAGAACAAGCAGATTATGAACAGAACTTGGTAGGCTGTGGCCAGATTTTGTCACAGTATCCACCTAGACTTTGAAGATCCCATTATTGGTTATCCCATGTACTGTAATGTATGATGAAAGTGATTATTATATTATAACTGAATTGATAAAATATTGGCCATATCCTTCCATGGTGTGGTTTGATTCTATTCATACCAAGCAAATGTGTATTGCAGTGATACAAAACTCACTCCCATCTCCATTCTTCCTAAATATGTCTGCCCTGATGGTCCATGAAGAATCTACAAAGAATTGCCCCAAGGAACTCCTAGTGATACATTCCTTCCCTGACAATCTCTCTCATCCAAGCAAAGCTCTCTCCCTAGGTAAGTCTTCTGACACATTATGAAACCACAAGTATTTTAAGCTGAGTAAAAGGGATGACAGTGGTCTATAATCCAAACTGACAAGTAACCCAAAGGGCAGTGGGTGAGGGGAGGAACAGAAAGGAAAAAGACTTTTTGAATAACAAAAATAATTATTTGTGGCAGGTGTGGTGGGTAGAGTAAGGGGAGGTGTTGAGACTAGGCGGCGATGGGCAGAGGTGAACTACTACCTGCTTCTGGGAACAAGATATATATGTATTTAAGGCCTACTCTGGTCAGGACTGGTCTGCACATAAGAAGAGCTGGCATCACCATGACTCCTAGTGCCAATAAAGCCAAAACAAAATAGTAAACTAATAAAAGCAGTAAAGAGTAAAAGACTTGGTTGCAGAGCAGCAGAAAATCTGTAATACTGTCAATAGTGACATTGACATGCAGTTGGCAAAGCTGACTCTCTTTCCAAATTAAATTGACCTTCTGGGGCAGCACAGGAATAATGCACTTTCAAAAAGCTTGAGAGTGTTAAACGGGGCTTACATAAAGGCATGAGAATTGCTTCGGAAATAAGTTAAGGAAGATTTTCAATCCATGGTTGGCCCAAAGGTGCTTTTTCCAAAAGGCAATTGGACATTCCTGGGGGTTTTTTCTTTGAAAATGTTTCACTTATCATCCAAGAAGTTTTTTCAATAGTTGAAGAAGAAGTTTCTTGAATGAGAAGTTTTTTTTTCAAAGAAAAAACCAAGAAAGTTCAGTTGCCTTTTGGGAAAGAAACACCTTTGTGATATGTTTGGGAAAGTGCCAGTTGGGCATAATGGTGGTGCTGCCTCTTCAGGCACTCCAGTCTCCTGTTTGCCAAAGGCAAAATGGTCACGGTGATCGCCATGGAAGAGAGAGGTGGAGGAGAGTGACTATGTCTAAGAGGAGTCTAACATGATCATAGGATTTGGGCAATTCCAACTCCTAATTATGTCAAAAACTGTATTTTAGGTCAAGTGTGCCAGAGCACATCCAAAAGTTATGTTGGAATAAAAGAGAAAACACTCTTTAAAATTGAAACAAGTATGTCTAAAACTACCTCTGCTATGGATTAGAGATGAGATGAAGGCAATGTGGTGGCAGAAAAAATGAGTTCCTGAATCTTGTTGTATTTACAATATGTGAGGTTAAGCTTCATGGCACTCTCAGTCAGTGCTGCCCAAATTTTATTTGGAAAACATATTGCTCTAAAAGAAGGAAATGAATGAAAAAGAGTGCTTTGTGACTAAATCATTGTTTCTCAACCTCAGCCAATTTCTCCAATCAGCATGCTGGGAGTTAAAATCCACATACATATTAAGGGAGCTGAAATTGAGAAACACTGGCCTAAACAAAAGAAAATATACATTGACAATTAATCTAAATCCAATTTTAATTGTATCTGAGGCTACCAAAATCATAAAAGAATAGAAATATATTCAGTTATTATTCCCTTCATGCATTAATAGATAAGATGAGGTTGTGTTTCCAATTCCAAGAAAAAGTATTCCTCCTCTTTTAAATTTTTTGAATATTGGTATCTGTGGAGTCTTTGGTGCTCTCTAATCTTGGTTGCTCGCTTGCAGACATTTTATTATCCAATTAGATAATATCATCAACCCTAGTGAGTGTAGGGTTAGCACCTACCAGTATATACAGTAGCTTGCCTTGCCAATATTGGTGGGGTATGGTTTTCTTCTTGGTAGTTCCTTTATTAGGATATTGGGTTTTTTGCTTTATTGTTTTTCTAGGATTAATCCCTGCTTATCTGAATGTAGGTTCCTGAAGAGAGGATATGTTCTGGAGCTTTTGTTTGTTTGTTTGTTCATTTCCTTCTTAGTTGTTTTTTTTAATTGTCTCCTTTGGATGGCATGTAAATATGATTTATTTCTATTAATGGATAATTTGTTTGACTGCCAAACTTCCAGGAATTCCCTTGCAGTTTTTAAAATTTAGATTGGTGTAAGATACTCAGAGTTTTCCAGTTGAGACTATAGTTGAGTCTGTCCATGTGTTCTAAAGAGTTTTCATCAAGTCTTTGGACTGCTAAGTGGCATTCATGAAGGTCTTTAATTTTCTTCTTTAAAAATAATATATGGCACTATGTAAGGAATTAGTATATTCATGCTTTTTAGATATTTGGGTCTACAGCTCCCAGTAAGCCTTAGTAAGCAGAAATAATGACGATTAGCATGAGAACTTAATCCAAAACACTTGGGAAGTGCCAGATTGACTACTCTCATCCATAGTGACCCAGCTGTGGATCTACAGGATATAAAGAAGGCTTTCCAGGCTCCAGTTACTTCCAGAGATGCTCTCTAGTGCATCAGTGCTGAGTTGATCCTCAGAAGAGAGCATACACAAACATTTTAACATGACCTCCCTATTTGATTTTTGCATCTTCCTCCTATAAAAATAAGTCTTTTCAGATATAATAGAGATTTGTCTTTAGTTTTCTTTTTAAATTAATACATGGCACATTTCTTATATGTTGGAAATGCTGGTGTGAATTTATTTTAAAATTCTCCTGCTTATGATTAGTGACTACTGTATGCTCAATGTGGCCCAGACTTAGATTGTTCTTGCATCGGATCATGATATGATCTGTGTCTCTAGATTGCCTTTATTTTTGGACAGGCACCAAGAAGGAAGGTTATGCTTTTACACTTTACTTAATGGTAACTGTAATGAGGTCACATAACGTAGCCTTTTTCTCCAGAGACATTTGGGTATAGGCTCCCTTGTATAATGCATGATTCTGTTATCCCATCCTTGTACATTCCTGAAGGCACACCCCTTGGTTTTAGTTACACCAAAGAGTTCAAAGTTGAGCACCACAAGCCATTATTATTTCTTGGGACAAGTTGTTGTCTGTCCTGAAAGAATTCTACCTGGTCCCCTTGGGGCTAATAGTCACAGAAGATTTCTCATGTTTAAACCTGACCCGCCATCCTCTACACTTTGAGCAGGAGGAAACATGAGAAGTAAGGCTGGCAGGACTGGGATTGCAGTGTGTGTGCATGTGCGTAAGAGAGAGAGAATGTCACTTGCATGTCTCTTTCACACATACTTTCCCCATCAGCAATTCCTTGATCCCTTCTTGGAGCAAGCCAAGCGCACACCTGTGCACCTGTGCTGTTGGAGGCCTCCAGGCCTCGAAATGACATGGTACCGAAGGGGAGGAGGGTGGGGAGAAGTTAAGTTTCTTCTTGTTTAAAATCTGCAACATACTGGTTTCAGGTGACCCTCCCCTGATTTGGTTTCATTCCCTTACTCAGAATGAGGCATGTCAGGGGTTGAGGCTGAATGGAAGCCAAGAGCACTGAAAATGGTTCACTACTCAATCGCTGGGCTAGTCTGGGCAGAAGGGCAGTAAATTACTGGCAAATGGCATTCCCTCCTGGTGGCATTTCCTGCAAATACATGAGTCACTCACATCTGTAGAACTTCACTCTAGTGAGTCACTGCAGCCGGCAAGAGCAGAAACCTCCCTGCTGATGCCATCCAGATGTGCTGGCTTTTGTTTTCATTTCCCAACCATTGTGGCCTCTGATGTTTGAACCAGGTCATTGCAGAAGGTGGCTTCTACATAGGCAGGAGCACAACCAGGAAGGAGCAGAGAAGAAGGAAAGCATTTTCAGCTGCTTTCTTTTCTTTTTATACCAGGGGTATTGGTGGGGAAGAGAGGAAGGGAAATGAAGAAGGGTAACTGCAACTGCTCATTTGAAGCAGTTTTGTATATGTTCTATTTGGTCTGTACCCCACTGCAGTTGCAGCGATTTTTTCCTGTTCTTTCCTGCTCAAAAATCTTCCTGGGTGTGGGTCAGTAAATTGCTTGCTGAACAATTTAAAAAGTAGTCTGGGTGCATAAGATATTTATTTATTTGCTTATTTATTGAGACATTTATTCATTATACTTATGTAGCTGCCCATCCAACAATCCAGTGACTCTGGTTGGCAATGCACATCAAAACATTGCAGCTACAGACTGCTCATCTCTTCTGTTGTAGGTCTGAACATTGGTGAGTGAAAAATATTTATCTGCACTCACCCCAAACAACATATAACTTTCCAGATGTCCTACTTCTCCTTTTGCATCTATTCCCCCTGACATAAATATTCCTTAATTGCAAGACTTTTCCTTATCTTTGCTCTTGACATACATAAATAATCATACCAGTCTATCTTTTGAGAGCTGTAGTAAACTGATAACCCAGATGATATGAAAGGTTTTGAAACTTGAAATGAGCGTTTT
Source organism: Pantherophis guttatus (assembly GCF_059756535.1). Lineage (NCBI taxonomy): Eukaryota > Metazoa > Chordata > Lepidosauria > Squamata > Colubridae > Pantherophis > Pantherophis guttatus. The sequence goes on from NC_142066.1 coordinate 55,433,769, forward strand.
AATATTTTAAACCCCTGAAATATGAGCAATCCTGCAGGTTCTAATCACTGTGCAGGGAAGCTCCAGGTTGTATCACCAAAGCTGAAGGTTGTATCAGCTACCACTATTCCAGTTCGTTAGGCTTCAGACTTATTACATAAATAACAGGGTTGAAAATGTCTGATTTACAGGGGTATCCACAGGGTATGATAAAAAGTATTACAGTTTTTGACACCTCTGCTGGTTTGTGATCCAATACATGTGTAGAAACAATCTGGGGTAGAGCTTGAAATTTGAGAAATTTGAAATCCAAAGCCTCCTTCTATGTTTGTCGATGTATTTATATACTTGCTTTTAGAAAGAGGCATAAGATTTCTGAATTGTACTTTTTGAACATTAAATCATATTTATAAGTATAGCTGTTGAATAATTTGGAACTTTAAAATAGTTTTTCACTTGTAATAACCTTTGTAATTTTAAATTAGGTAAACTGCTAATTAGCTGAAGGGAGTCCCTCGCTGATTTTGGATGATCAAAGGAAAGCTAAGCAGGGTGACAACTAGTTAAGATGAAGATGAGAGACTATTGGTGTGGGGGGGATCCCATGTCTGTGAACTAAACTGAGAAGTTTTTTAAAAAATCTGTGCACTAAACTGAGGAGTTTTTTTTTTTTAAATAATCATCCTGAAAGGCACATTGGTAAAGTTCCTGGAAAACAATGTAAAGTCTAACTGACCACCAAAAGTTGAGCCTGCTTGAACAGATTCATGCTTAAAGAGAAGAGGGGTAAATAGCTAATGAAATGCTAATTGTTCTTATTATCTTTTAGTATCATAATTCAAGAAGTGAGAACTATGAGAACTATGACATATCCATAATATTAACTGGAACAGAAACTTTATCTACATTAATGCACAATTACTAAACAAGAATGTTAGGCCACTAAAGTTTACAGTTCAACTTATTTATTTTAATTTACATAGGGTAAAGATAAACGTTCATCTCTGACATATTTTACATCCATATATGCCAGGGCACTCCCCATTTGTGACATACAAATACTACAGTGTGACACAATCATTACTGTTACATTGGCACAATTGTTGGATGAATCTACTCTAAATTATAAGGGAGAATCTTGCTATAGAAATAAATACATTAGCAACAGCACTTAACACTTAGACTTATATACTGCTTCACAGTGCTTTACAGCCCTCTCTAAGTGGTTTACAGAGTCAACATATTTCTTCCAACAATTTGGGTCCTCCTTTTACTGACCTCAGAAGGATGGAAGGCTGAGTCAACCTTGAGCCCCTCAAGATTGAACTCCTGGCAGTTGGCAGAATTAACCTGCAATTCTGCTTCAAGCCCCGGCACCACCATGGTTCTTACTATACTATTACTCTCCTGTACTATTAGAAATAGTATAACATGGAAAGAAGAGAAGAGTCACTGAAAAAAGAGCCTTGGTAGTACAGGGGTTTAAGGCACCCTGTTATTAAGCTTATTAAGACCAGCTGCCTGCAATTACTGCAGGGTTCGAATCTCGCCAAGGCTCAAGGTTGACTCAGCCTTCCATCCTTTCTAAGGTAGGTGAAATGAGGACCCAGTTTGTGGGGGCAATAAGCTGACTTTGTATAAATATACAAAAGGATGAAGGCTATTGCTTAACGCACTGTAAGCCGCCCTGAGTCTTCGGAGAAGCGCGGCATATAAATCAAATTAAATATATATATATATATATAGGCAGATGAGCAAACTAATAAAGTGATTACCAGATGTCTTTAAAGAGGAGATTTTTCTCACTCTCTCCCCTTCCTCCTCCTTCTCACCATTTTGAGGGGTTCTTGGTGTTCTTTGAACTCAGTTGTTTTCTTGCAAGCATCTCATTACCCAAACTAGGTAACATCATTGGTGCCCTGACTGATGCATCAACAGAAGATGTTGCCTAGTTTTGGTACTGAAACATCTACTAAAAACAACCAAGTTCAAAGAGTACCAAAGACCCCTCATTTTAATCTTGAGCTACAAATACTCTCCTTTATTGGTCTCATCATTTTGCTTGGCAGTACAAGTGGATCTTACCAGCTTTACTGTGGGATTGCCAACAGAATTGGGTCCACTTTACCTGCATCTTGAAATTACCTCCAAGGTCAAAACAAGAAATGAAGTTGGCACAAGCTGATCCCCCACCTCATCGGCTGCACTTGCCCACACTCTGCCATTTTCCTTTTAGGGGAAAAGATGGATCATGGCTGAAGCAATGGGATTACCAGAAACTCCTTTCCTGAACTGGAGGCTGTTACAGATTCATCTAGCCTACATTTTTTTTCTCTGGTGGCATTCCTAAAGTGCCTTGAACAGTGGCAAAGGTCCTAACTAAGGAAGCAAATTGTAATTACCATAATTCATATACAGTAGATACATTAAGTGTTATGATTAAGAAAGTTGTATTATTCTGGATTTTAAAATAATATTGTGTTTTGTTATGATCTTTGCATTGTTTAAATAAACTGATAGTCTGTATCTTTCATAAGGAGGAAAGTTACATACAATGTAGCTGCATTTCTCAATACAGTGAGCAATAGCCAAATGACTGCTAATTTAGCAGGAAAAAAATAAATATTTATTTAGCACAGGCAGTTTAGTCTTCCTATACTGGGGTTGCAATAGTGCAGGCGACCACTAACTTAATGCTGCCATTTAGTAGCTGTATAATTTTTGGAGTTCGTATATGGTAGGATTACTCCACAGGGACACCTAGGTTGCTGGATGAATATATATATTCCTGGAGTCCAGTAGAACAATGATATGCTTTTTAAATATAATCTTTATTGTCACTAACCAGCCAAATAGAATTTGTCCAACCAGTTGGCATCCACGTGGTTTAAAAAAAGGCAATGTCCTATTTTACTGCAAAAAAAGTTAAGGTGTAGTGACTGGTGAATATGCCAATCAGAAGAAAAATGATGTCTTTCAGTATCTCCTACTGAAGTAGATTGGATATGAGGAAGGAGGCAAGTTTGGACAGAGGGTTAGAGCATGGACCTGTCAAACTGCTGTGCAGTCTGAGGAATTGACCTGTCCGACCAATGCTGAAAAAAACGCCCCATCAGCCAAGTTGCTCTGTGGGATGCTACAGCAGAACAATCCGCCGGCAGGGCATTTATTTCTATACTTATCTGATAGGACAATCATCAGAGTTTCTTGCAAAAATCAAATCCAGAAGCACACACAGATAAACTGATGCAGCAGGATTCATTAACTTCTTTATATACACAATAATGCATGAAATAAGTTTACAATACCAACAGCAGATTCACAGTTTCATTTCAGCTCAGATCTGCAGACAAGTTCACACAGAGAGTACAGCAGAGAGACTTAACACACTAGTTTCAGTTTCTCTTTTCTGCACAGACTCAGAAGCTGCAGACTAAGACATGCCCTGGCTCCAGTCTGCCTCAGCTCCCAATTGGCTGATTTAGTTGCTATGCCTATTCATTGGCTGACCTTGTTACCATGTCTTCCCAGTCATGAATATTCTGACAGCGGTCATCTTAGAAAGGCCCTGGTCCAGTGGTGGGATTCAGCCAGTTCGCACCACTTCAGGAGAACTGGTTGTTAACTTTCTGAGCAGTTTGGTGAACTGGTTGTTGGAAGAAATCATTAGGGCAGAGAACCAGTTGTTAAATTATTTTAATCCCACCACTGCCCTGGTTTACTGCCTTCTCCAGTCACCTTGGGTGCTCCTGCTGTTCCTCTCCAGGTGTCATGTCAGTCAGAACAAAAGCCAAAATGGTCATGAAGGCAAATCAGTGGCAACCGGAGAGAAAAGGGCATGCAGGCAGCAGCCAAAAATTGCCAGTAGCAGCTGAGCAGAAGATTCACAGTCGATACTAAATTGTCACAAACAAATTGTGTTGGAGGAAGATAAAAAATGTTACCTCCATGTCAGATCAGAAAAAGCTAACTGACCTTATTGGTGGGCTGGGAATGAGAAGAAGGCTGCAGCTAACAGATATGCCCTTAAAGAAGCAAGGCATCATCAAGCAATGTTAGAGGGACATGTGGATGTGCCTTTGAAGACAAAGTCAGAGGGTTCAGCAGGAACAACTGTTTGAGTCCTTATTTGATAGAGTGTGACTAGATAGATAGGTAGATCCTGTCACTTCCATTCTGCTGGTGGGCTTATGGGCTACATTCAGAGTACTGGCTTTGATCTTTGACCCTGTAAATTAGAATTGAGCAACCAAGGAAACCATGGTCCCTTTGCCAGTCCTAAAGCCTCTGCTGTCATGCTGCCAAAATGGAGCAGGATTTGATTAATGACAGAGGGGGGGGATGTTTCTATTTGCATAAAATCTCTACTTGTTAGAGTTCAGGGACCTCTCCCCTTAACTAAACAGGCCTATTTTCCTTTCTAAAAATCCCATCCTCATAAATAAAAAGAAAAGGGAAATGACAAAAGTTCTGTCCAACTTCCTTTGATTATGTCAAATTCACCTGTCCTACAACTATTAAAGGAAAATAGTTTTGGAATTTCCAAACAAGACTGTTGTTTATTTGATCTCTCCCTATTTTAAGGTGACTTTTAAAAAACACAGTTACGTTTTCTACTTTTATTGTATCTGCCCGTTGCAGCAACCCATCTTTCTTTGTTAATTAGATTTGGTTTGAAGTTTCAACTGTGTTTTGTTATTAAATCATTTACAGAAATTGCTTTATGATTACAGGAATTCATTACAATGAAATGGAGAGGATACATTTGTTTTAGATCATCATGGGAAAATTGCAATTTTGATTATGGCTGAGAGAGATATTAAACACGCTCAATAAAAATAAGTGTGCAGAATGAGAAAGAAAGTAAATTAAAGTAATACAGCATACTACAGTAAAAAAAAAAATCCAGCCTGGTGCAATGCAGAAAGATTACAGTGAGATACATCTATAAAAAGCTAAAGAGAAATGAAGGAAGTGTTTTACAGAATTAAGAATAGGAATAGGAATAGGGAGAAGGAGAAGGAGAAGGAAAAGGAAGGGGAAGGGGAAGGGGAAGGAGGAGAAGGAGAAGGAGAAGGAGAAGGAGAAGGAGAAGGAGAAGGAGAAGGAGAAGGAGATTGTAAACATCAATTTCTTTCCATTACCATTAGGTAATTTCACATTACTCACTCTCTTTTAGTTTAGGTTCACATGGTTGCATCCTGGTCCCAATTGTTCTGTTGAAGTGCCACTCCTATTCCACTCTAAAAGGGCAAGTGCAGGTTGCCCATCCTTGTAACAAGGTGATGGAGAATAAACAACAACAAAAGGGCTCCTATGCAGCATAGAATCAGGGGACTGGAATTCCATTTCAGATAACAAATCTATTCCTGTCTGAGCTAATAGGTCATCTCAGGCAGTAGAATTTGGGATTTTGTATCACAGGACACGTGGTGGATTCTGATGCAACATTGATTATATACAGTATGATGGTGCACCACAAGAGCCAAATGGAGTTAATCATTGGCTTAATCATAAAAAAGCTGTTGGGTGTGTGGAGTGGACAGGAGTACAGGTAGTCCTCAACTTACAATCATTTGTTTAGTGACCATTAAAAGTTGCAATGGTACTTAAAAAATGACTTATGACAGTTTCTCACACTTATGATTGTTGCAGCATTCTTGTACTCACGTGATCAAAATTTGGAAAGTGGAAATGGATCAAAATGGAAAATATTTATTATGGTTGCAGTTTCCCAGGGTCATGTGATTATTTTTTGCAACCTTTTGACAAGCAAAGTCAATGGGGCAGCCAAATTCACTTAACAACCATGATACTAACTTAATTTAACAACTGCAGTGATTCACTTAACAACAGTGGCAAGAAATGTTGTAAAATAGAGTAAAACTCACTTAACAACATCCTGCTTAGCAACATAAATGTTGGGCTCCATTGTGGTCATAAGTCAAGAACTACCTGTAATGGTAAAAGCCTTTCAAGCTTATTGAGTTTTCTAGAACCCTGAGATTTGGGTTATTTCTCACTGTCTTCTTTTCTTTGCTTATAATTTCCCTCAATAGGAAACTGTCCTGCACAAAAATTAGGCCAGTCTTACTCAGAGACTTCTTCCCTAGTCACCATCCCTCACATTTCAAATCAAAGTTGATGATCTTATCTGTGTCACTATCAGCAGCTTAAGAGTCAAGACAGGATGTAGGAAAAATAACTGGGAGATCTCAAGATCCTGTGATGGTACTTTCTCCTTTTGTTATGATATGTCCCAAAGCAGTGATTCTTTGGCAACAAACCTAGACTGTATAAACCCCAGGAATATTCTACCTCAAGAGGTACTGTGGGAAATTCCCAGACATTTACCCCTGTAGATTCAGGAGCAGCAGTACTTGCCAAGTCTTTAGCAGAGTAGTATGGAATGTGGTTGCTTTGTTAAGTAACATTTTGGAAAATAGCCTTAACACCTGCAGTAGCACAGCAAAGATAGCCAGAGGTTTGCAAAATTAGGAAGTTCCTGAAATCCAAGAAGCCTCCCCACATGCCTTTATGAATAAGGTCACACCTGGCTCCTGGTGGGGGGGAACATATATGTATTTGCCAAATATGTATATGATCTAATATCAGTTATTACTCCAAGAGAACTAGAAGTTCTATATCTGAAATTGGTGAGTCAGTTGGTGCCATGTAATGCTTCCCAATTCTTGCCAGAAAGAAGGATCATCTGCACTGCCCTACAATCTTGGTTCCGTCTGTGCTGCAGACAGAACCAAAAAACTCTTGAGTGAGGCCATAATGTGTGAGCCTCTTTAAGAGCAGAGCAGAGTCTCTTTTTCCTTAATCCATAGTAAGCATTCTTCTGTAATCTGGCTCATTGTGATTATACTTCAGGAATGCATACTTCTAACAACTTGTGGATTCTGTAAACTGAGTATGTCCGTAAGCTATCAAATGGGCTGAGATGTATTCATACGTAAAGCATTAATCCCTTCAAAGTGCATGAATTTACTTGATCAAAATTGATAACTATGCCTGGATTCCTGTATCATCATCAACTAGTACATGAAGCTTTTTATTCTGAGAGTGTGATGCACAGACACAGCCATTGTGGTTTGTAAATCATAGTTTATAGTTTAGCATATTATATAAGCCTACTTAATTTGTCAGTGAAGCTCTTTGCAGAATGATAAAGCAGAATAATTTGGAGCAGCTCTAAATTGAAGGCTCCAGGTCCTTCCAGTCAAGCTATGCTGAGTGCTAACTAAATATCAGAAGAAGACTGGTAACATCTTTCCCAACTAACAAATGACTGGAAAAAATGCAGAAAAGAGCAACTAAGATGATTAATGGCCTGGAGACTAAAAATATGAATAATGGTTGCAGGATTTGGGTATGGCTAGTCTAGAGAAAAGAAGGACTAGAGGTGACACGATAGCAGTATTCCAGTATTTGAGGGGCTGCCATAAAGAATAGGGGGTCAACTTATTTTCCAACGCACCAGATGGCAAGAGAAGAGACAATGGATGGAAACTAATTAAGGAGAGAAACAACCTGGAATTGAGGAGAAACTTTCTAACAATGAGAACAATTAACCAGTGGAACAGCTTGCCTTCAGAAGTTGTGGGTGCTTCATCACTGGAGGTCTTTAAGAAGAGATTGGACAACCACTGGTCTAAAATAGTAAAGGGTCTCCTGCTTGAGCAGGGGGTTAGACTAGAACACCTCCAAGATCCCTTCCAGCTCCGTTCTAATTGATTGATGTTATCAAAAGACAAATCCACAGATTACAATTTCTAATGAATGGAATATTCATAAAGTTGAGGCCTTCTGAGCTAGCCAGAAATGTTTTGATGGATATAAGTTCAGCAGTCTCTGTTGCCATAGTTTATTGTCCTGTGGTAATTTTGAAATCTATCATCAAGTGACTTTGAAAATTAAGATAGTCTTTATCCTTAGTTGAATCCCAATACCAAATTTATACCCATTAAATATTTTTGACAAAGTTTGACTTGTTTAACATAGAATCTAGAGGGGTATTGCTGGCAAGTGATGGCATATATCACATTGTTGGAGGAAGAGCACATGAAAGTACGTCTAATCTTAGTTGATGCTGTGAAGATCTGTGATCATCCTATAGGGGTCAATGTGGATGCTTTACTTGACTATTCCCTGCATCACTGTAATGTGGTGAGAATGGAAAAATTGGGGATAGAAAATTGAACAATAATCCTGATTGTAGTTCAAGGGAAACAATTATTCTTTAGATAACATGAAAAAAATAGATGAAACAAGAGGAAAAAATTGCAGGAAGAGTGATTTACTGAGTTATTCAAGACACAGGATTAGAACTGTGACAGTTGCATATCTGCTTGGAAGAAAGAATGAAAATAATTATGGTAGGATACCATAAAACTGCAAAAAGTGAGGATGAGAGAAAAATGTTTTATGGAGAAAAATTTTTTGTACCATGCATGGAGAAAAATATACCATAGATTCATAGAATATCGCTAAAGAGAACAAGAAATAGTTACAATTAAAAGAAGCAGAGAAAATGCAAAGTAGGTTTTACAGAAAGAAGTTCCAGAACTGGATAGAAAAAGCTGAACAAGAAGCCTACAGCAGAGTGAGTAGAATTAAAAATGAAAAATGATAGGATTATTTGGTTGAAACTAGAATGTGTGAATGCAAGAAAGAGGATTTTAGAAATTTGTATGGGAGTGATACTTTTACACTGAAGAGTGGGACTCTTCAAATGGTCTAAGTGTCCAAGGCAAAATATGATGGAAAAATCACAAGTGTTACGAGAAAATTCAAAAATGATATGACTGCAGGAATAAATGATATAACTGGGGAAATGCTAAAATATGAATGTTGTTTGCTTTATGGAATTATTGGGTAACTTGTTCAAGATATGTATAAAGACTGGGTCCATACTTTGTTCCTAGAGGAGTACTGTTGTTATTTCTCTATACAATAGGAAAGACAACAAAAACCATTGCAAAACTACAAGGAATTAGGTATGTTAAGTCCATCTAGAAGTATTTTTGACAGTATTCTGGTAAAATTACACAAGAAGTAATCATGAGCAAGCATTGAGAAGTTTGTGTGTATTTGAGCGTCCTTCAGTAAATCATGAGACATGTGAAATATGAAAAATATCTGAAATACGAGGAACAAAGTTATTTCATTGTTGTAAAGAAAGTTCTTATGATAAGTGAATGAGCTTAATGTTTTATATGAGCATGAAGATTGGTCAATGAATGTATTAAAAGCAATACAGGATGGAAGTAAAGCATGTATACAAATGGGTCAGTGAATGAACAGAAGGAGCAAGGACTATGCAAATATGTTTGATGTTCTATCATTATATAATATATGTGGAATCCTTGGTGCTCTCTGAGCTTGGTTGTTTTCTTGCAGATGTTTCACTTCCCAACTAGGTGACATCACCAATATTAATATATAAATCATATAAATAATAATTGAAATTACAAGTATACCAAGATACAGTAGTTGTGTTTGATTGGGAAAATCAAATGAATAATTACACATTATAAATAAATAGTGAAAATTTTTAATGAGATGAATTTGTTTACCTTCGTAGATTCTTTACTAAAAATGGGGCAAATGGATGGAGAAGTATTAAGCCATGCAAATATTTTAGAAAGTAGTGTGTAGTGCACTGCTCTGAATGAACATTTGGTGAATAAATGAAAACATAAGGACATGCTCCCTCCCATTTTGTTATATGGAAGCAAGACCTAAATACTATATATCAAGAAAGCCATACAAGGTAGAATGCAATGGGAATGGGATACCTTAACAAGTATGTGAAACAAGGAAAGATAGCATCAAGAACGAATGGAGGTTGTTTGACTACAACAAGAGAATGAGTAAGTACATTGAGGAAGTTTGATATTGTAGAAACAACGAATGAATGAGGATAGATTTGCAAAGTGTATGAATGAAAAGTAAATGGACTGAGGAGGATAAAATCTAGGAAGCTGTGATAGGATGGAATTAATGAAATCCACAGAAAGGGATTTTGACAAGCTTAAATAATAAAAGCAAGCAGTATATGGCCATATTGAAAGCAAGAATGATTTGCAAGGATACAAATGTAGGGAGCAGAACAATATGAATAGCTGTATTTTTGTTACTGTAGTATTTCTTACTTATTTGCTTTGTCTGATGATGCTGAACTTGTAGGAAGCAGCATATTGGGTATGCATGTGTATATAGAAATGAAATGTTTTATTCATATATTGGAATGTGGCTGGACTGTTTAAAAGCCTGATTAGTGTTTTTTTTTTTAATAGATTCTGAGAAATATATTGTCTGAGAAATCTACCTCCTATAAGGTTCATCACTGCATTTTTCATCAAGCATCTGTTTTTTAACAGAGAACAAAGAGCATCAGTAGGATAGCAGTTAGCTCTCTAGGTCTTTAAACTGAATTGCCACAGATGTTGCATTTGTTTGCCAGATTTCAAAAAAGGCAATTATCTCTCATGGAATTAAATTTGGACGCAGAAGCATCAATAGCTGACCTTTTATCAGCATTTCCATGAAACTTTATAATGTTGGGGAGAGTAGATGATATTCCTCCAGGCATACAAATAGTTCTTAACTTACAATCAAATTTGGGAGCAGAATTTTTGTTGGTAAGCAAGACAATTATTAAGCCATGCCTCATTTATTTTCATTTATGAACAATGGATTAGGCAGGGAGATGGTTGGATTAGGTTAAATGGGAAGCAATGGAACTGTTTTGTCGTCATGTAACTAAATGACACATGAATATGTGAACAGACTTCAGTGAAAAGCACTGTGTTTCAGGGAAGTGATACATTTTTAATGCAATTATTTTAACCACTGCTACCTCCCCTTTAAAAAAATTATTTATTAATAAATGTATACAGCTGCTTATCTCAACAAAGATGACTCAAACATATTCTTGATTAAGTATCAAGATTTAAAGATTTAAACATACACAGATATATTGACATACATCATATACAGCAATAAGAACGTAATTCATTAAACATTCTTGCAAAATATAAAACACCTCTCCAATTTTCCCAACATTCATAAAAGCAGAGAAAAAGGGGATTCAGAAGAACTACCTAGAAATGGAATTCAGTGACTGCCGAAGAAGCACTGAAAAGTTCGTTTTGGTAGCCATTTCCTAGTCATTAAGGGGTTATTGGTCCACCTATTGAAAAATTCAACTCAGCTTCATATGGCTTGGTTAGAGTTTCACAGTGCTCATACTTTGCAATATCCCGCCTAAAATAATCCACTGCCCATCACTAACCATAGAGTTATATCTCTGAATTGTGCTGTGACAAAAGGGATGAAGCTCTCTCATATTCTCTGCTCCAATCACAGCTGGGATTAAAATGTCATGGGAAATGGCACCTTGGCAAACAGCAAGAGCAAAATTTTGTTCAGCCATGCTGAAAATCCTCTCACTGCATGTTTCATTCCTGCCACAAACCTTCAGAAACCTTGAAGCAATGGTTTGCTGGTGGCGGTGGAAGTTGGCTTTAGGCCCAACTTTAAAAACTCACAGAAGAAAAAGCTAATTTAGCTGAAATCAATTCAAACCGTCCTTATTCTTTAGATTCAATAATGCAGCAGTCCGAGATAAGAGCATGAGGGCGCTTTCGTTCATTTTGAAATCCAGTGACAGCTTCTCCAATATGTAAATATACTCATGAGGCTAGATCAATATATCAGTCAGAGGATTCAAGCTTCAGCCTATTAATTGGTAAGACCATTTTGGATCTGCAGATCAAATGCATGCTTGTTTCAGTTTTAAAGACTCTTGGAACCTTTAACAAATGAAGCTAAAGTATTTAAGACAGCCTTACCATATAGTGAGTGACATTGTCATTTATTAATTAAATTACAAATTCAACAACTCCATAGTATGTTGTTACTAAGGCTTCAGTGATATTTTTTATCCCACTCTTCTTCCAAGGAACATAATGCAGCTAACATTGGGTTCTTTCCCCTTTCTTTATCCTCACAAGGCTGGGATATGTTCAGCTGAAAGCAAGACAAATTCAAGATTCTCATGAATTTTACATGGCAGACTATGGAACTAAAATCTTGGCTCCACACTCTTGGTCTACAATCCTAACAGATACTCCATTTTTTCACAACAGTAGTATGTTATTAAGTCAAAGCTATTTAAATGGATTAACAACTCTAATTCTAATAAAAACAATTATTTTCCCATCAAAATAAATGGTTTTCAAGATAAACTGAATATCTACATTTCCTTTCTAGTGAAAGTAGCTATAATGATGGCTAAAACTCACATTTTCATCCTTATATTATTGATCATAGTCCTTATGCTAGTTTCTACTTTTAAAAAAGGAAACTCAAGATTAAAAAGCAGAGTTCTTTAAAATACAATATAAAAGATATTAATGGGATAATAGTAGGATTTAAGCATTGCAACATCTGAACATCTGGACAAATGATTACAACAATATATTCCCATTAAAAATGAAAGGCTGTAGTTGTGTATTATTTAAAAATCATATAGGATAGTGTTACATTTCAACAACCCAATACACAAATGTTCTGAAAAATGTACAAGACCCATAAATAATATAAATATGCTCAAATGTTAAACATGTTGAGGTAGGAAATAAAGCTCCTTCTCCTAAAAACACAGAATCTCTTTTGCAATCACAATATTTTGTTATTGTAACAAAGATATACCAAGCTTTCCTTGCTGGTGTGGTCAAAATACCATGGAGTAGCCACCAAGTGATGCTCTGAAATTATTTGCTCCTTTTCAATTATTGTCTTCTTTCTACTTTGCTGTGCAAATTTTATCCAAATTTTAAAATCTGTTTCCAGCACTCATAAAAAGTTTCCCCTCTGCCCCATCCCACACCAAAAGTTAATAAAATAAAGGGATGAGAAATTATTGGAGGGTAAGGCCAGTTTTACATTGTACTATTTGAAGCAGAGAATTAGATGATTCTCTCTCTGTACCCAAAATTTACACTTTGGAACTTAACTTTAGCTCTAGAATAAGACATCCTCTACAAGATTTGTTAAGCCTAACAAGGGCAGTGCAAGAAAGATGGGCATATAGCCAGCTCTGTACTTCAGCACCTCACACCACCTTCTATCACCACTCAAGTCCTTATAATAGAATCCTGAAATGAAACTTAAATGAAAATTGGGGGTTCTATCCAAGTCTGGCTTAAATTATTTATCTGGTGATCCAGGCCAAACATAGAGAATTTCCTAGGTTATTCTGGTAGGAATCATCTGCGCTGGTGTCTCAAACAACTTTGTAATAGTTATTTTTTTAAAATATCTCTGGTGGCCTGATTAGGGTCTGAACCACTGTGGATAAGATTGGGGAAGATTCAACTTACCCTACCCATTCCTCAGCTTACTTTTGATTCTGTGGTGGAAAGTGGAAAGAAGAGAGACAAAGCACCTATTTTTGTGGATACGTAGCTTCCTGTTTCTGTGCCAGAAGCTGGAAGAGAGAGCTAAAATCCACATAACTGTGCCATCTGGGTCTGTTCATGAGGAACTATAGATAGTGGTTTTAGCCAATAAAACTTACGTATTGGACAGGTAAATGACCTTGTAACCCAGACATGCCTGGGTTTTCAGGTTCAGATATATGCTTGTCCCTGACCTTGCCTAAAATGTTGTATGAATGCTGCTTCTATATATTTTACAGGATTGCCAGTTGTCAGTTATTTAAGCTGTTGATTCAATATAGTAATTTTGAACATTTCAAGGTTATCAGCTGTCAGTCATTTTATTGATTCAACTTTATGGCATGTGGGCTATTCTCTACTCAGCATTTATAAAGCCAAGGATTTGTGACCCAAATATGATGTGAAAGCTTGTTCATGTTTTCCTCTTAACCTGGACATTTGAATGACCCTTAGAGAATTAATGTGTTACTCATATACGGGATTGGGGAATGGTATTGTAGTAATAGTGTCACAGTTTACTCTCATCTGGAAAATTTCAGAAAATGGATTTGTTCCCATTCAAGGGCGCATCTCATTCCAAGATTTGAGTGAGAAGTGAATACACTCCTTTTCAAGTCACAGACACCGGAGCTGATTGAAGTCTGCATCAAGGTTTTTGCTGCTGGCTGAGATCCAGAATCCATTTTCAATCAGAGAAAATAAAAAGAGGAATATCTTCATTGCTAAACAACTGCTGCCTTTACATTCAGGAAATGTAATAACCACTTAAAAGGCAAGGAAGAGCCTTGGCAAAAACAGCTGCTTCATTCAACAGATTCATATTTGCATTCAAATGTTATAAGGTGTAACTGTTCAACTAATTTCTTTTTAGTTTCTACTAAAATACAGGAGTGGATGCTACCTGTACTAAGTATTCATTGCCCTGTTAGGATACTATAGAGCCGTGATGGCGAACCTATGGCATGTGTGCCACAGGTGGCACGTGGAGCCATATCGGTAGGCACGCGAGTTCAGCTCTGACGTGCATGCACACGCTGGCCAGCTGATTTTCGGGCCTTTGGGGCCTACTAGAAGTCAGGAAAAAGGCTGTTTCCAGCCTCCCGAGGGCCTCCGGGGAGGTGGGGAAGGCTATTTTCGCCCTCCCCAGCCTCCTAGAAAGGCTCTGGAGCCTGGGGAGAGCAAAAAACGGGCCTACCTTGCCATCACATGCCAAAAGTGGGGGAGTGCGGGAGGAGGGGTCACATGCACATGCGCGGGGGGTGGGGGGCATAGAATTATGGGTGTGGGCATGTGCACGAGCAACCCCCCCGCACTCCCCCCACTTTTGGCACGCGATGGCAAAAAGGTTAGCCGTCGCTGCTATAGAGGGACCAGATTGGGGATATAAACAGCTCAAAGTACCTGGTGTAGGAAGAGGACAGAGAGATAGTTTGGGTGGGTTGGAGAAGTCTTTCTCATCCTTAGCAATTTTAAGATGTGGGAACTTCAACTACCCAGAATTCCTCAGCCAGCAGAATTCTGGGAATGGTAGAATTTTGTTCTTCCCCTCTATTTGATAGTCAAAAGCAGTGTGGGTTTAAACAAAAATTGAATACAAGAATGCCAAAGAATCTCTATGTGGCTTAGAAGCTGTGTTAAATAGTATTTCTCCTCACCCCCAATTCCCACATGTAGCAGCAAAGTACAAACAATAAACTCCAAGAAGCACTTCCTTATGACAAGATGGCTAGTACTAAACTGCAAGCTGGTTGGAAACCAAAAATGTATTCTTTAAAAACTATCTGTGAAATACTGTTGTACGGATTGTTTTCCTCACCTGTGATTCTTTTCTGTCATTAGTTTCTGCTAATGATTGTGGGTTCTATTCCTCACATACCTTTTTCACTGCCAACAACTATGGAGTATTGGTAGAGCTGCTAACTTGCTATTTTGACCCATACATGGATGATCCTTGTCACATATATAGATTTCTCATTTTTACTATTATATCCAAAAGGCAAAATTATTGGATGAAGACTTGATAAAGCAGGCCACACTCAACATTATTTGCATGTTGTTAAGTCCAAAACTTGTGCAGGCCTGCTTAAGGATTTAGCATAACTAACTTGCAGAGTCATATTATTCAGAACTGAAAGCCTCACATTGTGATAAATCCATTTTATTCCATCTCCTACATATAATTGTGCTGTTTGTGAAGTCAGTGAGGAGAACAAATAGATGCTTTTCTCCCCCAGTTTTGCTTTAATAAACCAGCTAAATTTCACCAAATCCCACGGGAATCACCCAAGAAATATTCTCTTTATAGATTAATAAGGTTAGTACATAAATCTTGGGTCAACTAATGCTTAATAAGCATGAAGATTGTTTGGGAATCAAGATCAATTAGAGTCCAACTGGTAATCCTGTGCAGATTAAAACTACATCAATGAAAATCAAGCTGAAAATTAATATTTATTTACAAGTGCAAGATTAAATAAAAGATTTAAAGAATTGCCAAGCATATGTAGTCAGAAGAAAAGCAGTAGCAAAAATAAAACAAACTCAAGTGCTAATATGCACAACACCACACTGGCCTTCCCCAACATGATGCCCTCCAGTTTTTTTTAAAAAAACAAAACTACAGTTCTGGTAGCATTTAGCAAGCTATGGTTTCCAGACATGTAGGGGATGGCAGGTTTCAATTTGCCATATTCAGATATTCTAAAATTCAGAGTGCTCACCGTGTCTGCATTTCAAAGAAGTCTGGTCCCCTCCTTTCCAATATCTCTTGTGGGACATCAGTCTCCTGGAAATATTTGCACATTCAATATGACTGTCTACAGAAGGAACAGCTTGCCCATGAACTAGGACTCTGATAAGGCAAAGTCATACTGTGTTTGCAAGAGAAGTATTCAAGATATGCTTGTTGTGAACACGGCAGACATTTGAATAATAGCCCAAATATGTAATGTAGCATGAAAACTTGGAATTCTTTTACACTAAGTATCATAGCCACCTAATGAGAAGGAAGGACTCACTGGAGAAGAGCCTAATGCTGGGAAAGATTGAGGGCAAAAGACGAAGGGGACGGCAGAGAACGAGGTGGCTGAATGGAGTCACTGAAGCAGTAGGTGTGAGCTTAAATGGACTCCAGAGGATGGTAGAGGACAGGAAGGCCTGGAGGAACGTTGTCCATGGGGTCACAATGGGTCGGCAACTAACAACAACAACAAAGTATCATAGCACCAATCCTGCATTAAATCTATGTATTTAAAATTTGTGCAGAAGATCGGTTATTTTTATTCTTTTTTATTCCTTCAAGGAAACTTTTTATTTTTTTACTTGTAGAAAACTTGAGATGTAAACCAAACTGAAAAATAATGACCTACAGTATTCTACTCAAGTTCTTTCTTTACCCATTTCTTTCACTGCAACACATTAATCTTTATCAGTATTCTCTTGGTCTACTAGTTTGTCATCATGTATTATTACAACTTTCTATGTATTCCAATAATTTTCGCACATTATCATTAATAGGATAATAATATCACATCATTTTTGTATTTCTTTAGGTTCACACTGAACAATGATTTGTACAGGCTCACCCAGCTTGTGATCTACCAAAATCACAGTCTACCAAAGCTACTTTTAATGGCTTACAAAGGCTTAAATAAATCAGTTCAGCCATCTTTTATTCTCAGGTATCTAACCAAAGTAACTACTTAATGTGTTGCCAAAAAGGAAATTAAATTTATTTTCTTTCTAGTTCTATATGTATATGTATAACCTTTATCTAGTTCTCTTTGTATTAATTTCTAGTTCTATTTGTGCTAATTTAAACTCATAATTAGTTAATTTGTCGATCCGCTCAGTCAGTTGCCCAGATTCTAATTGTGGATGGCAACTCTGAAGGCCATAATAATCTCCATTATTTTATTTTTAATACACATTTAAACTGCAAGATTGAAATAGAGAAATATCCTCCGAAAAATAAATTCTCATAGATATGCTTTCAATTACTATTCCTTCAAATCTAAGTCTCAATATTTTATATTCTATTTTTAGCTCTCTTTATCTATATCAAGGTCATATGCTATTATTAACATTAATATTAATGATTTACGCACACACAAAAACTATATTCTGCAAAGAAAACTAATCCCAAAGCATGCCATAAAGGTTCTTAAATGGAAAGAACTCTAGTAATTCCTACAATTCAGGAGAATAAGTAAACTAGAGATATCTAATGTTATCTAATTTTAATACTTGTTAATACTTGCTAAAAATAAAAAGACATAATGAAGTAAAACAAAGAAGTACCTAAAACACTGTGCAATACACCAAACATTCATTTCATGTTGAAGCTGCTTGTCATCCTTTTGTTCCTCTAAGCTAGAGAAATGGACCTGTTCTAGGCCTTAATCTATTCCTAATGCAATACCTTGTCTAATAGATCAGGTGATGTTACAGGATTTAACCGAAAAATATTCACAATATCCATTTCTCTTAATAGGGACAAACAAGGACCGTCTTGGCAGAAGGACTAGTAAAATCTGTATCTGCCCAGCTTTATTTACATCTTACATTTTTTAATGGGGAAAAATAAGAAGAGATGCAAGTGAAACAGAGAGAGACAGTAACAAAGGAAGGAATAGAATTATGGAGAAGCTTCACTGCTTGTAAAGTACTGCAGAGCAGATAGCCCACTTAGCAAGTAGAGTTAGATCCATTGATTGGTGTTCCCTATTCTAGTCCTAGATGTTTGTTTGGCTTTTACAAATTTGGTTTTCCAGGATATCAAAACCAGGAATTTTAGTCTATATTTTATTCAAACTATTGCAAATTAGTTATCCTCTCTCACCCTCTCAAGTACTAAAATTACTATACTGAGTGTGCTTATGCTCCCAAACTTGCCTCTTTAAATCTTCCATGGCTGCTGTTATAACTATTACCTAGGATATTTTACTGTGAACTAAAATTATACATTCCCTCCCCCCCCACAACTCTCAATTCCCCAAAGGCTTAACAAATTTTAGTGGTCTTTCTCAAGCTTACCATATTGTTCACACTTTATTCTGTCTCAGCCTTGAAGAATGTAGCCTTCAGCACAGATTCTACCACTAAGTACATCAGAGGATAAATAATGCTCCCCTGGAGCTCTAATCAAGGACAAACGTGATTGGCATGCAAGTTTTGGTTGACCAGTTTTGGGAGAACTTTCACCCAAATTTCCCCAGTAGCATTATTTTCTATCTCAGTAAAAATGGTAGCAGTGGTCAGCAGTGCTTAAATAACAAGGTAGTCCTTGACATACAACCTTTCATTTGGTGACCTTTTGAAGTTACAATGGCATTGAAAAAAGTGACTTATGACTGTTTTTCATACTTAGGACCATTGCAGCATCCTCATGGTCATGAGATCAAAATTTGGATGCTTGGCAACTGGCTCATATTTATAATAGTTGCAGTGCCCAAATGATCACCTTTTGTGACCTTCTGACAGGCAAAATCAATGGGGAAGCCAGATTTACAACTGTGTTACTACTTAATAATTGCAGTGATTGACTTAACAAGTGTGGAAAGAAAAGTCATAAAATGGGGCAAAACTCACTTAACAAACGTTTCACTTAGCAACAAAAATGATGGGCTCAATTATGATCATAAATCGAGGACTACCTGTAGATAGATATCAGCTGCCCAGAGTCACCCAAGCTATTTTTTTTTTCAGAAGGCTTAGGGGAGGATTCAGTAAATGTGGCCTTTTTAGAACAATAGGATTGCTACCAACTAAAGATGCCTTAGAATGATATTGGACCTGAGAATAATTGGGAAGTTTTGATTTGTTTGCCTTCTATTCAGAACTGTTCTTACCATTTTGCTATTTATTATTAGTTGCTACTGAGATCTTTGATTTAAACAAGACATTTGCTTAGTCTAACATAGCATATCTATAGGAGATGACCAGACTGAGCCCAAGGGTGGGGTCAAATGCATCATCAGCCTCAAGTCCTTTCATTAAGTCCAGCCCACCTTGAATTCTGTTGGCCTTTATCTATCGCCAATTTGCTTTGACTGTTAAAAGTTCAGATTATTTTAGAGAGCCTTGGATACAAATATTCATTTGAACTGCCTGGACCCCTGATTTCCTGAGCTTGACAATATCCGAACTGCCTGGACCCCTGATTTCCTGAGCTTGACAATATCCTAACTTGGAACTTTCAGAGTTATTGTACCTCAAGCCTCATAATTCCCAAATAGAATAACCCATGACCATTGGAAATGAAGTTATATTACCTGCAGAGATTCAAGTTAGGGAATGCTACTTACAAAATTAGGAAGTGGAGGGTAAAATTATTCAGTTCCCGCAGTTAAGTTTTCAATTTTCAGTTCCGGACTTCTCCACTTGGAAGAGGTCTTAGGTTAAGAAAGACATCTTACTTCGGTCAGAATAAACAGCCCTAAGACAGATGAACCAAGGTCCTGGCAGTATAAAATAGGTCCTTAACCATCTTCTAGGCAGAGTTCTCCAACTCTGACCAATCAGTCCTGAGGGATGGTTTGCACTTATTTTATGATTTCTCCTTGCCTGCTGGACCTCAAATCAGTAATTTCAATGCTTAGACCTGGCATAAATTACCCCTATTTTAGGTTTTAGATCCAATATCGAGGGGGAAATTACTATATCAAAGAAGTCCAAGTCATCATGGTATTTAGCCCTAGATGCAATCTTAAGGGAAACCAGCCATTGTTCTCCAATTCCCTGGTTCAATGTCTTATTGCTTGCAGCTGTAAACCACTTCTTCCTGCATGCACTGCTGACATTCCACATAGCAGCACCATTGCACCTGGCAATGGCAAGAGAAGGTAACAATGTGGGTCTGGATATTGTAACCCCGGCCACAGCACATACTGTCACAGTTGGCCTCACGGGAACACGTCCTTCCAGCCGTGCCCACTGAATACCTGCTAGATCGGCAGAAGCTAGGAGAATCTTCCATATAAACCAGATCAGTGGGACGTGGAGCAGCAGGACCTTTAGCTAAGCGGCCATGATGCTGAGGGCTCACGAGCTCTGATTGTCCCATAGCATCATTGGTGGCACTGAAGACTTTGACAGCACTGTCGTAGCGTAGCTTCAGGAGCTTTCCTGTCTCATGGAAAGGAGACAACTGTTTCCAGCAAGTTCTCACAGCACATGAGCCAGACACACCGTGGCACTTGCAAGTGGTCTTTAGGCCATTTTTCACAGCCTGTGGAAGAGAAAGGAAAATATTATTAGCCATTGCAGAGTTATCTGTGAGTAGTTAGAAGAAGGGAGGGAGGGGGGAGGGAGGGAGGGAGGGAGGGAGGAAGGGAGGAAGGAAGGAAATCAGAAAATTTATAAAGCAAGATCATCCATTCAAATAGATTTGACCATTCAGGTAATGACTTTTCCAAATAATTCACCAATGAATCCAAAGAATACACTCTTTATTTAAGTCCACTTCAGTCAAAGTTACCTTAGTCACTGTGTAACTTTGGCTGAATCATGCTTTTTCAGCCCTACTGTTACTATGTGTATAAACTGAAAAGAGGACCCCTCCCCAATAAGATACCTTGAGCTCTGGAGGGAAAACATAATGAAAATCTAACACTTTAATAAGCAAATTTATATTCATAAAGGCAAAGAAAATCAAATTACAGTACACCTTAAAGACCAAGCAATTATTACCACCTAAGCTTTTGTAGACTAAAGCCATGTCCCAACTATATTGCTCAAATTTAACTTCTGCAAGTATAAGAATTGCATAATCCTGATTAACCCCAAAACAGTTCAGCAATTTCATGTTGGAATCTTCCATGGGACATTATCAAAATCTAGAATATAAAATGGACATAAACTCAGACTGTGCCTGAAAATATTTTTATGGGTCTCGGCACAAGAAGCATTTTAAAGAAAGAAGGAGCAGGTAAAGTGAAATGATTAAACGTATCCATGTTAGAAAATATAAGATGAAATCAGGGAACTGGCCGCTGAAGGATTTAGTTTTCAATAGTTTTTTGTATGCACCGTTAAGGGAAACAGATTAAGGTAGATTACAGGACATTTAGAATTGAGAATTGCCAAAATATATAAACTCTTTCTGAAATTCATAGAAATGAACAAATGAAAGAATGTTTGATTAAAAACAGGCTAAGAATTTTAGACATAATATATTGTTGGATCAGTGAGAAAGCATGTGATTGAAAGGACTGAAATTCAAACTTTGTAATAATCTAAAAGAGAATTTTTATAAAATGATGTACCTTTGGTGTATGACTCCAGAAAGATTATCTAGAATGCATAAAGCTATTTCCAATTTATGTTGCAAATGTGGGCAATATGATGGGGTTGTTTTACCCTGCTTGGTAGTTTTCTAAAAAAGCAAAATTTGGGGCTCAGTTGTGGCCATAGGTCAAGGACTACTTGTATCCACATCATTGGGACTAATTGCTTCCTCGTTATTTTAGGTTACAATACCACACACAGATGATACAATAGCCCACTGAATCAGTGCCTCTGATTTCTGAGTTGACACGCAGTACAGACATTATGTAATGACTATGGTATTTAAGCAAGTAATTTATCAGAGAATCAACTTTTTTTTTAAAATTTGATTTATATGCCGCCCTTCTCCGGAGACTCAGGGCGGCTTACAATGTCTTAAGCAATAGCCTTCATACTTTTGTATATTTATACAAAGTCAGTTTATTGCCCCCATAATCTGGGTCCTCATTTTACCTATCTTAGAAAGGATGGCTGAGTCAACCTTGAGCCTGGTGAGATTTGAACTTGCAGTAATTGCAGGCAACAGGTGTAAGTGGATGTTAATAACAGTGCTTTAGTCTGCTGAGCCAGCAACTTTGCATCTGAAGACAATATTTCTGAACAAAGTAGTGTGTTTCCTGCTTTTAGATGGCATGCACATGTGTAGAAAACATCATCCCTTGGGGGGGGGGGGAATGAGGGAAATCTTTTAAAATGCTTACTGCAGAGCTACAGTTTTTTTAAAATGTTTTACATTCTCTCTGAATGTCCATCCAGTTCAAGTCAAATTGAAACATCAAGCTACAGTGAGGTGGTCCATGTAATCTAATTTATCTGGAGGTTGCCAGCTGACAAAAATCTGCTGTAACCTGTACACAAGAGCCTTTATCCTCTCACTTCTTAAGCCCTATCCATGCAAGCTTCTAAGGATTTCCAAATATTGTTTGTGCATTTCTGACACAACCTTTGTATTAGAGTTGTCAATTTAGGATTTTGTAAAGATGTGGTCAGAAGGTAGCCTCAGAATCAACAGGGAGAAAGAAATGACCCATCTCATTAAAAACCCTTGCTTTATTCTACCCTGTTGCATAATAACCTTCATAATGTCACTGTGGAAACCACTGTTTTGACCATCTGCTGCCAAGAAAGATACAGATCTAGTATTTCAGAGTTCAGTTAATCCCCCAGTGGGGGGAGTGGAATGGTGATAAAGATTAGAAATTTTTATTTTCCATCTCTTTCTCTCTCTCTCTCTCTCCTGAACTGGTCCTGCAGCAAATTCACCCTTACCTTGATGCCCACATTTGTGTTATGGATGTCCACCTTGGCCCTCAAATCTTTCCCAACCTTCTTCTGGCCCAAGAAATTCTTCAGGAACCTGATGCTATACTTAAGGTTGTCACCACACACACCCCACTGCCAGGCTTTGCGGTTCTCTAAGTCAGGTGAATCATCACAGGTACAGCGCTCCATTCGCCCAGCACTGCACGCTCGAGCAAGGGAATGAGTTAATGCTGCTGAAGACACTGCATAGAGAAATGCTGTTTCCTTGAAACCTAGGAAAACAAAGCCAAGAAACACATGTCGTAAGAGCTAAATAAATCTAAGCTGGAAGTGGGGATGCAGACAAGAAGCCCTTGTACTATTTGCATGTCTCAACAGACATCTGGTAGAAGTACTGAAGTTTTGCTTCTGTATGGGTTTAGCCTTTCCCTGGGCTCCCTCCTGTAAGAAAGGTAAATCCTGCTATGGTCCTTAGCTCTCAAACCAAAGTTGTTGTTTTCTCTGCTAGAAAATTGTTTAATTAAATGCAGGAAGGAAGGAATGAGATGCACTTCTGAAAAATGTGGCCAAGAAAATTGTAGGGACTTACTTATGTAGTGTCAGAAATCAAGACTAACTCAAAGGCATGATCTTTCTTCATGCCTTTGAGTTAGTCTTGATTTCTGACACTACATAAGTAAGTCTCTACAATTTTCTTGGCCACATTTTTCAGAAATGCATCTCATTCCTTCCTCCTAAGGGTAAACTAGAGTGCCTGTGTCTAAGGCAGGTGTCCAGCCTTGGCAACATTAACACTTGTGAGAGTTGAAGTCCACAAGTCTTAAAGTTGCCAAAGTTGGACACCTGTGGTCTAAGGCAAGTCTACAATTCTGATTTTTCCACTTCTAGTCTAACACTTTAATCAGTACACCAGACTGACATTCTAAGTAGAATCTTGCTATTGATTAATATCTTGAACACGGGAAATGTTTTTCCTTAATTTTTTTGACAAGGCACATTCTTTTATTACTAGTTTGTTTGAAACTTTTTTTTTTAAATCATGCTACATAATCCTATATGCATGTAATCTCAGAAGTATCTCCAATTCCACACAGCTAGATTTATTGCAAAGCAAAGGTGTATAGGATTGGAGTCTTGGACTACTAGCTATTGTGAAAGAGTTTTTAAAATCGCATCCTACTGCTTTGCAAACAACTTTGAACAATGGAAACTGCTATAAAACGTTTAATACAAATAAAATGAGCTTGGGTTCCAGCATACTTTTAGGACCAAAGCATACCTGAGTGCAAACATTGGAATATCACATCCTTATATTTAACAAATGACATGAAAAAGAAGTGAGAGGGAATTCCATGCAGGCAACCCCACAGGCTAGCAGAAGAGAAGTAGTTGTGAACCAGTGTGAACTAGTTCCTATAATAGTTGTACATAGGAAGAAAGAACGCTTTCCTAAAAGCCTAGAGAATATCACAAGATGTGATGAGGGTAAAAGGTCACTGCTATCCAGCCTGCTAAAACTCTAATAGCCTAGTGCAGAGGTCTTCAAACTTGGCAGCTTTAAGACTGGTGGACTTCAACTCCCAAAATTCTCCAGCCAGCTATGCTATGCTATGCTATGTTGGCTGGGGGATTCTGGGAGTTGAAGTCCACCAGTCTTAAAGCTGCCAAGTTTGAAGACCTCTGGCCTAGTGCTTATATTTTGAGCCTAGAGGAGGAGGCTTCTTCTTATCTGCATTCAAAATTGAAAAAGAGGTAACCAAGTTAATTAAAAATGGCAACCTATCAATTTTGTGATTTGTTGACAAGATTAAATTATCTCTCCTGTGATGCCTTTTTTCCTAGCTTCTAATTATGACTGAAGGAATTGGACAACCCAAAGAGAAAGAAGCAAGAAGGAGAAGCTTCTGTTTTTTGGGGGGGGTTTCATAAACTTAATACAACAGATGTTCCTATTTACCTCTCTTCAACAGGTTTGTCCTCCCATCGAGGCTGCAGTTCCAACGCTCATTGCGAAACTGGTACTGGCACTCAAGGACTCCAAGCCGGATGGCATCTCGTAAAGTCTCGGCCAGCCCCGGTTCTCGACGACAGAGTCTCTTTTGCTTCTGGGAAAGCCTCAGCAGATCACATTGCTTCAAGTGAGCCTTCCAATGAGCAGGATTTGTTGAAGATCCCAGCAGTGGAAACTGAATCAAGGTTTCTTTTCCGGTCAGGCTAAGAGAAAGAGAAGTAAGTTTGGCTTGGTTTGATAAACCAGAGAATGCATTATTGCCACTAGGCATTAACAGATAATCAGTATGATGGCCATCTCAGTTACCCATCCCATGTAAGATTAGGGTTGAGTTACATGTAGAGAAATGAAGTGGTTTCAGAATTGACGAGGGGTGGGAGAAGGTGTGAAGCACTTCTACTGAAAATCCCACATCTGAGATAAAGTAAAAGAGCCTGAGTGGCGCAGCAGACTAATGCTACTGTTAAAGGTAGTATTTAGCTTCCGGCTGCCTGCAATTACTGCGCGTTCAATTCTCACCAGGCTCAAGGTTGACTCAGCCTTCCATCCTTTCTAAGGTAGATAAAATGAGGACCCAGTTGTGGGGGCAATAAGCTGACTTTGTATAAAATATACAAAAGTATGAAGGCTATTGCTTAACACCTTGTAAGCCGCCCTGAGTCTCCGGAGAAGGGCGGCATATAAAAAGAAGAAGAAGAAGAAGAAGAAGAAGAAGAAGAAGAAGAAGAAGAAGAAGAAGAAGAAGAAGAAGAAGAAGAAGAAGAAGAAGAAGAAGAAGAAGAAGAAGAAGAAAAGGTCTGTCTATGGATTGATAGTGATGGACCTTGGGGGATTCACCTATAGGAAAGAAAAACAGCTTTGACTCAATCTATTTTTCCATTAAAACAATTTGCTGCAATACAAGAAAAATAAAAAGAACCAAGTGGCTACATTCTAAGGGAGATTCTAAACTCTTTTAAAAACTTATGAGGTGAAGTCTGCAGTTTTGTGGTCAAAATTCAAATATCTTTAAGGAAAATTTGCCTTTGGAACAGGTTTCGGTAAAAGAAAGCTTTGAACAGGGAACAAATGTTGGGATGGATTTTAGAACCGTTTTCATTTAGCTAGTGCTCTCTACAGCTATTAGACAAAGTCTCCAATTATTCCACATTAGAATGGCTATAGAAGGTGATAGGAATTATACCTATTATTTGCACTACTTCTAGGGGAAAAAAGGAAAACTAAAACTAAACTATATACTTTAGAGGTCTCTCTTTCACAGAGGCATAATTCTGAAGTCCGCAGAATTTAAAGCTGCTAAGGTCGAAAAACACTGATCTGGATGAATTACCAAAATTACACTTTGATTTACTTCTATTAAACTAGGTTCAGTCAGAAGTAGCAGAGACCACATTCTTTTACTGGATTTCTAGGTGGGGGGTTGCACTGGAAGATTCCATATGATTCAAAAAGTTCCAAAACTCACGTATTTAGCCTAAACTAGAATAAGTTAATCATTTCAAAGGCTGTCCCTTTGCTATACTGTAACCAGATACTTAAAATTATGTATGTACAGTATGTATGTATGTACACACACACTTTATATGATATTAGTATTTTCAGAATTTTTCTTCAGAATTTAGGTACCATCAGAAAGAACCATTAAAGACAGTTTACTATTGTTTTTTTTCTTTTGATGAGATTTTTTGTTTTGTTTTTTAACGTGGCATTTTAATCTATCCTACTAGCCGGGGATTTACTCTCATCTTAGTTTCCAAATCAACCAAGGTTGACCAGTTGCTGTCACATTAGCTAGATCATATGTATACTACATAAGAACAGTAATATAAAAGTAGTATAAGAAATATTTAGATGATATCTTTACAAAGTGGAATGGTATTGAGATTATACAGTATCATAGTTTCTTTTTATCGGCCAGATTTTAAAGTTGAAAGCAAATTATGAATTAAATCTTAAACTGACTGGGATTTTCTGGTCTTACCAAGTTTGGGAAGATAGATCTTTGAATATCTAGGTTCATTTATTCACAATACATTTTTCTATCATTCTTGATATCGTATTTCATTATGATTCTATCACCTTTCCATCTGTTACCACACACAAATTAAGATATTGTAGAAGAAAAGTTTATCAAGTTAGGGGAATCATTCAGTTTTTCATACAGGGCCAAGTGCTCATATCTTAAGTTTAGAAAGAAAGTTATTGCAATAAATTGCCCAATAAAAGACAATGCCCAATAAAATAAACGTAACCATTTTGTTCTTAGAAACAACAAACTTGGATAGTATTAAAATGTCTTTAGAGCTTGCTACTCTTTCTCTATCTCAAAGAAATTATATCAGAATTTAGTTGAAAAATCACAGCCAAGAGAATACAATTGAGAATACAATTTATAACTCAGAGCCAAACTCTAAGTCATGTTACATACTTCTGAGACATTTCCTCCTCCTCTGCCCTTTAATTGCCCCTCCCTCAAAAAAAAACCTGAAATGCACCCTTAGGTCTAATGATTTTGTCGTTATAGGTGTTTCTTCCAACAGTTTTGTTTTAATGGGTAGAAAGCATTTTAAGACCAGGTGGATTGATTCTGACTCTAAAAATGTGAGGAAAGAGTCAAGCATCTTCTCACTCAACCTCATCCTCCAAGGTTGCCTATTAGTAGAAGAAAAACCGCCAGGAAGTTCAACATAACTCTCTAGGGTCTTTTATTTTACAATTCATCTGCCATCATCATTCCAAGCCAACCTCTTCCAATATTACTCATGCCCCTGGTGTCTATTGCTCTCAAGATTTTGCCTCTGCTGCTTCTCTATAACCCAATCCTGAGATTGGGCATTTCCTGGACCTGACCCGAGTTCATTTACAGGACAGGTTGTACATCAGAACCTGTGATCTATCAAGCATGCATACGCCTAGCGCCAGGCAGCCAAAAGGCCTCCAGTCTTGAGAGAGCACGCAAAGGAAGAGATGCTTATCACTTACCAAGGGTGGAATGCTCAAACCCTCTCCCCCACCCAATGGCCTTCTTCCAGCCAATGCACGATGTCGGTTAATGATTAAGTAAGTAAATTTCCAAATAACCAACAGAGAACAAAATGGCCACAGTTTCATCAAGATACAAGCTGTGTCGATGTAGCACCCACATACCAGCTGAACATTTACCCTTTTCTAATATCCTCTGGGCACTTAGAGCTCAGTTTGGAAGTGAACTAGAAGGACCCCAATAGAAGACAACAAATTCCAAATCATTTGAGAATTAAAATACTACTATACAATATAAACTTTCTGTAACTATCAATTTATAGGATTATTTGGATAATAGTTGTTGTTGTTAGTTGCGAAGTCATGTCCAACCCATCACAATCTCATGGACAACGTTCCTCCAGGCCTTCCTGTCCTCCACCATCCTCTGGAGTCCATTTAAGCTCACGCCTACTTCTCGGATTCGACAAAAAACAGCCCAAAATTCCAAGCTATTGGTATTAGCTGAGTTTCCAAGAAGTTATGTTCCTAAAGCTTGTTGCAAATTATGAAAAATATAGTTCAACAAAACTATAGAGAGTAGGGACAACTGATTTAGACATTAGTCACTGGTTGCTGCATTAAATATTTGTACAGCTTTGTGTGTTGTTGTTGTTGTTTTGCTTTAATTTATATGCCGCCCTTCTCTGAAGACTCAGGGCGGCTTACAATGCGTTAAGCAATAGCCTTCATATTTTTGTATATTTATACAAAGTCAGCTTATTGCCCCCACAATCTGAGTCCTCATTTTACCTACCTTAGAAAGGATGGAAGGCTGAGTCAACCTTGAGCCTGGTGAGATTTGAACTTGCAGCAATTGCAGGCAGCTGATGTTAATAACAGTTAATAACAGTGCTTTAGTCTGCTGCGCCACCAGGGCTTTTGCATGAGTTGCACCCCTTCCTGCACCATGAGGGTCTATTCATTTTCACTCATGCCCTGGTTACTTCCAGAATGGATTACCATTATGCACTCTACCTGGAGCTGCCCTTGAAGAGCATCTGGAAGATTTAGCTGCCGAATGTGGTTGCATGGACAGTTATGTGTGCTGATGTTTCTGGGACCAATTCTAATACTTCCAGATGTGTTGAACTGCAACTCCCTTCATCCTCAAGCAGCACCATTCCACAGAACATATCAGGTTCATTCTGGTTTAGCATCCTATGGGAAACTGCTGCCTAAGGATGAAGGGAATTGTAGTCCAACATCTCTACATAGACCAGACCATGTGTCTAGGTAGACTAGACCAAGAATCAACTCCACAGGATACCTAAAAAAAAATTTGAGATTGGTTATAATAACAGAATCTTGCAAGTGTGTTTATACAATGATCTTCCTTCTTATAACAAACAAAGTGAATAAGGAAGCACTCCCGAGTTCACTGAGGCACTTATGTAGGCTGTTTCTTGTAGA
Organism: Pantherophis guttatus; assembly: GCF_059756535.1. Lineage (NCBI taxonomy): Eukaryota > Metazoa > Chordata > Lepidosauria > Squamata > Colubridae > Pantherophis > Pantherophis guttatus. Next base: position 55,463,217 of record NC_142066.1, read on the forward strand.
CTTAAAAAAGTTTTCATTCATCATCACTCTAGTAACAGATCTTGCATATCTGTCAAGGTAATCTTCTTTACCCTCTACATCACCTCCCATGTCAGCCTTGGTTCCTGCCCCCTACGTGTCCAGAAAACTCTTAGTCAAGAACAAAATGCTGCTCTCCTCCTCCTCCTCTATTGCCAACTCCTCCAGATCATCTAACAAGTCCTGTAACACAGCCATGCACTGAGACCAGAGCATCAAGAGAGTCCTCTGGGCTGAAAGCAAGCTCTCTCTCAATTGCAGCCCCCACCCAGCAATGTTTACAGGGCTAAAGAGAAGTTGTCCTCCAGAGGATGAGGAGGGTGATAAAGTTGCATCCCCTCCCCAAAGTAGACCTGAGGAGCAAAACAGCAATCAACGGATGCTGGCGAAGTTGGCAGAGACCCTAAGGGTTTCAATTCCATTATGTGGTCATCCCCCTTGCCCTTCCAGACAATTCAACTAATTAGAGAAGAAAGGGAAAGCTGAAAATGGCACTGATGCTAATGACCAAGCAATGATAGCTTCTGGAGCATCAGAGGAGGAGAAAATGACTCCTTTCTCCATTGTCCCTGCTTGTCCACAGCAATTCCTATTGGAGGTTTCTTGAAGGGCAAAGAATGACCTGGAATGGTAGATATCTCCCCTGGCTTAACAACTCTGTTACATAGTGGCCAACTGAATGTGTTTGTGAAACTCACTTCTGCCAGTTCCCAGCAACAATTTTTTAAGGCAAAATGCCTATGATTTTACAGGTAGTATTATTACTCAGAAAGAGCCTAACCTTCCTTGAATCTACAGGTTTGCTCTTAAAACTATCCAACCTGGCTAGTGTTGACAAAGAGCATCAACAGGCCTATTCATTACCTTTCAGAAACAGAAAGTAGAATCTAGAAATTCCAGCATTGGAAGGCTGGTAATAACAAACAGGAAACTCATTCAAAATATGCAACAGTTCCCATAAAGAACTGGAGTAAAATGTTTTATCAACTAAAGGAACACAGCTGTTGCAAGATTGCGGCTCCCTTAAGTTGCTTAAGCAACCAAATCCACCTAAAGCAATAATCAATATTTGTTTTGCATTAAGGAAGTGATAGCTGGGAGAAAAAGAATATTACCTCTTGCTTGGGGTATGACCATGCACTTCCTGAAAGGAGAAAAGGCCAACTCATTCTGAAATGTAGGCAGAGATAGACACAGCATCCCAGATGAGAGATGCTATGACAGGGGTCTTAATCAAGACACTTCAATATGTTATAATTCTTGGAATTCCCAACCAATATTTCAAAGTGTGCAGTCCCAACATACCTGGAAAATGCTAAAAGGGTAACCGGGCTGCTGGCTGGGGAATTTTCAGAACTGAAGTCCACAGATTTTTAAGCTGCCAAGATTTGAAACCACTAATGTAGAGAATATCTAGGTTTTGACTAGGATTGTAATGATCATCTCTTGGAAGAAGAGAAGCAGTTACCTCTATAAAACTCTGCATGATAATGCTTGTATCCTTAGATCAGATCTAGAGTTGATCCTAATTCACTTATCAACATCCGTATAATGTATATGAATTGCTAGTGATTTCAAATACATTGAATCTGCTTCCTGGTCTTGGATTCCAATAGTATTATTTGTATACTGTTGGATGCAGTATACAAAATTGAACACAGCATTTCAAACCTGCCACAAAATCACATAAGGAGGCTTAGTAGATCTTTGCTGTAAGGAAAAATATATGCACAGGTTCAAAAACATTTTATTATTCCCATCTTTTTCCAGAACAGGTGCTGAAAACAACTCAAATCTGAAAATCCCCATTCTGAACTTTTAGAAATTCAAGACTCAGTATTTTTTTTTTAAAGATCATCAAAGCCTTAAAGTATATGTATTGGTTTCTGTAACTCTTAATAATGAAGAATAAGAATAACTACTAAGAAGGACCCCTGAAGTGCTGTAGTCTAGAAATAGGCAATCTGGTTTTCTCCAGATCTTTTAGACTATAATTGCCATTAGAATGGTCAATTGTCAGGGATGATGGGAATTTGTAAAATTTAAAGGCACCAGTTTGTCATCTCTAAAGTCCTAATCTAATCAGGCAGCATTGTACATTCCATTTTCCCCTCTTTAACAGACTTTAGGTGGGTGGGGGAAGATGGAAGAAACAGTAGAAAAAGATATGTGGAAAATATCTACATTTGGGTCATTTAAACTTTATGGAAGATTTATTCTCCATAATAAACCCTTTTGGAACCCAAACTATATTTATGTGAAATCACTGGCCTATGCATTTATACAATGTAGTAAACCACAATGAGGCTTAAATTCAACCAACATGGGTGAATTCAACCAACATGGTTGGTATACAACAGTTTATGCTTTAAAGTATAACTAGAACTCAGCAAACTGTAGTTTATTTAGGAATTTAACCCTAATTCAACAAACCATGTTTTAGTGTGCTACAAGAAGGTCGGAAAACTCCCCTGACACTATTGCTTCTACAGGGATGCTCACTTCGCAGTATTTGTAAAAATATTGAGTTTTGGGGAGAAATTGGACATAGAGATTGCCAAAATGGAGAAGGATAAAATCAATACAGACTAAAAGAATTTAAGTGGACAAAAACATGAATTACATCATGAGCTGCTCTCAAATTTATGATTAGCAAACTGAACTCTGCTTCCTGATTTACTAAAAATATAAAAAACACCTGCATTGTTGAAACTAAGTAGTGAAGCAGAGTTAGGCATTTAAGTCAATGAAAAAAATTGCCTATGTTTTGGGAAATGAAGGGTTGAGGTTTGAAAACTAAATGGATATGCAATCTCAAGTATTATACAAGAATCTTACCAATTAATATCTTTCTCTTGCTCATCAAGAGAAATTTTATGTATACAGTATTTTACCGACGTATCTCCTGAGAACTTTTGAAATAATATAATACAATCTTAATCCTTCATAAATAGGTCTCAATAATTAAAACAGTGTTTATCTTTAGGTAAGCATTTGTATGATTGCAGTCTTGAGCCAGAATGCAAGTTTTTATGCAAATACAATCTCTTGAAATTCAAATCTTAAGAGAATTTCAAATACCTGCATCGCAAGATACACATATATGCATCCTCACACTCCTTACAATAAGGTGCAATTTATGTATCATCCCAAACTCTTGAGATTGCATTATACCATGGCCCCTAGCTTGTAATGAAGAATAAAAAGGTGTAAAAAATGTAGGTGTAGATCCCGATTTTACCATGTTTAGGGATCCTCTGGACTTGTAAGGAGTTCTAACTAGTCAGGAGCTGCCTCAATCATTTCAATTGTACTAAGCATGGCTGAGACTGTATGACCTTGTAGAAGACACCACCTGCATATTAAATCGCAAAACTTCTGGTCCTCCCTTCCAATGCTGCAATTCCTAGCAAATACGCAGGCAGACCAACCCAAATGATAGACTTCACAAAGGACCAAATTGGTCCTTATTTCAGTGAGCCCGTTCAGCAAAACTTCCAAAGCCCGGAGGGCATGGAAGAGTTTTCTGCACATCTTGGGGGTGGGTGGGGGTGGGGACAATCAAAAGCCGCCTCCCAGTCATAGAATGAAATACAGAACGTGTCAGAATCTTTAAAGGTTAAGATCCATAGGTAAGCATAACTACATTGAGAAATTAATATGAAATACTTTACTCATCCCACACACCCCACAAAAAAAATCTTGCAATGTTTATATGGTCGGATCTGGCCCCATGTCTTTCATAAAGCCTTGTCCGTTTTCGGTCGACTGGGCGCTTCAGTCTAGTAAATGCAATCTCTGCCTGAGCTTTGAGCTGGCGATGGATCTGTTGCAAAGAACAGAAGGGTAGCAGAGGAGAGGGCGTGAAGGATCACCTCCAGCAAGTCTAACGGATGCCATCTCCTGTCAGGTTCCCCCGACAGTTGAGCTGAGTTTATCATGTAATCGCAGGATAACTGTAAAACCGGCATTGCGCCTGGCTAGCAATTAAGATACAGCAACTTTTCTTCAAAGCGTAAATCGCTGAAGAGAGAGAACTGTGTAATCCCAGACAGCGTTTAGGATTGCAACTATGTATCCAACCATTCAGACTGGATTGTTTGACGGAAGAAAGGAAAAGGGAAAGAGATAAGGAGAGGGGGGGGGATAAATACCATTTAAAATCAACAGGACAGAAGGGGACAGGAGGACTTTAGGCTTATCCAGTGTCGGGTCGGAAGTTAGTCGGACACCTGTTAAGGCGGCTTAGCTTCGCCATCTGAAAGCAAAGGGTTAGAGAGCAAAAAAGTAAGAAGGAAAGAAAGATTATTTGGAAAAAATGGGAAAGGTTATGGAAGAAAAGCAAGAGGTAGGGAAATCCAATCAAAGGCAAAGAAAGAATCGGGAATCGCTCAGAATAAGAAGAGGGACAGGAGGGGGAAAAAAAGAGCAAGAAAGAAAATAGAAAAGCAATACAAAACCAAATTCGTACAAAAACGGAAATTAAAAGAAGGGGAAGGGGAGAACACCTGAATGGAAAAGATGTAATCTAAATTTACGCATCCGAAGCCGCGTCAAAAGGAGAAAACGCCGCTGACCCGAAATAGGCGTCCACTTGCAGAAGCAGCAGGCAATAAGTGGCGGCTGTGGCGACTAGAGAAGCGCGCAGAGGCAACAGCGCGGTCTCCCCCGGCGGCAGGCGCATGGTGCCAGCTTCTGCTGCTGCGTCGCGATCCGCCGTTTCTCTGGCTCGGCATGGCGCTGCGCTCTCAGCGCCCGGCGCTCCCGCATCACTTTAAAAAGGCACCTGGGCGGGCGAGGGACGCCCTCTCTCGGTCCCGCCTCCGAGCTGGAGGGCGAGGGCAAAGGGCCGTTGGAGGTGCGGCTCGCCTCAGGGGCTGAGAGGTGCGCGGATCCCGCGTGGAACCTCGGGCCGGTCCCGACAATCGTCCTGTCCTTTGGCCGCAGTTGGGCTCAGGAGATGGCTTCAAACTGCAGTTCAGGAGGAGGCAAGAAGGGAGATGCACCCTCGGTCATCGGGGGTATTTCCGCCACTAGACTACCGCATTATAAAGGAATAGCGGGCATGTTGTGTTGTTTTGAGTTTGTAAAACGGCCTTGTCGCCCCTCTCGTGGGAATCGGACAGCAGAATAACAGAATAACAGAATTGGAAGGGACCTTGGAGGTCTTCTAGTCCAACTCTCTGCTCAGGCAGGACCCCTATACCATTTCAGACAAATGGTCGTTCAATCTCTTCTTTAAAACCTCATGTTTTGGAGCATTCACAACTTCTGGAGGCAAGTAGTTCCACAGGTTAATTGTTCTCACTGACAGGAAGTTTCTCCTTAGTTCCAGGTTGCTTCTCTCCTTGGTTTCCATCAGTTGATTCTTGTCTTAAACCATCATTGCCACGCAGCACAGAGAGCATTTGAGTTTGCACCATTTACCAACTACAAATTAGCCAGCCTTGTTTTAGCTTGTTGTTCAAACCCAGTCAAGAAGGCCAGTTTCTGTTTCAGTTCGTTGTGAGAATCCAGAACATTAGGGTGACTGGACCTGGACTGGGCATTAGGGTGACCTAGCCCATTAGGAGGGCATAAGCCCTGGCCAGCCCCTATTTGCTCACTTGAAGTATTTGCTGAACAAGATGCACCAGACGGGACTTTACACTATGCCATTCTCCTACTTTTCCATTTTAACCTTCCATATTTTCCCAGCATTGTTTAACACACTCACACCTCATGGAGAACAGGAAAGTAGACTTTCTCACTAACTGGTAGAGCTATGGAGTTAGAGTATACAATGCAGCATTGCAACATCCTTGAATGAGCAGGAAAAAAAACCAAGGGCCTTCCTAGGAAAGATTTATGGCATATGTGTTGTGTTTTATGTTTTGTTTTGTGTTTTGTGTTTTATGTGTTGTGGTTTTTTTTAGTATTTATGATACTGTGTTGTAGCATGCCATTTGTACCCTAATCCTACATCCTACTGTGTTTTTGTTTTATGCAAATCATAATAGGTTTGTTGAGCAAATGTGACTTTGTCCGCCTTCAGTACTGGAATGTATGGTTCCCAGTATTCTCTATTTTTAATTATGTTTAACATCAACCAATTAAAGATAAGCCCAATAGCATCTGACTGTTTACTTACATATTGTTTTATCCTTGCCACTGTGTCATCTTACAAAAGATGCATATTACTCCTGGTATTGGCATTTTTATATCAAAATAATTTTCAATGGAACAGTGGAAAAACTGTCCTTCATTTTTAAAAGGAAAAGTTTCTGTGTTTGTATGAATTTACAGCTAATCCTTGATTTACAATCATAAATGGGATCAGAATTCCCATTGCCATGCAATGCAATCATAAAGTGAGACATCACATGACTTCCCAGCCCTCAGTAAGGTGGGGATCCAATCTTCCAGCTGCTGTTTCCAGCTACCTCCACCCACTTATCTATCTCCCCCACTACATATCTGCCCTTTTGCCTGGCCTCCTAGTACATGGCAAGCAACCCCAGAGTTGGGTGTTTCTGGGGCTATTTGCTGCCCCACAAGGCCAAGAAGCCCAGTCCCGTTTGCCTTTGCCACTCTGCACTCCTATCACCCTGGGCCCCACCACACCAGCTGATCTGCACCATCTTCTTGCTTCCACTGTTGATGTGTTTGGGTTGGGCTGTGGCTGGGTTTTGGCTGGGGGTGGGAGAGGCTAAAAGAGGCATGGCACCAGAAAGCCCCTTGCACTGTGGGAAAAAAAAGTCAAAAGCAGCAACAGTGCATTTTGTGGCTTTTTTCACTATTTTTTTCTGTGGCATGAAGAAGCTTTTTGGTGCTACGGATCTGGGACTGCTGCTTGCTTGCTTATGTGATGCCTAGGCTGGAACTGAGCTTCCTGTCATGTTGCAAGAAGCAGTGACAAGCAAACAGCAGTCCCAGATCTGCAATGGCCTGGGGCACCACAAGAAGCAAGCAGAGAAGTGAGCAAGCATGCTGCCATGCTGGAGAACTGGTAGCAGAAATCTTGAGTAGTTCAAAGAACAGGCAAATACCACCTTTAACTGGCCCTACCCCCATCTATTCGCTGCCTCCCAAGTCCCAGCTGATTGAGTCCCAGCTGATCGGCTGGGTCTTATTTTGTTGCCCTGCACATGGAGCTGGAAAGCAGGTTAATGGGGTGGGAGGGAATGGAGATTTTACAGTATCCTTCCCCCTGGAGTAGGATGGAAATGGAGATTTCACAGTATCCTTCCTCTGCCGCACCCACCAAGCCACACCACGCCCACCAAACCATGCCCACAGAACCAGTAGCAAAAAATTTTTGAATCCCACCACTGGTGTGAAGGACCAAGGGTGTGAAGGGATGCTTCGTCAGAAGTGGAAACAAAAAGATGTCGAAGGTCATCTGGGATGGCAGAGTGTAGGATGGAGGAGGCCAAAAGGGCATAGATGGGTGGGAGATGGTCAGCTGATGGCAGTTGAAGTGGGCCGATGATCATAGGAGTACTCAAATTTTGATCACATAATTGTGGATTAACTACAATAGCCATCAGATCAGGCACAGGTCATATATGTCCCTTCATTCAGCACTGTCATAACTTTGAACAGTCGCTGTATGAATGGTCATAAATCAAGGATTAGCTGTATATTCATTCTCTCATAGGGACTTGTGAAACAGTTGCTCACAAATAACCAATTTCCATCATTTTAGGTATTTTTAGGTATTTCCAGCATTTTTAGGTATTAGTGATCTAATTAGACACCTTGACTAAAATAGATGCATTTGGCAGCTAAGTGACTGTAATTGCAAACATCATTGCAATTTTGAAGATGTTTGATTTACAATCCTGCTCCTATCCATTTGAAAAGATCTATTTTCAATATAACTTACGCCCTAATAAATGGGTACACCAGCATAGTTATGCTGTTGGGAATTCTGGATCTTGTAGACAAAATCCACTTGAAAGACAACAAATGTTTACAGATTAAGAGTTGGAAGGGACCTTGTAGGTCATCTAGTCTAACCCCCCACCCAAGCAGGAGACCCTACACCATTTCTGATAAATGGCAGTCCAATCTTTTCTTGAATGTCTCAATTGATGAAGCTCTCACAACTTCCAAAGGCAAGCTGTTTACATTGGTTGATTGTTCTCACTGTCAGAAAATTTCTCCTTATTTAGTTAAATCTCTCCTTGTTCAGTTTCCATCCATTATTCCTTGTCTGGCCTACAGGTGCTTTAGAAAATAGCTTGAATATCTTTCAAAAATATAGGAGAGCTATGGCAGATATGATCATAGTTTAAGAAGGTATCATAATCTAGCTATGTTCACAGAAGCACTATTGGAAAAGGTTTAAAAATAAATAGTATGTGGAATCATTGGGACAGTATAAGAGCACTGTCCAAAGCATCATTGAGCATGGAAATGCAGAGCTTTTGTTGGTGGGGTGCCGAAAATCCAATGTGGGTAACCCAGTTTAGGGCAATCTGTCTGACATTCTTTGAATTTAAGGCACCCATTTCTTAGAAAAATAACAAATTGTACAATAAGAATGTATGGTTTGAATTATTTCTAAGCCACCTGATAATAAAACTTTTCTAAACAGATAACAAAGTTATTAAAATATCAAATTTTGGGAGATTTCTGGATTAGGGAAAAGATTTTGTCCCTATCTCATAAATATGAACATCTGAGACCATCTGATGATAGATAATATATGGAGAACAACAAAGAAGTATTAAACAAGATGCATAAATTCCATACATATGGAATTGGTGAACTAGGGAAAAAAATATAAATTGATTACACAGGGGAAGCTAGTTACAAAAGTGCTATTATTCCTTATTTAGGGTTTTCCTGGAACTTCTAGTTGGGCTTTTTTCCCCCTTTATTTTTCTTTTTTTTAAGCCCAAGCAATTATAACAAGGCTTTCAAGTTCCACAGGAGTTGTGTCTAATTAACCTAGAGTACAAGGAAATATTTAAATAATATTATTTCATGCCAGAAGTTTAATTGACAGTATTTATTTGCATGATCATTTGCATCTCTAATTAAAATCTAAAGGCTATGATTTAGTTGGCTGAATGTCATTAGTTAAAGTTTGGTGTGAAAGATGAGTCCATTCAAAAGCAAACTCTTTTGAACTATTCAAAACTGATGCACATTCAAGAAGAAAGGGTGAAAAAAACCGAATAACAAATTATAATGTAATATATTTTATGTTTTTATGTTTATCTTCATTATTGCTGTTTCATTTGCGAATATATAAGATATATGGATTCACAGATGGGCTATGTTATGTTTTCAGGATTTTATTAAATGTCATAACTGGCTAGGATTATATGTTGCACTAAAGCATAAAGCATGATTTATACACCACCGCACTGAGTTCCCATAATATGCCAACATTACCAAAACAATCACATTGTGGTTATATTCATGTATCACAGTAAAACATGACATCTTTGGTTTGGTTTTTTTTAGTGTGTTGTGTGACTATGATGGCCATAGTATGTTGTATAATGCATTCTCCTTTCTCTGACGTGAGTGGATTTCTGGCCAAAGCTATGGGAGTTGTCAGAATCATCTCTAGCACTTCCAGAGTAATGGCAATACCAGTAAAGTTGGATGTCCGAACTTTACAACATACACTTCACCAGAAATTGCTCATTTGAAGGCCAGGGAAGTGTTAAGAAATTCAAGCCTGGTACAAGTCCTACCTCTACTCACAGGTCATGTGGGCTAAAATGGGTTTATGGGCCAACACTGAAGGAACATTCTGTGTGAGATGAGAGGCATTTACCTTAAAATATAGGTAAAGGTAAAGGTTCCCCTCGCATATATGTGCTATTCATTCCCGATTCTAGGGTGCGGTGTTCATCTCCGTTTCAAAGCCAAAGAGCCAGTGCTGTCCAAAAACGTCTCCGTGGTCATGTGGCCAGCATGACTAAACACCAAAGGGGCATGGAATGCTGTTACCTTCCCACCAAAGGTGGTCCCTATTTTTCTACTTGCATTTTTTATGTGCTTTCAAAAGGCTAGATTGGCAGAAGCTGGGACAAGTAATGGGAGCTCAACCGATTACGCGGCACTAGGGATTCAAACTGCTGAACTGCCAACCTTTTGATCAACAAGCTCAGCATCTTAGCCACTGAGCAAACTGCATCCCTTACAATATATATTTGATAAAAAAAGAAATGAAGAATTTTGGTAGTAACAAAGAGGAAGTGAATTTATAATTGTATTTAAAATTGCTGTAAGATTGGAAGCTACCTGTTTGTATCTTTTTCCTTTCTTTCTTTCTTTTTTTACTTTTTTCCTTGCTTACATTTTTAGCTTTCTCTTTGAATTCTTTCTTTTGAAAATGTTCAGTATGATGCATGTTGAAGAACTTTACATAAATATCGATGGAATTGGAGCTGGCAGAATATTAGAGCTGAAATAGTAGCTTAATAAAAAAAATAGCAGTACTTTGACAATAAAAATAAAAAATCCTTAAGAAAGAGATATGTGAAGGTTTTTTTGAATAGTCTTATATTTTTTAAAAACAAAGAAGAGTGAAGGTAAAGGATAATGGTAGAAAGATAAGATAGTGTTTATTTTGCTCTCACTCTCAGTCTAAAATCTAATATTTCTGTACAGATTAATAATAGCATCAATGCCATCCTTGCCAATGCTATCCTGATCTTCATTTGCTAGGATTAATGTAGTTCAACTTGCCTCATGTGAAAGAAATGCTTAGACTGTCAAAAACATATGTGATTAAACAACAAAATGGTCCTATGTTAGAAACAATGATGGTGGTCACTAAAATATTCAAAATTAAGCGATACTTGAAATAAACCCACAGTTTAATTTTTTTCTGAAAGAAAAATATATGTAGACTCATGTTTCTATAGCTAGGAACATCACTGTTTTGATCAGGAATGTTTTATTTATCAGGCTGTCAGGATCAGGAATGTTTTATTTATTTTTTTACTTGAATTTTTTTTTCTTATGGCTATCAGGTCTGGGCTGCAAAATTCTAAAAAACCATTTGATGGCAGTTATGGCTTTGCCTTTCTCTTTGCTGCCATCTAGTGGGCATCTGAATATTTGCAGTTCAAATTTAGTAGCCCATTCTTTCATGTGTCATTCAAGTGGAAAGGACAACATAAAACCAGTCTATTAACCTAAGTTTGTCATGCTACAGATCTTGTTTTGCATAAACCCCAAACCAGGGGTGAAATGCTCCCAGGATTGCCCAATCCGGTAGTGATGGCAGTGGGTGGTTCAGAGAATCAGTAGCAAAAATCCCTGCAACCCCCCCCCCCCATGCCCAACTGAGCCACGCGATCAACAGAGGCTGATTTTTTTACTTTTAAAAGCATTTTTCTACAACCTCTTTGGCCGAAAAAATGCTTTTAAAAGTAAAAAAATAGCCTCTGATGATTGCGCGACTCAGCTGGGATTGTCAGAGGCTTTTTAAAGCATTTTTTCTACAACTTCTTCGGCCGAAGAGGTTGTAGAAAAAATGCTTTTAAAAGCCTCTGATGATCCCAGCTGAGTTGCCTGATCATCAGAGGCTTCTAAAAGCATTTTTTTTCTGCACCTCTTCAGCCCAAGAGGTTGTAGAAAAAATGCTTTTAAAAGTTAAAAAAAAAAGTTGGCCACACCCACCCAGTCACATTACCCACCACCACCACCAAGCCACGCCCACAGAACTGGTAGTAACAAATTTTAGATTTCACCCCTGCCCCAAACCATCCCCATTCAAGTTTGGATGCTATGGTAAATCAGTATATAACCAGATGATCAGTATTTATCCATTCCTTCACCTTTGGGGACAATCTTTTCTCTGCTTCTTTCCTCTTCCTTTTAGGAATCTAATTTTGATTGAAATGAATCCACCCATATCCTACCTACTGAATTTATTCCAGCCTGAGGCACTTCTGGAATCTATTTCCCAAAAATTGGAAGAGAAGCCAGCGCTTCTATATCGGCCTGTAAATGGATCAGACCACAGTGAAACCTTACAATGAGCAAGACCACCTGCAGGCAACGTGGCCCCTGAAGTTTTCAGAAGTTTCTCCATGGCAGGCCTAAGTGCTCTGTTTATGTCAAGCATGTATATTTCACATAAATGTTCAAAGGGACTACTTATAAGGTAAGATGCTCAGGCCTTTTCTGATCCTTAATATCCAACTTTTTTTTAACATTGTTCAGCACTTTCTTGGCACTTTTCCCACTTTGCCAAGAATGATGGGCAGTATGTGCATTGTATGTACACACACCCATACTTTTCATTGCTTGTAACTGGAAGAATGAGCTTGTCATTTTTGTTTCCCAAACCCCTGGCTCTTCAGGCAGTATTTTTCTGAGTGTGTGTAAAATGCTTTTCTCTGGAAAGCAGAATAGAACTTTAATGCACCTGTGTGTGTCTGTGTGTGTCTGTGTATTTGCACAGATCTGTGTGCATGCACACACACAATGTCTAATTATATTGTACTTCTTATCAATCATGACAGGAGGTTTAAACAGAGAAGAATATAAGATCTGCTGCATACCTTGTACTAAACGAAAAACAACCAGACACCACACTTTCTCCTGTTGTACAGTTTGTAAACAGTTTTTTTTTTTTAATGTAATGTGCAGGGATACCCAAGCCAACTGTGATACATTTGAGAAGCCATGATTGAGTGAACCACGTCTGTAGCAAAGATTGATCGGGGGGGGGGGTCTTCATCCATGCTAAACATTTTGTTGTCCTCCAAAAGATTCATGCTTCCTATAAAAGCAGTTTTAATTGCAGCAAAGTGAGACTTTGGAAATTGCAGTCCAGAGGATTAATCTTTAGCTGTCAAAGGCATTTCTTCTGGAATCTCCTTTTTCCCATGGTAATTAAGCAAGAAAAAAAATGAAAGATTTCTACCAGTATTTCCAACTCAAATTAAAAACACAGATGTTAACTGTGGGCAATGCGGGTTTTGTGCATGTACACAGCAAAGAAAAATTAGAAAAAATGATTTTTATTAGACTTAATAGAATTTTGCCTTAAGTGACACAAAAGAGGAAGATTTCCTTGGCAAGACTTAACAAGTAGCTTCACCCCGTGGATTTTTTTTTTCTTCTTAAAATACCTCTCCCTGGCCATTAAGCTGAGGTACCATGCCTACATCTGTTGTGCTTAAGGATAATGAATTCAAACAAACCATTTCATTCCTTCATCTAAAAAGACACAGCCATGAGAATTTGTTCTCACAGGGTCCAAAGAAAACTGCCTGATATCATATCTGGATGTTTCTATAACAAGAGACAGATGGAAAATGTCTCTCCCACTTAAAGGGAATTACTTTTAGCCCTTTACATAGAGTGAGTGGGAGAAAGAGACACAAGAATTTGAACACTGATTGCAGAAGAAATAAAACACGTATTTGATACATAGCAGTTGCTTTTGATACATATGCTGTTTAGCATTTCTGAGAGAGAGAGGGGGGGGGAGGGAGGGAGAGGGAGAGGGAGAAGGAGAAAATACAAAGACTGGAAATTACTGTGAAGTAATTCAGTGTGTGAATCTCTTCACCATTGGTTCTTTTTTGAAATACCCCCAATAGAAAGTTCACCACCTTCCAAAACTATCTGTTCCATTATTGAACAGTTGTTAACATATGGGGCAATTTCCTTGGTGTCCAGCTGACATCTTCCTTGTACTTTAAATCCATTTTTTTTCTTGTCCTGATTTATGGAACAATTTGGCCCCATCTTCTAAAGAATAAGCTTTCAGATCAGGGGTGAAATGCTCCCGGCTCAGACTGGATCGCCTGATCCGGTAGCGATGAAGGCAGGTGGTTCGGAGAACCAGTAGCAAAAATCCCTGCCCCCTCCCACCCAGCTTATTTATTTCTTACTTCAGGGTAGCTCCTGTTATTGGTTATTTTTTTGATTGAACTGTATTGCTTGACTATATTGTGTTGTTCAGTAGTGGGTTGCTACCGGTTCGCCCCGGATTGGGCGGCGGGAGGCTCCACCCATCCGCCCGGATGTCTCTGTGCATGCACGTGCGCCCACAAACAAACTGGTAGCAACGGGTTTTGAAACCCACTACTGGTGTTGTTCAATTGTAACAATATGAAATTAAACAAAGCCTCCTTTCTATAAGCAAAGAGACTTTTATTGCAATTAATATTTTGTACTGGTCCACTGTTTCAGCATGAAATCAATCAAAGCCATCTTTTTTTGTATATTTTGTACTTTTGCTGGTATCCTTATGGTTTATATTGACTGTTTCCTAACATGATTTGATTGCTTATTTGTTCCCTATGACTATCATTAAGTGTTGTACCTTATGATTCTTGACGAATGTATCTTTTCTTTTATGTACACCGAGAGCATATGCACCAAGACAAATTCCTTGTGTGTCCAATCACTCTTGGCCAATAAAGAATTCTATTCTATTCTATTTTATTTAAAGTAAAAAATTGCATGCACATTTTTTACATAAATGACAAATATGTAAATTTGTTAGAAATACAGAGGAGTCTATGGAACCTGTGGAGCAAAGCTATTTTTTTTAGATAATTAGTCTCTACCTAAATCCTGGGTTGCCAATCTCTGGCTTCAGAATGTTTCTGAGATAAATTTCCCAGCAATTCTTACTATTTCCCATGCTTGTTGGGTTGGACTGTTGTTCAGATTCAGCCTCATCTTCAGAGCCAGGGCTTGCCTATACTCCCCTGAGCAGAGAAAGACAAGCGAGTTGCTAATGAGGAACAACTGAAGTATCTCAGTAACACAGTCTTAAAAACAGAAGAAAGATTATTGGATATTACCAAGTATCTGAGGAACTAGTGATGCAGCAGCTAGTTCTCTCTTGCATCAGAGAGCAGAATTAGAACAAATGGAGAGAAATTGCAAAGAAGAACAGATAATGGAAATTGCACTAAGAAGATCAGTTTTTCCAAGGAAGTGGGTACCTGCATTTTACTAATTGCGTTTAAACAGAGGTTGAAGACCCAACTAGTAATCAGTAGCATTTGCTACCTCAGATCTGGGTCAGAATGAACAAAAGCAACTTTATCTGTTAAATGTCTACATGTTCACAATGAGAAAGTGAGTTGTTTTCCTGAAGCAGCTTTTCATCAATGTTGACAAATTTAAACTCAAATCTTCAAGTTGGGTTCAGGGGGAAAAAATTCCCAACACAACACAAATCCATTCTAATATGTTATGGTTTAGGAATTGCGAGCTCACCTATTTTTGGCAGCTACACTGGAGTTCAAAATATCTTTTCTTGAACACAGACAGCAATACTGCAGTGGTTAGAGGACAGGCTGTTTGATTGCTTAACAGCCAACCGCCTGGCTGATAAGATGAAGATAAAATTATACTCCAATTTCTTTACAGTGAGGTACCACAAGGATATTCCCAAAGGACTATTACCACAAAAAAGGGGGAAGGGGGTGGCAACGGGGGTTGGGGGGGTGGGGTGTTCCCTCATCAGTCAGAGAGATGAGATTGTCTGTGAGGGCAGGACCATGCAGGAGAGTCTTACTTCCTGAAAGATTCCTTCTTAAAGTCAATTGATTTGTTGATCAATATATATGATATATATTGTGACAGCAGTAAGGTGGAATTTGAGAAAACTCAAGATGCCCAACTCAAGTCATTGCTGCTTTTCATATTTTTTTTTTTTAAAAAAGGCTCCTTGCTATAAACTTTAAACTTACCTTGTAATTAAAATTCAAGAAATCTGGTAGGACAAAGATGGCGAACTTTTTAGAGACCGAGTGCCCAAACTGCAACCCAAACTCACTTATTTATTGCAAAGTGCCAACACAGCAATTTAACCTGAATATTGAGGTTTTATTACCTAAAATAATGATAAACAAGGCAGAGTTCAGAAAAACTTTTATGCCCCTTCATTTTTTTCTGCTTTTGAAATATTACATTTAGCAACAATAAAAAAGAAAAACTTTTGTAATATCATTTCTCTCTTTCCCTCCCTCCCTCTCTTCCCCCCTCTCTGTGTCTCTCTCTTTCTCTGTCTCTTTCTCTCTGTGTCTCATCTATCCGTCTATCTATCTATCTATCTATCTATCTATCTATCTATCTATCTATCTATCTATCTATCCATCCATCCATCCATCCATCCATCCATCCATCTATCTATCTATCTATCTATCTATCTATCTATCCATCTATCTATCTATCTATCTATCCATCTATCTATCTATCTATCCATCCATCCATCCGTGGTCTCCTGCCCAGCTTCGGGGAGGGGCGGGGAGTGGAGGCTGGCAGGCAAAGCCAAGCATTAGAGATCCTTGCAAAATAAGGCAACTCAAACCTAGAGCCTGTCAGGGAGACACACCCACCTTCCCTCTCCCTCTCTCCTCCTGTGGTGGAGTCCCAGCCAGCCTGAGCGCAGCTCCCTCCTCAGAGGCGACCAGCAAGCAAACAAATGTGGAGCTCTGGCTCGGAGGTGATGGTGCAAAGCCGGCAGCAGAGCAAGCAGAGTGCACACCTTCCCCTGCTGCCAAGGCGCTGCCGGGAGGGATGTGCAAGCCAAACATTTGAAGCTGTGCTCGGCGGAGTTTGCAAGCGGGCTCGGCGGGGCCACTTAGTGGGGAGTGAGACCCTGGCCCATTTGGTTCGCTTTAGCATGGGGTGGGAATGCAAAAGGCAGAGGAAATATATGCCTTTTGGTGTTCAGCCCTCAAAGACTCCTTTGGGGTGACTGGGAGGGGAGGGTGAGGGGCAGGACAAGCCAGTGGTGGGATCACCCAACAGGGAGACGCAGCAGAGGGATGAAAGAGCCTGAGGCTTGTTGACACCCACCCTATGGCATACTGTGCTGAGGCTATGGTGCATGTGCCCACAGAGAGGGCTCTGCGTGCCACCTCTGGCACATGTGCCATAGGTTCGCCACCAGGTTGCTAGGATTTATTCTAATTGCTTTTCCAAAAACTCAATACACTATAACAAAACTTTGAAATTTACACCTCTCTGAAATTGCGTAAAAATATTATGGCTGCCTGATACATCTGTTTATATATATACCGCATGGGGTGCTATAAATTCTATATCATTTTTCTTTCAGTTTGTCAAGAGCATTTGCTCTTCTGAAATAATACAATTTTGTTTTATTTAACCTAGAAATATTTTTAACTTTCCACTAGGTGGCAGCATTACCTCAAATAATAGAAAAAAGAATAGAAAACTGTTTAGATTCTATTTGGATGAAGCAATTACAATTATTACAATTACGGTAATCAATTATATTGTCCATCCCAGATTATTAGCAGCTTCTTTCTCTTTCTTTCTTTCTTTCTTTCTTTCTTTCTTTCTTTCTTTCTTTCTTTCTTTCTTTCTTTCTTTCTTCCTTCCTTTCTTTCTTTTTTCTTTTCTTTTCTTTTCTTTTCTTTTCATCTCATCTCATCATTACAGACCAAGAAAGCATTTCTATTATACATTTCACTATTTTTTTCTGTTACAAATATTTAGTCCATACCGAAAATTGGATAGTCCTAGAAAATGGATAAAAGTTTTGTAAAGCTATGTGTTTAAACAGTAATTATGATGCCCCTCCAAAAGCAATAAAAAGAATGGATAGCAGAACCTGTGTAAAGACTATACAAAAAATGGGCATGGGGATATTCTCCTGAACTAAATGCTAAAGCATACTTGGAACCCACATATGCTTCCTGCAGTTTTCTGTTGATTGTCTGTAGGAATTTATGTGGCTTGGGTCTCCCTCATTTGACAGACGCAAGACCAAGAACCGATGCTTGTGCTAGGATCTTTTAAAGTAGCAAAGCAACTAATTCTCTGACAGCAAAAAGCTAAAATCCCCGTGCCAAAACAACAACAACAACAAAAGCCTCTGGAAGCATCTCACACTACAACTGTAAATCAGATTGAAATGCTTGCTCAGATAACCCTGCCTTGTATGGAAGGGGGATTGAAAGTGCTAATAGAGATGAACTACATTGCCTCTAGTCATTTCTGAGCTTCTGCACTGGCATCTGGTTGGTGACAACCATACCAATTGCTGTCATGGATTGGCTGGCTTAGCTGGTCATCTTCTCCCAACCTGTCCCACTGTCCCAGGAAGTCCCAATTTAGCCTGAAGGAAGAAAGGCATCAAAGATGGACCTTGTACCTTCAGCAATCCTGTGAAGCTTTGATCCTGTGAAGCAGCCGAAACAGCCATTGGTGCCTTGCGGAGATGGGAACAGGCGGTGTCAGGTAGAAGTGGGAGTCATCAGCCAGTTCTGAGGAAGACAGAACAGTGATTGTGTCTCACCACCATTATTGAAAAAAAGACCTGCTGAGTGGGAAAAACTTCCCACTCAGCAGGTAGCTCATTCCTGGATTGGATCTGTGGCCCAATGGTGGTAACCTCCACCATTGTGTTTAGGGCAGCCAAGACAACTTGATTCCAGTTCAAGGGAATCCAGTTTGATGCCAATTTTTAATTAGAAATGTTGACGATTCTATGGAGTTTGTGATGCTGGGCATTTTTCCATTCCCAGGAATTCTGGCCTCAACTCTTGACTCTTCTCCACTCCCTGCCAAGGTAGTTTCATAATGTTGTTATCCCAGTGGTAAGTGTCCCAACACTTAGCAGAAGAGGAATCCTATGGCAATCCTCTCTATGGAGTTTTTTAAAACAAACAAACAAACAAACACTAAATGACAAACACAAAACTACTTGTAGTAGTAGAATAATACTTGGTCAACTTGTTTTGGGCTCCCTAGTTGGTCATCTGGATCAGTTCAGTTGCTGTTCCAAAACTGGCAGCCATGTGGACAAACATCTATCCTCTTTTAACCATTTCTAAGAATTAGAGAGCAAAAATGGGCCCAGAATTCAGCTGTCTTTGTTAGTATCTCCAGGATGTGGAAGCTAATAACTTACTTCCAACTTTGCTAGTCTAAGTTGCCAAAAAGACTACAAGTGATCCACCCTGTGTATTGATCAGTTGTGATAAATGGAGGTAGTGTATTTGAAGGACTGTCTGTTATTGTCTAATAAACTTTCATGGACCACAGCAGGGTCTTAGAATGACATGTGATCAAAATAACAATACTTTAATTAGTTTTGATGCATTAAACATATGTCAAGTAAGAATCTCATATGTAATCTAAAATAATATTTACTAAGTTAAAGAAAGCTATACTTGGGTTCAGGTATTGTGTTAATATTATGTTTAAGAGCCGAGGTGGCGCAGTGGTTAAGGTGCAGTACTGCAGCTACTTCAGCTGACTGCTAGTTCAGCAGATCAGCGGATCAAATCTCAAAGGCTCAAGGTTGACTCAGCCTTCCATCCTTCTGAGGTGGGTAAAATGAGGACCCAGATTGTTGGGGGGAATATGCTATTTAGTATACTGTCTTTGTGTAAGCTGCCCAGTGTCCTCGGAGAATGGGCGGCATAGAAATATGAATAATAAAAAAAAAATTTAAAAAATAAATATTCTTAACCATGGTTTGTTGAATAGCACATAATTGGTCAGATTTACACAATATGTTAAGCCTTAATTATGATATGCAAACCACAAGTGTCTGGGTTCACACAATGTACTAAACCAAGATTTACACTAACACTGCAGAACACACGGACTCCTGTTTAATTAGACTATGGTTCACTAAATTGACCCAATTGTCTAGCTTGTGCATCACATTGAGCTACATACTAACAAGCCACATTTTAGTCTATGTGTTGTGGGAACTAAGCTTAACTTTAGTTTAGTAGAGTGTGCAACGTCAAACTTCTGAAAGAAATATAGTAAACAAATAAGTTCATTACAGAATGCAACCACGGTGCTATCCCTTACCAAACTTGGGTATATTTTCGTATTAAAACACCAGTGTTAATCTTCAAAAAGCATAAATTACATAACCAATACCTATCTGCATTTAGTTCTTAACTTCCATTTTCTTTCTTTAGGCACAGCTCCCAAAGGAAGTGCCTGGCTGGATAATTTGCCTCCCATGGCAGCCAGACAGATGTTGGAGAGATTGTTCCTTTCTAGAATGGTATTTGGAGATGTATCATATGCAAATCCAGAGGATCCATTTGGTGATTGGGTCTTTCAATAGTCTTTTTATAGTCAACCACTAGCCACAACATTTGACAACAGTTCCTCTTCTTAAAGTAGTTGCAGATTATTTGAAGAAATATTCATTTTGTCTAAATTCATCATTAATTCTGAAACCAAAAAGGGAGATGGTTAAAGTGGTACCTTTATAATTATATATCTCCTTTGACAATTTTAAAAGGAATTATTTGTGTTTGTATGTGTGTGTGTGTGTGTGTGTGTGTGTGTGTGTGTGTGTGTATAAACAGATGTGGTTTTTTTTAATGTCTGTATTCATATATGGGTATGTGATATATAATGTTCCTATTCTGAGATTACTGTTGGAGACCTTTTTGTAAATTTTCCTATGATGCTATTATTAGCTGCCCAAGATTATATTGTATAAAATGGGTGGTCATGTAAATCTTATAAATAATTAAATAAATGTACTAGGAAGACTTATACTTTCTGGCAATTTGTAAATTGTCTTCTTTGGGTTATGTATACTTCCTGGTAATTAGTTTCCAAAGAATGAATCTTCTTGCAAAGTGTTTGATTTCATTACCAACTTCTTAGAAAAAAGCACCCATTTTATTTTAATTGCCAGGGGAAGTTGTGGGAATTAAGCCTTTGATTTCATTAGCTCAAATAAAGATGTAATCAAGTGAGACACAGTGCTGTAAATAAGATTTACACCATGGAGTTAAAGTGACTCAAGTGACTATGAACTAGGCCGGTCAAGCTATAACAAGGCAGTGCTAAGAGATAAATTAAAATTCAGTGACACTTAATTAAAACCCCATTGGTCATGCCCAATAAATATCTGGGCAAAATTACCCTTTATTTTAAATAAACAAGTTAAAGCTTTTTCAGACAGTTTATCTGTCTGGGCTGCAGAAATCAAAATAAACACCAGATGGCAGAAATGTATAGGTTTCTGTGCTGCCACTAGTGGTCATCTAGATTTCTGCAGCCCAGATAATGAAGGCTTACATAAAACAATCCTGAAAGCTGTCTGTCTGTCTGTCTCTTAATGATACTGTAGGAAGTTAGCACCCACCCCTTTCCTGGAAGAGTGAAATATTTTAGGAAATATGAAAAAGGCAGAATATTATATTTCCCTGGATGAAAAATATGAGAAGTATATTTTACAGACAAAGCAGCTCCCACCTTCCTGCCCCACACCCTTTGTCAATGGGCCATTAAGGCCTGGGCCAGTCTATTCTACATAACAAAGATCTGCCTCCTTCAGGCAGAGCCATAGTAGGAATTGCCAAAGATAGGATTAGCCCTCTACACAATAGCAGCAGAAACTCACATGTGACCTGGGAAGTACATGTGACCATCAGCCAGCAAGACCCCCACCCCCTGGGAGTCTGACAACCAATCAGGATACTCTTTTGGGGCCCCAAGAAATGCAGAGCCAGAGAGAGTATAAAAACCCGAGGATTTACTGTATCTGCCCTTTTTCTGTTCAGGAACTCAAGCCATGTGATCCTGTCCACCGTTAAACCATCTTTCCAAGCAGTCTCCATGTTTCCAGTGTCTGTTTTCCCCACTTGGAGCAGAACCCAGAAGGATGTTTCTTACAACAATACTTCATAAATCTTTGATGTAATATGAAATTCAGTGATAATATGCACACATAAAAAGAAGACATGCATGCAATGGATCTCAGGTGTTAACCAAAGTTGTCATCAGGTTGATTAGACTTTCCACAGCTTCGACAGATCATTTTATTTCACTGAGATGCAAGTTAAGCTTAGAGGTGGATGCCTGGCACTAATCTAAAATTTCCAGACTGGAGAGTCTAAGACAACAGGCCTCCCTTTGTGCATTACCCCACTGTAGTCAATAAGTACAATAAATGATTTGTACTTCACTATGCATGAATGAACTATAAAAAATGCAACATTTGAAGGAGTTCTGAGCAAAATTATGATCAAAATTATGATGTAGCTTTCAAATAGATTGCTGAGTTCCCACTGTAGAAAAAGCTTTCTTCAAATACCAAATCTTAAATATTAAATCTAGAGGGGTGGAATTTAAACTTGAAGCCCCTAGCTCAAGGTGCTTTCTTGCCTCTTTATTCTTTCTCCATACTGATTTTCAGTAAGAGTAGTAGATGTTGAAGCTGCTTGCTGAAATGTTTTCCCTGCTTCCTGTTACTTTAAGTAGTGTTAAGTGTAAATGACCTTTATGTGAAGTTTTACAAGCTTGCAACTAATGATCTTGGGCATCTTCTTCATGGCATTTTGGAGCCAAACTACATGAAGTTTCACCCTTTCCCTCCCGATAGGCATCAAAGAGCTGTAGCAATTACCACAATCTCGCAGCTAGGGAAAGCTTTGTTTAGTGAATTTCAGACCTGCTAGACCAGGGAAGAGAAGAAGCTGGGACACTTTATTTGTACAGTAGCCTTGTGGATGGGTGAGGAATACTTGGGCAAAGAGAATGCCCCTCCTGAATAAGAAATGGGAAGCTGCCTCTTGCTTGGCCCCACTTATGGGCAAGAGCCATTTCAAATATGGGAGGGGGGTGCTTGCCATACATTCAGTATCCAGGAGGGCAAGTATAGGGACTGCTCTTCGTGGCTTGGGTGACGAGGAAGGTCAGGCTGGGATCAACAGCAGTGACAGATGGCGAGGGGGATCTGTAGCAGAGGCTAAGGACAGACACCCTCCCCGTCCTTGAGAAAGGAAGTTTTCGTGACATAAACAACAACCGCCACTGACAAAAGAGGAAAAGGAGTAAAGACCTCCTGTGGGGCCGGTTGCCATGGAGACCCCAGGGAGGTTTGAATCATTGTCATCATTGCCTTGAGTTGTGGGGATCATTATGGGATGGTGATAAAGAATGACATGCGCTCTTTCGGTCACAAGACTAGCCTCTTTCGGTCACAAGCGCTGACTCCTTTTCCCTTTGCGCCAGCCAGATGGGGGCCAAAGACCTGAAAACATTCCCCCTCTTTCTCTCTCCTCCTCAGTCCTACGCAAGATGGCAGGCAACTGTCTCTGCTCAGACAGGGTCCTTACTCTAACAGAGCACTGGGGTGAATTCCTCACTTGTTTGAGGCAGCTGGTGTAAAGAGGCATTATGGGGAACAACTGGGGAATACATGCACACGAATGCACATTTCTTTTAGGTTTTGATCTTTTTTAAATTCTTTGGAGATGTACCTTGGATGCCTAAAATGGAAGTATGAACGAAATGGCTATATACAAATCCAGACATATAATAAATGTTGCTGTACATGTTAGAGCTGCAATTACCCTATTACTGGTGCACATGTTAAGATAGAATAAACAGGGCTAAAATGCATGTTTGGCACCTGTTGGACATAGCTGTTAAGGGATTCTGAATAAATTCAATGCACTGCATCTAAAGAAGCATTTCAGGGAAATGTGTATGTGAGAAGGGGAAGATTACACAATAATTCTTGATGTTAAAGAGAGTGGCACTACTAGTTAGCAAACATGTCCTTGTTTTCATCTACACAAGGAGCATGCCATGGGTGTAATTTTTTGGGTTATTACCCAGCCAGCCAGCCAAAAATGTTGAGATTATAATTCTTCCAAATGGCTCAAAGAAATGATATCATTCTCATAGCCTGTAGTTTTGTCACATCCTTTGTTGTAGAGCCCGTGGTTGGGACCTCACAAAATTTTCCTGCAATTCATATATGAATTTCTACATTGAGGGGAGAAGCTTGTGAAGAAAAAGTAGGTCAGATCTACATAAATGGCAAATTATAATAACAGACCCCTGTTGGAGAAGAGGGAGTTCACCATTTTAAATTGGCTGGTTAAATGTTCTGTATTAGAAAAACTGTCTGGAACTAGAAAACAAGAGAACAGGATTCTGATCAGCTCTTTTAGTGTTTTGCATGTTTGCAAAGGCAAAAGGGAAAGAATTGTCCAAATTTGTGTACCCACAAAGAAACAGACAAGCTGCTGCTTATCTATAGGCAAGTTGTACATCTATAGGTATTTTATATCCTTTTAGCACTGTTTATTAAAAGCCACTTTTATTTAACTGTAGCAGAGATACACCCTGCTGTGTCCTCGTAACGCAGCTTTTACTCTTCCATAGCTCATGAATGAGAAAGGTTATCTTTAGCTGTAGTAGCTGTGGTATGAAAAATATTTCTTCCCGCTTAGTCCCACAGTGTCTAAGGCAGGGGGGGCCATCCCCCGGGTGGTGGACCACTACTGGGTTGCAGCCCATTGGAAATCGGGCCAAGCAGGAGGAGAGAGTGCAAAGGTTCATTTTCACATGGACAGGATTTAGGTTGCACCGGTGGTGGGTTCCGCCCGCTTCCGCCCGCTTCCGCCGAGCCAGTAGCAGTGACGATATGATGTCACCGAACCGGTTCTGGCCCCCCTGCCCCCCGCCCCCACCTGCATTATTCTTACTTTTTATTTAGCCCCACCCCCAATCTATTGCTGCCTCCTGAGTCCCAGCTGATTGGCTAGGGGGGGGGAAATTTAAACTCTTGCTGCGGGGCTTCAAAACTGATCAGTGTTAAAAGAAAACAAATGAGTAGACCAGTGCCTGCAAAAATAAATGGGTAGACCAGTGCCTCCAAAAACAAATGAGTAGACCGGTACAGCTCTGTAAGCAGTTAAAAGCCTGGTAGACCAGTACCTCTGCTAAATCCTAAAGAATTGTCACATGACCATCAAGCCATGCCCACAAAATAAGCCACGCCCACAGAACTTGTAGTAAAAAAATTTAGAACCCACCCCTGGGTTGCACACACAAACCATTCTCCCCACCCCCACCCCCACTACCAAAACTACCAAAGCTGTCACTGCTGTGACTGTTTCACCAGTCCACAGAATCAAAAAGGTTGGGGACCCCTGGTCTAAGTGTAGCTATGACATGTATAAAATCTGTTAGGAGTAGCTAGAGTAGTGATGGCTAACCTTTTTGCCATCGCGTGCCAGGAGAGGGGGGGCGGGGAGGGTCACGCACACACGTGCCCATGCGCATGTGTGCGCAACCCCCTCCCCCCAACCCAGCCCCCGCTCCTGGCACATGATGGCCTGGTAGGCCCGTTTTTCTTTACCTGGTTCCAGATCCTCTCTGTGTATCTGGGAAGGGCGAAAACAGCCTTTTCCACTCCTTTGGAGACCCTACGGAGGCTGAAAGGGCCCATTTCCCAACTCTCGGTGGGACAGGAAGTGACATTTTTTGCAGGACCTCTCTAGGAGTCTCTAGGAGCCTCTCTAGGAGTCTCTAGGAGCCTCGCTAGGAGTCTCTGGAGGCTGGGGACAGGAAAAAACATCACTTCTTGTCCCACCGGGAGTCGGGAAATGGGCCCTTTCAGCCTTCGTAGGGTCTCCAAGGGAGTGGAAAAGGCTGTTTTCTCCCTTTCCAGATACACAGAGAGGATCTGGAGCCAGGTAAGAAAGAAAAACGGGCCTTCTCCACCCTGTCCCCAGGCCCTCCAGAGGCAGGAAACAGCCTGTTTCCCTACTTCTGGTGGGCCCAGAAGGCCCGAAAATCAGCTGGCCGGCGTGCGCATGTGCCCCTGAGCTGAGCTGGCATGACCACTAATATGGCTCCGCGTGCCACCTGTGGCACGCGTGCCATAGGTTCGCCATCATGGAGCTAGAGACTACAGGTAGACCTTGACCTAAGACCACAATTGAGCTCAAAATTTATGTTGCTAAGCAAGACACGTATGTGCCCCATTTTATGACCTTTGTTACCACAGTTGTTAAATGAATCACTGCAGTTGTTAAGTTAGTAACAGGATTATTATAACAGGATCCGGCTTCCTTACCAATTTTGCTTGTGATGTCACAAAAGGTGATCACATGATCACAGGACACTGCAACTGACATAAATATGTACCAATTGTCAAGCATTCAAAATTTGATCATGTGACCATGGGGATGTTGCAATTGTTGCAACTGTGAAAAACAATCATAAAGTCACTTTTTTCAGTGCTATTGTAACTTCGGTCACTAAACAAGTGGTCAAGGATTACCTCTACCACTCAGCAGTGGGAAAAACCTCATGATAAATTTTGCTTGGAGGATTCAGATCGTTCCAGTTTCAGGTCAAGGATATATGACTGCTCAATAGGTGAGGTCACCCTTTACTCATTTAAAAAAGAAGAAGGTTAAGTGTCATGTGGACTTGTAAGTCCAATTCCAGCATCTGTTTTATAATCATTCTAAACCATCCTCCTATAACTAGTTGACAATATTTTCCTTTTATTCATTGGCTGGCTCATTATCATAAATTATTATATAGTTTACAAATTATACAGTAGTGTGATCCCAGCCATTTTTAGTTTATTTAGTAAACTACAGTAATGCAGATCATGACTTAGTAGACTAGGTACAAACAGACACGACATTTTTAGTCGTGTCTGACTATCATGTTGGCACAAAATTACTGCTGGGTTTCTGCCAAATTGTTACATCCTATGTCCAAGCTGGTAAGTATGGCCTAGAACGTCCCTTAAAATCTAGATATGTTTAAACAAAGTGCATTCACATGCTTCTCTTTGATTCCATACTTCTAGATTTTGTTTGTTGTTTCTTTCAATATCAAGTTTTAAAATGTTAAGTTCATCAAAAAGGATCCAGTACTGGTAGGATGGTGAAAAGAAACATGGACACTGATGGTACTGTGAGAATATTTAATTTAATTTAATTTAATTTCGAATTTATATACCGCCCTTCTCCCTGAGGACTCAGGGCGGTGTACAGCCAAGATAAAAAACATAGAATACAAATATTAAAACATTTAAAAATATATATAAAATTTGGCCCAAAAAATTAAAAATCGCAGACTAATTAAAAGGATTTAAAAATTTTAAAATTTCTTCTTAATCCAACCCGGCTTGCTGAAAAAGATAGGTTTTCAGGGAACGACGGAAGGCATTGAGGTCCTGGATTCTTCTTATCTCCGGGGGCAACTGATTCCAGAGGGTGGGAGCCCCCACAGAGAAAGCCCTCCCCCTGGGGGCCACCAGCCTACATTGTTTGGCTGATGGCACCCTGAGGAGGCCCTCTCTGTGGGAGCGCACGGGTCGATGGGAGGTCATCGGTAGCAGCAGGCGGTCTCGGAGATAGCTAGGCCCTATGCCATGGAGCGCTTTAAAGGTGATAACCAACACCTTGAAGCGCACCCGGAAGACCACCGGGAGCCAGTGCAGCTCGCGCAGGAGCGGTGTTACATGGGAGCGCCATGTTGCTCCCATCACTACCCGCGCTGCTGCATTCTGGACCAGCTGGAGCCTCCGGGTGCTCTTCAAGGGGAGCCCCATGTAGAGAGCGTTACAGTAGTCAAGGCGAGAGGTGACGAGGGCATGAGTGACTGTGCACAGGGAATCCCGATCAAGAAAGGGCCGCAACTGGCGAATCAGGCGAACCTGATAAAAGGTCCCCCTGGTAACAGCCGTCAGATGTTCCTCCAAAGACAGCTGCCTATCCAGGAGGACTCCCAGATTGCGAGCCCTTTCAGTGGGGGCCAAAGACTCGCCCCCAATAGTCAGTGATGGAGATGATGATAACTAAGTTATCATCAGATAACTTAGCCATAAGCTTTATTTCTTAAAACAAACATTATTTGACAATTGAATATAGTGAAATCTCATAGTAATGAACTAATTGGGGGGGGGGTTAGTTATTGTTGAAAAGGAGCATCCTGGGCACTTTTGCCATTTGCATGATAATTCAAATCGAGCAAATGACACAAATTATTTTGCACTTGGTTCTACTAAAATGAGAGGAAATATGTTTCAAGAAAGACATGTCACTTTTAAAAAGTTATTTTCTTGGTAATTGCCTACTTCATTTCATTTCAGCAAAAGGGGCACCAGTAAAGGTTCATATATGAGTGAATAGTTGGTAAGTTATCCCAGGTCTAAGACAGAATTCCAAAAATTAAAACCAGCTTTTTTTAATTGAGCCTTTAAAGATATAATTGTCTTTTAAGATATGCAGAACAATGGTTACTAAAAAGAATCTAACTTGATGGAACCATCTTCTGAACCCTTTTCAAAAGTTCAGGACAGAGTAAATTGCAGTAGCCAACTCAAGTCAAGGTCTTTAAGATCAGAGGGGATCTACCTGTTTTTCAGTCTTAATAAAATGATACTACTGTACTGAAGGTCAGTGAGAAGACCAGAAGAACCTGGTCTCACTCAAATGTTAGTCCTGGTGGTGTTTTGTTTTTTGTTTCTCCTTCAGGAAACACAAAGCAGTTTCAGTTATAGATGAAAACTTAGAGTGAATTAAAACTGATCTCTTTTTCCATTCAGGGTTGGATAGTAATACTATATTATATGTAATGCTTTCTCATCTTGCTTTGGTCTACTTCTAGATTTCAAATGGTACTTCTAAGCCTCTTTATCTCAGTCTCCTGCTATTTTTGAGCCAGCTTTGCCATTCTAGTCGAAATTATTGAAAGGAATGGGCCCTAGCAATGAACATGCATACATACTGTATTGTAGAAATCTTAATTGTCTGTTACTCATTTTACTTCAGGATTAACTTGTGATGTTCTTTCATATAATAATACCAAAAATACAGTATGCATTATAACCGACTGAAGAAATTACAAACCTTAAAAAATCCTGCACTTTTTCTTAATTTGAGTAGGCCACATAATTAAGCACAAAATTTGGATTTCCTTTACTACTGATTTGGAAAACAAATACTTAAAAGGACCTTCCAAGCAGAGAACTTGCCTACCTTTGAATATCACATATTAGTGTACAAGAGTTTTTTCTTATGCTTGTAGATTTGTAGTCCCATTTGTTTTGGCACTTTGGGAAACCTGATGTTGGACTAGATGGAAACTGTGGTCAGATCCACCAGGGCTTCCAAAGTGATGCCATGAGTTCCATGAGAACATGATAGTATTCAATGAGAGATATTTAAGTAACATTGTCTAAAAACCCCTCTAGAGCTTTCAGTTTGGTGATTACAGACTCCATCCTTCCTTCCAGAAAGATGGCATTGTAACTTTACTGGGGCTAGTCATGCCATATCTTTTTCTTGTCTAGTTTTGGGCTGAGGGGTTTTATTTTTTGCAGACTCTTCCAGACATCTTTCTGAATTTGTCGCTCAAACAAACTTCCAAAACCAGCGTAAATCTCCTTTTGCTGCCTCAGGTAATTTTCAGGGAAATCAAGACAGCTGCTTAGTGGATGAATTTCACCCTTGGAAGGGCAACGAGGCCATTATGCTGCAGAATGCAGAACAAGTAGAGGCAAATGCCTTAACTTAGCTTGTGCCCTGAAGCACAAAATCCAGTGGCCATTTACAGTTTGACTTTTTTTTTTAAGGGTTGGAACAGAAAGAAGGGGGGAGGTTTATAGATGAGAAAAGCAACACAGACAGGAGATGAGAGCTCTTCAACTTCATGGAAACACAACCCCTCTAGATCGGAGGAATCACTGCTTGGGTAGGGTGGGCTGCTTGAAGCTTGACTGAATTAAACCAAGGATGTTCCCAGCAGGAAAACAATGTAGAGCCTGCTGCATCATATCATGCCTCTGCTTCCCATAGAGATAAACCGGATGCCCTAATTTTTTTAAAAATAATCCAAAACAGTGCCTAGATTCACATGACACTAGGATACCAGCTTTTTAAAATCACAATTGGTTAACTCAGCTATAGATGATTGCAGTAGCAGAACACACTAAACCCAACAAACCCCATTGTGGCTCAGTGTACTATATACAGCCAGGCAGAAGGCACAAAATCTTCGTTTACTGTTTGTGGTCAGCATCCAGCATTCCTTTGGACATGAATCTTTCATTGGTGGTCTCTGTGTCCACAATTTAATGCCCTCCAGATATGTTGAACCAACCACCAGGCTCTCTAAGAAGTCCAACATGATAAGAAATTGTCTCTTAATCTATGGAAATGGCAGAATATATTTATACACTACTGAGAGAATTTGTCCTTCCTTACATGTTTGTTACACGAATCTGGCTTCCCCACTGACTTTGCTTGTCAGAAAGTCACAAAAAGTGATCACATGACCCTGGGACACTGCAACTGTCATAAATACATGCCAGTTGCCAAATTTTGATTGTGTGACCACAGAGATGCTGCAACGATTGTAAGTGTGAAAAACAGTCATGTCACTTTTTCAATGCTGTATCTTTGAATGGTTACTAAATGAATGGTTTTAACTCAAGGACCACCTGTGTGTATCTATATATATATAGAGAGAGAGAGAGAGAGAGACCCCAGCTCAAATCTATGCTTGAGATTTGGGATAAGTCACAAAGAGGTAGTCAGGAGAAAGTGCTATGAACACTAACAAATAAGGGAAGAAAAAAATCCAGATGCAGATAATATTAAATATTGTTAAACTTAAATGTTGCTTTCAAAGAACTAGAAGGATAATGTTGATGCAGATTTTGATCACCCATTCACCTGTCAGAGTATAAAAATATAAATGAATGCTTTCTTCAGTCTTCTGCTCACTGGTCCAATCTTGCTGCTGTCACGAGCTATACCATCCTTCTTCCCTGTCTGCCTGCTTAGGACTATTTGGCTAAACAATTTCTAAAGCGAAAGCAATGGATGTTTTCCTGATCAGCTGATACTCTGTTTTCTGTTTCTTTAAGCTTCAAGGTTTGAACTGTTTTTGCCTGATTGTTTCTCCTGCTGACTAGAAATCAAGCTACTTGCTTGAAGCTAAAAATCAATAGCCTTTGTGTTCCTTTGACTGCTGCTCTGAACTCTCCATGTATCAGTTGCTAGAGCAGGCTTTCAAACAGAACAGAAGCCTTCGTCAAGCTAATAAAAGCAAGATCGGCCTGAAATGGGAGACACTGCACAGGAATTTTCTTCTAAGTTTACAGCACCCTGTTTAGTTAATACATTAAATCCCTCCAAGTTCTATATTCACACTGTGGAATCCATTATTAGTTGAAAGGTGACACGATCCAATAGTACACAACATGCTTTTCTTGGAAAATATCCCTACATTAATTCCTGTCATTTCTAGTAGACTCTGGAGAATCACTATCTGAACATCACTGGATTCACTTACTTTAGGTTTTGCCATCATGGGTTCAATTGTCTTAAATTATATTTGGCTGGGCTTACACAAACCCAACACCCAAAGAAACCACAGGATAACTTTAGGGGTGATGTGAACCAAGTCAGTCCTGACGTAGACATTCTATTGGCCTAACTGTGTAAAAGGGAATGTCTTCTGTTCCTATAAAAAGCAGGGAAAACAATTCATTTTGGGGGCACATATATCTTTTAACAGAAAAGACCTGTACATTTTTTCTTTTTGAATTTTAGTATTGTCATTATTCATGCTTAAGCAGTTTGTGTTAATAATTCCAGATTTTACAGGACAAAGACAAAATATTAGCTCACTGGTTTTATTTATAAAGAAATAATCCATCAAATTTATTGTTCAGCCATATTATGAATTTTTAAATTTCACAAGTTGAGACATGTACATCATCCAGGCCTTTGAAGATAAACCAGTAGGGTGTCATAATTCTTTATTCCTGTCATGAAAACCATTTGCAGAAGTGAAAAGATTGGGTGGATCACCCTATTATCTTTAGAAAATTAACAAATCTGAAGGATCCTAGTTTCTTACAATCCCTTGTTCAAGAGTAAAAATATATTTTTAATCCTTCCTCCCAGGCTACTTAGTTTTCAGATTACATGCAGGGATATGCTGTAAAGAGCAGTAGCTTGAATGCAGAAAACTGCTTTTATAATCACCTTGTTTACTTATCTATTTCTATATTCAATTATTCATTAGATTTCATCATTCCCTCTTTCTTTGTTTCTCAACAACAATCCTGCAAGTTATATCAAGCTGAGAAAGTTTCCTAGGGAGCTTCTGTAGCTGACAGAGAATTTGGAGCCAGATTTCCTTGATGCAGGTTATGCACCTTCACTGCCTTATAGCTGAAAAATTATCTGTGTTTTTCAACTGAATATCTTTAATTATTTACTTAAACCATTTCTGCCTCATTTTCTCAAAGCAATTAAAAACAAATGTAGGGAAAGCAGAAATTAAAAAAAAGAATGCAAAATCAATTAACAATATGCCTATCTCTAAATAAACTAATTGATTGAAAGTCCTTCAATAGCGCCATGAAAGAACAATCACATCCAAAACATCTCCTATCCTTTTTTGTGGCAGGTTTCAGGCTATATGCTTGAAACTAAACATGCAGAGATGAGGCCAGGTGGGCTTCTTCAGGGAATCCATAATTGAAATGCAGTGGCAGACAAGACATTCATGCTCTCCACCGAAGCTGACAGGACCAGGACTCTAGATAGTCGCTGTCACTTAGGGGTGTGACATACTGAACTATTTCTCATAAACCACAATATTGCCTCATCAATTGTATTCCATTTACTGATATTAATGGCCATTAAATATATTTCTTTGATTTCAAATACTATGATTCACTTGCCATTCTACAGATTATCCAGGAGGAAGTAGGGGTCCAAGGGAGAATATTCTTTCTCTTCTTGTTCATATTATGAAAGCGTTCAGGATGTAATCAGCTTCCTATATCCAGCAAGGTGGTGTGGTGGTAATTCTCCTTTTGTTTTTTTTACATTATTCTTGCATAGGGTCAAAATAATAGAATGTGCAAAATCTTTTTGAGTTCATGAATGATTTTTCCTCGATTTGTTCAATGTATGTAATTGAAATCTTAATCCTGCATTGGCCAAAATACGCATGCAGTTAAACATTCCTCTCTTCCTTCTCCTGGCCCCATTTACCGATATTATGGTATGCAAATAGCACTAGAATCAGGACAGATAGGAGACCTTTTGACATAAATATGTTTTTGTTAATATTTTGCCAATATGTTTTGAAATTTCTCTTTCCAAAAGGGTATTAATATAGTCAATTGCTTAGAACCTATTTTATTATGCAACTCCATCTATTAAATATGTGAATGAAAGAATGAATGAAAAGTTTATTACATACAGTCAAAGGACCCAAGAATAAAATAACATAGAAAGAAAATGGCATACATTTTGACATTTCATGGGAAACAAATTATTCAGAAAATGGTTTCTTCCTGTGTGGATAAATTAATCTCTGTTGACCCAACTTGTTGCATCTCAACCCATAAATGTCTGAAGGGTTTAAAAAGAATGTTTAGAAATATAGGTCTCAGTATGAACTGAGACCTTGATGTAAGGTAGGAAATATAGTGCAATTCATATATTAGCTCTTTAACTATCTTAAATCGCTGCAAATTCACATTTTGTACTTGCCGTCCAACTGGCAGAGGAATACATAAGGAGCCCTAGAAAGCATGAAATTGAAGAAATTCCCCACTCTCACCTTACCTTCTAAGCTTAATCATGTCATGGCAGATGAGCCATAAACTGTACATCCCATGGAGAAAAAAAAACGGGAAAAAAACACAAAGGGAATACACTAGAAAACTCTCTTTCAAGGTTTGCCTATTACTCTCTGTAACAAGCACTACATTGCTGTGTTTGTGTGTGTGGGGAGAAATGTTGGGATGACTGACAGCCTTGAACTATAGGCTCATCCCTCACCTTAGGCCGTGCGATCTGATTGGATGCTTCCTGACATCTCCAAAGCACAGCACATTTTAATAGACGCTTTGGTAGTTTGTCAGGGGTGGGTGGGGGAAAAGGTTCAGCGAGGTGCATTTCTGACCAGCATAAAGTCATTTTCCACTTCAGGAATATTTCTTGGCTTTGGGGGTGTGTGTACATGTGAGGGGGGAGGGTGGGGGGTTGAAATACCTGTGGTTTTTTTTTCCAGGGTGGGATTGTTTTGTTTTGATTTTTTGGGGTCCTTAAATGTTTTTCTGCAAACTTCGTGGAGAGTGCTCTTCTCCTCAGCACCAAGCCTGGACTAATGGATTACCACCTGCTTGGATTAACTTTAGCTTTTTTCTTCGGTGATACAAAGGTCCTAGCCGGTTACCCTATTTGGTGGTAAGATTTCTTTTCTCCTCATCTCAAACTTTTTGGCAGCTTACTCCTTTTCCCCTACTTCAGTATATTTGCATTCTCTCTTCATCCTGATTCATTTTTCTCATCATTTTGCGTTTTCAGAATTTGTGCAAAGTTCCTACGTGCTCACCTCCCTTTTTTTCATTTTGGAAGGGTGATACTTAAAAGATTTTTTCCTTTTGCTTGAAAAGCATTGTGTCTGCCTCAGTCATTTGTGGCATCAGAATAATATATTGGAATGTAATTTATAAGCAGCAGGCATTGTAAAGACAATCAACTAAAAGAATAGAAACATTAAACTACTATCAAGGTTCACTTTTATTAGGTATTTGCCAGCAGATCACAAATGTTTATTAACAGTGCTATATAAAATGACTCCTCAGATGTGCTCTTTCACTTTAAATATATTTGCTTAATGATGCCAACATCTGCAGAAAAAAATATCAAGAAAACAACCAAGACCTAAGTTTTAACTTCAATATTTTTTTGGAATGACAACAATTTGACATTTTAATTTCCTGCTTGCTTCATAAAAATCTTGACTCTATTTAAGCAAACCAAGAAGATAAAAGCTAAAAATTATTTTGCCAAAGATTCATTTCCCTATACTGGGACATGGGGTGATCTGAGATTTTTTTCAGCAAAACCAAAATTTAGATTATTAAAAATACTTTAATGTTTAATAATCTAATGTTGGCTTTTCCTGTTGCTTAATTAAAATATCTCCTTATACTAAAATGTGTTAAACACTTGAATTAGAAATATCAACAGCTTCAATATGGAGTTAACTTAAATATGGCCCTCCACTACCACTTTCCAAGTTTTCATTTTATGTAAGTTACTCCTTAATTTTTTTTTAAATATAATCAAAAGTGTGGTATGAATATAAATCAAAAAGTGTTTAATTTTGAAAAATAGATTGTGTTATAAAATTTTTGTTTAGATGCCTACTATAAATAATAAAGAATAAACATTCAGTACATTTAGCAATGTTTTTAACCTTATTTTGTCTGATTATATGAAAATAATTGAGAAAAATTAAATCACAGCAACAACAAAAAATACTTGTATTTTCCATGCCAAATGGATATGACTCATATATGCAAAGCACAACCAGAATATATATTCAGGTTCAAAAAGGTTCTCTTGTCAGAATTTAGATTAATCAGATCTCTTTTAGCCCCAGGTTTAATGAAACAAACTTCCTATAAAAGAAACTGTAAACTATTAAGAATCAAATGTTTTGTCTGTCAACAAGAACTGATTCAGAGAATTTAGTTTAGTAAACAGAATCTGGCTATGCTGCTTATTTAAAGTTAATAATTTCAAGTTATAAAGAAAAATCTTGATATTTTAGTAAAATTTTGCCCTTCCAATCATACTTCTTAATGTAGGGAGAAGCACTATATAAAATCTATTTTCTTCCAGTCTGCTTAATTTTTCCCTTTTCCTAAAATCTATTCTTCCAGTAGATATCTTTTGTCTCAAAGAAAAAGGATTAAGCCTCTGGATTTTAAAATACGGACATACATAATTCAATATGCACCTATGCATATTTTAGGATAATCAAAATTATCTATAGAAAATTTATAAAGCGTCACAGTGACTAAGCAGTGCTTTTGGCTTGTATAGTTGTGTTTTCTAGTACAGTATAGAGCAAATGCTGTAATAATTACATTGAAAAACAAGGCTCAGAAATGAACAAATCAATTATCAATAATTGATAATGAGCTGTAAGTCAGGATATGCATTTCACAGCAGTCCTCACACCTTATTTTATTGCATGTTTCTAACTTCTAATCATTCAGTTCCTTTCAAATTCAAGTAATTATTTTCACTTGATGTGAAAGTTTATCTTGCATTATTCAGCAGGATTTAGTGAACTGGGAAAGATCTGAATTTATTGAAGTTTCTCGTAAATGTTCAATCTCTCTTCAGGATATAATTCCAGCCGAAGAAGATAGTCAGTAAATAATTGTTTATCAAACAATAATAAAAAATTAATACATTAATAACCATGCACAATTTTGCAGGAATAAGTTCAAGTGCATAAAAATATCAATGTATTAGTTTTATTAATGTATAGCAGGGGGAGAAATTGTCAGTCAGAAAATATGGGGCAGCGATCAACTTTCACATATATAAAAATGGGAACGTCATAATTTACTTACAAAAGTAAACAAAAAAGCATTACAAAATAATTCAGCATCTTAAAAAAAGATTTAGAATTCTTCAAACTAAACAGTCTAACAAGATAATATAATTTTGATCACCTAGTCTTATCTTGAGTCAGTGTCTATCCAATTTGTTTGAGCTACAAATCTGAAATTCAAGGTGCAAAAGACAATGAGAAAGCTAGTTAGGAACCTGATGCTGGGAATAAAAAATGAATCTATTGAAGCGTGAAAAACTCACATACATATACATATGAAAGTGCAAATGCTGGCTGAAAGCTTTGCTACATAAGGAAGAGAGCAAGCAAGACAGGTGACACTAGCTTTAGTTTCATTACAATATTTTCATAAGTAGTCCTGTATAGTAATACTGTAGCACTATTAAATCTAGCCAACTTGAGAGTACAAATGTATAAAACCAGCCAAAAAAATGTGATTCTCAGAGAATATGTGCCAATATTTTTCTCCAGCACTTCGTAGCCCATCATCTCAGGTTGTGATGACAGCTGTGTATGCCATTATACGTCATATATTAGAAGAATATAACTGGATAGCTGGATAAGGGTGACCTGGCTGTGTTTGACCCAGGCAGATATTAGGTATGACAGATTTTTTCCTGGGCATATGAGAAGACAATGGCCAGGATAGAAGTCAATTCTTAAATGTCCGTGGAGATTCTCAGTTATACAGGTCATGGTTGTCCCAAAGGTTTTTTTCGAAAGGCAACTGGACTTCGTTTTTTCCTTGAAGACCTTTTGCTTTTCATCCAAGAAGCTGAAAGAGCTAAAGAATCTTTTTGGATGAGAAGCAAAATGTCTTCAAGGAAAAAAACAAGGAAATCAAAAACATCTTGGGTCAATTCTTAGATGCAAGACTAAAAGTGCTGCCATATACAGGACTTAAATTGTGTCCCATAAATTAGGATACAAATGGAAAGGCTATATTGGTTTAGATTTCTATATTTGACCCCACCTTATTAATATTCGCTCTTTTGGAAAAGTACCTCTCCAATATGAGCTTCAATTTGCCAGGACCACTTTTGGAAATCTAAAAAAAAATGACCTCTGGATGACATATCCCTTGTATATGCTTTGTTTTTTTAAAAAATTGAAAGAGAGAGGTTGCTATAGTTGAATTCAGATGCTAGATTCTCCAAAACCTCCCTGCTTTTCAACTGAATGATCTTTATATTGTTTGCTTTTTGTATAATCAAGGTCATACCATATAAAAATCAGATTTTTATAATTCAAGAAGGTAGGGAGAGAAGCTTGATCATTAGGACAGGTGGTGGCATTCTTACTTGATTAAAAAGGGGCCAAGAAATGGGAAAAGTCAAAATTTAGGATTGCATCAAACACAATGACTTTTTTAAAAGGAGAAAATCTACTGTGATTTATTTTTCTTTGTAAATCATGCTTTGGAACTGTGTGTGTGTGTGTGTGTGTGTGTGTGTGTGTGTGTGTGTGTTTCACTGACTTATACAGTTTGAAAAGCTTCTGAGAATGCTGCAATATGTATAAAAAACCACAAAAAAGAAGGTGCAATAATCTTTACAGCCTGGGTTCTGGTCCCTGCAGAGGGCTGCTTTCTTTCTAGAGCTGTGATGGACCTGGAGTTGGATTTGCCTCTTCAAAGTGATGTAGTCCAGGATTAATATAACCAGGGGTTATATTGAATGGAGGAAGAATAACAGCATGCCCTGGACCACCTACACAATCCTACTGAACATTCCTCAGTTTATAATTCAACACTTGGTCTTCCTTAGAAAGCATCCTTGAAACCAAGGAGGTAAGGTCACCCAAAATACAGGAATGCCATAGGAATTGTGGAGGGCTTTGGGAATTATTTTTAACTTCATTAGCACTCTTGGGGGGGGGGTTGAAATGGACTGCAGTAAGAAGACCTTATCAGCTTCTTGGTGATAGAAGAAAGTACACAGTTTGGATTTACTTATTGTGCTAAGCCATTACAAGAAGCTATAATGTAGTTTGTTTGATTTGGCCCTAGAAAATTATATGAATGGTACCATACAAATTATTTATTAATCACTATTTCTGAACTCTAGAACTTACATCTTTCCACTGGTACTCTACTAAAATCAGACTTTCCCTGCCTGTCAATGTGACACAATGCCATCTTGGTGGTTGGGAAGGCAACAA
This sequence comes from Pantherophis guttatus, assembly GCF_059756535.1. NCBI lineage: Eukaryota > Metazoa > Chordata > Lepidosauria > Squamata > Colubridae > Pantherophis > Pantherophis guttatus. The sequence continues at coordinate 55,501,578 of NC_142066.1, forward strand.
TACTTTAGCAGCTGAATTTCATCTTTAACATTTTGCCTACTGGCTTCAGATATTGACAACTGATGTTGCCAAAAGCCCATTGGCAAGTTGGATGCCAGCCAATGGGTAAACAACATTTGAGTCTAACCAGTGAGATGAGCCATAATTATGTCTATGCATATCCAAAACCAGTATCAATAACATTTAAACTCCAGATGGTGCTAATGAATTTGGAAATTAGATCTATCAAAGAAGAAAGAGCAGAGATGATTAAATGGGACAAAGCTCATACTCCAGAGCTGAATTTTGGCAGTAGAACATTCACCATAGCTAAAGATTGGACATCCTGATCAACTTGCCAAGCTACAGAAACCCACTATTAGAGTGTCCTTTCCCAAGCTGACCCTTTCTAGATATGCTGAATTACAATATCCATCATTCTCAGTCCACAAGGAATTATCCCTGCTAGATATTAATAATCAATGCTATAATTAAATACTTAGGAATAGGTTGATAAATACTATATTAAGTGCACCTCCATGATCTCACTTTAAAGAAAGGCTTGGATAAATAGAATAATCCATCTGACCTCTGTCCAATGATTCTGTGAAAAATGTAGAAGTTTTTCAAAAATAGGAGAAAAGCATTTGCATATTCTCAAAGGTATTATTCCATCTCACCTATTAAGCAAACTCTCCCCTCCTTTTTTTTTTTTTTTGGTGACCTTTGTCCTCTTTCAGCCTTTTCATATTTGAAAATTTATCCCACTTAAGTGAACATAATAAATGAAATGAGTTGGAAATTTAACTGTAAGATTTCAAGAGTAAGAAATTTGGCAAAATTCTGGAATCAATAAATTGCAAACATTTTATTCCATTATTCTCCATAGTTTCCCTATGTATTCCCTAGATATTTACTACCCAAAGAATGGATATTTCCCTTCCTTTGTTTTTTAAAACAGACATTTCTGAAACTTTCCATCAAGCTAGCTAAAACCTTAGAAATTGCCAATACTGTATGTATTAATAATTACCATGTTTCTAACATTTCCTATGATAGAAATGTACGTGTTTACATGAATAGTACAGCATAAAATGTTTAAGACATTATTTGTTTAGTTATCTACATGTAACTAGTTTACATAAAGTTGCTTAAATGATGTCCTCATAACTCTATACATAAAATGAAATACTCTGAATTCAAATATGACATTTCTATTTGACTTTGTCTTCCACAAAAGAGGTTTTTCTCATTGAGATGGATTTCCTCGCTAACATTTATATTTGGTTTGGTTTTACAAAGGAGTAGTTACAGGCCTGCTTAATACCCATGGATGTTTGTTCTCAAGATGCACATTTTTAATTTCAGATTTTTTAAAAAATCATTCAGTTTAGGCCTGTGATTAGAAGTTTTTAAATTAAAATCTTGGATGCCCCGAAACAGTGTTTAGAGTCAGGTATGTTCTTGACTTAAGGCACAATTGGATAAATTTTGGTTAATTTCTGTTTCATGCTTCCATCACAATTCAAGAAATAAAATTTACCTCAATCTTCCTTTGGGGTATTAGGGACAAATTTAAAATAGCCCATCTCACAGATATTGTAACAACACCTTTGGATAAACATTTCTGATGCAATTTATACCACATACAAAACAAATATGGAATAAATTATAATTAGTATAAAAACAGGCAGCTTGATGTTAAAAGTTATATAAAACGAATGACAGTCAGATTTATTTAAATATAAAAGGCAGGGGAAAATGGACAACCTACTATCTGAATTTTATTCATACTCAAATTGGCTGAAAAGGAAGATTTACAAAGTGTTTTTTTCCCCTGGAATTCAGATCAACTGTTCATTCCTAGGAGTGAAAGGTTCTCCTCTAGAGCAGCAGAGAACTAACTATAACTCGCCTCGTTATTACTTTGGAAACTGTTAGGGGACAAGCTTAGTTGTCCGTGGAATTAGAGGTAATTAAAATTTACTACCGACTCTTTTTCTGTCTGTTAAGGTACATTTAAAAAGGTTCAGAGGCCAAGCAGAAATTAACTGACAAACATATATTACGTTTTAAATTATGGATTCCCGCCCAATCTAAAATATGATTCTATTATAACAAATTCTATATTTTACCGTATTATCAGGTTGCCGTCTTTCGAAAACATTATGAACACATCATGCCTTTTTGGACGGGGGCTTTACAAATTAAGGCTGCCCGTCTACAGTCTTCTACACCCTTATGTGAGTTCAGATCGATCGATCGATCTCAGTGGGAATGGTGGTTGAATTCTACACGATTGCACCATCCCTGCAGATTTATTTTTTTAAAAAAATCGGATTCGAATGTGATAACTGTTTGCCGACACTCGGGGTCATTTGCTCCTTGTGAAGTAAGAAACGCGTGTGCTGAGAATTAGGAAAACAGGCTGGCTTGGAGAGAAGTGCCGCTGGCTAGTCGCGAGGGTAGAGTGAGGTACGGCAGATGAACCTGGGAAGCTGCTCAGGGCGGCCGGAAGGTGCGAAGGGAATTGACCCAACTTTCTGGAATGCAGCTGCTAATGTACAGTAAGGGAACAGGGCTCCCGACATAAAAGCTCCAGGCGGATCTGATAAAAGATGACAAGGCTTCTGAAAAATGTTTAAACCTGTTCCACTTCCCCTCCTCTCCTTTCTTTGGGCCACGACAGGGGAGGAAGCATTAATGTACTCTTAACGTTAAAGCCGATTAAGAGAGCCAACACTCAGAGTAGGAAAATAATGAAACACTTTTAAAACTCGTCCTGTTATTTCTAAATCGACCATCGAGATTATTATTAAAACAAAGAGTTGGAGTCCTAGGTGCCTGGTGGGATTTAGATTTCTCAGACTAAGGAATTCTCTTCTAGACATATAAAGGGCGGCGGGGGGGGGGGGGTATCTTCTCCTTTTCAGCATCTCCTTTGATTCAGCTTTAGTAACATGAATTATTTAGGAAAACAGACAGATTAGCAGTTAAAATCACAAGCAAATGAACTGATAAAAAGTAAATTGCTATTATTTAATTTGATATTTTTGCAATAGTGTATTGTTTTATTCTTTACTTTTATTTACAAAAGCTTTCCAAGTACTGAGATAATCAGACAAAGCCAATAATCTTCATACATTCATTTGAAACCTAATATATAAGGGAAAAAAAGTAGAGAAACATTGAAAAAAATAATCTATCTAGAGTCTAGACAAACCAGGACCCATTATAAGGTTTATTACCTTTGACTAGTGTTAATTATGCAATTTGCTTGGTTTTCCTTTAGTGTGCTGTATGAACAGTCATTGTTTGTAGAGTATGGCTTACAGCTTTATGTAAAGAGCATTGGGCTTGTTTAACCTATTATGGTTACAGAAATTGGCTTTGTGTTATACATAATCTATTTTCACTTAGTTCGCATGTTGAACTGATAAACCCGAATTCGCTTGAAGAGTTAAAGGATATAGCCTAGATATGATTAATCATGAATAATCATGGTTTAGCCTACCTAATTATCTGAGTTCATACAACAAATTGAACCAACATGGTTTTGCACAAATCACTAAAAAATAGCTGGACAATTTATGATTCAGTCTATCATGAGTCCTTTATCTTTTTGTGAGGTATACTATGCACAGTGCTACTAACTGATTAAAACTCAAACTTTGATTAGAAAGAAAATAATGAAGCTTAAGCTATTGCAATTCATTCATATCAAAGTAACCACAAGATAAGATAACATGTTGTAAGTAATGAAAATAAGAAAAAAATCTGATTCTGAAGAAACCAAGCATTAAATTCAAGGACACACATCCCACAATATAATAAATTAAAGAGATTGGGGAACAGCTGTATTTTCCTTCCCTTCAGCCTTCTTGGACATTGATGGTCTCCTTTACCAAAATGAAGTCAGGCAAGGGAGATTACTGGAGGAGGGAAGAACAACTCATACTTGGAGTCTTTAATGTTTACTGTAGAGAAGATGAATATTTTCCTCTGGTAACATCCTTGCTGGAGTCTGCAAGGTTGACACCCACCTCCAATACACTTGACCCTTTGGCAAGGATTAGGAGGGGTGTTGTTGAGAGGGGAGAGAAGGAATGAGAATTTTTTCTTTCTCTAATTTCCTTTACTTGGGGTCCAAGGCCAAGGTTATAGACTGATATATGTTATATGCTTCTCATTAATTTCATGGTGGAGATTTCACTTTTACTTTTAATATGAGACAATAAAGATGATGGCTGGGTTCACATACTGTTGTAAGCCATAATTGTTTGGTTTGGGCTTAGCATGATGTTTGAAGGCAACCATTGATATATGGTTTACTTTGTAGAGTGAAACCAGCCAGTTTCCAACCAACAATAATGCAATGTATGAATTTAATAGGGTTTTATGATTTGAGACTGCCCTATATCAAATGAAATAATGAGTGTGAGTAAAATAGAATTAACCTATAAAGTCATCACTTTATTGTTGTTCTTTTATGTGGCATGGATACACAAATAAAAATAATATGCCCAGAATTTCCCAGATCTCATGGGGCACTATTGGTTTATTTGCTTTTTTTAATTATTATATATTTTAAAACAATCTGATATACTGAAATCCCAAGGATGACTGACATGTCATTTTGTCATAGTTAAGTGCTCTTTCTGTGCAGGTTGGCATCTTCCATTCATAGTGTATTCTCATGAGTGCTCCTTGGTGTCAGATCTTTATTCAACCAAGAGTGCTGATTCTGAACAATCTGAATAAAGAACTCAGATTCTTTCATCCAAAACTAGTTATTGGAGTACATGTATTATACAACTCCTGAGCAGAGTAATGTGAATGGGTTCACATATTTTATTAATTTCAAATATATTTTGATTGGTTTTAGATTAGTAAGTTGTGCAAAGAACTAGGTGGCATTTGCTTAATATTTGTGTGTACTTACCCAGTAGTGGGTTTCAATTTTGGCCGCTACCTGTTCGCTCGTGGGCGCGCGTGACACATGCGCGTGTGACGCTTCTGTGCATGCGCAGAGATGTCCAGGCGGGTGAGCGGAGCCTCCCACCACCACTGCTACTGGTTCGCCTGATCCGGGCCGAACCGGTAGCAACCCACCACTGTACTTACCGTATTTATAGAATAGATGCAGAATAATAAGAGTTGGAAGGGACCTTGGAGGTCTTCTTGTACAACCCCATGCTTAAGCAGGAAATCCTATAACATTTCAGACAAAAGGTTGTCCAATCTCTTCTTAAAAACTTCCAGTGTTGGAGCACCCACAACTTCTAGAGGAAATACTGTATTTTTCAGACTATAAGACGCACCGGTGTATAAGACACACCAAGATCTCAAAGAGGTAAATAAGAAAAAAAAAGTTTTTGCCCTCCCCAGGAGCACCCTGCAGGCCTCCCAAACCCTCTATGCACCCCATTTTTTGCAAAAATGGGGGTGTTTTGCCTTCCCAGGAGCCCTCTGCCGGCCCCCAGGAGCCCTTTTCGCCCATTTTTGTGAAAAACGGAGTGCACAGAAAGTTTGGGAGGCCTGCAGAGTATTCCTGGGGGCTGGGGGAGGGCAAAATGCCCCCAGTTTTGCAAAAAACAGGCTGTCCTCCCCAGCCTCCAGGAGTACTCTGCAGGCCTCCCAAACCCTGTGTGCACCCTGTTTTTGTGAAAAACGGGCCCATCTTTCACAAAAATGGGACGAGCAGGGCAGGGCTTTGGGAGTCCAAAAATGGCTGTATTAGTTGTATAAGACGCACCAACATTTCCACCCTCTTTAAGGTGGGGGGGAAGTGTGTCTTATACTCCGAAAAATATGGTAGTTGCACTGATTGATTGTTATAACTGTCAGGAAATTTCTCCTTAGTTCTAGCTTGCTTCTGTCTTTGATTGTTCTCCATCCATTGCTTCTTGTTCTGCCTTCAGGTGTTTTGGAGAATAGATTGACCCCCTCTTCTTTATGGAAGCCCCTTTGATATTGAAACACTCCTATCATGTCACCCCTGGTCTTTCTTTTTATTAACCAAGACATACTCAATTCCTGCAGCCGTTCTTCATGTTTTAGCCTCCAGTCCCATAATCATCTTTGTTGTTCTCTGCATTCTTTTTAGAGCAGAGGTGTCAAACTTGCGTCGTCATGGCGTTGTCACGTGACGTATCACAATTTCTCCCCTTTGCTAAACCGGGCATGGACTTTATTAGCGTGTGACACATCCAGCCCGTGGGCCACAAGTTTGACAGTCCTGTTCTAGAGTCTCAATGTTTTTTTTATATTGTGGTGACCAAAACTAGAAGCAATATTCCAAGTGTGGTCTTACCAGGTCATTATAAAATGCTACTAACACTTCACATGATTTGCAATAGTGGTGAATATCTGTAGCTCAGATGTAAGATGAGGATGAAGGTTCATTCTCCGAGCTTGTGGGTTGGTTTCTGAATGTTTAATTACAGGATATGTAACATCTTCAATGTTATAAACAGCAGAACACTGACACTGACAACTCCTAAATTACGTTGAAGATGTTACTAGCTTGGTAACGAAATGTTCAGTAACCAACACACAAGCTCAAAGAATGAACCTTCACCCTCACTTCACATGATCTTGATTTTATCCCTCTGTTAATGCACCCCTGTATTGGGGTTTTTGGCAGCTGCGGCAGAACTGTATTGGGTTTTTGGCAGCTGCGGCATACTGCTGGCTCATATTTAAGTGATTGTCAATTAGGACTACAAGATCCCTTGTGCACTTAGTACTATTGAGCCAGATACCACCTATTTGATACCTGTGCATTTGGTTTTTCTTGTCTAAATATAGAACCATCATTTGCACCATTTCTGGTTTTAGAGTTTACTGTAGCCTTCAAATAATCAAACAAGAATGTTCCAACTTCATGTCAACCATCCATTTGGATAGGGTGGGGAGGACACTTGGTGACCTAACTTGTCATCTCTCTTTGGCAGGAGGCTTGTAGAGGAACTGGTGCCAACAACTTAGCTGGCGCTGCCTGGGTGCTAAAAATAAGTCATTTCTTGCCCTCAAGTCAGGTTCCCTCCAGAGTTAATAACAACAGAGCAAGCAGCCTGCTAAAGAAGAATTATCTCAGGCTAATCACCTCCCTGGGGCAGAGAGCTTGTCAGAGTTCAGGCAAGCAAACAGGTGATGCTGTTCCCAAAGCAAAGGCAGAGAGAATTGGCCACAGCTCTTCCCACAAGGAGAAGAATCTTACATGCTCATAGAAGATTCAATCCTGACTTGCCAACAGGTCTGATGTCCACTCCTGAGCATTTTCAAAATTTGAAGCATATTGTAGAAATGTCTATGAAGATTCTCAGTCATAGAGTCTCAGGTTACGGTTGTCCCAAAGGTGCTTTTTTTCAAGAGGCAACTGGACTTTATTGTTTTTCTTGAAGACGTTTCACTTCTCATCCAAGAAGCTTCTTCAGCTCAGAAGATTTGATTTGATCATCCAGGAACATATTTCCCTAGTAATGCTGCATTAAAAATCTAAAACCTAATGAAGATAGTTTCATGGAACAAGGCTAGTAGTGTTTGTTTGTTAGGGTTCAGTTAAAACCAGTTTAGTCCATTAACTAATTTTTAGTTCTAGGCTGAAGAATCAATTTACTTTAAGAAGTGCTGGATTTTAAGAATCTTATTTTAAGAAGTGCCTATCTATGTTAATTGGTTTTTAGTCAATAGGTATTTCTATAGGACATGGTTAAAAAAAAGTGAAAATGGCAATCACAATCAAAGCTACAGCCATTTTTATGTGTGCCATAGAGCTTCAATTGCACCATCTAAGGCCCCATCTTCATTTTTTTGCCACAACCTGCAGACAATCCTGCCCACCACATACTCCACTGGAGGAAAGGAAGAAAGACTGAGGGGATGCCATCTCTAGCCACATTTTTGCTGTGAACCCACTTACTGGCAATACTAGATTATCTTCTAGGAATGCAATTTGTAACAGAAAAGTGGGTCCCTACCGCTGCTCTACTCTCCATTGTACATACATATATCTCCCAAATGAGAAGTCAATTCCTTTTATGCTGGTGAATGCCCCAAAAAGGCATTTAGGGCAATGTGTAGCATTTTAGGTTTTATTTTCAATATGGTTGGAGGAACTAGGAAAGATGATTAGTGGTGGCCAAACTCAGATTGACCTTACTCAGAAACAAATTCTATTGGCTTGATGGAGCTTGTTTCCACAAATTGTCATAGATGCTCCAAGGTACCTTTTGACTGTACAGTTGTGGGTGATTTTATGTTGCTTACATGGTGGGCTGATTCCATTGGGGAGGTCTATAGTAGAAAACTCCCATTATAGGGACAAGAGGATTTAAGCATCTTCTAATGAGGTAGCCAAGGAAACGGCCCACTAGGGTTAAGGATGCCATCAACCCCTGTGGTTGCTCTTTAGATAAGGAGCGCTCTCAGCTGGGAGAAAAGAAAGGATCACAAGGAAAAGAAGCTTTGGAAAGTCCTTCAGACATTTGAGGCTGTTGGACACTCCTCTTGTTCTGTCCTGCTTGCTTTTATAATAAAGTTCAGACAATGGCATTTGTTGACACTCCCCTGCATTCAAGTGGGTATGCTAGAGAAATTCTCAACTTTTCTATTTCTCCAGTAATGTTCAGGTTCCATGCAAGTTCCTTGGTCTTATTTCTGGAACAGCACAGCTACATTATTTTAATTGTTATGAACTTCCTCTTGATCTCTCCACATAAAGTGTTTTTTCCAGTTTTTAGCTACTCTTTTTTATGCAGATTACTGATGGATATTTAATTAAATCCATGCAAGCAAAAATATTCTGATTATGCAAATCAATTAATCTGATTCTTTTTGCACTCTGATTAAATGAAAGTTATACATATGTACCCAATATCAAGCAATGAGTAAAATGATGGAAACAGAATTTCCATTCATTCCACCTGAGCCAATCCTGAAATTAATTTTAGAGATTCTAGAAGATAGTCCTCAAATATTATGTAATGTTGCAATGGCAAAATTATGTGTGTGAATCTGTTAGATTCTGGAAAAGAGAGAGAAAAGCACCCTAGAAATCTTAAGTCACAATCTTAAGATTATACAAATAACATCTGTATTTATATTTTATTTCATTTTTTTTCAAACCTGGGGGTTCAAATTTTAATATTTTGCACACTTTGCAAGTTTACAGTCTCCCATTTTACAAGTTTTAACTTGGTTTATTAGTGAAGACTGCTATGTACTCTGTTTTGTTACGGTTGTTTTACTTATATAAGCCATTTGTATATTTAGACAGACAGGTACTTGATGTTAATACTTTAGGGCTAGTTGCCAATGTTGACTTCCCTCTTGACTGAAAATGTGGTTGCATGGGATTGTGATATGAATAGCTCAATGTAAACATATCAGTTGGAGGAATTAAGCTAAAGGAGAGAAGGTAAGCAGGATAGCAGCTGATGTAATCCATGCTCATTTGAAAGAAAAAAGAAAAAAGCTGCATATGAATGAAGTTGGGAAGCTACTGTAATTAATTTAATTAATTTTTCAGCTCCAAAAGGAATAACGTGGGCATTATCCACATCACAAGCAGACATGGAGACAGCTTTTTCCCAGGTGCCATCACTCTGCTGAACATCTAATTCCCACAGTACTGTCTTATGCCTAAATATATTTATCCATTTAGTATGGCTGTATTACTATTATCCTTCTCATCTTTTCTTCTACCTTCTCTTGTTGGTATCATTATTATGATTATTATTACTCCGACAGTTTATGCACTGGAAACAAATTCCTTGTGTGGTCTGTTCTGTTCTGGCTAGGTTATGTCTGCATACAAATACATGATTTAATAACTCATCACACAAAATTATGTTATAGTTGCATTGCTTTGGGGTAAGGGGTGTGTGTGAATCAGATCATTTTGCCTACATTGTAATCCTGTGCTTGTAATTTGTTTGTTTGTCAAAAAAATAGCTAATATCCTTACTGTTTTATTTCAATTCAATCAATGACTCCACTCCTATATTATAATAAGCCTTTTTGCTCTGTACTATGTGAACCTACCATGGCTTGGTAAAACAGATATCTTAGCCATGATCAGCTATATCATACATATAATCAAGTCAACAAAGTTTGTTTGGCCTATTCCTAACTTGTTTTTCAGACACCCATAATATTGCTAGCCATACTACTCCAAATATTCTATCAACTTTGGGGTACCTGAGCCATCTCTTTTCTATTTTTTGTGTGGTATGTTTTTTCCCCCAAGTATTTGCTAGGAATTGGAGACAGATCTTTGTGTATTGAAATTAAATGCCTGTGTGTTTACTGAAAATCAGGAATATGTTATAATCTTTCAGACTAGCACATCAAAAGTTATAAGCTTTCATGACCTAATTACACCATGCATCTGATGGTTTTTGAGTTATAGTTCACAAAAAATATGGTAATAAAACATTTATTCTGAAAAGGTGCTACCAAATTCCTTCTGACATATGGCTTCCATAGACTAATACAGCTCTCCTACCATAGTATGAATTTATTTATGTCCCACCTTGTTTTTATAAATAACTCAAGTGGCAAACATAGATAATGACTCTTCTTCCTCCTATTTTCTCCACAATTACAATCCTGTGAAGTGAATTTGGCTGAGAGCGAGTGACTGGCCCAAAGCCACCCAGCTTGTTCTCACACCTAAGGCAGGATTAGTCTACTGGTTTCTATCCTGTTGCCTCAACCACTACACCAAACTAGCTCTCATGAGTTCCTGGGATTCTTTAATGTGGTGTGTTTCTGTCTGAGTTCTTGGTTTTTCTGTTTCTTTGTTGGAAACCTTGTGGATTATGGAGGATGGAGGGATGAGTGCTTTGCCTGTTTGTAGCTGCATACATGTACTTACCTCCAAAGAAAGCAAGGAGCAAAAGCAATTCAGAACCAGCAATGCAAGTGAGTGGAGTGGATAATTTATCATGACTGCATCCCTCCTTTTCTTCAAGAAGCTGCAGGATGCAGTTTTTCCACCACCCCCACCCTACCCCCACCCCCGTAGTAATCCTGTGGAACATGCTGAGAACTAGTGATTCAGGCAAGAAGCTGTGAAGCTAAGCCATTAATTCTACATTACTGATTCTGGTCAAAAGACAATAAACTTACGATGTTGCATTGGTTCTCAGGTGATAGTACTGGCATGTAAAACATGAAAATGAAATGGAACAATTCATTTTATATTTATGTAGCAAATGGGGAATGACCTGTTGTAATGGGCTGTGAAAGTAATGTTAGGAGACAGGCGGAAAAGGAGCTACAGACTCGGCAGTGGCCAGACAAGAAATATCTCAGCCCACAGAAGAAATGGGGGCAAAAAAAGCATCTCAGAAGGGACTCTCTCTAGTTCTCTGGAATTAAGGCAAGGAAGGGGAAAAGGGATTTCAGACTTGCATGGTTCTGTTGCTGCAACCTTACAATAAAGGTAAGTATTAGTATTTATGATTTTGGTTACTTGTCTGGACTGCCTGGAAGGGCTGATACCTGCTCATCCCAAATTAGTGCTGAGAATACTCTGGATAGCCAAAAAAACCTCTTTCCCAATAAAATATCTTTTTGAGTACAAGTGTAAGATAGGAATAATCAATATGTTTTTAATAGGCACTAGATAACACTCTTTGGGCTTTTGGTTTGCTAATAATTGATTTTAATTTTGGATGGACTCTTTGAATAGGAAAAAAAATAATAGAAAGGTGCCACTTGAAGACTGGCTGAAAGGTAAAGTATTATTTTCTAGCACTTTGTTTTCTAAGAATGCCTCTGGACCCCATTCTTAGGCAATGAAAGAGCTATGGTATTGGCTAAAGATCACTATCGCCAATGCTGTCTGCTAAATGGGTATTTTATGACTGGCCATGCTTATGTGGGGAGCCCTTTAGTGAATAGGCAAGACCCTCCCTACTAGCAGCAAACATTGGGGATATGGGTCAACCCTTCAAATTGTCCAAGAGCCCCCCAAAAATTGCACTTCCTTGATTACCACAAACTCATCTGCATCCAACTTATTTTATAACATTTGGAAATACAAATGCTTGTCAACAGCTGGATTTCTACCCTTTCTTTATTGGGAAGTGATTAATGTTTCTCAATATAAATCAGCCTTATGATATCTTAAGTCTTCCACCTGCAAACCAGACTTCATGTTTCTCTCCAAATGTAGGTGGTGAGATTATTAATTTTCTTTTCTTTTTTAATTATTTCTTTCACTATTTTTCCTATTGCTCTATGTTTGAATTTAAGATAATGGGTTTAGAGGCCCTTCTCACCACCCCATCCATTTGTTATGCAGTTGTTGCCTAATGCTTTTGGGATTTGGATGACAGCTCTAAAAATCTATGTTGGCCAGAGAGGACACAAATTGCAATTCATCACCTATCAAGAACATCTGGATAGGAAAGATTGAATCAGAAAACAAAGTTGATGAAATTAAATTGATCATAAGTCACAAAGGCTTTGCTAGGCCAGACCATGCAGCACATCGAGGTAATAAAATTTGTCTGCAGGTACTAAACCCCAAAAACTCAGATTCAGCACTTTTTCTTGGATAGCTCCCTTTGCAAGAAAACTGACCAGCCCAAATTATAAACATTCATCCTTTTTAAACAACTAACAAAATGATTTTTTCAGATATTTAAACACAATATTCGTTATGCTCTATAGAATACCCTAATATAGCAGGTTTGTTACTATGAACCTACTGGCTAAATAGTTAAGAAAGCAGCACCTTACTAGGCTTAAATATTAATGCCATCAACATACACTGGAGCCTTTAAAGCAGGGGTAAAATCTATTTACCTTCCCTACTGGTTTGGAAGTGTGTGTTCTGTGCGTGGGCGCGAAGCAAGTGCGCACATATGCATCATGTGCGTGCTTGGACCCTCTGTGCATGTGCAAAGCCTTCTGTTCATGTGCAGAGGGTCAAAAACCAGGAGGTAACAACGTCCGGGTGGGTGGGCGGAGCCTCGCGCTGCCGGCACTACCGGTTCGTGTGAACTGGTCCGAACCGGTAGCATTTCACCCCTGCTTTAATGATTAATAAAAATGTACAGTACAGGTAGTCCACAGTTCATTTAGTGACAGATCGAAACAAAACAACACTGAAAAAAGTGACTTACCACCATTTTTTACACTTATGTCAGTTGCAGCCTTCCCATGTTCATGTGATCAAAATTCACACACTTGCTAACTGATTAATATTTATGACAGTTGCAGTGTCCCAGGGTCATATGATCACTTTTTGTGACCTTCTGACAAGCAAAGTCAATGGCGAAGCCAGATTCACTTAACAACGTGTTACTAACTTAACAAACGCAGCAAGAATGGTCATAAAATTGTTTTGCTTATCAATAGAAATTTTGGACTCAATTGTGGTCATAAGTCAAGGACCACCTGTATGTGTAGGGGGGAAGAATATTTCCACAGGGAGAAAGGAAAATTTATAATCTATATTCTGGCAGGAGAAAAGGAGGTGAAGGATATATACTACAAGGCCACCTGTGCTTTCTAGAGAATTGGTGGTGATGGGGGAATCCTCTGGCTTCACAAATAGATTTTCTAAAGTACCATCTATACTTCCTAAACTTTGCCATCATATCCTATAAAATGAATGTGTAATTCTAATATTTTTTGCCTATATCTGTGCAAATAAGCAAATTTAAGCAAGTTAAACGTCCTAAAGATCAGCAGATTAATATTCTGATTTCATAGTAAGATAAAAAGATAATTTAGTGGTGATAATATTATCCGCTGAGAACCAATGAGACTTTGTGATTACCGTGTTGGATTAGGGCTGCTAAAAGTCTCTCTTTAGCCATGGGAACTCACTCAGTCTCAGCCGAACCCACCTTGCAGAATCCTTGTGATAGGAATAAAATGAAAGGAGATTCTTAGATAAGACACATTTTGCTCCTGGGGAAGAGGCGGAATTTAAATCTAACAAATAAAATTATATTCATTAATGGGGCAAACCATAAATCAAACGAGATAACAGTTATCTCATTCAAAAGTAACATCTTATAATTCTTCAGAAATGGCCTCCAGGTTGAATGATGGAATGTAAGATGTCTAAGAGAGAGAGAGAGAGCACTTTAAACGTTATGCGATGCTGTAATAGAGTTTTGATAATTTATATAATTGTTTATATAATTTATATAATTATTTTTTGGCATGAACCACTTATGCAGAATTAATGTTTATCTGACTGTGAAGTTCAGCAGGCAGAGCATTGGCATCAGATATAAATTTTATCCTGGCCAAATATTTCCAATTCCCAACACATTTAGCCAATGTGGATTGGATAATGCTATTATAAGTTATTTTAAGTAAGTAACTTAAAATAAATAGGTAAAATTAAATGGCAACTTTTGCCCAGAATTTGTTTCAAACACATTAACAGAAGCATGGCTTGGGATTTAACATAAGATAAATTTCTGGCTATTTCCTGTTAAAATATCCTGGTTTCCCGTCTGGATTTATTCAAACAAGAAAGGTATTGAACATTAAATGATACAAACCAAATCATACATAGTTTATACAGTTAGAATTTTTTTTCTAACTATGAATATGATTATGAATATTCTAAATATTTTTCTGACTCTTCTATGGTATTTATCATTGCATCTTTAATTTTAGTTTCCAAATTTACTTTGTCTCATTTTATTTAATTTCTTATTGCTTATTTCCAATCAACTAGATCAGTTCCTATTTCTCCTTTCCTGCCTTTCATAATTTTATTCATTTTAAAGAATTTTCAGGGGAAAAAAAACATTTTCAGCAGAATAAATTATTTATTAATTAATCAATTAATTATCTGCCTACCTCCAATGTTTGCAAGGACAATCAATGTAATCCATAAATTGCTGAATTCCAGTGTTATTTAATACAACCAACGGTAAGGAATGATAGGAGCTATTTTCAACAGTATATTGAAAACCACATATTGCCTACTTCCATACTGCAGAAAAAATATTGCTCATTTGAAAAAGAAAGTTAAAAGACAACTGAGATATTTTAAACAAGAAGTTATCCTGGATCAGTATGTAAATTACCGATTCTATGCTAGAATGTTTCTATATTACGCAAAATTAAGTCTAACAAATCCTGCGTAGAAACAGTTGAAGAAGGAAGCATTTGATAAACCAATCATTTCTGAGTTTATCTAGATGATGTCGTAATCATTGTATCTTTCAAGGACAGAACCTATGAATTAATTATTATGTGAGATCCACTTTGGACAAACATAAATTGGTGGAAATTGACATGTTGGAGGCCCAGTACACTTTCAGCTATAGACTGTATCTATTCTCTCCATGCAGGTCCCTTGCATTAGGCCAGCAATATACATCCCTGGGCTCCCAGCCAATTCTCTGTGGTTCAATTCCTGGCTTAGTGCCTAAGCAGCTTCGCTTCTGCCGAAACTACATTGAGATCATGCCTAGTGTGGCTGAAGGTGTGAAGCTGGGAATTCAAGAGTGCCAACATCAGTTCCGGGGGAGACGTTGGAATTGCACCACCATTGATGACAGCTTGGCTATTTTTGGGCCTGTTCTAGATAAAGGTATAACACATAGTATGCTGGGGGTGGGGGGAAGGGGACGCACATTAGGCAAACTGTTTTACATGCTGGAATATTAGTTTCTGTGTTTTCCAAGTATTAGGAATGTTGTGGGGTCAGGACTGGGAAAGGTTCTGAAATTTGAAGAATCAATTTCATCAGAGCAAAAATGGTTAGATGAGCATAAGAAAAAAAACACCCCAATACTCACATATTGTAATTAGCCATAGCTGACTTCCTTACCCTTGGTTGAATAAGTCATTGTGATTTAATGAATTCTGCATGCTAAATCATAAATATTGACCTGTAAACCACAAATGACTTAATACATAATATACTAAAATCAAAACATTGTTATGACATAGTGTAATTTATGAACTCAGACTCTTTTAAAATAGTTGCATATGTTCATGCTTAGGTCATATTAAAGTCTTAATATGAATTCCATAAACTGAATTCTAATGCTTCGTGTGAATTCAGTTCCATAATGCAGCAAATTATAGTCCTAAACAAATTAAAGGAAACGTATTATGGGAAGCAATTATTAGGAGGACTGTAAGATATCCCCAAATATATTTTCATAGGGAGAAAGAGAAGCCCATTACTCAATTATTAAGTAAACCAGAACCAAAGTCTCTCAAAGTAAGTGCAAGTCATAACTCCAAGGTTTCTTTTGTTGGTTTGTTTCTTTTTTTTCCTCCAGTGTTTATCTACATTTCCCAACTGGGAAGTAAATGAGATATTTTAAAATAAAATTGTCCTACTTGTAAGAACTGACTATTTTGTGAGAACATTTCACTTAAATTGTATACCAGCAGTTCAGAGAAAATGATTAAAATTGCAAGACCCAAAGAATGAATAGAGTAGAGTAGAGTAGAGTAGAGTAGAGTAGAGTAGAGTAGAGTAGAGTAGAGTAGAATAACAGAGTTGGAAAGAACCTTGGAGGTCTTCTAGTCCAACCCCCAACTCTCCACCACTTCAGACAAATGGTTATCCAAGATCTTTTTAAAAACATCCAGTGTTGGAGCATTCACAACTTCTGGAGGCAAGTTGTTCCACTGATCAATTGTTCTAATTGTCAGGAAATTTCTCCTTAGTTCTAAATTGCTTTCTCCTTGATTAGTTTCCACCTGTTGCTTCTTGTTCTACCCTCAGGTGCTTTGGAGAATAGTTTGACTCCCTCTTCTTTGTGGCAGCCCCTGAGATATTGGAACACTGCTATCATGTCTTCCCTAGTCCTTCTCTTCATTAAACTAGACATACCCAGTTCCTGCAACTGTCCTTCATATGTTTTAGCCTCCAGTCCCCTAATCACCTTTGTTGCTCTTCTGTGCACTCTTTCTAGAGTCTCCACATCTTTTTTACATCATGGTGACCAACACTGAATGCAGTATTCCAAGTGTGGCCTTAGCAAGGCATTATAAAGTGGTATTAACACTTCATGTGATCTCGATTCAACCCCTCTGTTTATGTAGCCTAGAACTGTGTTGGGTTTTTTGGCAGCTGCTGCACATTGCTGGCTCATATTTAAATGGTTGTCCACTAGGACTCCAAGATCCCTCTCACAGTTACTACTATTGAGCAAGATACCACATATATGGTACCTGTGCAGCCTTGGGGTACTCTACTGCATACTTCCCTCCATGTAGATGCAGTTCCATTGAGGACTACACGTTGAGTGCATTAATGAGGTATTATTATTTTTGCTAAAAATTCTGAGTTTACTGAATATACCGGTATTTTCTTCAGACAACTGAGAAAATTACTGAAAAGGGTGTTTTTAAAATGTGGTATTTTCACACAGAAACTGATCGCCATTGAGAATACTATAATGCACTATATATAAAACAATGGAAAAGACAGTAATTTTTAGAGACATGGCAATACCTGGGGGGGGGGGGTAGAAGAACAGAGGAAAAAGAATTGGAAAAATGTAAACTATAGAGCTCTGATGATAGAAATAGGTAAATTCACTTAATTAAGCAAACATTTATCATTAAGCAAATATTTTGGCTTTATCAATTGTGAATTTAAAAAAAAAATACTTTGAATGAGCACACATTACATTTTATGATGTTACTTGCATAATTCTTAGATTCCTGGCTGTAACTCAAATTCCAAATACATGATTCTCTTTGTTTTTTTCTTTGAACTGTTAGTAATTAATAAACGAAAATAAGAATTTAAGTTTTATAATTATTATTTCATGCAGTAAGTCCCAATCAAGTGAAACAGAAGTGCTGCCAAAATGCCATGTTTTTGCATGGTAAATACATCTCACTTTAAATTTTATTACATGTAAAGAGAAGGAAAAATGTATATATATCTTTCATACTAAAAAAGAAATAATGCTATACAAAAGTAGCAGTACTATTTTGAATAAAATCTATCTCAACTGTCAATCACTAAATAAACATATCCATATTAGTTTTTTGGCAAAATCATGTAAGCACCAAGTACTTACATTTTTCAGAAGCAATATTAAATGATTTACTTGTTATTATACACACACACACCCCTAAATACCTACACACCTCCAAGTCAGTGTTTTGACTTCTGGTGATTGCTTAGGGAAATTTTCTTGGTAAGCTTTTCCAAAAATTGGCTTGCCATTTCCTCCTTCCTAGATGAAGAGTGAGTGGTTTAGGCTTTGTGCCTAAGATGGGACTAAAACCCACAATGACCTGGTTTTTAGGCCAATGCCTTAAGCACTACACCAAAATGGCTATGAGAAGCATTATTTCAAACATTAAAAAGCAGGACCTCTATAGAATAATCACATCCAGGAACTATTATGTATAACATCATTATGTTAAGGTTGCTACTTACAAGATCTGAGGTAGTAAATTAACTTTATTTAATAGACATTAAATAGACAATAGGTTAAAATGTGTAACCTATTTTTACAGATAATTGTTTTAGAATTCCATAGCGGCCGTGCGGGTGGTGACGGGAGCGATGTGGCGCTCCCATGTGACCCCCCTCCTGCGCGAGCTGCACTGGCTCCCAGTGGTCTTCCGGGTGCGCTTCAAGGTTTTGGTTACCACCATTAGAGCGCTCCATAGCTCAGGACCAGGGTACTTACGAGACCACCTTCTGCCACCAGTAGCCTCTCACCGACCAGTTCGCTCCCATAGAGAGGGGCTCCTCAGGGTGCCGTCGGCCAAACAATGTCGACTGGCGGCCCCCAGGGGGAGAGCCTTCTATGTGGGGGCATCTGCCATCTGGAACGAGCTCCCCCCGGAGATACGGA
The DNA here is from genome assembly GCF_059756535.1 of Pantherophis guttatus. Taxonomy (NCBI): domain Eukaryota; kingdom Metazoa; phylum Chordata; class Lepidosauria; order Squamata; family Colubridae; genus Pantherophis; species Pantherophis guttatus. Next base: position 55,520,390 of record NC_142066.1, read on the forward strand.
GGATCCAAGACTTACGCATCTTCCGCCGTGCCCTAAAAACGTTTTTATTCCAACAGGCTGGTCTGGCCTAACTCTCCCTTTTAAATTGGGTTTAAAATGTTTTTAGATAAATTGGATGTCTTAAATTTGTTTTTTGAGCCTAAATTATTTAATCTGTTTTTAATAGTTTTTTTAACTTTTGTATGTCTTTGTATTTTACCTTGGCTGTTCACCGCCCTGAGTCCTTCGGGAGTAGGGCGGTATACAAATATGATAAAATAAAATAATAATAATAATAATTGTTTTGTTTTGGCTGAACGAATAAGGAGCTCCAATTTAGTTACCCTCTTTTCATTAAGACAAGCATCCATCTGATCTGGAAATCTAGCAATGCAGCAAGAATTGTTCTGTGCTTTGAATCCAGAAAAAAAAAGGCTGAGCAAAGCAGCCTCCTTAGTACACCAATAGCTGATTGGCATCTAAGAACCACCTGTTTGGATGACTTGCTTTTCACTAAAAGGGTAAATTTACTTTAGTGTGGAGGTGCAGATTGATATGCATATGTTTCTCTGTGCAGTAAAATTCTGTTGATACAAATAACTAAAGATTCTCTCCTCAGAAAATGTTCAGGCTAAGAAAGTAAAAAGACAGGGTGAAAGGGTTCAGGTGTGGGTGGGGTGTATGGAAAAAAACACACCCTTGGGTCACATGGTATGCAAGGAGGTTAAAATGTGTAACCTATTTTTACAGATAATTGTTTTGGAATTCCATAGCCAATTGAGGAAAGGAGCCTGCCCACATTTCTGTGGAACAAATAAGTACAACAAAACCTGTATCTCGAGGGCCTCTGTGTTTTGAGAAAAGAAGAGAGACTGCTTGGCTTTGCAGGCTGCAAATGGCCTACAGCATTGTGATAACCCAGCAGTGTTTTTCAGCTGTGACACAGATGACAAATTTGCATTTAAAGAGGAGCTGGGATCTAAATGGCAGAGATTTCAAGGCAGCACAGTCGGTGGGGAGGGAGAGAAAATGAGCTTATGGGCAAGAGAAAAGAGCTAAGCTGCAATCCCCACTGTGCACCAGAGCAAGGGATATCATTCCTGGCCTCGAACTGCTTCACAACCCCGCACCATTCACACGCCCTTTGGCCACTTAGAGCTCAGGAGGGGAGAAACAGCATTAGAGGACTCAATAGAGATTTCCGAGCCTGACTGGTGGGCTCTCAGGGGGATGGCAGGGCAGGGTGAGCACAGGCCCCGTTGCCAAGGGGTGGCCGCAGAGAATGCCAGCATGGGCACCATCGCGCCTGGCGGAAACATTCCACATTATGTGGGTAATACAGTGTGACACTCCACAAACAATGGCAAATCGAGTGTCCCAGCAGGTAACAGGGTCTGGATAGGAGGCCATGACAGTGAAGCTCTGTCAAGAGTCCCTAATCCACCCAAGCTCTGCTCCCCCCTTGCCCCCTTGATGCCTCTGAGAACTTCAGTTGTATCACTGGGAAACCTCTCCCAGCCATCCCCAGCCCCCTCTTCCCATCTACGAGAGAATTCCAGGGTATAATTGAGAGAGGGGGCAATGGAATGGGGGCTGATCCTTCTATATACACAGGCTCCAGGACAGTTTTAAATTACCCCCTGAATTCCCATTCTGAAGATAGCATCCCAGATCCAGTTACTCTGGTTCATTCTCAGACTGCGAATCCTAGAGCTCTGCCTAATGAAAAGCAGAGTCGCATTCTCCCATAACTCTTTCTTTTCAGAGCAGAAGAAGCATCTACCTCACTGGAGCCTCCCCTTGGCATTGCTGCATTAATTACTGTCCTGTTCAAACCTTTGCTGGGAACAATTATTTAAATTAGGAATGCCACTTTTCAACACTTATTTTAAAAACTAACCTCAAAGGGCCAAAAGACTCTTCAAAATCAGGTCAGAATGGGCAGGATGATAGTCTGCGTCTTCTCCTTTTTCTTCTCTTTCTCTTTTAAAAGGGGTGCTTTTCCCAATGTATGGCTTAGGCTCTGGCTTAATGCAGTGTATCACGTCAACTCAGCTAGTACTGTATTAAAATTAATGAAACTACAAAACCAGATAATAAAAAGCAAGGAAAGGCATGCATGCACATGTGTGTGCACATGTACACACACATTTAATGCCGGGATGTAAATGATTGATCCAATTATTTGCAGAAGACTGCTTATTGTAACCAACTACGAGTCTGTTTTGCACAGAACATATTCACTGGGTCATCTTAACACTATGCCAGCCATAATTGTAGAGGTCAGATATTTCCGATGTCATTCTGGAGAGATAACCTAAGGAATTTTCTCATGTTGCATCGTCCCACATAATATCCTTGTCCTCTGTTCTAATAACATCTTTGCTACTCAAGAACTTCAATTGGCCAGGAAAAAAAATCATGTCTGAAATAAGCAAGACAATTGCTAAATTCTGTTCAATAGCAATGGCTGTGAGGATCACTTCAGTGTAATGCTGGAATTAACCTAGGATTTCTGGTGCCATATAGCTAGGAATTGAATTATTTTAGCTTTTAATTGTTCATATTCCCATATTTTTGTTATATCATGGAATGGTTTTGATCATTGGAGTGTAACTAAATAAATTGGGTCTTTCCACCCTCTTTTGCAGCCACAAGAGAATCAGCTTTTGTGCATGCCATTGCCTCTGCTGGTGTAGCCTTTGCTGTCACACGCTCATGTGCTGAAGGTACTTCCACTATTTGTGGCTGTGACTCACACCATAAGGGACCACCTGGTGAAGGATGGAAATGGGGAGGCTGCAGTGAAGATGCTGATTTTGGGGTACTTGTCTCACGAGAGTTTGCAGATGCCCGAGAAAACCGTCCAGATGCTCGCTCTGCCATGAACAGGCACAATAATGAAGCTGGAAGAACAGTGAGTGGCTCCCCTCTTTATATTCTTCTGAAAAAGAATGGGCAACAAATCATTTTTTTACCCTTCATTCATGCTGGAAAGTTGGCCAGCACAAGAGCCCAAATCTCAGCAGCTCTCTGATCCAGACTAAAGCACTGTTGATGGCTTCATTCAATGGACAGACAGAAACTTCTCCCTCTTTTCTCCTTATCAGCTGCAGCCACTCAAGGCCATTCAGTCATCTTCCCCTTGTCACCATGGCTCATGACCCATCAAGAAACAGAGGAAAAACATATAAAACCCTCTGCCCTGAGAGCAACTGTATGGCCATAGTGCTTTCTAAGAAGTAGCAGTATCTGGAGATTAGGAAAAAGAAGGTAGATAGGTGTGTATTTGATGGCTCAGGCAAAAGGACTAGCCAGTTAAAGAGATCAATTACATTTTGCTTATCCAAATACCTGAGGCATTTGCTTAAACTATCATGATAAGAGAATGATTGCCTGCATTTCCAGGCAGATTGTAGTGACTACAATTTCCATCACCCCTTGTCAACACAGCCATGCTGTCTGATGATGATTTGAGTTTTAACACTTCTAGACAGCATGAAGTTGGAGAATGATGTATTTTTTTTATTATGTTTCTAAATTGATGCAATCCCAATTCATTATAAATTCTTAAAATAACATAGTTCTGTTTAAGAAATAATTTGGAAGAGTATAATACTCTAACAGTTTGATTAACAGTCATTGGTCAAACTAAAGTTACTTCTCTAGAAGAGAAGACAGATGTGTTTGTCTTTTTATTACCAGATCAAAACGCTATAAGGACAAATTTGTTCTAATGAAAATTGCATAGAAGAAATCCTAAAAGCTTGACTTGCCTGATTTTTTGTTTTCTTTTGCACAGACTATCTTGGATCACATGCATTTAAAATGCAAATGCCATGGCTTGTCTGGCAGCTGTGAGGTTAAAACATGCTGGTGGGCCCAGCCAGATTTCCGGGCCATTGGTGACTACTTGAAGGACAAGTATGACAGTGCTTCGGAGATGGTGGTAGAGAAACATCGGGAATCCCGTGGTTGGGTGGAGACACTGCGTGCCAAGTATGCCCTCTTTAAGCCACCAACAGAGCGTGACTTGGTCTATTATGAGAACTCACCCAATTTTTGTGAACCCAACCCCGAGACTGGGTCATTTGGTACAAGGGACAGGATGTGCAATGTGACCTCACATGGGATTGATGGGTGTGATTTGCTCTGCTGTGGCCGTGGCCACAACACTAGGACAGAGAAAAGGAAAGAGAAATGCCATTGCATCTTCCACTGGTGCTGTTATGTCAGCTGCCAGGAATGCATTCGTGTTTATGATGTTCATACCTGCAAATAAAAAAAAGGTATGTGTGGGGTAAGGGACTACCTAGAGCAAAATAGATATTTTGTTATTGTTGCAATAGTAGCTAAAGAGTATGAGAGGGAAAGTATTTAGTTTGAAGTTCACCTTCATCTTAAGCAATCTTAACTAGCAGGCAGTGTGGACATGCCTCACACATGAAACATTTGTGAAGACTCCTGTGCTATCATTATATGAAATGCTCAGGAAATACAAAATCCTCTGCAAGAGCACTCATTATTAAATAAAATCTTGCATGAATTTTAATGCAATGAATTTAGAACTTTCCCTAAGTTAAGGCTATAGAAGACTTCCTTCCCAATGTTTTTGGAATTAGCTACTATTTCTTATACACAAGTATGCAAACTGGGGTCCCAAATGTGATCTTCCCAGGATAGTTGCTCAGCAGATGAAAGAGGACACTGGAACATGGATATGTCACTATCCGAATAACTCTTAAAAACAGAGAATAGCATCCAACAGGGCAGAAAAAAAGACATAAGAGGCTGAATCATATGGGGAGAACAAATAAGGTGGTGTGTGAAATACAGAAAGAAATAATTCTGTGAGGACTGAAAAAAAATTATTTAGGAAAACACATTCCTGATATAAACACTTCTTAATTAGATTGACAATAATATAGATACAACAGCTTTCTCAACCCTTACCACCTTTCAGATGTGCTTGTCCATAAGGCCCATAATTTCAATCCAGTACTTGTGCTGTCTGGAACTTTTATATCTGGAACTCACCAGTGTTGGGGGGGAAACTGAATTATGAGTAAATGGACAACACAGAAAGCTGTTCTTCTACATGGCAGTGTTATCGAAATTGGGATCCTATCACTATTCGATTTCCAGACTTTTGGAGGAGATCTAAATGGCAAATTGACTATAAACCATTTCTTTCATGACTTCAGTTAAAAGGGTGGAGACTTATTAAATGTGTAAAGTCATAAATTAAACTCAAATAATAAGTCAAGTTCTCTGAAGAACTTGAATACCTATCCAATATTTTATGCTACTTAGCTTGTCATAATCAGCATTTTAACATATAAATTTTTGACTTTGAATAATGAACCAACACAGCACTGATTAGAAAAATTAGGAAAAATTTGAATGACAAATATGCTTGCAAGTGCAATTTGTTGCTGAAATGCTCTTAACACAATAGGTCACAATTGGCTTGAATGCAAAGTTGTTTTTTAAAAAAGGGTCAATAAGATAGTTCAACTATGGAAGTATAGGTTCAATCAACAGACTAACCTGTTCCTCCCAAAGTGAATCCTACTTCTATCTCACCTTGTGAAGGCTACTAACTTAAGGAAAACCGAACCCATTCAGGGATAAGAGAAGCACAATTTAGATTAGAAAGAACTAGTTCGTGTCACATCAAAAATTGTGATCATTCATACGATTTGCTTATTAATTTTCTGTGGAAATAGCTTTATGGTATAGCTGGAGGATAAAGAGAAGGTGAGAGACTGCCTGGAAACATTATAGTTAAAGTTCCTGGCTCTGAACAATGAAGAGAAAAAGATAGCATACTCAGCTTCCTTCTCAACTAAGGCAGGCAATGATGAAATAAACTCCTTCTTGAAAACAATCCAACCAGACTTCTTCAGATAGCCTACTTAGCAACATCTGCATTTCTTCTTGAACAGGTTGCATTATGGCGGCTGACAATGAGCTCTGAAGTTCCTGAGGTAATGTTCCCAATATTTAAAGGTTATTTGTTTTGCACATATGAGAATATATTTGTTTAAAAATCCCTACGAAAGGAGTAAAGGTGTTGCAACTTTTACATATATTCATTGTAACTATTCATGGTAGTAAATGATGTTCAAAATGCAGAGGAGTAAGGGCCAGGCTCAAAAAAATGTGAAAGGAAGAAACTCAAATGATAGCAGGTAGTTCTTCTTAAACACTTCTTCAAGTGCAGTTATTTTATGAATAATTTAATGTGAATCTTCATTTCCACATACATACCCTGCCCTATAATCATGTTTTTTAATCTGCAACATAGCTTGGATTTTGGAGCTGAAATGTTAGAGTGACAGCATTTCATTTTTTTTCAACTGATCAAGATTTTGCTTAGTACAACTTTTAGTCTTTTGACCAACAATGATCCACCATATAGAAACACACATCATCTTTAACATACACAAAAATATACAGTATGTATACCCACACACTTTCAAACATTAAGAGTCCCAGAATACATAAATAGAGACTAGAGCAGGGGTGTCAAACTCCTGGCCCGTAGGCCAGATGTATCATGCACTGGCCACACCCATGCTCAATTTAGCGAAGGGAAAAATTTCAATACGTCACGATGACGCCCTTGGATTAGAGGAAACTTGACACCCTTGGACTAGAGGAAGGGAAAGTGAGACTCTGAAATATTAGCAGCCAGCTCCTTCTTCAAAATCTAAATTTCTAACTAAACCTGCTTGAAAATGCTGAGTTAGACTGAATTAATAGAAGAAAGAGTTAAGATTGGCAACCAATCCATTGAGGCATGTTCTTTTTGTTCTGTTTTAACCAACAAAGTTAATAATTATTCTTGCTTCTCCCTCCAATGATTCAAGTGAGCAATTCTCTCTCCTTATTTAAGCACCAAGTATTTGTCTCCATAGACACTAAAAATGTCATGGTTCCTGGAGAACAATAAACATACTCAGACAATATTGATACTTCTTTCCCTTTTACATTTATTTACAGACCTACATGTTTCTGGATACCTAGAGGATACTATTAACTATCTTGTTTTGGGATGTTCTAATTTCTTTACAGAGAGACAATGAGACTTCCTAAGTTAGCTATGGTATCTGCCCCTCCTATCAATATTCCTCCTTTCCCACTGAATAAATTTAAGTTGCTGCTACTGACTTCAGGACACATTTTTCTAAAAATGATGGTCTCCCTGAAATTTTAATAATTTTAAGTTTTCTATTATTTTGATCTTTCTCACACACATAATTTTGCCATGGCTCCTTCCAAAATACTGCAGTAGTACCACTAAATCAACCCATCTAAAGTTGAATCGATGATTTGAACTCAACTGGAAAAGCTGAGGATGATTATTGCTAATAAGAGTAGATTTTATACTTATAAGGTGCTCCAAAATATTTGAGATATGTAATTAACCTGCTTCATATTACAGTTTCTTTTCTTCTGGTCCAAACTAATATAGGTCCTTGCTTCATTGGAATTTGCCATTTACACCCCTTGTGCATAATGCTATTTTCTTAAACCTTCTCGAAATGTCCCGCAGAGATGTGAGAATTTAATTCTAAATGAAAAATTTGGAATGTATTAGTACTGAACTTTAAAAAAAAAATTTTTGAAATAGCACACGTTGTGGGTAAAGATGGTCTAACTAATTTTATGTGGCACTATGTCATGCTGACAAATTCATTCAACTGGCTTTATCTGCCAAACCATTTCCTATAGTGTGATTGAATGCTGTTACCTGTACTATATGGTTTAGCCAGCCAATATCAGCCAAAAGAAAGATAATGTATATCTACAACCTTATCACCCACTTAATAAAAACTTTTCCATTTTTCCACTGTTAGGATAAATTGCTGCACATCTTTCATAGAGAATCTTTCTGTCCAATTTGATCCTTGCTTACAAAAAATAAATCAGAAAACAAAAAATATTTTCTTCTAATAATCCCAGTATAACTATAGTATAGATAAATTAATATTAACCAATCAATAAGTTAATAAAATTCAAATCCTGAGAAGAGTAACTACTGTTAGTCAGTTTTGACATCACTGAGCATAGTGAGCATAGTTAAAACATTCTATCATCAAATGGAAATATGCTCCACTAGAAAAGCAGGAACAAGTTTATGACCAACTCAGCCTGCTTTAATCTCTTAGAATAATTTAAAATGTAGCCTTTGAGGAGAAAGGAATACTAGGTATGTTTGTTACCTTATTTTTAAAAATTATTGGTGGGCTATAAATAAAAATAATTAAATAGGGAAATAATTTGTCACTGCTTTTTTCCAGAATTTTTTTAAGCTTCCAAATTTAACTTCCAGCAGTAGTATTTTCTGGTAATTCCTATCCAAGTACTAATCAGATCCAATTCTGCTTATTCTTTTGGAGATCAGCTAAATTCAGTGAGCTGCATGATCTAACTTCAATGAGTCTAAGAAACCTCTAATTTTAAGCATTTGTAGAAGGAATGGAGTAGGAATATATATTCCAATAAATTCTAATCATCATTCAGGAAGCATTGAAAATTTGGTTTGAAAATGCACTTGCTACATTTCAAGGGAAATATTTTCCATTTTTTTGGCCACATTTAGAATGTATGCTTGCTGTCACATAAAAAAATGACTTAAAAGTAAGGAAGTTATTTCAAAAAGTATATATTCCTTATTAACCTACAGTGGCTTTGCCATTTTTTTTCTTGCTGTAGATATTCTAGAATTAAAAGAGGGTATATCTTTATACGAAAGAAAGCCTCACAGTCTATCTGCTTCCTTTGCCCTCAACCTGCTGCATCCAAAGTTCTTTATTAAGCAGAAGAGATTTCCCATAACCTGGTGCTCCTTTAAAGGAGTTAGGCCACAATTCCCAGAATCTTTAAACAATTCAGCTTAATAGATCAGAGATGATGAGAGCTATCAAAGACAGCTAGGAGAACACCAGGGGACAAAGCAGCTCTAGAGGGTATTCATCTTTTTTTAAGTTGTATTCTGAAAATGCTGTTTTTATAATTATTTATTATACAATGTATATACCTTTGAGTTAACTAAGATTATATATTATATAAATATATATATAGATATATTTGAAGAAAATATTTCATCTTTCCTTGCTTCTCATGTCAGTAAAGGTACAAAGGCACTTAAAACAATATTTTTAATATTTTCATACTGTTCCTGTGGAAGGTGTGGATGTAATCAACTATTATGTAAAGGAGGCGTTGCTGCCTATGATTTCTAAAAACAGTAGCATACTGTAATTTTTCTGGGTTATAAAAATGGATCTGAGAAAATGCAGTTGGAATCCACGAAGTACAATTTTTTTTTACAATTTAAGCATAACTGCCTTCCCATTCTTTTTTAATGCTAAGAATTTCAGCAAGTATATATAGTAGAGATACCAGGACTTCAGTATTGGTACAAATTTTAGATAGGAATTTCATGTTTGCTCTTAGCTAACTCTAATCCCTAACTTTTGTATCTCAGTAAATTTAGCCCTGAAAACGTACCCATCCAGTCCAGTGAGACCTAGTTAATTTTGGCCAGACGTTAAGCTTTGTAAGGTTTTTTGCTCTCTCCCAACTCTATCACAGGTTAAATGTATCGTTTAATATGTACCAGTCAGTGATTGCTGGAGAAACCTTGTTTCTTTGAAATGAGCAATATTTTGCAGATCTTTCAGGAGAAATAATTTACTCATCCCGTCATTTCAACTCAGAAACCATCAATACATTTTAAACATCTGTGCCTTTTTATTGCATTCTGCATTTTAACATACAATCAATCATATATATATATATATATATATATATATATATATATATATATATATAATAATAATAATGTTTGTATTTTTCTTTCTCAGTTTAGCTTTGGACAAAAAAAACCACAATAAAAATGTTTATATTATTTGATCAAGACAATACAATATGTATGTTTTGCTTTCAGTGAAAAATGGAGGGAAATGGGAGTGGGGCGGGTGGAGGTTGGGTGGACAGCAGAGAAAAATCCAGCTAAGAGCAGTTCAATCATATCACCTACAAAACATGGGAGTCTTACATGTCCACCGTCATTCGCACATTATCGTTCATGGCAGAAAATCAATAAATATAAATCAGAGACAATGCTAATCCACAGTAAAATAAATATTCAGCTACCCTGCAAGAGTTTCTAATACTGCAGGTCTGTCTTTTGTAGCACAGAATTGGAAGATGTCAAGTACTGTTTTTATTCTTCCAAATTTAGCAACTTGGAGAAGCAAGGAAAGGGAATCATGCCAATAATGGAATAGCCCATTTGTTGAATGTGAGTGAATGGGTTACTTTTTGGGGCCATGCAATGAACCTTTTCTTAAAAGAGCTTAAGAGCCAATAAATGTTTCACTGCAAAAAGAAATGACAGATGTGCATTTAGTTTCCTTCCCTTTCTTGCAATTTAGAAGACCTTAAACTCAGCTACATCCCACTCATGCTCTAGTTCATCACTCCCTATACTACTGGGCAAACTTCCTTTGACAAGAGTTGCAAACAAACTCCTTAGTATGATAGGCAAGGATAAGATGTGTTATATTTTAGTACTAGGAATAGGTGGCTAATTTGCTCCAGTTTAAGTACATACTACATTCTTTAGAATGTTGGTCAGTGTGCTTCCCCTAAAGGATGGAATGGTAAGAAATAAGTGATAGAGCATTCTAAATAGCAGCCTATTGCTCTCACTGATTCAATATTGCATTGCACACCAAAAATCACAGGAAAACACCTCTGGAAAAGGCAAATTAGGCTTTTCCCTAATTTCTACTATATAAAATATGAGGCTAACAGCAGACAACAGCCAACCACAGTGACTGAGATTAATTGCTAGACATGTGACTGAAGTGTCAATAAGCTACTTGCTAAGTGGCAAAGGAAGGAAAGAAGATACAGTATGAACTCAACATCTTACACCTACACACTTGACAGATCTCTTAAAAATAATTCTGTGCAACATTTTCATAAAGGAGACAGATTGTAGCAGGTAAGGGTCAATGTGACAAAAGACAGAAGAATGTTCTCAAAATATTATGACAATCAAGGGCAGCTTGCTGCCTGTTCATAGTTTAAGTATGTCAGATGCTCTACTGCTGCTTCTGTAGCTGGTGATCAAATTATATTGGACCTCAACTAGCTGATCTACTGCAAATGTTGATATGTACTTGCAGGCCAGCAGTTAATCTTGCTTAAAATCTAGGTAGAAAGCAGCCCTTGGATCTTAATTCATCTGAAACTAGAGGCAGCACTTTACACCACATATATTTTTTTCTTAAGAGGAGTCTGAAACTCCACAATGTGGGACAAATCTACAAGGACAAGCAGCTATTCAACAATATTGGAGTGGGAAAAATCATCACCAAGAGTTTATAACCATGCAGACTGTTACTAGCTTTCACACTGGATTGGTGTAAGCTGAGAATGGAGGGGTTTCCCCATGTTTTATGCCTGAGTTTCAACATTAATGTCTGTAGGTCTGTACATGGCGCATTTCCACTCATGCACCAATATCAATCAAGTGGGTGCATAACACCAAAGCAATTAATCTAAAATAAGTTTGATTTGTCACAATACACCAGGATATCAAAGACAAAGGTAAAGTACTTAGTTGTGCCTAACATGCAAAAAAAAAAAAAAAAAAAAGTTCAGGAGAATCTCTGAAGAGAACCAAGCGTTATGCAGTTGTCCAAATGTGCCACATGGAAGAAGGTCCCAGAGAAGTAGTCTTCTGCTTGGCTGTTTTCCAGGTCGCCAGCCTTTAACAAGGTTCAAGCTTCATTCTAAATCCAGTGGACTACTGCAAAGAGAGAGAGTGCAACAGCCACAAGGATAGGCAGGTCTTGGGGAATGGGTGGTGGCACACAGAGATGGTCATCCAAAGAGGGGAACTGCATGCAAATTCACAGGCCAGTTGTGCCCCAGATATTATTCTCAATAGCTGCAAAAAAAAGAGGATTGTACTCTGACTGCATTAAGACAGGATATGGGAAAATGGCAAAGCTAAAAACCGTTTCCCTAACATGCTGGTTAAAGAAGTGAATTCTATTTCATCCCAGCATTAGGTGGCCATATGAACAAGGATCATCTGGAGCTCATTTACTAAATAAATGAAGTAGCTTTTTAATGTACTGGCACAGTCCCTGCTCTAGAAGTTATGAAAGGATTAAATAATAGATTTACCAACCCAAATGATGCGCTATCCTTCCTATTAGACCTGCATAGATCTAACTAGAAGAAAAATAGTATCAACATCTAAAAATATTTCTAATACTATCTCTTGAGTGATTATGGTTTTACGTGGGCAAATAAATACACATGTAAGGAGAACACACATTACTGTAAATTTCCATTCACCAAAAACTCCCTCTACTGGAAGCCAGCATGTCATGGAGTCAAAGTGTTAGCTTTGCTTGCTCCTTGATGTGCTAGTTTTATATATTCAGAGAATCTGAAAAGGTAAAAGCCAGAAGAAAATTTAGGGTAAAAACATTTTTCAGCATGAAGCATTGAGTTTGAATCTGTTGGTGACAGAAAGTGGCCTGGAACTAGAATATATGAGCCAATATATGAGTTGGGATTGTAGAACAGGGAAAAGTGTGTAACATAACTAAGTCATCAAAGTCAGTCCTGAAATACTTATGCATATGACTTTGAGAAACACAAAGCATGGCTTATATGCATGCTTGAGAGGTAAAAACACCATCTCTTTTAATACATACACACACACATATGCATTTATATTGCAATATCAGCTGTCAACACAACAGTGTGACAAGTCCTAACCAATGGAACAGGCTGATTTGGGGGTGGAATAGTTCAACAGCTGTCATGAATGACAACAAATGTTTTTATAAAACAAAATTTACAAAGCATACTCCCACAAAATCCCTATCTGGCCAGCAATAAATAGTTCTTAAGCATGCATGCAGATTAGGTAAGCACATTCCTAACAGTTACTTTATTACTTACGCTCCTTCCTCTCGTAGAAGTGCCAGGAATTTTCGCACACGGTACTCAGGATCCATCTTCATAAATTACATGTATTAAAAACACACAGTTAATACACAAACACTCTCCAGTTAATCACAACAAATTCAATGAACACAAGGAAAGTTAAGAGAGACAGTATCAACTATTATACCAAAAAAAGTTTTATCACAGTTACATATATATATTTTAACTAAAGAAACAAAGACAGTGCATATAGTCTTTCTGCTTCTATTCACCTCATTCCCAATTTGATGTTGGGAAACAGTGCCTGGCTTCAAAAACAGCCAACGGTCAAGAACTAATTCAAAATTGTCAAAAAGAGAGAGAGAGAGAGAGAGAGAGAGAGAGAGAGAACTAAGCAGTTATATGACCATTCTGTAATTCCTGCATTCAGCCCAAAAATTTACAGAAAAGAACTAAATGCTGAAATATTATACCATGCAGATCTTTGCAGTTGCTAAAATAGATTTCAGCGGGCAATGAACACGTTCATATAACATACTAAGCCATAATAAGGTTTAAGGGCAAACACATCAGGCTAGTTCTTCCAGTTTATGCCAATTCCTCCCACAAATTGGAAAGCTGTGTCAATTCTGTAGCTTCTATTTGCTCCCCATATTTTTTTGGCCATTGGCAAAAGACAAAATTAACATTGATCTTTCTTAAACAAAAGAGCCTGCTGAAAAACATGCTATATTCATGATTGCAGATCTACTATTCGATTTTAACCTCATTTCAAATCCAATTTCAAATGCTAAGGAGTATGTCTAATAAAAAGATAAGAATGATAAAACAACAAAAAAAAATCAAATAAGATGTCTTCCACGATTCATTCCCTTGTTAGCTAGAAAGGAAAGAAGGAACACAACACAATCTTTTCTTCATCATATCTCTCATTCCATTTTGTAGCTCCTTCCCTTTGAATTCACTTTGAATATTAAAATATGATTTAATTATACTAAAATTAATACTAAAATGCAGGATCAGTAAGAGGGATCTTCTTAAGGCAATAAAAAGAGTGAAATTGGACATCACCAGGCCAGAGTCAAATGGTACAGGCCTCTGTCTATTACCCTTTAATAGGTGTGAGCAATAAGTTACTGACTTTTGCCTATAGCTATGAAAATAAAGAGACAAGGGAAAGAGAGGAAAAAGTAATCTAGATAAATGACTTTGTACCCTCAGGTGACATCCAGTCAAAGCAGATCCCAAGCCTTATACAAGTTTCAACAGAATTGCAAAGAACAAGTCACTCAGAAGGGAGTGGGGAAGCATTTATAACACAGTGATGAATTGCATACTTCTTGGCTTATACTTAAAAGCTGTCCGAAAAAGAGGTAAAAAAATCTTCATTTATAGTTACATCAGCTGATTAGCAGGCATCAGTCCTGGAGACGTATAAAATTGCCCATGTGCATCTCTACTGTTAATGCATATCTGACCTCCATTTTCATTTGACTGGCACATTTACCAAAGCTAAGAGATGTAAACTTTAACTAGGTTCATGGACTATGTCCTTTGGCAGGTGATTGGATTTCACTAGCTTCTTTTGCATAAATTGTAAAAATCATTTTACAAAATAATTCACTAGCTGCTGTGGAGAATTATTTTAGGTGGCCACTAATAACCTAGATGGCATGAAATTAATTTTAAAAAAACTATGTTGATTCAGATATATAACTTCTAATCATCTGTAGTTTTATATAGCAAATGTGAATGATAAAATCAATGTCAAACTCTGGTAGAAACTAGATCCCTGCAGTTTTGCTTCTTAATATATGAGAGGGAAAATTGCTATCTTCTGCCCCACTGTAATCAAGTTATTATCTACTTTGTGAAGAAAAATAAGACATTTCAATACAGTGTTAACCTTTGTTAAAACATAGCTGAAAGTGGGACTGCAAGTCCATATTTTATTTGATTTCATTATTACTGAACTTTAATTATGCAGGTGTTTGGGACATCAACCACTCTGAACCTTTAGAAATGAGAGATTGTATTTCATAATTAATTCCTAAGCAGAAATAAAAACATAAGGCCTTATTTTTTATTTTTTCCAATGCCCAGTGCCTCTTTTTAATATCCTGGCTTGACCAGGGGCCAAGCAACCCATATGTCTAGCTCAGAGATGGGCCAGATGTGACCCTCCAAACATGTCTTTCAGTTCTTGCCAACTGTAGCCAACATAAAAAAATGATAAGGAACACTTAACTGCAAACCAATGAAGTTCTGGAGAGCCACACCTTTTATTTTCTTGACTTGATCTAAGGGCAAAAGCATTTTACCTGCAGTGACATCTCAATTAACATCAGCAGCTTCTTGATGCCAATCCAGACCTTCTTCCCTTTGACGTTCTGAGCGATAGTGCTGCGTTCCTTGTCTTTGAAGACACTCAGGAGCTAGAAGTTGGAAAAAGAAAGTTACCTAAGTTATAAGGAAAGCCCAGTCGAGGGAATGGATGGGATCTGGTTAACTCTGGACTCCATTTTCTTCTTATAAGCAGGATTTTTTTTATGTTAAACTACTTGAAAGATAGAACAACTAGAAATTATTATTTCAATTGATGTTCAAATCTTCTGCTCCAGACAGAAGTAAATCAAATTAAAAGGGAAGTGTGGACATGGGCACTGTTGTCTTCTTCGCCTTATTTTATCTTATTCTATTATTTCAGGTATTTGTATAAACATGACATGCTACAAACACAGATATCATAACATTTAGAAGAGATTCCTTCCTACATAATGTAAGGGGAAGCAATGTCTCTTTTGATATGTTGTTAATTTTAACTAACAGGTTGTGAACAATTTAGACTGTCACAGTCAGTAATTTCTAAAATCAATGGGGATTAATATCAAATTTAACTGTCACTTCACTGCAATTAGTAAATCCAACTACTAAGAACTATATAGTACCGATATGATAAACAGAAATTCTAATTTAAATGGAAATACTAATGTTAATTGTAAATGTTGCAATAAGTTGACCTAATTAAACCATTAATTCAATGATTGTTTTCAACAATTTCAGTTTATATAAAACTATCAGTACCTGGGATAGGTAATTATCTCTACTATAAATTACACAATTCAAGAGATGTTAATTACAAAACAGCAGCTGTAACTTAAATACGTATACAATGCAATTTATTAATTCTAGAATCCTCAGAATCAAAAATCTTCTAGAATCTTGCCTCTAAAGGAATAGCTATATAAAACTGCATAGAAGCACCCTTCAGTGTTTAAACAAATAAATTTGGACATTATGGGACCTTTTAAAATAATGATCTGCAGACTTAAGTATCGCTTTTGGACAAGGGAACTCAACTCTTTCCTATGGAAATATTTTCACTTTAGGTTGTAACTGTTCATGTATTTTAGATAGCAATTATTTCTCAATAATCATGGACAGAAGAAATATTTATTGCTACTTCTACTCTTTGTTCCAAGATAAAGTTCTGTTTTTCCAAGATAAAAGTTATATTTTCACTCCTAAATATTGTTGCAGAAAGATGGCCTTGACAGAGATATGCAAGATCTGTTGGCTAGGCAAAAAGGGAGGAAATCTAAAACTGCTAGATAATATTCGGAAGTGACTCAGACAGACAACTCCCTAATTCACAAGTAGTGGGTGATGCAGAACACAGCCAATCTTAATAAAAGTAGCTTCAGCATTCTTGTAAAGGAGATTTCCTGGTATGGGCTACCTAGTAAGTATAACAAAAGAATTTCAAAAGATCCACAGACTCGATTTGTCTAGAACTCCAAAGAAATTGGGTTCTTTTTTCAGATTCCTTCCTCCAGGGCACACTAGTGATCTCCTCACCTCCAGGGCCTCCATGAGATGATCACCAGTAGCAATGTTGGGAATATGGATAGTAGTGCTAAATGCATCCAGCATCTCCATCTCCTGCAGGACATCTTTGCGACTAGTAGTCCCAACAATCAAGAGCTTGCGACCCTAAATGTTAATAAAAAATGGGAAGGTAAAAGGTAAATGAAACTGAACTTTTTTAGAAATAATATAATCAAATACAATTTAACCTTTGGCTTTCATCATTCCTTTTCAATAGTTGGCAGCTTGGTAAGTTCACCCTGCTGGACCAGTTCAATGCTCCAAACCAATTTTTACAATAAGGCAAGTCACATGAAGCCAGGAATGCCAAAAGAGGGCTTGAAAACAATAGTTTCTCAAATATTGTTTTTTTTTTAAATAGGTAAACATGGAAATACAATTTCATTACCAATGCTAGTAGCTTTTGATAGCCTTACACTCCATGCATTTTAACTCTTTAAAAAAACTTTAAAAGCTCTTTCCAAGAAATCTGAAAACTACTGTGACTTATGGAAGACAATACTAAGGGAATTCCCTACATTCTTGTTAAATTATACTTTCTATATTTCTTTTGTACTACTACAGTTAAGCTGTTATAGATTTGTAGCATAGCTTGGATTGGGTTACTAGTATAGTATAAAAAAGGAAAAAGTTCCTATCAAGCAAATGAAAAGTATCAAACTGCCAGATTCATCACTGATCTTGCCTGGATTTCCAAATACCTCTGTCTCTCTTTGGCGAGATGCTCACTAAAACAGGGGACTGGAAAAGACAGCCCAAAATACAACAGTACTTAGATACTGCTTGGAAAGATACTAACAAGCCATTAAAGCAAAATTAATACTTCAATTGAAACTATTAAAATAAGTAATTTAAAATCTGTATTCATTTAATTACATTTCTGTAGTACTCAACATCTAAAACACTGTGGGAAATTCCCAAAATAAATGATTTTATAGTAGATACTGTTCACAAAATTGTTTCCACTGTTCTTAAAAGTTAGTGGAGCAGTTGGTTTTCCCCATAAATTTATTTCTTTCCATCTGGTTCTTGTGAGTCACTCCAGTGCTTGAACTAACCTCTGGCAAGATCAATCTGATTAAGCACAAAAAGTGGTGAAATATGTGAAAGAGAACAGTTTTGTCAGCTGCTGGAAGTAGAGAAAGCTATGCTTTTAAAGCCATAAAGCAATTATTATGATGAAAGATGGAGCCCACCCAGGAAACATTGCCAACTGGAAGGTCATGAAGTTTAAATGGTGAGATGGATATCAAACACTGACATAAAAAATGTACTTCCAGAAATCTTTCATCTAAATTAGGAAAACAATTAAGATACTAAAGTATTAAATGATATCATTTTCTAGCTCAAATGGATAGATACTGCAGTTCCTCCAAAGTCCATTCAGCCAGGGTGGGCTGGCACTAGAAACCAGGTTCTGGTCCACCCAGAAGTCCTCTGAATGACCTTGGTCCAGTTATTCCTTTTTAGCCCAACCTGCTTTGCAATATGGTTGCTTTGGAGAAAAACAAGAGAGAATGCTATTTACCGCTATGTTTCCTTGAACTTCTGTACAAAAGGCAAGATATAAATCTAATAAACAAGGTAGTGTCAAGTGCCTGGGAAATCAGGAGATTCAGGCAGTTCAAATGTGTATAAAGATTTATTGTAAGCTCAGCTCTCTACAAGAATCTGGCCAAGTGACCATTAAGGGAATGTGTGGGAGTTAAGAAAGGAATTCAAGGTGGCCTAGACTTAGAATTCTTGCGGGCACACAGGGACTCATGACTTATGACATGTTTGACCCTCCCTCGGGCTCAGCCTGATCATTTCCTACAGGTGGTAAATAATGAGTTTAAACTAAACTTATTAGGTAAAATGGAATAGGAACCCTAGCAGATATCAGAGTCTGGAGTCCTGGTGCTTTCTAAAGTATCCAGCTAGGTCACATCTTCAATGCTAGAAGGGAGGGTAGGAACAAAATGCAGGTGCAGTGCAATAAACAAGTACAGTAGGCCATACTTCGTCATTCTCCAGATATGCCCATTTATTGCATCAAATCAGGTGAAACAGTTCCTTTCTTAAAAATCACACTTAAAAAGCAAACTATGATTGGCATTGCCATTTTTCCAAATAGAAGAAGCTAATTTTTGATTCCCCAGGTTTATCCAAATTGTTCAAGATAGGAAAACAATCTGATCTGAAAATTGGCCAATATATGCACAAGGATTTTTATTTTCCTCTTTCATCAAGAACATTAACTGTGGAATTTTGACAACTTATTTTTAAAAGTTTTATTGGATCTTGTAAACACTTATAAAACCTGGGCCAAAGTACAGTAGCAATGGCTATTAAATAAAGTTGCTGGAAACTCAGATTTTAATTATGCAACATATTAATGTTATTTTTTGGGGGGGGAGCAAACAAACTCACCCTCTCCAATTCAGGTGAATTCATAACAAAGAAAGCCTAATATGATTTTATCACATCAGCATTCAATATTAAAAAAGTAAACAATTAAAGTCTGACAATTAAATCTCCAATTATGTGGCTCATTCAGTTTTCTGACTGCACATGTCTAGAATATTACATTTTCTGAAGAGGGACAGAATGTAGTACATGTTACTCTTATATGTACTGGATTCAAAACAGAACAGCTGGCTCATAAAGGATATGGAAGGAAATCATCTCTATTTTTAAGCATTTTAACTAAAAGATGAACTGTTTTTCTGAAGCCATGAGGGCACCAGTTTTGATTATCAACCAATCCTAAAATCTAAGAAAATATTTTCTACCAATGAAAGAGAATCATTGTAGCTCAGGGTTGAACTGTGATGTCCTTGGTGCTCTCTGAGCTTTGTTGTTTCCAGGGTCAGAGAGCACTAAGAAGCCCACAACATACTTTCTCAAAGATATCACACCTTTCTATATATAAAAAGGCAATTTACAGAGTGAGGTGGGCTATTAATTTATAATCTAAACTTGTTATGGGAGACTGATCTGATATCTCAAAGTTGTATCTGCAGTGTAGAGAAACTGGTATAGTGTTTCCCAACCAAACTATCTATAAGCCTTACATAGCAAATTGTCCTCAAGAGAAAAGAAATGCAGCCCAGCGATCTACTACATCACACCCACTGCCACAATTAGCAAGTTGCTGACTGGGAGGCAATGACATTGTGCGAGACAGCATTTCCAATCATGGTGGAAGGGATTAGAAACATACATAAGCAGGTGCCTTTTTCCCAACACAGTGTGGGAAAGAAAGAAACCATCATCCTTAGAATTCCCTAGCATCAGACTATTAGGCCGTCTGTAGCTACAGGGGCAGGTCTATGAGAACAACAAAATGCTCTTAGGAACAGGATTATTATTATTATTTTTCATATATGGCAGATTTTTATTTCTAAGCTTGGTTGTCATTTTTATGGAAGGAAAGAGATTTCATTTGGTATAAATTGTCTTGTGAAATGCCAAGAAATTCCGGACATAATTACTAGAAAGAAATTATTCTCTTTTTTGGAGGGGAGCGGAGGGAATCAGTAACAGGTTACATTTTTCCATTATTTTAGCAATATTAGTTGAACATTTTTCACTTTTTCACATTTCTATCCTCATGTATGGATTTTATTTTAATAAAATATTGAATGAAGCTACAAAGAGTTGAGCAAAATCTATACCATTCTTCACAACTGCTGGCTATGCTTACTACAAATTCTGTAATGGGCATCATTATTTAAACTCGGAGGCCATTGTTTCACTGAGAGTTTTCAAGTTCCAGAAAATAATAAAATTAAAGCCATTAAATTATGGACTATATCCTTCTCAAAGACAGCAGAATTAAGGCATCTGTATCCATAAAGACTATAGAAGTAAATAAGGTTACATACATACATACATACATACATACATACATACATACATACATACAATATCTCTGAGGCTCACAAAATAATTGCTTTGTGCTAAAAAGTTGGTCTAGCTCTAGTAAATACCAGTGTACGCACGCACGCGCACACGCACACGCACACGCACACACACACGCACACACACACACACATGGAAATTTGTAGGACAAACATAGGGAGGGTGTCTTAAGCAGGCCCCATTCAGAAGATCCCCAAAACAGTTTGCTGGGTTTTTCATAACACTACCGAAATTGTCAATCTAGCTTAAGGGGGGAAAGAGGGGGGAAGAGTAGAAGAGAGAGATACTGCACTGGGCTTTTACCCTCTAAGTCTAATTGTTAGTTTTTTCATAGGAACCAGCAGGGAACCCCATGTGAAGCCTCTGTGGGGTTCCCGAGCAGAGCATCCAATGCCTTGTGTGACTCTGCATGTAGATGAAGGAAGCCTTTTGGGCTGCTGGGCTGTTACCGCTCCTTTCTCAGAGAAATGCTTTTTTCTCTGGCTTGGCTCCCTGCTGGGCCAGCGCTTTTCAATCTTCCTCTCTCCTTTCCCTCACCCTCCCTCCGTGCTTGTAAAAAAATCCTCTCTCCTCATCTCTCCTCTTTGCAAAATCCATGGAAACATGAAAAAAATCAGAGAGCTCAGAGACATGGAATTATTATTTTTTCTTTTATTTTGGAAAATCTACATTAATTTTAAAAAGCTTTTAAAAATCTGTATATAAGAGAATATACGAATACATGAATACAGACCACTTGTATGGAGGGAAAGAACTGGATATTTCTTTCTTTCTCTGGATGGATTTTTACAAAACTGAAGTACGCTCCATGTCCATGTCTACACACACACACATATACACACACAGTGGAAAGCTGATAACTTGGGTTCGAAACCCAAGTGCCATGCAACAGGGTGAACTCAGATTCTTACCTCAGCTTGTGTCCACCTAGCAGTTCAAAAGCATGCAAATGCAAGTAGATAAATAGGTACCACTTTGGTGAGAAGGTAACAGCATTTGATATTGCCTTTGGTGTACAGCCATACTGGCCACATGACCACAGAAAATGTCTTCAGACAACACTGCCTCCCTCAGCCAAGAAACAGGGATAAGCACTGCACCCTAGAGTCAGATACGACTGGACAGGGGGACACACACACACACACACACACACACACACACACACACACACGTATGCACATACATACATACATACATACATACATACATACGAAGTATAGATCTATGTATATAGAAAGCAGAAATGCCTCCCTGATTAACTATGGTAATCCCCAATGCAAATGTAATGAACTTATCTTCCAAACAAAACAAAACAAAAAGAGGAGATTTTAATCGTTAGGGCTCATTCTGAAATCAAATCTGGTTATCTCTTCCCCAAGATCCGGCATGCTCCTACCCTTCTAGTCTTTTATAAAGCCTTAAAGATCTGGATTTTCCCATAAGCATTGAGGTAGTATATGCCTAGAACCTAAGAAAGCTATCTGTTGCATGTGAAAGGTGTGGTGTTCTTCAGGGGCCAGGAGTTTTTATATTGGTAGAGATCAATATTTTTTATTCTTTATTGCTGTTTATAGGCCATGAAAAATTATTGATACATAGCATGGATATCAATGTTAATCTAATAAATAAAGCCTGAAAGCCCTTCTACAGCAGCTTCATAATGACATTGCCATACATAGCAACATCTATACAAGCATGCCACTATGCAGGATAACGTATGTTGAATTACTTTCCTCACTAATACCTCAGAACTCAGAAATGCTAATTTTCTCCTTAATATATACCCAAAAAATTAGATAAAGCAGAAAGACAAATGCACTTCCCATCCAATACAAAATATACTTAAAGCTCTTCTAATTTGAAAGGACAAAAAAGGCTGCTCTGTAAATACTTCACCTCTTTTATATGAAATTGTTTTGGTCTCAGATGAGCACATAGCTCATCTTACAAACATTTTGTCATGTTGCAAGACAGAATACTTACCTTAGGAGGTGCTTTTTTCAATAACACCAGAAGGGCCTGTAACACCAGGTTGGAGAAACGTGGCCCGATTGGAACATAATCTGAAAGTTTAAGATAACAAAATAATAATACACATATTTACACAGCTCATAGAAAGTCATACAGAGTGGCAACAAGTTCAAACATTGTTCTGTTTCAAAGTTTGGAGGCTGGGTCAATCATACTATTCCAAGTGTGGTATTAAGGTAACTAAGGTCACCTCTCGCCTGGACTACTGCAACGCTCTCTACATGGGGCTTGAAGAGCACCCGGAGGCTGGTCCAGAATGCGGCCGTGCGGGTAATTACAGGAGCTGCATGGCGCTCCCACATAACACTGCTCCTGCGCGAGCTGCACTGGCTCCCAGTGGTCATCCGGGTGCGCTTCAAGGTGTTGGTTACCACCTTTAAAGCGCTCCATGGCATAGGACCTAGTTATCTTCGAGACCGCCTGCTGCTACCGACAACCTCCCATTGACCCGTGCGCTCCCACAGAGAGGGCCTCCTCGGGTGCCATCAGCCAAACAATGTAGGCTGGTGACCCCAGGGGGAGGGCCTTCTCTGTGGGGGCACCTACCCTATGGAATCAGCTGTCCCCTGAGATAAGTAGAATCCAAGACCTCGGTACCTTCTGCCGTGCCCTTAAAACTTTCTTTTTTCATCAAGCCGGGCTGGCTTAACATATTTTTAAATTTTTTATTTTTAATTGGTTTGTCATTTTAAACTGGGGCCAAATTAATATATATTCTTTTAATTGTTTTTAATGTTTGTATTGTATGTTTTTATCTGGCTGTACACCGCCCTGAGTCTCTTGGGAGAAGGTGCGGTATATAAATTTGAAATAAAATAAAATAAATAAAAAATAAATAATGCTCCTATTCCATTTGAGCCCTGCTGCTGCCGCCCCAAATGTGGTTAATATCAAGTAATGCCAATTAGGAAACTAGCTATGATAACAATAAACCTTTGAGTTGATAAATTAGAGCAGGTTAAATAAAACTCTCCTTTAATTTAATCTCATCCTTCCTTCTTCTAGTGTTGTATTACCTTCTCCTCCAAATAACGAAAGTCCATCAAACTCCATCATCTACACCCGCATAAACTGCCTTGATAATGCTACCTCCATATCCAAGCTCAAGCACACCAGGCACAAGAGCTCTTCTTTTCATAGAAAACCAGGGTTTTGCCCCAAGCTCATCTGTTCTTCACAGATATTCCCTTTACAGGCATTCTCACCAAGAAGCCGTTCAATATCGTCCACTACCACACAGCTGAGCTGAGACTTGTAAGCATCATCAAAGATCTAAACATCAGGAAAAAGAAGCAACAAAGCATTTTGTTAATGGAGCCTTCAAGTAAAAAATAATAGTAATAAAGCTTTGCCACTTGGATTTAATTTCTACCAAGTTCAAGTGTTTTTAACTTGAACTTGTTAAGTTCAAGTTAACTTAACTTGTTAAGTTAAGTGTTTAACTTGTTTTAAAAGAAATGCTCTTTAACTGAAGTTGTAATATTATGACAGGAGAAACTGATTTCTGCAAAAATCATATTCTAAAATTAGAGATTAAGAAAAAAATATATTTTGTATTATAGATAGCTAGTAATTTGTTTTCCTCCTTTGAAGTGTTCGTTAAATATTTGAAATTTTTGAATGGAACTGCCCCCAAGTTTTAGAAAATTATTCCTCTTCTTAGCTACTCCTATGCCGTGCAAAATATTCTGAAAATATTTTTAAAAGTATCAATTTCCTCAGATTTCAAAGAGGATGATGTTATCTGTGGCCCATCCACATTCTTAAAATTAATTTTTCCTTTGCTTTATCAGGAAATGGCTCTTTCCTGCTACAAATGCAGATACGTGTCTTTCCTTACATAGAAATGTGAAGACCTCTGAATTAGATATACTAGATTTTTGTTTTCTGCCTGACTCTTTTAGTAGAGTCACAGATTAAGTGAACTTGACTCATTTATACACCACCACCACCATCAAACTTCTCTGGGGTCTTCCCAAGCATTTCAGTTTAATATCTTACATAGCCTAGATTTATTATTCTATGTGACTAACCATAATTATCTTTATTCACTCTGACAACATCCAGGGAATAACAATGCAATTCAAGATATTACTTTACTGAAAATGATTTGTTCTCCTGTGTTGGAAGCACTGTATTAGACAACATTATGAAACTGGAAATAAGGTAAGACCATTTATATTAAGCGGAAAAAAAAAGGCATCCCCTTGCACTTCAGAGAATAGCTATAGAAGACTATTCTAACTACCTATTGTACTTCAGATAGATTCTGTTTACATGGGTCTTTTTCATTAAATATGACCAAAAGAAGCCAAATCCTAATTTGCAGTAAAGTAAATTGAAACTGATACAAGTAAATGACATCCGGCATTTATTCCATAGACACTTTGCTTTTGATGCATGACTCTCATTATTTTTCTAAATAATAAAACAAATGAAAATGGAACGGAGATCATTATTGCTATCCCTTACAAGCTAAGTCACTATTGGATATCAGTGATTTTTCAGGCAAACTATTTACTCAGGCTATTTGAATAGAAAAAAATACTGTTTGACCGGGAAGACCTCATTTCTGAAAGGCAAATACAAAAGTCCAAATGTTTAAGATTATCATGCAAGTCCCCAAATGTGTATCTAGTGCAGCTTTAAGATGAGAACTAGGACTTACAATTATAGAAGCAATACCTAGATTACCTTTAATTATTGGCTAAAATTGACACTCTTCTAGTACTATGCCGGCTAGTTATTAATAATCCTTAATAAATAACAGACATCACAAAACATTTGTTCTGGTTAGATTCAGTGCAGTTCCTCCAGCAGCTATTGACAGTAAGTATCAAAAAATTCCTTTCCATGAATAATTTTGCCTCAGGGACTTTCACACCCTAGAAATGCACTGCTGCACTCAAAAATTTGCAAAAATTTGGGGGAAACATTTATTTGTTTGTTTGTTTGTTTATTAAATTCACATGTCACACATTTCTCTGATAAGGTGACTCTGGGTAGCTTGCAGAGCATAAATAGATAAATAGAAAAACATTTAAAAATTTAAAATTATGTAATTTAAAAATGTTAAAACTGGGGGGGGGGGGAACCCCAGGAATCAAATGCAGATGTTGTAGGGATGGTGTCTTCTTAGTCTGTCAGCCATCTCCAGCAATGAGAACCCCCCTCCGAGCCCCACACTAAATGGCAAAACCAAGTTGTAATACCCTTCTGGAAGGCCAAAAGGGTGGGTGCAGTTTTCACCTGCAGAGGTAGAGTGTTCCACAGAGTTGAGGCCAAAATAGAAAAGAATCTTCTCTTTGGCCCCACCTTCTGGAATTCCTTGGCAGACAGTGTCTGTACACACCTCTTCTGTTGGCCCAAGAGGGTCGGGCTAATGCTATTGGGGTGTATTGGCCACTCCTCAAATTGCTAGTGTAGAAGTCTCATTCAGAATTACAGAAAGTACTTGATTGCAGTTATTGCCTCAAAACAATCCCATGTGCTATGAAATACTGATATCCCTAACCTAATATTTCATAGCACACTTTAAGGCAATAATTGCAGTCATCCTTAAGTTGTGATTCTTTGGGGGAAAATGCAAGGTACCAATATTTTTGGCAAGGTTGTACATCCACTAGGAGAGTTCGAGTAAATTTCCCCCAACAGGGAAGAATCACATTGAAGGTGGTTGATAAATTAAGAGGCAATCCCTCTCATGCATTTTCCTCTCTCCTCCCCCATCTTTTAACTATAATTCTATTTTTCATTGTAATTTCCATTTTTATTGCTTTAGAAATATTTATCTTTTAATACTCTAAACAACACAGAGTCAATTCAAAACAAGATGGGTGGTAAGTAAATAGATAAATACAGTATCTGTTTTAGCTTTTTGAGTATCTTTTCCTTTGCCGCAATAAGATTATTTTCATACTCATGCTTCTTAGATCCTGATTTAAATTCACACCTATGTAACTAATTTGTAAAAATATTTAACAAACTGTTAAACATAGAGCAGTAGAGAAAAATGATTTAGTAATATATCAGAAAAAAATGATTAGTAAAAAAACAGGTTATACCTTCTTAATTGCCTGGCACTTGGCAGTTTCTGAAAAGCCAATCATCTTATCAGGAGAGCAGATTTTGATGAAGGGGAAATTAGATTCCTCTGCAATCTTTGCAGCTAAAGCTGTTTTCCCACTATGTGGGGGACCTGTTGGAGAAAAATAGCCCAGGGATAGACAAAAGGAATAGCATATCTTGCCAGTTTTAAGAAGACAAAGTCTCTCCCTGAAAACGGAGTACCCATGGAAAAAAAGGTCACTCCATTTGGCTGAGACTTAGATAAACTTTCATGTTCTTAAAATAGCTATGAATCTAGAATCTTCATTGAGACACAAATCACTTTTAATACCAAACCATGTGGTAA
This sequence comes from Pantherophis guttatus, assembly GCF_059756535.1. Lineage (NCBI taxonomy): Eukaryota > Metazoa > Chordata > Lepidosauria > Squamata > Colubridae > Pantherophis > Pantherophis guttatus. The sequence goes on from NC_142066.1 coordinate 55,547,601, forward strand.
CCTCTAGAAACTTCATTACATTTGTCTCCCTGACACATTGGCTCTTGGGACAGAACAGAGAGAGAGAGAGAGAGAGAGAGAGAGAGAGAGAGAGAGAGAGAGAGAGAGAGAGAGAGAGAGATCACATCCAACCCACTGATCAACCACCATTATCTGCTTGAAGTTATCCAAATGATATACAGAATAATTTTGAAATTTCTTAAATTTGTGGGGTCAGGAGTGGAGATGGTACAGAATGTCTCAAATTTTTATTAACTCCATTAATCTAAACATCAGAAATTTTAATTGGGGGTTTTAAGCTAACTTCTCCCACTATCACTAGATGTAAATGTAAAGCATTACAAGGACTCCTTTCTCCTTTCTTGACAGTTTTTATAGCATTGAAGTTTCAGGCTTTCCTGGATAAAATTAATTAATTAAGCAAAGCTATCACAAACTGAGTGAAGACATGGTGATGATCCTTTTGGATAATCAACTCCAGAATTAGACAAGGGCAATGTTTCATTGTTGCTTTTGATGAAACTCTCAACAGCTTTTGACATAAACAATTACTATATTTTTTTGGATCGCCTCTTTCCCAGTTCTAAGCTCTACATTTATCTTCATGATTTGCACTCAGACACATAAATCTTTTAGAAGTTTTAAGAAGATAGAGCAAGATAGAGAGCATGTATTATTTTAACCATAACATTAGATAGCAGTTAGCACTAATTATAGGTGGAAAGTCACTTCAATGGTTCCCAGTTTCAGTTTGCTAACTGTAGAAACCATATTATAGCATTTTAGATATCACACTAAATATGATTTGAGGTTATGCTGAATTAAGTTTCTGTAAGTTGTTAAGAAAGAGAAGAATATACCAATCCTCTTTTTCTCACAGAGGTGCCAGAAACTCTTTTTATAATCCAGTATAATACTAATAATTTTCCTTTAGAAATTGCATATCATTCCAGATAGAAGCAAGCTCTCTCAAGCCCAGCACTCTTTCTAGGAACAGACCATATTTAATCCATCCTCTGTAGAGCAAGTAACATACCTTCCAAAAGAACACTGACCAAGGGAGTACGATCACTATTTTTGGCTTGCTGAACAAGAAGCTCCCCATCATCCAGCACCCGAGAAACAGGGTCACCCCACTTAATAATGCCATTCATAATATAGCTTGCATAATCTTCCTGATTGGTCCCAAATGCCTGTGGTTGGAAAGAAACAGGTGTAGTAAAGCAAATAATGAATAACTGCCTCCATTTGCAAGAGTGGGAATGACATGAACTAGTTCTCCTGTTTAGCAACAAGAAGAAATGAAAGGCACACTCACCGGCTTAATGTCATTCTCCAGTGAAGCCAAAAAGTCTCCCCTTGTCACCTGCAGAGATTCTGCTTTTTCCATATCAACTTCCACCTTAGTGCTGGCCTAATGAAAATGGGAAATGGCACATCAATAAGACAGCCAACAAAATCATAAATTAAACTAGGTTTACAATAGGTCTCTTTGAATAGGTCCTCAAATAATGGAACTTCCAAGAAAAATCTGTTTCCCTTTAAATAAAAGAAAAAATATATATCTAGAATTTTTTTTTAAAAAAAAAGAAGTTTCTTGGAAACAGAATGTATGAGTATATGCAGCAAAGTAAAAGAAACAAGAAGTTTAAAGTATATAAACATAGGAACTGGTACATGTCTGATGTCTTACAAACCAAGAATGGTTTGTAAGAACAAAAAAGGTATGGAATGATATTAAAAAGTGTTTGAAATAAATTAGTTTTAATTATTTCCCCTTTTCTTTTTATCTCCTGCTTTATGTTATACACATAAATTAGTCATACTATTTTTTATTTCTTTATTGCACCTTGCATAAATAATATTAGTTACTCCAAAAAAGAATCAATGAGTAAGTATGTACATATGCCTGCATGCATTCATTCCTTTTTATTTGCTTCTGTCTATGCTACTGAACGTTGTGAAATTAGGACAGTTGAGCAAAATGTATGATTTGAACTTGGACCTTTCTACTCCATATTCATAAAAAAATCCCCAGCATTTTCTTTCTGATACCCTTACACATGATCCCTTATTGAAGATTTACAATTCTTCCTCGTTAAGTACCCAACTGTCGTATGGTACATTTGGACTACAATTAAGGCAATTAATATGAGAATGTGTTAAAGAAACCATTACATTAAGAAAGGAGGTGGTGGCAAAGAAGTGTGCAGAAGCTAACTAGCTTCATAAGTGATCCTGAGCTGTGGGAATAATTGATAGATCCAGGGAAAGTAGATCAGCACCATGGAACCTGGCACTCTAAGGGATTGCCATAGTAAAAACTTTCTTCCACTTCAAATTTTAGACCATCTTTAAAATGCATTTTCCTTAAGCTACAATCATTTTTATAAGCTTCAAGGGTCTCCTCCCTCCCCAAATTCATCTGCAGAGCATACACACTAAGAGCTATGTGTTCCAGGATGCATTCCAAGCCCAACACCTGTTACAGTCACAGGCTAACAAAAATCAGCATTTCAACACTCTCCAATATAGAAAACTAATTTAGCTTTTTTCAGCTAATCTCTAATTTAGTCATCCTGACATTTCACATCTAACATCACTCATTTCCTGCTAAAAGCCCAGTGACCTTTACAACTAAAAATGAAGAAGAAAAAGAAAACAAGAGAAAGAGAAGAAAGGAAAGAGAAACACTCCAATGAATATCTCACCCTGAAATAAGGCCTTTGGGAGCTAAGTAATAAAACTGTTGTAGATGTTCACCCTCTTTGTGCATATCATAATTCATGATATTGTACGGGTAAAATCTAATCCAATCTAATTTCAATATCTAGTAGTAGACCAGGAGGACAATGTTTGATAAAACTTCAGAAATAAGGAGACAAATGTTTGATATAATACAAAGGAGATACAATCTATTTCATGCATACTACCAGTGTATCAATCTTAGCCTCTATATTGCATGCTTTTTGCCTGTGCAGTTGTACACTTTTTGTCTCTGTGTCAAATGAACATTTCATTAGGTGAGCACAGGCACAACTTTCCACTGAATTTCTTTAAAAATCCAATCCATATGAACAGGCAGCCAAATGTTATTTTCAGATTGAAAATAACTGGAAAATAGGTATGCATTCTATGGGGGAAACATTCCAATCCCAGATTGTTCCAAAATGGGAGTTAAAGTAGCTCCAAAACATTTAGAAATGTCTATTACAAAGTCAGAACATTCTATGATAGAATTTCACAGTACTATCAGGTATATGTACCTGCTCAGAATTGTTATAGCATTTAACAAATATGAACCCTGACTCCAACAGCTGGCCTCAATACCTGGAAATTAGCAGGTAAGAAAAAAAAAGCTTGGGATAATAGTACTCAAAGAGCTACGAAAGGGAAAGAAGATGTAGCTTTTGTATCATACTGCCTAAAACGTTATAGACATCTGAACAACAAATGGGGTAGCCATTTATTTTATCTAGTTTCAGATTACAGCAGAAGAAACTGCATGCTTTAATATTCTTTCATCTTTTTTGGGTCCCCAGAAATAACATAAATTTCCCTTGAATTTTTTTTTACTCATTAAGTTTTCTTCCTCCAAATATTGATCATTTAAAGCAGAGGTCTTCAAACTTGGCAGCTTTAAGACTTGTGGACTTCAACTCCCGGAAGTCTTAAAGCTGCCAAGTTTGAAGACTCCTGATTTAAAGATTTATTCTGCCTTTTAAATCCTTTATAACTAAGCAAAACTCATAAGAAGAACAAAAGAGGAAGCGGCACAAGGGGACAGGGCCCAAGCTCATATGTAGTGCCATCTGCAGAAACTGGGTAGTGCTAAGGAAGAGCAAACCTTAATGTGTCTATTCATAGCTGTGGACTGGGCTGCCCGAACCAGACCCTCAAGTTCAGCACCACTAAAGTTCTTGGTCTCCACGGCCAGCTCTGTAATATCCACATCTATAGCCAGCAGTTGGTGGGTTCGCATCCTTGACGTGTGGATGTTGAGAATCTGCACTCGACCTTTTTCATCAGGCAAGCCTAAACAGATAAGTTGTCATTTTGCTTTAAATCATTTTTTCACAATGATCTTTTCAGATGTAGTGTGTCTGCAACTTTCAAAATTTCTTGTCAAGATCTTAGTTGGGGAATTCTAGAAGCAATTATACCCAACACATTTGGAGACAGCCAGGTTGGGAAAAGCTCTTTGGACATTACTATTTTCTCCCATGATTGCAATATTGTAACAGGCTAAGTAATAACCTTTCTTTCCCAAATGCCAGTTCCCTGAGCTGGCTTTTAAAGAGTAGGAAATGGGGCAGAGATTGCACCTCATTTTCAACTAGGATGCAGTGGAGATTTATGAATCATTTTGTTACATTTAGGCATAAATAATAACATCCATGCAACTTTCTTAGCAAGAAATCTTGCAATTGTCTGGGGTCTTTTAGGATTTCCCAGCCTAGACTTTTTCCCTGATATTCCTTAGGAGCGTCCTATCCTATCCAAATCACATTTATATTTCCCCATGTTAACATGCTACGGATGAATATAGCTTAAACTTCTGTAGCTGTATCTACCTACAGTATCCAAACCTGGGAAACTTGGGAATAAGAACAAGCCAACATGTGGAAAGAAACATTAAATGTCCTTCTCTATTGCTGACAATGGAAAGGACACAAGAATGCAAGCTCAAGGCTTGTTGCAGCTTGATGTTCTTCTAACATAAGAATTCAACCATTCTTGATCTGTATGATCCCATAGAGGGAAAAACAATTTACATGAAGCCAAACTAATGGCTTGTGATCTGCAGTAAATGTTGCTTTTGTTTTTGGCTTTTGTTCAATCTCTATGAATATTTTTCAGTCATGGGTATCATGGTTATGTTAGTGTAATGTTCAAGAGAATCCATACTGCACATCTTCCTTGTTCAACAGTTAATATAAATTATGGAGAGATGGCTGAGGCCAAAGAACTATATTTACCAAATTATTTCCTATCAAAACTTTCCAATGTCTACCATTTGTTTGTGGTTTTGATAATAATTGCTGCCCTGATTATTTACCAATCTCCATTTTCACTTCCAGTCGTCCAGGTCGTAAGAGTGCTTCATCAATCAGGTCTGGTCTATTGGTCATACCTGGACACCAAAAAGAAATTATTACTAGCTTGAAAAAGAATGAGTCCAGATACTATATCTGATTCTTAGGTTAGCTGTTTGAGCCTTCTAGGCACCAAGCAAACAATGCTTAATAGTTATATGTTTCCATTAAGCAAAAGTGACAAATCAAACATAGCATTCCCACCAGGCAATACATCTAGCAATATCCAAGGTCCCAAACTATGTTTCAGAGATATGTTGATGTATCTGATATCTGTGAGTTGCTGTCTCAAGTTTTACTATTCAAATGAATGAACATGTGGATAGGATCGCAATTAATATGCAAACTAATCTGCATGAAAACAAATATAAGATACAGTATGATAGAGAAAGAAAGAAAAAAAAAGAAAAAAGAAAGAAAGAGGGGGGAGGGAGGGAAGGAGAGAGGGAGAGAGAGAGAGGAAGAAAGACAAGGAAAGTACCAACATCTTGCCTTGTACTCCCACTAACATAAAGTAAAAGAACTGGTTCTTCCACCAATATTATTCCTTGGGTTTGTTCTCACTTTTTCTTTTTGAAGTAATTATCACAACTTTTTAATACATTTTTTCTGTTTTCCATTTTATCTCCTTTAGTTATTAATTTAAATATTACAATTTAAAACCTTCTTTGAAAAACAATAGTATAAAAATTTACTGCAAAAGATTTCTTTGCTAAAAGAATATAAAAAGCTAAGAATCAGTCAATTAAGGGTTAATAATTCTTAAGACTGAATATAAATAGCTTGCAATGTATTATTTTAGTTTTGTTGTATGCTGTCCAGATTAACTTGTTGTGACATTGGCAGCTATATTAATAAGATAAATAAATAAATAATTTCCGTATTAGGTAAGATAAATTATCTAAATTTAATCTGTTGTCTAAGGCTCTAAAACTTTTGTTTTAGTCTCAAGACTCTGAAGAGTGAGACATTCACTCTCCTCATCCAGAAATATCTTGCATCCATGTCTCCCTGAAAATATGGCAAATATATGGCAAAGTCTCCCTCTCAAGAGGACCCAAGAGAACAAGGCAACTGCATACCGATTACCAAGATATTGTTCAACTGTTCAACACCATCAATTTTAGACAAGAGCTGGTTCACAACGGTATCATGGACTCCAGTACTGCCTGCCATACTCCCTCGTTGTTTGCAGATAGCATCGATTTCATCAAAGATGATGATATGAACACCACTGTTTGCCCCAAGCTAATGAAGAAAAATCAAAGTATGTTATTAAAATATTGTCATCCTTATTTTAATAGCTATCATATAGCTGTTTTAAGGAATACAGAATAAAGTATTTAAGCTTCTAAAGAACCATTCCATTCTAATCATAATAAACAGAACAAGTTTTCAATATTCATTTGGTATAACACTTATGGCCATAAATAAAGCATTTATTGTGGATCCATTTCCAGCTTCAGTATTCCAGAACAGCTCAATTAATAGTAGACTAATTAATATTATTAATATTACAAAGGGCACTAAAAATATTTTAGGGAATAGAATATTACAATATGTACACTCAGAATTTTATGAACATTTTTTTTTAGAGCTAGAAAACCCAATGGGTCATCCTTTTGAAGGTATTTCCTTACCTAAATAGAGAAATAGAATGACATGGATGGGCAAAAAAGCAATGACAACATTTGTCTGTCTTTCCTTGTGGGAAACTGGCAGGGAGCATTATAAATCACAACACATGACTGCAACTGAGTTATGATGCTGCAACAGCCAGAGCTTTGTAAATACAACTGATGAGAAGATCCTTGAAATTTCAATTACGGTAACAGTAATGATGGTACTATAATGGCAGTAATGGGTTCAAGATTTTGTACCATTAAGTTAATGGATTTGAGGTACTTTGATTCAAGCATTTTTGCACTATGATGCATCATTTGGGCTAATGGTGCATCATAGTGCAAACAGACAAGGGAGTTCTAGTAGCATATAAATATAGATATAATCCACTCTAAAGACTCGGGTAAATTACAAAAGTCACAGTTACATTGACTGAATTCCATTTCTGGCCAAGTCAACAATTACAAATGCTTAAAGCTATTAGAAAAAGATAAATGTATGCAGTGTGAAGTATTTATCGGATTGCAATTAGGCAGAACGAATTAAAAACACAAAGGATTGCAATTCTTTTCTCAAGAAGAATTATTGGTATTTTAGATTTTTGGATTTTCTGAATCTTTGTGTATCATTCTGCTGAATGTTATCAACATTTCAAGTGAATGTTCCTACTGATATATAAAGACAAGTGAGCAAATAACATTTAGAATTTGTTTATTTTATAAACAAAATTATGTAATATTTGACATGGCAGAATGAGAAATTAATTATCTCTTGAGATTTAGTGAAAATCGTTAATTGAAGTCATATTCTTCCTGCAGTTGCTGATCAGCCTCTCATCCAGAGGTGGTATTCAGCAAGTTCTGACCAGTTCTGGGGAACCGGTAGCGGAAATTTTGAGTAGTTCGGAGAACCAGTAAATACCACCTCTGACTGGTCCCGCCCCCCACTATTCTCTGCCTCCCGAGTCCCAGCTGATTGGGAAGAAATGGGGATTTTGCAGTAACCTTCCCTGGAGTGGGGTGGGAATGGAGATTTTACAGTATCCTTCCCCTATCACGCACAACCAAGCCATGCCACACCCACCAAGCCACGTCCACAGAATTGGTAGCAAAAATTTTTGAATCTCACCACTGCTCTCACCTATATGAATCCAGTCCTACATTGTGAATGGGCTCAACTCACTATCATTTGATGATTGTCTAGCATGAACTAATTATTTCAGATCCTGCTCAAAGTTTCTATGGAATCTGTAATTGAATTGTCTATTTTCTTGTATATCTCCTTTTATGTTTGGGAATATATTTTGCTGCATGACCCATTTGTACTTCAGGCAATGCCTTGATATTATGCAGCAGAGTATCTAATACAACACAACAGTGGTCCACAAAGGCTTGAAGAAATGTTATGATTTAAATCTGAGTTAAGTTTTGGGGTTCCATAGCCATGATCCATGGCCATAAAAGGGGATCCACAGTGAAGAAAAGGTTGAGAACTATCGCAATAGAGGATTCCTTCCTTCCTTAATTATTATTTGGGGATTTTATGCTGCTGCAATCAATTGACTCCCAGAGTCTTACAAAACTTTATTCAACATTAAAAACATCAATATTGGCCAAAACCAATAGTAAAATATCTATAACTTGTCACCCTCACTAAACATGCTCACTAAACATCACTCCTTTGGGAGCAGTCAACTTCCATTCCATCTCTACAGTTCTTATATAGTCAGGGCAGCATGATCTAATGCACTAAAAACAAGGATAGGGTTTTCTTCATCTCCGGAACAGAGGAGAGGAACCTTCACTGAAAATACTTGCATCTTCTAGATATTGACATTGTCTCAATAAAGAGACCTGTAGCAACCCTCCCCTCTTGGAGCTCACTGAAGGGGCAGATTCAGTGGTGGGTTGGTCCTGGTTCAGTCTGGTTCTTGCAAACCAGTAGTAACAGCAGCGGGAGGCTCCACCCACCCAGCCAGATGTCATCATGGATGATCTGCGTATGCATAGAAGTGCACACATTCCCATTGCAAACTGGTAGCGCAGGTAAGTAGAATCCACCCCTGGGCAGATTGCATGAAACCTATGTCTTAATACGTAACTGAAAGTGATAACCAATATCCTAAACAGTGCTTGGAAGCTAAATGCTCCCCAGTACACCTCTTGTAATAAAAATCTTACATGCACAAAATAAACCAAGATCGCTACTACCATGTAGTTGCATTCTGGCTCAACTGAAGCTACCAGAAGGTCTTCAAGGGTGACCCTATGCAGTGCAATTGAAGTGACTATTACTTAAGGAACTGTCAATAGGCTTCCATGTGTCTGGGGTTTGGTGAAACTCTCAAACTTTCAAAATGGTTTTCCAGAATTGTAGCCACCAGCAGATTGGGGTGAGGTTGTTGTTGTTGTTTTTTTAAGATTGTGATGTTTTTATTGAAGTTTTAAATTTATTTTAACTGGAGCATGATGTCCTTCTAGAATCTGTGGTGAGAAGTTCATTGTGATAAAAGCTTATGGTTTGTAAGATGTATATAAAGGACAGCTGGCCCAAATCAGCTCTGATTGTTAAATGAAATTTTCACATAATTGGCCCTGACTATTCTTATTTGAACTGACTAAATGGAGCCAAGGGCAGTGGCTTTTTAATAGTGGACCAGAATGATGGATGCCTTTGTTAATGAAAGAAATGAAGTAAGAATCATCTTTGTTCACTCAGATTCTAGGAATGTTTTAATAATGTTCAATAGCAAAGATTCATAAAATCTAAAAGTGGGCAAACACAGAGCAGTACAATATTTGAGCTTTTTAATACTTAGAAAAGTGACAAGTAAAGGAGGCTTGATAGAGTTATAATAAATGCTATTTATTACCTCCAATAATATCAGACAATATGCCTTTAAATAAAATCGTTTGATTAATTGGTTAGATGTGTATCCTGACTTTCTTTGGAGAACTTAGTTTCTATAATAGCCATCCTCTGAGGTAAATTAGGCTGAGGGTATATGAAGGGCAGAGAATCACACACTGAATTTTCACAACTAATGGTAGATTTCTTTCTCCAATCCTAGTACGGTTCTTTAATTACTATATCACAGTGGTTCCAGATATTGAGAAGCATTTGCTGGAGAATTCTATTGTACCCCTGCACCATTTACTGACTTCTCAGATCAACTAGTTAGTCTCTGTGGGAACAAAAAATAACAGCCCTATCTGCACACTGAATCAACTCTCCTGTCTCAGTCTTCCTCCACTCATTCTATAGTTAGGGTAGCCAGACACATTGCTACGCTAAATTTCCAAATGAAAAGATTTCTAAAATTGACTGACAGTCATTGGAATACATCCAAATTCTTTTCCTCCCCTAGAATACCCACATTAACAAAATTGCAATCCCATGAGCTACTACATCTCAAACTGCACATCACAGAAGCTGTTAAAAATAAAATATATCTTTGCCATTTCTTTCACTCATCAAGGTCTAGTTATTTTTAATCGGAAAAAAAATAAATCATTTCTGCCCATCTCTACTCAATTTCATTGTTCATGAGGGGAGGAAAATATACCATACAACGATGCAATCTCAACCCACACATTTCTTAATAATAGTTATTGACATGAAGAAAAGAAGTTGCCACAAGTTGATCCTGTGGCAGTTAACATATGCTCTGCTGATTCTACTACTAGCCTGAATCCTAACCCAAACAGAATACCATGTAATTCTTTTCATATTTCTAAATTACCCTTTTTTGTTCGTCTTCAGCATCTGCAAAGAGCTTGCGAATGTTGGCCTCTGATTCTCCGACATATTTGTTAAGGATTTCGGGTCCATTCACAACTTTTGGCTCCCTGGCATTCAACATTTTGCCAATCTGCCTGGCCATAAGTGTCTTACCACAGCCAGGAGGGCCATATAAGAGGATACCTTTCACATGTTTGCAGCCTAAAAAGAAAGAAGAGAAAACACAATCATGAAACTAACATAGAAAATCTTTTTTTGCCTAGAACAATAATGGGTGCAAAATAGAGCAGCAATTATTACTTGTTATTTATATCACAATTTACCAGAAAACTGATAAACATATCATCTTACCAGCTGACTACTCTTAGGTTTCCATCCATAAGTACAATTCAAAATCATAGTTATTATTATTTAAAATTACAGACAGCTTTGGATCAGAACAGAACTTATTCCCACTAACCCAACAAATCTGCCCATTAGCCATTTTTGGAGACTACTAAAACGGCTTTTATCTTCTGAGGGGCAAAGGATGATAACAGTATCCATGCACTAGCTCAGGTATAGTACTACCGGTATATGCAATTTTTTCTTGGCAAAAATATGTAAAGCAAATCATAGTGGAGGCTATAAATTTTGTAAGTGAAAGGAGAGGAGTGACTAAGTCAAAGAGATAGGTACATGACCTTGTTTCTGTAGAATGAAATCTGAAATTAGAGCTATAAAGTTTCTTCCTGTAATTGTTGGGGAGTTGGGGATGAAACACATGGTAAATATCCCTCTGATTTCAGTAACTCCTCCAGAATACCTCAGCTCAAGCAGATTAATTCCCTTTTTTGTTTCAGTCACACAATTATTTTCTTGTTATAGATTTTTATATTTCTTGAGATATCCCAGCATATACTGAAATTAATACCTTATTTTGGGGTGATTTTCATTTCTTTTCTAAGAAACTTGATGAGTCAAGTTTATTGTTTACAAAGCTACACAGAAACATGCTACTAAAGGGCTTCATGGAGGCTTCCGGAAGAAAACTTCTAAATGTGTTTTAGACTGCAAGAAGACATCTTCCTCTTTTCTGTTCTATCCCCTCTATGCTAACTAGGCTAAACAATTCAAGGTTGGAACTGGCTCTATCCCAAAGCTTTTTTTATTGCAAGGGAAAGATGTGCAACCAAATTTTTAAATGTCATGTTACACACTTACACAGACACACATCTCATGTTATACACTTACACAGACACACAATTCTAGCAGTCATCTCCAAAAATTACTAGCTATTATGAGATGAAGAAGACTAATCCTTTCCCTTCCTTCACAATTTTGGTGAACACTTTAAAATTTTCATGGCTCACCTGGTTAATTATTAGGCTCAGAATCTACCAATGTCCTGTATTTTGCCTTTAAAACTACTTTTAACACTTAGTAGCAAAATAATGAGCTAAAATGCAGACATTTTCCAAGTTAATCTTTCCAGCTACCACAATCACCCTAGGCTACAGTGTAAGGAAAATCAGCTGAATGGCATTAACAAAATATGTCAAAATTCAAGATAACATTTTTGTACATAATTAAGATCTAATTTTGACATTGGATGTTAAGGAATACTCTTGACATCCAGTACTCAGTCTAGTAAACTTTTTCCTCCGTTATTTCTTATGCATAACTTTCAACTTAATGTATTGAAAGATCAAAACAACATTCAACATAAATCTTTCTGCATAATGGTACAGATTACTGTGTGTAGTGTACACTATTTTACCTCTCCATTCTCAAAGTACTGAAGGACCAGAAAGAAAACAGGAATATTGTAGAGAGAAGTATATGCATTTTATATTATATTTTTAAAAATAAAGAATTTCTGTGTAACTAAAAGAAGTATCTAGAAATGGATATATAAGAAAATTATTTCTGAGTAATCTTGTTTCTAACCATTCTCAGTCACCTGAGTCTAGAGAAAATGTACTAAACAGCAACATTGATTAAGATGAGTGAGCCACCTTCTGATGCTAGGTATGACACCTAACATCTATATGCATGTGAGAGAACAGCAACAGGTGAGAAGATGAAGAAAAGTGGATAAGGCCATACCACAAACAGAGAATGGCTACGATTTTCCAGTTTTTCCAATACTTAGGGAAGGCAATGTTTTTTTGGCTTTTTGTTCTTTTATGTGTAATACAAGGCTTCATGCATTGTATTATTATAACAATTATAACAAAAGAGTATATAAAACACAAACATAGAAAATGTTTATGTATTAGGGTATGAAAATAAACTTACTGGCAGACGACTAAAGGGAAGCACGGTCAAAAGGGCTAACTTTATTTCTGGCAATCAAGATTTGGGATCTTTCTGAAGAGGAAGATATTGTAATGTTTTAATCCTATGTTATTTTATTCTGATATTTCTGGTATTGTAAGAAGCCCAGAATCATTTGATAGAAAAATAGGTAATATACAAATTCAATAAATAAGATGAATTAATAGAATGATATTATACCAAGTTTCTGAATTTTAGCTCAGGTGGGCTTTCAAGTTGGAAAGGCAATAACATTTTAAGATGGGCTGAGTCATAGCAACCAATAATGGCTATGACTCATACTGTTGACATTTGTAATTTTTTCTAATGCATCTGCTTTGCCATTACCCTGATGGGGAGCTGGATAGAGAAAAATTTATTAGTCAACTCTTAGGTATTTGAGAGAGACAGATAGAAAAGCAAACACTCAGTGCAAATGGGGGGAAGGAAAGAAAAAATAGTGGAGGTGAAAGACTAATTATACATATGAACCAGCAAGGTGGTGATAAATTAAAGGTGATCCTTGTCAAATTAGTGTCAAAGAAGAACCTGTTAATTCAGCATATAGGGAACACGATCTCTTGTGTAGCCAAAAATCAGTGAGGTGGGATTTGAATGATGAGTGATGCCAGAAAAGGGGAATCCCATTTTGCTGAGATGAGAGAGGCTACAAAAAAGCTATGAACAAGTCAGAACAGATTTTGTACAAACAAGTTTAGGGAATTTCTGTTGCCAGGCAAGCCAGTGAATGTAATCCCTTGATGCTGTACACTAGCCTCTTACTGCAAAGGCAACAAGGTAAAAGGGATACACCCAAAATCTCATCTACTTGAGGTATGCCATTATCAAGCAACTGCATGTAACTAGAATGACTGAGATGCACAATCCACATAGATATATTAATTTTCATTTGATTGTGATACCAAAAGTAATTCTTAAGGGCTTATGCACACTAATCCTCTCTGATAACAATAATTTACTCTGGCAGAAACTTCAATGCTACAGGACTTCAGTAGAGAGGAAACTGACTTGGCAGAAAACAAAACTTTTCTTTTTAGTGCTAAAGATACTGTTAACAATTAACTATTGCTATAAGAGCACAAATGAGATTTGCAACTTGACGTTCACCAGATGTTTCATACTACAACTTCCACAGTCCTATACTACTAGGCAGATTGATTAAGATTGAAATCCAGAACCCCTGAAGAATACCAGATTACTATTCCAATATTAGATTCTTAGGGCTGTTACTTTAAAGATTGGTCCACACATTCAGTTCTATTCTATTCTATAGCTCTTATAAATAGGGATGTGCTAGTGAACTTGTCAAACATATGCTACTTTTCTTATGCACATTTCCCAATTTGTATAGGTCTTCTTGCTATCTCGTAAATGCATATAAGAAATAAATGAAATTATTAAAGATTCTTTTGAAGTTAATGTAACTACTTAGAGGAGTTTGCCTATAAATCTGTACAGTTTAGATGTGGCCTTGCTTCAGATTCTGTAACCTCTGTTATAGATCTGCCATCTTTTTTGCAAAGGAAAGGTTCTTGATTTTTTTCCTTGATTAAAAATGCAAAAAAAAAAAAAAAAACCTTCAAAATTACTTAAATGGCTTTTGTCCCTTCATTTTCATGAGACTTCGTGTGGAACTTCACAATCAATAAGTTACACAGCAATTTAGCAAGCACTGGTGAAGAATATCTGATCAATATCTTTATTTTCTAATTTTTATTTTCAAATCCTCCTATACCTAATATTTATTTTATTTTGTGTGTGCCTTTTGATTCCTCGTGACTGCATGGACTAGTTCCTTAATTTTTCTTGACAAGGTTTTTGGAAGTGATTTGACATTGCCCCTTCCTAGGGCTGAGAGAGGGTAACTGGCCCGAAGACACCCAGCTTGAGTTATGTGTAAAGTGAGAATAATACTCATAGTCTCCTGATTACTAGTCTGTCACATTAATCCCTACACCAAACTAGCATTCTTTTACCTACATATTTACATTTGTTTCTAATGGCCCTCAGAAAGTGTACATTTTTCCAGTGCATTTAATTTCCTTGAAATTCCTGAAACTCTTTACACAGATGTCTTACATATGGCTTTTTGAAAAAACATAATTATAAACTATGTTAAATAACCTGTCCCCACTGGTTTCTCTAATAGTTTTAGGTTATAGATTATCACTTCCATATCAGTTGAGATTCAAAGTATATCATATCAGAAATTTAATGAAACCCTTTCATATAATTCTTATTATAAACTTTCCAAGATATTGTCTTAGTTTGTAGAATATAAAAGATTAAAATTAAGCCTGGCATCAATTTTAATTCTGAAGAGAGTAAATTTAAGCATTCAGGAAAAGGGTTTTGCTGACAGCTGAGCAATAAATGTATTATAATTCTCTGGGAGTTGTCAATTTCTGCTACAGTTTTTGAAACAGACTACTTGCAAAACTAACGTCCATCAAATCAAGAGATCTGAGGAGAAATATTTTCTACTCTCTTATCCTTGATCTCTGGCCATTACATATAACTTTCTTCTGAAATAGTGGTTAAGGATAACCTACCAATATTACAAGTTTCTGTTTTATCGGCCCAGGGACTGAATAATAAAAACCCCTGTAGTCTTCCAGCCTTATGGACAATGGCACTGCTATTCAGAAATTTCAGAAATGATAGCACAAACCAGGTGAGATAACCCAGCAGATCATATGCATGTTCAAGACTGTCAGTGTATGAGTTCATGAATTGGAATAGACATGGCAACAGGTCAGCCAATGGGGACTGTTTGGTGACTCAGATAGTTTGGAGCCTGGGCGTGGCTTAGCTTAACTGTTATGTATATAAGAATTGGTTTGTTCTTGCATTATTGCTTCTGTTATATTGATTCTGTGCTTCTGGATCCTGAGTTCTGGTTCTGGCTTCTGCACATATTGCATACATGCATCATGCTTTATATTACTGTATATAAAGAAGTTTCTTTTATACATGAATCCTGCTGACTTATTTACTTGTGTACTGGTTAGATTGCTGCAAATTTTAACAAAGACATGCAGCCCAATCCCTAAATCCTACTTCATCTCATAAATTTTGATTATAAAATGGGGAATATGCACTGAAAACAAATGTTTTGAAGCCATTCTTGACAAAGCAATATGAATTTATAAAGTTGCCACATATGAAATCAAGTTATCCTAAACGGGTATGGTACTTTGTAATTAATAATTCTAATGGAAGCAAGCCATGGGGGTAACCACACTAGGTCTCTAAATATAGGAAAGTCCACCTGAGGCCTAACAGTACTAATGGAGCTATTCTCTCCCCCTCCATAAAGTTGCCTAACCCCCTTTTAAAATTAAAACTGTTCATTATTGCAAAGAACCATATTTCATCTGCTCTGAATCTACCAGTTATCAGAAGGCTGCCCAGAGTTTAGTATTTACATCAGCAAGGGTAAAAAGTCAGTAGAGCTGATTGGCAGGAACTGCAGGAGCTGGAGATGCCATAGATTAAACCTGGGGCCTTCTCCATACAAAGCACACACTTTACAGCTGAGCCCTCCCCCACACTTTCACCTCTTTGCACCCAATAGCAGTCTCTGTACAAAATGTTCCCACCTGGCCAACATGGAAGACCCTGAAAAACATGAAGACAGGCCTCCTTTCAAATAGACAGGTGATGACAAACTTCAAAATGAAGCTACTCTGTATCTCTTCTAGCACTGGGGCAATACCTGCATTTACATCTTATCTCCCTTCTGAGAGAAAAGCAGGCAGTGTATCCAAATGTCAGCATTGTTAACAGACAGCATTTAAAACTCAGCCTCTTCCTTAAGATAGGTGTATCTAAATGCCTCTGCTTACCATCATTTACTGATCAAAGGTCACTCCTTAAACAGGGCACCAGTTTTTAATTATTTGCTCACCCACTTGTAACACACAATTCACATGGGAAACTATGCCCATCAAAATAACAGAAAAAGATATTACAAGGTCCAAAGACAATGTTGTCAGTATGCCATTCTCAGTAGTTTGACATTTGATACAAATTAAAAGGAGATAACCGCATCATTAAGCTAGTTTGCAAATGCCAGTCTGAAATGCCATTTACAGGATTATTTGTTTTGCTTTAGCTCCCAATATCCCATTCATTCAAACTGCCACATTTCTCATATTATTCAGTGCATGGCTAAGTGACACTTGTATAACAGAAATAAACCACATTGGGGAAAGAATGTTAACACACAATTATTAGGCACAATAATATGGCTGGTTAAGGACAATGGGATGTGTAGTTAAAACAATAGGCCTGGAAAGCTGTAAATTTAGGACAGCTGCTTTAATAGGTTAGCTTACAGAAGTCACAGATATTTACATGGAGAGGAGTGAGAGAGAGAGCCAAGAAATTTTAGAATTCTAATAGTATCATTTCTATAACATCTTACAGTGTTTCATAAGCAAAAGGTGACATGTTTGAAGATTATACTTCAAATATCAATTGTGAAATACAAGAAAGGTACAAATTGGAGATGAGGAGAATATTGTATCAAATGTAAGCAAATGTACTTTCTGTATTTAGGCATGACTGCAAGTGGGAATTAAAATGAAAAGTTACACAAGTTGCATAGTTAAGGAAACTATTGTCCAGACTGAAAGTCCCAAATGCTTATACCAACACATGACATTGGTCCAGAAAATATACTGAAACTCAGTGAAAATGACAGTATTATAGAATGTATTTAAAAATTCCTGTAACCATTTTTGTAATCAAGTTCTAGAGATTTCTGGCCTTCTTATATCACTCATATCCAATGATAAAGAGTCAGAGCAAATAAACTTATTCTAAGGCAGATAAGATAATAGCTAAATGCATAGTGACTCTTTCTAGTGATTACAAAGTGTCTAAGCGTAATATCTATTGGCCTCCAGTGCTACAGTAAAACCAAGACCACCTGCAGGAAAAATGACAATGAAAGAAGATGAATTGGAACCAATAGACCCTCTAGGATTTATGCAAACTGGAGAACAATTATCTCTTCTGATGGAATGCAAACAAAAAGAAAATCAGATTAAAGCAAGAATTCCTAATGCGTATTGAGAAAAGCCCTGGGCTAAAAATAAAAATTGCACATATTTAAACATAACTTGAGCCCAAAAGTGGGACTGAGAGCTTGCTTTTTATTATTATTATTTAACTACATTTCATTTACTGTAATTTTAGGCTTTTAGCAAAATCACAGCCGCAGAGGAGACACACCAGCAGCCTAACTTTCTAAGAGTTTGAAATGAGAAGGCAGCCCAAAACGTGCTTGAAGATTACAGGATAGGCCACCAGCATTGATGGGTTACAGCTCACTTAACCTTACTTTCAGCCATCAAATTTTAAATTTTATATTATTGATCCGCAATTGCTAGCAATTTTCTATAGCTTTTAAAAATCTAGCATGGATATTTATTGTAAAATACAGAGCTATAAATCTAGTGTTATTTTTTGTCATATATTTCTTTGATACAAGTAAATGTATCAAAACACACATGTCCATTCTATTTTGAAGTTGATTACAATATCTACACGTCAGGCATTGCTTTCATTAACTCAGGTTTATGGTGTGGCAGTATTTGTTAACATTCCTAGAAATTGCAGTTATGGAAAACACTTCTGGGTATTACGTGTAGGAAGATCCTTATTTCCTTAAATGGTTAGATCATTGAAATGATAGTTAAGGCCCTTAATTCACAAATATTCAAGGTTATGTGTGAATAAATAAAAATTGCAATGAAAATCACATGATCTGGGAAATGATCAAGTTGGCATTTGGGAAGAGGAGTCAATGCAGCTTCTTCTCTGTAACAAAATTGTTTCTTCCTCCTTCATACTGTATTCTTGAGTAGTTACTATTTCTTCAAAGGTAGACAAGATGATCTCAGGCAGCAGTGAAATCCACTTACCTTCGCTACCAGTTTGGGAACGGGAGTGTGGGGAAGTGCGTGTGTGCTATGTGCACATGCCTCTTCTGCGCATGCGCAGAGCCTTCTGCACATGCGCAGAGGGTCAAAAACGGACGTAATGACGTCCTGGCGGATGGGTGGAGCCTCCTGCTGCCGGCGCTACTGGTTCACTCAAGCCAGATAGATCCGGCCGGATTTCACAGCTGATCTTAGGGTGAAAGCTACCTCCAATTTCTACCAGTCCACATCTATGGGCTCACAATAGGCATGTCTTTGTGGATTCAGCAGAGTGTAGTTGATTTATATTCCGGTTTTTTCCCCACTTCATTTTACAAATGGAGGAGTTATAGAACCCCTATTCTGAAGCAAACTGTAATACAGATGATCAATCCCGCCAGGTATACAGCTGGCACATTTATCATTTTTCATTTGTAAGGCAAAAGAACAGAGAAAGGAAAACACAGAGAGAGAAAAGATCTTCTCCTGCTATACACAGATTTCAAATTTTTTCTTTTCCCCTCATGAATTATTGTAAACCTGAACAGATGTCAACCTGGCATTTGAGCTCTGAAATATAGTTGGAAAAGCAAGTTATAACTAATGCAAAGAAAAAGGATGGGTGTCAGGAAGCAGCCTTTTTCTTCAAATTTCAGATAAGCTTCTCTTGCCTAAGGGAGGAGACTGTCGAAAAGAAAATGGAACTGGAATGGGAAGCTTTGCTTACTAAAAAGCAACTTCTCTATTTGAAAAAGACTATAGTTTGTCAGGGGAAACAAGCATTTAGGCTATAAGAGACTTATAAGAGACCCCATCATCCTCTGTCAGGAAGTCACAAGTTTGCTGACTTCTAAAAAATTAACTGAGTTCGTAGCCAACAGAAATTTAAGAAGTGTGTATTGGTTGAGGTAGAACAACTCCATGAGACAAGCAATGGCTGCCCACTGTATCTCTGCCACATCTTGTATTTTTTCCCCTTCCATTCTATAATTTTTGAAGACTGCCTGAACAAGTCCGTGCAGTTTTCTTGGCAAGATTTTTCAGAAGTGGTTTACCCATTGCCTCTTTCCTACGGCTGAGAGAAAGTCACTGGCCCAAGGTTACCAAGCTGGCCTTGTGCCCGGGGCAGAACTAGAACTCATGGTCTCCTAATTTCTAGCCTGATGCCTTAACCACTACACCAAACTGGCTCTCTCGTGTTCTTTATTGCACTTTAAAATGAAATATACTGAAGCATACAAATGGCACGTTTCCAGTTTTAATTAAGAAGTATGCTTGAATCATCAGACATTTAAGCTGGCAGAATAGTCAATCTAGAAACTGTCCTAGAAACAGTAAAAATGGTATAATTTTCATCTTGTTAGTTGAACTGTTTTGTAGGAAAGAATAGTTTGTCCAATCCTGTCCATTTCCTTAGATTGACTTGAAAGTGATTAAATATCATAGGAGCCTTTTAAGTCTTCACTTCAGCTAAGTGAAATTTCTAATTCTTGCCACATAAGCAAACATTTAAAGTTAAGCAAACATTGAATTGGCTATGTTGGCAGACTGAATATATTTCAAAGCTTTAGAGCAGGGGTCCCCAAGCCCCAGCATGGATCGGCACCGGGCCACAGCATGCCAAAAACTGGGCCATACAACAAGCGAAGCCCCATCCGCGGGATGCAGGCAGTGCGCAAAACCATACTCCCTCCAGTCTGCAGAAAAACCTCTTTCAATGGAATCAGTCCCTGGTGCCCAAAAGGTTGGAGGCCGCTGCTTTAGAGCACCTGTTGATTGTGCAATGAGCATTCTATCATCCACCCAGCTATTTTTATTGACCTTAGCTAGCTTAAAGCTATGGGGAAATTATATTTTAGTTTTCTTATCTCACAAATCTTTTGTATATTTCTTGCTATGACGGTTTTTATATTTCATTTTTCTCAATCCATATTTTTATCCTTGCATTGACCCTTATTGTGTTTTTTGGGGCAGGGCTGTAATTTCTGTGATGTGCACTGGGGTCATATAATATCATAACATCTACTCATGTTTATGTTTGGTACAAACCCATTTGCTCCACAATCTCAGGTGGGAATACTCGAGAGGCAAACGCCCTTCGGAATATGTCAGAAAATTCTTTATCAAGGCCTCCAATACCCATCTTCTCAAAATTCCAATCAGGGTTGATGATAGACTGACGGTTTTCCCGAGTTTTGGATTTGCCTGCAGAAAAAAGAGCAAATTCAAGACCAATAATTTTAATCAGAACTGTTATAGATGGCTACAATAAATTTCAAATACACTATTACATATGTCTGATGCATAGAGCAGTTTATTAAGAACATGAGCTAAGAATTATTTCAAACTCATTTAGTTAAGAATAGATTGAAAGACTGAAGATAACTTCACTATAATAGAAAATATTGTCGTTGTCTAAAATGTGTTTGCATGTATACACACACTCAAACAAAATATACATGTATCTTTCAGACTTAACAAGAATTTAGTTAGCCAAGCTTTCATCCCCATATTTTCTCATGTTTTAATAAATAACGTATGTATGTATAGATTCCATGCAAACAGAAAGCACTATTTTAAATTGGATAGTTAAAAGATTTTGCTCTTCTTTTTTACAAGTAAAGTATATAATAAGATATAATAAGTCACAGAACCATATAATAATACATCACAGAGACTGCACTATTTTCTATATTTTTTAATTGGGACAGTCCAGTACATCATGCTAAACTTTTGATGTTTATTCATGACATGATAGGTTATGAAAGATCATTGAAATACTGAAATCTTACTTTTCTTTTTGTTTAGGAGACCCAATTTTCTAGATTTCATATATTTGGAAATATGTTTGAAAACACTGCAAAGCACTATAGTCATCTAAGCAATTGTGTCTTCCATCATTTTAGCAGTTTTCCTCTAAGAATACTATTCTAACAATGCTAAACTAGAAATCTGTCCACGATTAACTTGAGGTTGAAGCAGAAACAAAGAATGTTCTCCCTCTCTCTCTCCCTCTCTCTCTCTCTCTCCCTCCCTCGCTCCCTCTCTTTATCTATCTTTCATATTTCTTATCCACCCATCTCCCTCAGAGAGGAGCTCTGGTTCCTGTACCATACACTTTGGCATAAGGAGACTGACAGAGAGGCACAATAAGTTTATAATAGGCATAACACCCTTGTTTTTTTTTTGGCAAGTGCAGGAGATTCCATCAACAATTTGTTTGCAATAACGACTTAATTAATCTGAAATAGCAATTAGTAACAGTCAAAAATCTGAATGAAGTTTATAAATTAATATTATCACCCAAGGTTAATGTTAAGAAATTAGAAAAGAGTAAAAATATATTTTTTTCAATGCATGAAAGTGGTGGTGGGGAGGATATATTTAGCTACTATGTATTAAGCGGCTAGTTAGTATATCTAATCATTCTATCCATAAATCATTCTAATTGGCACACAGAAAGTTACTTATATATTTCTACACAGGATACATAGTAGTTATTGGTGAACTAGATCCTGCCCATCATTTCATCAATTCATTCTGAAAACAAATTAGAATTAAAAATCAGTCTCATAATTTTCTTAATACTAAAAGGGAAAGAATAAATTAAAAAAAACATACTAATGGCTGCAATAATATGCATCATCTTATATATGCCTGTTTATTGTTGCAGAAGCTTCCATAACACTAAATTCTTTCCTGCAATAATCTCACATGGTAACTCTTCTGGGGCCCAGAAATGTGCTTTAAACTGATAGAGTTCAGCCCCTTCACACAAATATCTATTTTCTTAATTTGAGTAAAATAATTGAAGATAAGACAGAACATTGTTTCTACAACACTTGGGAATCAGGAATGTTGACTGGCCTGTTACAAATGGCTCAGAGTTCTAACAATCTATTCAGACCCAACTAATGTACTCCCCCTTCTGCCTTCCATTACATTTCTACCTTGAAAAGCCAATCTAGCAGGTCTATAATTTGTAAAGTACATCACCTAGGGAGTTAATGCTGGTGTAGTTCAGTCTTCTTGAACTTGGGGTATATTTTAAAGTATGGACTTCACCACCCAGAATTTTTCAGTTAACACTGAGAATTCTGGGAACTGAGGTTTACACTATTTATATAGCAAAGTCTGCCAAGCTTTTCAAAGAATATTTTTATTATATTCTCACAAAAGAACAGATAAATGACTCAGACTAGGCACTGGAATTTAGAGGAAATAAAGGATTAAAAGTAAAAAGGAAGACTAAGAGTTGACATGAGTCCAAATAAGAGTGAAGGAAAAGTAGGTAAGAAATAAGGATAAAAAAAGGGGAAGAAAGCAAATCTACAGCCAAAAGGGTTAATTACAGAATGGGTTTGAAAAATGTACTGGTACTGAGATCTAGAACACCTGAATGCTTTGGACAGTTGTGCTGTGAGGATTGATGGAGTCTGACAAAATCCATTTTGGGAGTTTACATGTACATTACATCCCTGTTTTCTTCATCAGTTCTTCTTGCTCTTGCATTCTAATTCTCATTGTTCCTAGCACTCTATAGCAATGATGGCGAACCTTTTCAGCATTGAGTGCCAAAACCGGAATGCACATGCATGTGCGCATGCCAGAGGACCAGCTGGCCAGCATGTGCATGCCTGTTTTTAGGCCATTTTGGACCATTTTTCTGGCTGTTTTTAGGCCTTTTGGGCCGTTTTCAGGCCGTTTTCCGGGCTGTTTTCCAGCTGTTTTTCGGGCAGTTTTCAGGCCATTTTCTGGCACTCTGGCACCCATGAAGACCAGCTGGCTGGCACACGCCGCAAACCAGAAGAGCAGCTGGCGACGGTGCACATGCCCACACACACATTCTTCCTATTTCATAGGCTGTATTTTGGCATCTATTTTCTTGAATGCTGGCCCCTGACACGTTAGTTTCTCCAAAAGGCCTTAAGGAGGAGTAAAACAAGAACTCTGCTGAAGTATTTTGTTATTATGGGAAATATATTGGACAATGGTACCCTATAACCATTGTCAGAAGATCTAGATAGCAATAGGCTAATGGCTTTGGGGTCAAGAGAAAAAAAAAGTGCTCAATGAATGGGCAATTTGCAAGCTGCAAGAATTTGAACAACAGAAAAGTGGAAACAAGAATGAGAAGGAATAAAGAAAATAATGGGGGAAGTACAAGACCATAGATAGGGCTTTGGTTATGAGGGGATGTATTATCTGACAGAAAGGAAAGTACAGAGGCTTGAAGCCATAAATCCAGGAATCAAAGGTGTGGGGGGGGGGGGAGAGAAGGATTATGTCTTTACTTTAGTCTAGATTCTGAAAAAAAAAGTTCAGTGCTATCACTCTTATCTATGAAAGAGGTGCAGGGAGGTCATAGGGAAATTAAGTTAAAAGAATTAAGGTAAATGGTTAGCTTTTAAGTTGCAGGGCTCTAGTATTTTATGTTATTTCCAAGGAAGCAGCAAAATTAACCACTCAGTTTTTCCATTTTATTTTTCTTATTCAATACTGCCACATCCTGGCAATAAGTGGTATTTGAAACTCTGACAGCAAAATAATTGCGGTTTTTCTTTCATTCCGCAATACATCTTTTATCAACCATCAAATCCCACAAGCATTCTCTAATCTTAAAAAGTGGTTATAACATAGCAAATTCAAACATAATTAGTAGAACTAGCAAGCAATGCAAGTTTCTGCTAAATTAAGTAGATTATTTTCAAAAATATACCACAAATTGATTTAAAACACAAAGTTGTCATAAAATGTAACATTTATCATGCTATATAACATACATGTAATCATAAAAACATTTATAGATTGTTCCCAGACCCTGATAAAATCCTTCAAAGGAACTCTCTGTCAACCTACAATGTCAGATTAGTGGCATATCTATATTATCAGCTTTTTATCCTAGGCATGGCATACTGCATATAATATATCCAGAGGTTAGAGAAAGAAGAATTTCCCACATCCAAATGAAAATAAAATAAAATAAAATAAAATGTAGAAAATCCCTCATTTTTCAATCAGTTTCTATGAAATGACTTTCCCAGGGGTCATCAGTGATGTGACTTTTTGTCATCTGAAAAAGCAGCAGAGAAAGGAACTGTCTAGCCAAAATGTGATATAATGGTTAAGGAGTTAGACCAAGACCTGAGAAACCTAGATTCTTCATTCATCAAGGCAGACTCACTGATCTAGGGCAATCATTGTTTCTCAGCCTGCCCATCCATAATGGTTTTGCTGGGAAGGCAAGATTAGAAGAGTACTATATATGCCACTTTGAGATAAAAAGTGAGATATGTACAAATCATAAGCATCGTCATGGATTTTAAGAAGTCCCCTCAGGATGGAATACAATTCTACATGATCAATACAATAGAGAGGCTGTACAAGAACAATTGGCAGCACCAACATACAACTCAGTCTATCTGTGAAGAAAAATACATATAACAAATGCATTTTAATATACTTCCCATGGTGTATTTGTTTTTGCCAACTTTTCTCCTAATGCATCTCTTTAATATGCACATTTTTAGATATTCTTAGTATATTTACTAGAAAGGAGTACATTTCTAAAAGGCAGTTTAAAAATAAAATAAATGTATTTAACCACCATTCACTTTACGTATCAATTCAAAGGAGCATGACTAAAGTAGATTTACCTAAGAATGTGAGCCAACAAAGGTATCTAAAATTTGTAAATGCCAATAAAAAGTAACTGGTTCACATTCTCGTGATCTGGCTATAGGTTATTTGATTATTACGTGGGTGGCATCTCTCCTTATATTTCTGGCTACTGAAATTTTTTCCATGCTTCTTTTAAAGGCTCAAAAACTGTAATTTTCCTTTGAATCTAGTTATTACCAACTCTTTTCTATATTCTTGTTTTTCTTAAACCAAGATGTCATTAGTACCTTTGGTTAAAGAACAGTGTCTTCAGGAAACTGAAGCATTTGACGTTTTGTAGCTCCTAAAAGCTGATTGACTTTAATAACATCCGTTGGTCAGAAAAGATGAACTAGACTTCTCCTACTATGACTAAGCCCATATAAATGGGGAGACAGACTAGTTAAAAACGAATTAATAACTTTTGTGACTTCTGGTTGGAATCCAAAACTATTTCTCATCATTAGACTTACCAATAAGAGTGAGAGAAGAACTCTCAGCCTTCTCAAATGCAACTTGACTATTTCCCACAACAAGACCAATTTCAATCTGAGCATGGAAACAAAATACACAAATAAAAGCCTTTAGGAATAATGACATTTTCAATATTTCCCACTGAGATTGAGAAGGCAAGAAACAAATTGGCCAACAGAAGAATATAAAGTTATTTTAATCTGACTGGCATTCTGCCTTCATGCTATTTTCAGCAGCATGTTCAAAGGAGGCTAATTCGTGATTATCTGCTCCCTGCTCAATCTATGAAAACAGGAAGAGGATCAGGCATCTAAGGTTCTAGAAAGGAAAACAGCTGCCAGCACAGAAGGTGGATGCAGAAAATACCATCACTCAAACTGGGAAATGACACAAGTGGGAACAGAATAGTTCTAATATAAGAACAAACATAATAATGTAAACAAAGTTTGCCATATTTATATATGACAAATTAAAACTGATTTAATGAGGGATAATGTTACCTTAAAACATTGGACACTCCCATGAGATATATTTGGCACTTAGGATTTTATCTTTATTTCTAGAAGTTTTGTTGAGCCATATGCTGTTTCTTAAAATGTTTATTTTCTGTATTATTTCTTCAACTTCTCAAGGTTGGTTTGATTTTTACTGATTATGAAATTCTCTTAGTCTAAGAACTAGGATTGTGACAGTTTTGTATAGTTCATTTTATGAAAAATTAATATTAATTCACCAAATAATAAAAGTACAATGCTTTTTCTCCTTTAAAAATCAAGTAATTACTTTATTTGGGGATGTACCTTTTGTTTAGACTTCAAACAATTTCACAGACATGGTGATGACATCCCCGAATCAGGAGGATCTGAAATCTGCAATCCATTTTAGCTTCCGGGGGGGGGGGGGTGTTTCTTAACATGCCAGTTTGTTTTGCAAGAAAATCAAGTTCTCAGACTGCAATTTTTCTGCCAAATTTCAAGAGATGTGGTCTTGGAGAATGCTAGGAACCCCTCAAGTTGCTGTTTGCTCAATCAAATGAGATATTCAGATACAATTAATACAAGATTGGCCAAAGTGCCTCCAAGAAGACCACAAAGAGTGCACTTTCCCAAATTCTGGAGCTTGAAAGTTCAGCTACCATTTTTCATGTCATGATCTTTGTCTTAAGATCATGTACATGTACATACATATACAATTATGCAACTTACCTTCTGTTTTTTACTTGTGGCAGAATCTCCTTTAAGAATACTAGGATCCATAGCTTCAATGTCCTTGACCAATAAGCCAAAAAGTTTATCATTAAAGCTAAATACAAGCTGCAGGAGTAAAGAAAAATACACATTAAGATAATATAACAGGATAGACAACTAATGTTCCACATACAAAATTGGGTGATATGGTTTATCCTAGTTATCAGAAGATGGTACATGCTATGAAGATCAGGGCCTCTGCAGATCTGCAAATTTTAGAGCAGAAGTACAGGCAGTCCTCGACTTACAACAGTTCATTTAGTAACCATTCAAAATTATAACAGCACTGAAAAAAGTGACTTATGACAATTTTTCACTTACAACCACTGCATAGTCACGTGAATAAAATTCAAATGTTGGCAACTGACTCATATTTATGACAGATGCAGTGTCCCTGGGTCATGTGATCCCCATTTGTGAGCTTCTTACAAAGTCAATGGGGAAGTGAGATTTACTTAACAAACATATTACTAACTTAACAACTGCAGTGATTCAATTAATAACTATGGCACAAAAGGTCGGAAAATGGGACAAAATTAACTTAGCAACAAAAAATTTGGGCTCGATTGTGGTTGTAAGTCGAAGACTACTTCTATAAATTGAACTACAGGTTGCTGAAAAATCACATCCCTGAGTAAAAGTCTCTTCATGTCTCCTTTAATCACCATCAGGTTTTATCTTATTTTTATTTTTATTATTATTTGGGTTAAAGAAATACTCCAACCATTCTTCATACTCAATGGGAACTTTGGAAGTAATCATCTGAATGCATTTGGAAGGCACTGTTTTTCAATTTCAAACCCAATATCAATTATACATTATTTACTTCCATTCTGCATTACTAATCACCTTAGTAACACTTGGGCACAAAGCCAACTAAGTCACTTTCTCCCAGCCCTAGGAAGGAGGTAAAGCAAACTACTTCTGAAAAACCTCCAGGAAGAGAGTCAGACACAACTGAATGGACGAAGAAAAAAACTATTATACATTCCTTGATCTCTTACACCATGAATCACTGGATCCATCTGCACTTAGTAGCAGAAATAATTTTAAGAAATGATGAAAATATAACTTATTTTTTATTTTCTATTGCAATTATTATCCTATCTAATGGTTACAATAAACATATAGCTTGTCCTGTACCATCCCTACACTGGTCAATCTAGCTTCTTATCATTTCTGCTCTGATCAATTTGGCAAAAGATTCTAGCAAACAGAGGTCTTCTCCAACAAATGTTCCAGAATACCATGGATTACTTGAGATATTCTGGTTGTATAAATAAATTATATCAATCAACAGCTTTTTAAGTGATGTCCTTAAAAATGTTGCCTACATCTAGGCATCAAGAGCCCAAAACAATTCCATAAAGTTTGTAGCCTACAAAAATATATAAGTATATGCTAACAGATGGCCTTTTATTATTTGCAATATAAAAGAAAGTGCATGCAACTTATCATTCATAATTATTCCACATCTTGGTATCAAATATAAAGGTTATTGCTAAGTGAGAAACACACAAATGTATAAAACAATTGGAGCACAAACCTGCTGTCCAACTGTGAATGCTTGGTTATTGAATTGCTGGATGAACTCTGCTGCCATTTTGTCTGAGTCATAGGGATTTGAGTCAACATTTTTCTTCTGCAGGAAGTCTATCTCAATAGTCATAGTGCCAATGCACTGCTTGGTCTTATCAAAGTTATACAAGGAAACTGTGAGAAAAGAAAAAACATTCTTCAACCATGATTCCTTTCAGTAGAACTTTGTGTCCAAAGCGGGGTGGGGGGGTGGGGGTGGCGAGGGGGGGACATTACTCATTTAATTTTAAAAAATGGATATTATGAATTGCTCATAATATGATGTGCTTCTAATGCATTGATAGATAGATAGATAGATTGATTGATTGATTGATTGATTGATTGATTGATATTGCATTTAGAAATGACTGGAGGTGGATAAAATTTTTAATTCAAAAATGAATATATGAGCCAAAAATGTCTTTTTAGAAGAAAGATTTGTTATCATTTTGTGTGAATTCTAAGGACTCTGTAGGTGCCTACAGACTTTCTATCCCTTTGAATCATTTATGAATACTTAATTTCTTTTTTAATTAGCAGCTTTCTAGATGGCAGGTTAAAGATCAGGCATTCTGGGTCATCTGTTCAGATATAATGTAAAAACAAATGGTATGAAAATCTAGATGGCTTCTATTTGGAAGAACAAACTCTTCCCCCAAAAAAGTTAGATAGTGATGAATACTCTGGGTTATGTTTATTTATTTTTCAACACAGATAAAACTATTAACACTGACATAAACAGGCTAAGGACTACAAAACATTATTATTTTTAATTTCAGAGACAAAACTAATTGAGCTCGTACACTATATTTTATTTCTTTTTTTTTTACCTGCCCACATTTTTCTCACAAAACAATAAAGGTTCTTTTTAGTTAAGAAAAAGAGTATTTTTTTTTAATAAAAGACAATCAATACATATTGATGCACAGCTTTAAAGTCATGATTGTTCACAAAAAAGCCTTTATCAAATCATGTTATTACATGATTATTACTGGTAATGGAATTCAGGGCTTGGAAATTAAGATGGGGGTTTTAGCCAAATAAACCAGAGACCCTATTACTGATGCAAAGGTATAAAATAATTATATATAGAATCTAAAATTATTGTTTTATTAAAAAACTAATTGTTACCAATTGTGTTTAACCATAATCACATTTTTTAAAAATGGAGACCAAATGCATGGGACCCACACATGATTTCAGATATATAACCAAATACTTCATTGCAGGGCCAATGACTCCCTACCATCTACAATACCAGTAGGTAAATTAGATAGAAAACACAAGAACTTTTTCATTTCTGGTAAACACCACCCGATTTTCATTCCTAAACAAAATGAGTCTATCACTAGGACTGCTCATTGTGTCACAAAATATTTTTGATGTGGAATCATAAAATATGTTGAACGAAATGGTCAAATCTGCCCTGAGAATCATTGTTGGACAATAAGCATTATGATAATCAAAGTATCCGTCCACAATGTATCACTCCTTGAAACTGAATATCTAATTTACACTTAAACTTACTGAAAAACAACTGGCTATTATTGTTTGCTTAGTTGATTTGACATTTTCATTTTATTTTTAAAGGTAACTTCAAATGCAATTAATAAAAAGTAGTTTTTTTTTAATTCCATCCTTCTGAGGTTGGTAAAATTATGACCCAGATTGTTGGGGGCAATAGCTGACTTATAAACCACTCAGCATGCTATAAAGCACTATAGAGTGGTATATAAGCCTAAGTGCTATTGCCATTGCTGTTAAAAAAAGATTTACAAACTGTATAAAATTGAACAGGAATTTTCAAGGTAACTTTTTATTAATACCATATATAAAAATACATACATAAAATTTAACTATTAAAAATCAATAATTAACAAAAGCAATCAAAATGACAAAGAACACTTAACAATCACCTTACTAACAATAATTGCAGTGGCTCACTTAACATTTGTGGCAAGAAAGATCATAAAACGGGGCAAAACTCATTTAATAACTATCTATCTTAGCAACAGAAATTTTGGGCTCAGTGGTGGTCATAAAGGCTACCTTTAATTGATTTCTCCTTCCAAAAAAAGTTTAACACGTGTTGACTTTTCGGCCTCGACTGTTGTTAATTTTATTAAAAAATCAATTTTTAAATTAATAATGAAACTTAAGTTAATTCAGAATACATCCAGATGAAAAAAGGAAATTATGGGGGGGGAAATGAAAGAAATGAAAGGCTTTTTGCATGATGTTTTGCTTTCTTTAATTACAATAATTCTTTAATTACAATAATCAATCCTCTCCCTTCACTAATTTCTTCTTTCATGACTATGTCAAATCCTTCCCGCTCACAAAAACAAAATTTTTAAATGCTTACAAAATATCAACAATTATCCAATGGAGCACACAACAGGAAGGAATAGTGATGTTTAATATATGGGTGACACAATTATTTTATTATTCTTATTGGCCTTATTGTGATCAGTTTAGGATTACTGCATTTAAAATAGGTATTCATAATAAATTTAATAAGTAAATAAATGTGAAATTTAGCAGAAATAAAGGTATGATTGCTGCTATATTTGTATTTGCAATTTACTTGCATATTTGTATTACGGCATATAAATTTGTATTTGATTTGGGAAAGCTACACAATTCTTTTCCCCACATGTAATGTGTCAAAAATTAGAAGGAACATTACTTGCAGCTGATATCATATAAAGAATCCATTCTGTACATACTTTGTACAAAATAAGTCTTAATAATTCTTAGAAGAATTGATATTTAACATTAGTTTCCTTCTATAATGAACTATCTTTCAGAATTGTTAAATTTTATCATATTGTCACCAAGTATGAAAAAATTATCCTGATTACAGATAGTCTTCTCCTTTTTTGGGGGGGGGGGGCGCAACATGCTGACATTTGTATATTGCTCAGAGTATGTTGTAAAGCACTATGGAGCAGTATATAAGTCTGAGTGGGGTCATAAGTAGAGGACTATCTGTATTGCATTTCCAGCAATTTTTGAGTATGTATATATCTATTTTAAAATATCTATAACAGTTTACTCTGAACATAATATTCACACTAAATTTTATACTTATCTCTTTGGTGTTATATTATGGTATATAAATAATGGACTTATTCTACTTCCGAGTTGTAAGTATAACTTATAAATAAGCCTCAACAAATGTTCTGACTGTTGTGTTATATATTTTTAGAAGTGTTCCTACTTTTTTGAAATGTTTTGTTATTCCAGTTATTTTAAAATTCTGAACTGATAAGGGATTTCTGACCATTGTCTCAAAAAATTTTCATCTTTATTAAATCTTGCAATCAATATGAATTAACTCCCCTCTGATCACTTTTTGTATGTATACTTTCATGAAAATAAATATTTAATATTGAAGCAACTGGTAATAAGGCCACAGTAAATCCCCTATATTTATTATATACTATTACATGCTGTTAATGACTGAATAATCTCTTATAAAGTAATACCTATATTTGCATCCAACCAAAAATATTTATGTAAACATTCTCTATGGCAATATGATTCAACCTGTCATCCAACTTAAACTTTTGATTCTATAATAAATTTTATTATCAATAAGATTTGATAGAGGCAGTCCATATTTTTTCTTTCACATCTTGTATTCTAAATTTAATTAAAAAAAATTGCTTAACAAAATAAGGTAAGTTATTTCTCACTTAATCTATTTTTCAGCTCTTATTGATAATGTTTGAAATAAAATATTGGCCCTGGGTAATATTTTTACCACTAATATTCCTTCTAACCAGAACAAGTTTAATTTTTTCTATCTTATGATTCCTGCCATAAGTTTGTGAGTAATTATTCTTGAATAAATTTGGACATTTTTATAAATCTATCAATAAAAAAGATAGAATGCTTTTTGTCACTAAAACCAACAAATATCTGTTTTGGATTAAATTTTATAATAAACAAGTAGATGGATTATTTTTCTAAAGGATATTTAGGTCTCCATGTGTCTAAGAGAAAATGCAAAGACATGTAGTCTAGAATACTTTTCCTGTTCATACAATTACTTTTGTAACAACCAAATTAAATTATAAATATTTTAAGAGAAATATTAATATATCCAAGAATCTGCATGTCTCTCGCTGTAATTTTCATAAGATTTTGCTTCATTATTGTTTCAAGCATAAATTGAAGCAACTGCAATTTTCCCTAGTTCCATGTGATCTCCCTGCTTCATTATGTATATATTTTTTCAAATTCCCTTCTAAGTTTCTGATTCAGTGCATTTTTACCTGTCTACCAGGGGTCCCAAATTTTTGATCTCTTTATATTCTAGTAAATTAGATTGTCTTTTTTAAAAATATAGACCTTTATTAGATATGTATTTCCCTTTTTTAATTTTCAACAATCTCTCCCCTTTTAAATTGGTTCTTTTTAGTTCATTAATATTTGTTGAGAATATTTTGATTTAATCCATGGTGTCAACTATTAATTACATTTATGAAAGAATAGCTACTGCTTGATCCAGTATTTGATCTGTCTGGGAGTTCTTTAGTTTACTCTGTTCCTGTTAATGATGCAAGTATTTTATTAATGTCTTCTATTATTGCAATCATTTCTAAAAACCTTCAGATGAAATTGAGACGCCCATTTGCATTTAATCTCTATCATTCTTGGGGTTGTCAAAAATCTCATATCTCTTCACTTTCTATCCAATGATATCTGATAAAATCTCTTATATGTCCACGTTTTAAAGAATGCTACACCCTTTTAAAGTCAGCATTGTATCAGCATTTCCTGATGAATATACACATGGTAAGTTTCTTCTATATATTGTCAATGAGTTTATTCTGTAGATTTCTCAAATTTGTAATGATTCTTCTTCATTTAGAGTCATTAAGAGTGACTCTAAGAGTGAGTCTTCGGAGAGGATACAAATTGAATAAATAAATAAATAAATAAATAAGGTAACATACAAGTTTAAATTATCGTCAACATCAATATTATCTAGACCAATCTATTT
Organism: Pantherophis guttatus; assembly: GCF_059756535.1. Classification (NCBI taxonomy): domain Eukaryota; kingdom Metazoa; phylum Chordata; class Lepidosauria; order Squamata; family Colubridae; genus Pantherophis; species Pantherophis guttatus. The sequence goes on from NC_142066.1 coordinate 55,581,283, forward strand.
TTTAAATAGGTGTTCTCTTTCTAAATTATATCTTTTCAAAATATTATGGAATTCCTCTGAATTTTAAATATTTTCTCTGCCAAATCTTTTTTTACTATTTATAATCTAGCCTCCGTTTTTATCTCTGACCTTCAGATTCCTTATTGGGAGGATAATACTTGTCATTCTGCATCAAGAAGCATTCATTACATAAGTAGTCAAATGTGTAACTCCAAATCAGTTATGAAAGCATATTAAAATCTTTCTTGCTTTTGCAATAATGTGCTTTTATTTTATATTAAGAAATTGCTATTACAAAAAAAGAGGACTGGAAATAAATGCTCAATATGGATACATACAATATCTCCCCTAGCCTCCCATGAATGGACAATTCCCTATACAATATTAGAGGATCAATCCTCCTGCTTCAAAGATTAAAAAAAAAAAAGGTGGGGGGGAGGTTGCCATCAACATGTTTCCTCAGATGCAATTGACTTAATTTCCTGTATAAGAATTTGGATTTAACTACTGCAGGTATCAGGGATACAAACAGTATTGCAGAGGGTAGAATTCATTTTCTAGTAATTTTGGCAACTATAGCCAGGGCCGGATTTAGATGAAAAGAGGCCCTAGGCTATTCCACTTATGAGGCCCTTTCACCTATAGTGAAAGTGTAATTTTAATTTTGCTAACAATTTGAATGTAGGCCCCTTTTGATCTTGAGGCCCTAGGCTGAAGCCTAGTTAGCCTATAGGAAAATCTGGCCCTGACTATAGCAAAAATTAAGTAACTCTCTTCTCCTCTTCTCTGAATTGCAATCAGTTTTATTTCATTCGACAAAACTTATCAAAGCCTTAAAAAGTAAAGACAGGGTCTAACTGCACAGCTATGCCCTGCATTACAGTCACTAAAAATGAAAAAAGTGGCAGTGGCAGAAATTAGAAAATATGCTACACAAAGGTGTATATTTCCATGCATCAACTTAATATATTCAAACTTAGGAAACAACCTCCAAATTTAGATACAGGTGGGAATTATACCATTGCAATCACTAATTAGCCTTCCTGTCTTGTAGGAAAATATTTCCACACTCCCTATGGGAAATTTTCTGATAAAAAAAGCTGAGAAACAAACACCTTTAACTGAAAAGAGAATATATCTGTGATGGTAATGTTAGATTTAACAGATGCAAAGAGGCAATAAATGCAGTTATTATACTGTAATGGCTATACAGTTTTGTCTAAATCATCAAAAAGCAATTTAGGATGCTTGAAAAGTGTATTCATTTGTTTTCTTATATTACTGAGCAATAAAAATACGAGTTTTTACTGTGTAAGATGAAATGGTAGAATCCATCTCTTCCTAAAAACTTGCTTCTCGTAGAATTATAACTAACTGCAGTTATAAAGCAACAGACATGCACTTGAGAAAATATTAGTACCTTGATAATACAGACAAGAATCTCATTGCTAACATTCTTTTTGAGAGGGACTGGGGTGAAAAGGGTGAAATTTCCGTGAGATACCACTGTAGGAATAAGCAAGATGCATGCATGCAAATCAATAGCAATAGCATTTAGATTTATATACCACTTCACAATGCTTTACAGCCCTCTATCAGTGGTTTACAGAGTCAGCATATTGCCCCCAACAATCTGGGTCCTCAGTTTACCGACCTTGGAGGGATGGAAGGCTGAGTCAACCGTGAGCTGGTGAGGATCGAACTACCCAACTGCTGGCAGTCAGCAGTCAGAAGAATTAGCCTGCAGTACTGCATTCTAACCTCTGCGCCCCCATGCGCTCAAATGCAAAAATCATATAGGTATCTATTTACAGTTGTTAATTTTTCACCAATTCATTTCTAACTTCATCCAAAGGGATATTTTATTTGCTCCTTTATCATTTGATTATTTAATAAGGTAAAATGCACTGTGTCCCCATTTCTCTTTTCTGATGTATCTATTTGTTTGGCTCTTTTCTCTTTTGATCTGCTTATTTTATCTTTATTATCCTTAATTTTTAAATATCTTACATAAAGCTTTTATTTAGAGATGAGAAATAATAATAATAACAACAACAACAACAACAACAACAACAACAACAACAACAAAACAGACATTTAAAGATCAGTGTAACTATCCCAACACAGTATTTCATGCAGATAATGCCAAACAGCAAAAAGAGGATTAAAAAAAACCTGCAATGCAACAGAATTCATTCCAACATAAAAGCCTTTAGAAAAAAAAAGTTTCAATTAGATTAGGTCGAACAATAATTATAGTAAAAACTTACCATCTATTTCTTGCCCAATAGAAAGGCCAGCCCATTTTCTCTATAGAGAAAAAAATGCATACAAGAAAAAGAACAATCATTTACCTACATTAAATATGCATATATATTCACAAAGGAAAACATCTTTCTAAATTTATAATGAATAACTTTTGTGTAGCAGCCATATGTATAGTAAAATTCATGTCATGCCAAAACCAAGTTGCAATCCTAGATTATTTGTCCCCTACAGGCAACATGCTATTATTGGCCTACTATATTGTACATAGTTGTTATCAGCATAACCAGATACCACTTTATTACCATCGCCATGGCTATAGAATGAAGAGCCCCAAAATCCAGATGGCTCCCACCCTGTTAGTGTTCGAGGGGACCTGACTGTTCTCTCAAACCTGGGCTAATGTGACTGAAAGGCCTTTCTTCTAAGGTGAGATAGATGGATATTTGTGGTGTCTTCCAGGTTCCACATCTATTTCTACTTCTTTTTCTTTTTATCTAATTTGGTTTTGTTGTTTAGATAGATAGATAGATAGATAGATAGATAGATAGATAGATGGATGGATGGATGGATGGATGGATGGATGGATGGATGGATGGATGGATGGACGGACGGATATATGCCCCTCCACAGCACCCAGGATAATTTTTGCCTGATTTTAGTAAAAGGCAAAAGCATGAAACCAATGAAGAGACAGGCAAGTAGGCCTTATGCTTTGACCTGTTCACAAGCTTGCAAGTTAGACCTCTAACTTAGATTACATTACTCCTTTGTCACATAAGATAGGGACTTTGTTTCCCAGAGATGCATGACCTCCCAGCACAATACATTATATTATCTCCAGCTTTATTTTTACCAAGATTTCTTAAGTAGTCTTTCCTATTTTCCACTCACCAAGAGATTTCTGTATTTTGCTTAGAGGCAAAAACAAATTTGACTTTAAAAGGTGGGGTTTATATTTTCAAAATGAACAGCAAATAATTTTGTGCTTTCTTTTTTTAGTAATCATGTTCTGGCCAGGGGTTGTTATTGAATGACTAAGACCAACTTTTCCTACCTCTGATCTAGAGCAGCCTTCCTCAGACTGGTACTCCCCAATGTTCTAAATGTTAACTATGCTGAAGAGGAATTCTAGTAGCTGTAACCCCAACACATTTAGTATTTACCTACTTTTAAGAACTGCTAAGGACCAGATGATTTTTACTATGCCTTGATACATAAAACTATAGAACTCAAAGAGGGTGTACCTTTTTTTCACATGATTGTAACTCTATTAAACAAAAGAATAGAAGTAAAACCTTATTTTGCAGCTCAGCAAGCTACTTTTTCTTTGTTCTTTTATTAGAATGACTCCTATTCACTCACATACACTCAAGGCTACGCTGTTCTTCATTCACAAGTCCAAACTGTTAGCTAACACCACAGGGGAATCAGGGAAGCCGCAAAGATTAGTCACATTTTCTGAAGCTTTGTTTCTAAATAGCTGATGTGAAGCTACATTTGAAAGGTGTTGGTGCAAGAAGCTGAAGTTAACATCATACAGAAAACATTATTTTCTTTTCAATATTGGAGCTGTACAGACAGCATAAAAATGCTTATTCTGAAATAACAATGCTATCTCATCTTACATCCTAGCGACAAAGGTCATTAATCCAGCTGCTTCATTGCCTATATTGTATCTCACATAACAACAGGAATCCTTCATAGGTCTTTGTCCTTAAACAACCCATTTTTCCTAATATTTTATCATTAAAAAGTGCTAGAACTGAATAATTTGCTTTCATATTCAAAGGATATCTTGGAAGCATACTTTTCTTTTGAGCCACTGCAATTTTAATTTTTGCTGAAAATAATTACTTTCAGTAGCAATATTGCTTGTATTTGGGATCAAAAAGGAAACAAACAATCAAAGCCATACCTGTGGCAGACTGAAAGCAATGCTACCTGGCACAACAGATGTATGACTTCTCAGGGTAAAAACATATTTGTGGCTGGGTGAGGTCTTCACAACTACATGCCTATAAAGAGTTTGAGAGAAAAGAAACGAGAGGTGGAAAAAAGATAAATAATCTAAACCTTTCAATATCTGAGTCAGTGCAAGCAATATTTGTTCTATGAAATAACTGAAGTCTAATATCCAAAACTATGCTTTGCAATAAATACAGTACAGTAATTTATTTTCTTGAGATTTTTTTAACGAAATAATTTCTGACCACTGGATAGAAAAGAGCTGATCATAATAAAACGCCAAAAAAAGCCAAAGGATTGGGAAGATCCTTTTTTAAAAAAAACTTCAAAATGATTTTCCAGAAACAGTCTTTCCTACATGAAGCTTCCAGAGGGCAACTGTCAGGTGAAAGTTATCATGCACCTTAGTTTACTTAATATTTTAAAAAATGATATACATACATAACTCTATATACTGTAGTTTTGGTTTGAGCCAAGCTAAACAAATGAAGTCACTATGATTTTGTTGTTGTCTTCAAGTAGACTTGACTTCTGGCAAACCACACAAACAAAACCTTGATGTCTTTGGAGGGTTTTTTTTTTTTTTTTTTTTTTTTTTTTGCTATTTCTTTATTTTTAGGGCTAAAAGTGAGTGGCTGGCCCAAAGTTATCCAGATGACTTTCATGCCTTAGACTGGACTCCGGTTCAGATTCTTCCACTTCTAGGCCAAATTGGCTCTCATATATTCTTTGATAGTTAAGATGGAAAGGATGGAAAATTAGTCAATATTAATTTTCACCAGTAATATGAATATCTGATTAACAATCTTTAGTTTGTGTAATCAACAAGTAGCCCTCATTTATTTCTCCCTTTTCACATAAAAATTTCTAATGCCAAAGAAAATACCATTCACACAGCTGATGTTTTATTAAATATATGTATGTGTGTGTGTGTGTGTGTGTGTGTGTGTCAGAATTCATTTAGTATTGCTAATTGCTAATAATAGTCATATAATTTGCAAGATTTACTATATAACTTTGGGGGGGGGGGAGAAACAGACTGAAGAAAGCCTATTTCTGCAATCTTCTCTAAAAAGAGACCAATCAAACTTACAAGCCAGATTGAAAGTCCTTTTCATTGATCACAGCACAATTGGTTAAGGAGAGTTCATCCGTGGGACATCTTGCAGCTTGCATACTCTGAAAGGAAAATCAGAGACAAGGGGTCAATAATGAAGAGCATGAATACAAAATGGCTTTAATTTTTGAAGTTCAATTTTACTTTGGAATAAGCTGTGCAAATTCACTGTTTGCTGTTTTTTTAGCATTTGTGTATTTTTGAGAACATGTATTTTTTAAAAGAGATGTCACACACTATTTACAAACAGAACTGGCTGATTATTATTATAAGAAACAGAAATGTAGTTCTCAGTACACCTATGATAGAAGGTAGGACAGGTTAATCAAACAACATAATGATGTTGTACACAAATTGTATCACTTCAAAATGGAAGCAGTTATGTACTTCTGAAAGAAGAAATGGCGAAGATGGTTCTGTGAAAAGCAAAGCCAACAAACCCAGTGAAGAACAATGAGCTGGTGGAATACCAGTTCTTTGGAATCTCCCCAGCCAGGTAATAGCCTACAAGCACTCTAAACAGGTGCTCTTCAGCAGGGGGATTACAAAACAACTATCACTGGAAGTGACTCAGAGATGACACTGGACTCAGAGATGACCAGAGTAATCATCTTGCTCATAACCACTATTAATGCCTTTTAAAAGCACTAAGTTTGCAAATTTCCTTTCCTAATCATATTCAGACATAGTTTATTAACTACATTTAAGCTGCCAGAGACCTTCAGATCCATAAGTCTGAAAACATTGGGTAAATTTTCTTTTAATCCTTAATTTAAAAATATTTTTTTAAAATTGAAATGAACAGCAAAAGGCTAAACAAGCCTTTGATCTGAGAAAGTTACAAATAGATTAAGGAATCAGATAAATTTAGAATAAGAGTTTGGAATTAATTATATAAAAAAAGTTCCTGTAAGAAATAGATTTGTTTTGACTTTTGTAAAGATGACTAGTTTTAAAAATTGATCTCTATAGGGAACTAAAGATTTTAGTTAAAGGAGAAAAATACATTAACCTGCTTAACAGCTAATTAACTGGACTTATAAAATGATGCAAAATATTATAATATTGAAAATACTGAAGGACATATTTGAAAAATGGAATCTAAAATCAGTAACAATGTCAATAGCAGTGTTTACTTCTACAGATAAGAATGTGTCCAAAAGACATTATGGAAGAAATAGCAAATGAGGAACAAGTATTATTTGAAAAGATAGAGATGGCATTGAAATTGGATCTACAAATTATAGGCTACATGATTGATATAAAAAATGATGTCTCACTGGAGAAATCAGTTGACATTTTAAAAATCCAAAGGGCAATAAATGAAGAAAGTGACCTGGATTGTTTATTTATTTTCTATCTTGAAATCAAAAACATTTAACCATATGACCTGCAAACCTCAACTGTGAAATAGCATAGCCCTGATTTCACTACAACACGGCTACTACATAAATAAGAAAAAGTGAGTTTTATAATATCCTCAAAAATTTGGGTCATGAGACAAGTTGCCAGAGATGGTATGGGTGGGGGAGGTAGCAACAGAAGCAGGAATATGATCGAAGAAAGGAAAAACTTTAAACTAGGAAGAGGGATTAGGCATTAGAGTACATGGAGAAAGCATTAGGCAAAGTGCACAAGGAATAGTCTTGCAGTTAAGCCTACATCAGTTTAGCATTAAATTAACATGCTAAGAGATTACAAAGATGAAATCAAATAACAATGACAGATGGTGCCCAGATTTATGGACAATTTTAGTATAAAGAACTAAATGAACCCAGAGCTATGCTGAGCAAGAGCCAATATAGGAGGATCCATAGTTTCATCCTGAGCAGTAAAAAGGAATTATTATCCTATTATTTAAGATTGTCTTCAGGATGTAAATACAATTGTCCTACATCTAACTACAATATTTATATCTGGGACATATAATCTCTTAAGATTTAAGTACAACTAGAGTACTCAGGCCACACTAAGAGTTATTTTCTCTGGTGTGTTTCAGTCTGTACAAGAAGTGCCCTGTGGTCAGAGATGGTATGATGGACAGAGAACAGCATTGGTCGAGAAGGGTATGTGAGACAACAGTGGGGATCAGGGTGTGTGTGAAAAGTGCTGCATATGTCAAGGAGGGCACGCTGGATCAGAAGAGGTGCCTGGGGTGTCAGGGAAGGCTCAAGGGGGGAGGGTGCATGGGTTGGGGAGGGTAGAAAGGGATGCACCAAAGGTGCTGCATGAATTGGAGAAGGCAGGGGGACAGCCTGGGTAGTTGACTTATGGGGGTGTTGCTTGAGTTGGGAAGGCTGTGTAAAGCTTCCTTCCTCCCTGTTCTTCCTCTCTCCTTTTTTTCTGTTCTCTTCCTAGTAGGCAGGTATCTCTGCATACAGTTCATCAATAACTACTGCAAAAAGTTATTTTATTTCATAGTCATTAAGTTAGAATTAAGAATTAAGCATTAAGAAATGGAAGGAAGTATTTATTGTATTTTGACTAGCAAGAAATAGACAACAGAAGAAAAGGGAATAAGGAAAACAGCAGATATGTTAAGGGTAAATTCTACAATTTTACAGATAAAAATATATGGGTGGGCTACAAATAAAACCTAGCAGTTTGAAAGTATATAAAAAATGCAAGTAGAAAAATAGGGACCACCTTTGGTGGGAAGGTAGCAGCGTTCCGTGCACCTTTGGCGTTTAATCATGCTGGCCACATGACCACGGAGACATCTTTGGACAGAGCTGGCTCTTCAGCTTTGAAATGGAGATGAGCACTATCCCCTCGAGTCGGGAACGACTAGCACATATGCGCAAGGGGAACCTTTACCTTTTTACAAACAAATATTTATGGATTTGATATTTGCAGAAGAAAAAAATGAATGCAAATATGTTGTTTGGATAACTCAAGATAAACAGCAAGAATAATCACATGCTGGTTTTTGTTTTTTTTTTTAAATTTTGATTTATATGCCGCCCTTCTCCGAAGACTCAGGGCGGCTTACAATGTGCTCAGCAATAGCCTTCATCCTTTTTGTATATTTATACAAAGTCAGCTTATTGCCCCCACAACTGGGTCCTCAATTTACCTACCTTAGAAAGGATGGAAGGTTGAGTCAACCTTGAGCCTTGGCGAGATTCGAACCCTGCAGTAATTGCAGGCAGCTGGTCTTAATAACCAGCTTAATAACAGGGTGCCTTAAACCCCTGTACTACCAAGGCTCTAGAGAAAGAAAGGCCAAAACAGTTGCCTGTAAAGAAATATTTACATATTTACAGAAAATATTTTTCATCCAATCCCAGGCAGTGGTTTTGATTTCAAAACCCTCTCATGGCTTGTAAACAGATACCTGAAGGATTGGTCAGCTGTCCTCATACTATGATCTTCATTATGATCTTTCCAGATTTCTCAACCATCTGAGGTACGACATATGATTATTCTCTTGCCACAAGAAGATATGCCAGCACCTACTTCAATATATTATGATGCCAAGGAAGAACCTTTATTATTTTCCCAAATGCCTTCACTTCTTCCAGGTCTTCCAGCCCAGGTCTCTCCACATCTTCTGATCTTATACTACTTCTCTGAGTTTTTGTGTGCTCTGGCTAGTGTCAGCTTTGATGGTGTTTTGCCACCATATTCTTTGGTGTCTTGGTTTAATTTTACCACAAATTCTTTCAAGCATAATTGCTTTCTCCAGTGAATTCCCCCACATGGCATAGCCAAAATTAGCGAAATGCAGTTTGTGATTCTAGTGACATGTCTGGTGTTATACACTCCAGTACTTGCTTGTTAATCATCTTTGCTATCCAAGGAATATGCAGGAACCTTCTCCAGCATCATAGCTCAAACAAGTTAATTTTCTTCCTATCTTCTTTTTTATGGTTTAACTTTCACAGCTATAGATAGCTATGGGGAACACAATAAAGCTGACTAACCTACATTTGGTTGCCAGGCTGATGTCCTTGCTTTTCCATTATTAGGCTCATGTTCATCGTTGCTGTACGACCCACTGCATTCTGATGTTTTATTTCTGGGCTGCATTCATTACTGAGTGATCTGACACCCTGGGAAAGTGAATTTTTCCATGCATTCTGTCTCTTCACTATTAATTTATATTTTAATGTTTTCATTCCTTGCAGTGAACATGAGCTTCATCTTTTTGTTGTTTACAAAGAGGCCAAAATTCTCATGACCTATTAATCCAACCCTTTATTCACAAGGTCCCTAAGACCTCATGCTTGAAAAAAACATGACTGCAATTTGCACAGAAGACAAAATTAGGTGAAGTCTCTCCAGGTCATCAGGAAAGTCCAGGAAAAATTCCAAACCAGAAATCTGTTACTTTCTAAACTTGATGCCACTCCGTTTTGTTTACAGACATCATCATTCTCACCCTATATATTAGTGTGTAAGGTGATTGGAATGATGGTCCCAAGACCTGGAAAGCACTAGGTTAGGGCAGTCTGCTCAGCCATGATACCTTTGATTACACTTATTTCTAGCCTGATAAGAGTTAATGGTCCATATGATGTACATTTGATCCATAAAAGCAATGGAGTCTATACATGTAGATAGCCTAAATAAGTACTTGAGATTAATAACAAAGCTGGAAAGAGATATAAACAACATGGGCACTAGGAAAGAGACGAAGACTAGTTTGGGTGTAACAGAAGGTCAACAATCTTTACTTTTTATTTGCTAGCCTGGTTAAGACTAAAATTCAAGATGTTTCAAAACATTCATATTCCATTTACTCTTGGAATACATCCATCCATATTTGAAGAAACATATCACTATAATTGCACACTGGTATGTATTTCATCTACAATGACTATTTAAATGGAAGCATTTAAAAGCTTACATCTCTACAAGGATGATTAAGCAGAATCTGCTCAGCTCATGGCAAGCCTACATGTGCTTTGGATTTTTCTTTCCAGAATGACTACTGCTGATTTATATGGCAAATAGCCAGACCAAATATTTTGGCATTGCTGATCCAGTTTCTTTAAACAAACACAGCATTGCTACTATATGTATCCTTTCAAACTTTTTGCACAATTTGAATAGCATTCAAATCCTTTCCAGTCACCCTTTTTGTTGCTTTAAGCAATCTTGCTGGTTATCCTTTAAAAATGAAAGCTCCCAGACTATTTCATGAGTTGATTCATAACTGAATGATGGGTACAAATTCTATAGCTATCGATCAGCATGGTCATTTTGATTTTGAGATTGATAAAATATTTTTGCACATTCTCTATGCTATTAATGCTCAATGTGCAGTCCACTGCAGCATACCTCTGTAAAAGCATCACAGCCTCCTCCCCAGTCAGTCTGACCAACAACAGCCCATCCATCTTCTCAGCTGAACTTCCCGGCATGCTCTAACTAGCAGCTGTTTCATGAGAATAGGTTAGGGATGAAAAGTAGTTCACAAACCATACAACTATAATATAGGTACCAATGTGAACATTACAAATGACTTGAGGTAATTATGAGCTGTTGAAGCTACATATGCTATTCTAAGTGCACTGTGGTCTTGAAAAAACAGTAACAAAAAAAAAAGGAAATTAGAATAGGAAATACAATGGATGTCTTAAAACGGGGTTTTATTACACTGGAAATCCACTTGCTCCAACAGTTAAGTATTAAGAGATTTTACTGAAGAAAACTCTTGACCAGCATACTGTGCTAAGGATAATTGTTCTCATGGCTTGGAACACATAAAACAATAAAGGGATAAATTTTAGATTGAAATGTTTGGGTTAAATTTAATTTTTAAAAGCCTTCAAGGACAAAGAAGATGGAAAACATGAACAAGTACAAAGGCAACCATAATTATAATTCTATTCACCAATAACTGCAAGGTCTCATTTTCTTAAAATGTACGAAAGACATCCTTGTTTCATTGGGTGGTCACATTTTTGTTGAGAAATTAAAACTAAGTTTAACATCAAAAATGTCAGCCTAAAATTAAGTATTTATCACTTGAATGGGAAAGAAACAATAAGTATTAGTACCTTTTATCTGAATGCCAGTTCCTATGGGAGTCAATAAAATATTCCCACTGGCATATTTTACAGTATTTTCACACTAGTGTTTCTAATTCCCATGTGACCATTGGGAACTGACACCATTTTTTCAAGCCACAGGATCTTGAATAGATCACATGTCTAAGTCAAACAGTGCTCCATCCAATGACTCCCTGAACATATGAAGTCATAAAAATTCCTTCCTAGGCAAAAATGCAATATAAAACAAAATTAGATGTTCTTCCATACAATGGGAAAACCTCTGCAGAAAAGAAAACATCCAAGTTGTCTTCCACCATTTTCTTCACTGCAGTTAAAAGCCTCCAATGAAGTGGCAGTATATTAATAAAAGTGGGAGGATATTGAGGAGTTCAGTTCTCAAAACCATTCAACATCTTGTGACCATATAGGTTGGAGCTGTTTCTGAAATTGTTCAACGTTCTTATGTGAAAATGCCCTAAGAAACAGATTTTTTACTATTAACTATTAGGATGCTCAAATGTGCACTGGCATAATGTCTGGATTTTAAATAAAGTTAGAGATCTAAATTCTAACTTTTTTATACTGTAACTAAACTCACGTTTTTTTTTTTTTTTGGTACAGGTTTGTATATTATGTTTATTATACTACACTTTCTAAAGCTATCTGGATATGTTATAATATGCAGAGAACGAGAAAATTATTCTGCTAGGATCCTAAATCAACACTGTCCTTTTTCAAATAGAAGTACTGTAGCCAAAGTCTATAAGGCTTGGTGATGTTTAAAACCATCTACTGAAAGGACAGACAACCTTATATAATGACCATTTTTCCAATATAACCCATTTTTGTTGTACTCCTGGTCCCAAGAAACAAAGTGTCAGGCATAGAATAAGCCACTGAAAAAATAAAGCAGCAGTATTTCTCTGAGTTAACAGCATCACTGTAGAATCTGAAAGCAGAGTGCTCTATTGCTAGCCAAATACATTGCAGTAAAAAGTGTGAACTGCATCAACAGCTTGATACTCCCACCTATTCACCCACTAGATCCTCCTGTTCCAAATGGAGGAAGTAACACAACAAGAGTTAATTACTGGGAGGCCACCAATGAATGAATATTTGTTACACAGAGAAACATTTCACACTGACAGTGAAACCTTCCCTGTCTGTGCAATGCCTTATTTAAGAGTAACAAACGTAGGAGAAAAGGAAGTTTTTGTCAAGTTTTTTTTTTTTAATCTATTTAATCATCTATTTCAAAAACATGGAAATGAGGTTTGCCTTCCCTTCTGCTCCCCTTCTAGGTTCACTGCAGTGAGCTGAACCTAAGAAAAGGGAGGGGGAGCAATTTGCTAAAGGCTGGTGAAGAGATGCTACTTTATGACTCACTGTGACGGTTCTCACAGAGGAAGCGTAGCTAGATAGTACATGCGTTCATTCTGCGGTGGTTGTTATTTTCACGTACGGAACTCGTCCAGGGTTATTAAACAAATCCTACTTTAAACGATGGGGAGGATCGTCGTGTAATCGAAGATCTCCCTATCAACCCCTTGAGTTTTATTATCCCAGAGGAGAGCGTTTACCTCTACCCTATAAATCCTTCAAACAGGCTCTGATGCACATTCGGGTCCTGCCGGTTTAACTTTAAAAAAAAAAGGCAGAGATACCCCTCCAACAGAGAAGAGGGAAACAGAGCTATTAAAATAATACGGCCTTAATAATTTGGGAAAGCAAAAGGGAGGGCAGAAGGTGTCTTGCTGACACGTCATTGCCCCCGCCTTCAGTCATTCATCGGCTCACTCACCCGGGCCGCCATCTTGCTGTTCCGCAGCCGAAGACGCGACTGACAGGGGATGCGAAGACAGCAAGCGCGAAATCTGCTAAGGAGGGGCGGGAGGAAACAGCTACATCTCTTGCGAGGGGCGTGGCCAATCTGCCTCCCGCCCACTTCCGGTCTTTCCTGCTGTACTCGTTCCTGCGTTCATGGGGGAACCAGGGAGGACGAGCATCTGCATTGCTGGATGACGCCTGTAAAATATTCTCCCTGATTAGACTCACGAGTACCGTACAGTAGTGGGTAGCGAATGTTTATTTAGTATCTTAGAGAATTGTTCTTTAAAGTTTAAAGCCAGGGTAAGCAATCGCCAAGATGAACGTTAATAGGAAGCTTTGCGAGATTTTATTAAATGCTGTCATCTTGCAGATAAGCCTAAGGTTTTTCCGCTGGCAGTGCTCATGGCTACTTCACAAGCTGAGAGAATGAAGGTGGCTTAGAAAATCTATCTACTGTAGCTTCTTAGAGTATATATAAACGACGGAGCCACAGCCATAAGTTTATTTCTGCATCCATAGTGGAAATTTATTTTTAAAATGTGCATTTAACAACAACCAATGGCTAAAAGCAAGCATAATGACTTCAACTTGTTTAAGAAATCTTTGAGAAGAATAAGAAATATTTGAGTCATCCATACCACTGAGGACAATATACCAAAAGCCACAGCCTGTCACCTGATCCATGCTTTGAAAAGTGGCAAGACCCTTCACAGACCCTCTCTATGTTGTACCTCTTACAATACTATTGACCCTCTCTATAGTCTTGGATTAAGTGGGTAGATTGTGTGCTATCAAAGAAAAAAACAATTTATGTTGAACCAACCATGAAGATTTTGAAGAAACATGGCAAAACCTCTTCTTCAGGCCATTTTGGTGCAGAGAATGATCTCAGAGCAACTGATTCAACAGCATCAATACAACTAAGGATGCATACCCTGAGCTGTAGTTAGTAGGATGTTCATGTATTTTAAAGTGTTTAAAACGATCAAGAAGTAAATATGAACATGAAAATACATACATGCCAAAAAGAGCATATTTTAATAAACTGAAAAGAATTTCCCTTGCAATTTGCAAATAGATCGGCAGATCATGCTGTCAATATGGCTCTCCACTACATTCTACAACATTGAATCTCCAAGGACCTATGCAATTGGTCTTTTTGGTAGACTTCAGCTCAGCATTCAATATCATTATTCCAGATATTCTTTTAACTAAACTGATTCAGCTAGCCATACCTGACCACACTTGTAAGTGGATCATAAGCTTTCTAACAGACAAGAAGCAGCAGGTGAAGCTAGGCAAAATCACATCAGATACCTGTACAATTAGCACAGCCCCTCCTCTCCTACTGTGTGCTCTCTCCACTTCTCCCTCTATAACAACAATTGTATCTCAAAGGATCCCTCTGTTAAAGTATTGAAGTTTGCAGATGATTGATCTCAAGACAACGATGAATCTGCATACAGACTAGAAATTGAACAACTTGTGGTGCGACCGGAACAATTTGAACTGAACACACTAAAAACTGTAGAAATTATTAGATTTTAGGAGAAGCCCTCTTATTCTACCACCTCTTACAATATTAGGCAAGACAGTATCAGCAGTAGAGTCCTTTCTAGGTTCTATACAGGGGTGGGTTCTACTTACCTTTACTACCGGTTTGCAATGAGGCCGCGTGCACGTTCTTCTGCGCAAGCGTAAAAACTTCTGCACATGCACAGAAGCATTTTCATGACGTCAGGGTCAGTGGGCGGAGCCTCCTGCCGGTTTTACTACCGGTTCTATAGAACTGGTGCAAACCGGGGGCAACCCACCACTGGTTCTATATCTCAAGATTTAAAATGGACACCTAACACCAAAAATGTCATTAAAAAAGCACAATAAGAATATTCTTCCTGCACCAACTCAGAAAATTCAGACTGCCCAAAGAGCTGCTGATACAGTTCTACAAAGGAATTATTGAGTCTGTCATTTGCACCTCTGTTACAGGCTGGTTTGGCACTGCAACCAGACAAGACAGAGACTTCAGTGGATAATTAGAACTGCAGACAAAACAATTGCTACCAGTCTGCCTTCCATTGAGGACCTATATATTGCCTGACCTAGAAAGAGGGCTGTGAAAATATCTACAGACCCTTCATATCCTGGACGTAAACTGTTTCAACTTCTTCCCTCAAAATGATGCTATAGAGCAGTGATGGCTAAGCTTTTTGCCATTGCATGCCAAAAGCAGGGGGATGCAGGGAGGTCACGCATGTGCATGCCCACACCCATAATTCTATGTGTCCTGCCCCGCATGCGTGCGTGACCCCCTCTGCGCTCCCTCCGTGGCATGTGATGGCACGGTGGGCCCAATAGACCTGTTTTTCACTCTCCTCAGGCTGCAGAGCCTTTCTAGGTGCCTGGGAAAGGTAAAAACAGCCTTCCCCACCCACCCGGAGGCTCTCCAGAGGCCAGAAACAGCCCATTTGCTGACTTCCATTTCTGCCTTCCCCAGGCTCCTAGAAAAGCTCTGGAGCCTGAGGAGAGCGAAAAACGGGCCTTCCCCACCCCTCTGGAGGCAGAAACAGCATGTATCCTGACTTCCGGTGGGCCTAGAAGGCCCAAAAATCAGTGAAGCTGATCTCGCATGCCCACCGATATGGCTCTGCGTGCCACCTGTGGCACGTGTGCCATAGGTTCACCATCACGGCTATAAAGCATTGCACGCCAAAACAACTAGACACAAGGACAGTTTCCCCCCCCCCTCGCTAAACAACTAATCCCACAACACACTCAAACTACCTAGTAGGGCTGTATTACCATTCTTCTCATCTTTCCTATTATCTATTACTTATTTTCTTATAACTATAGCTTTGTTGCTTGTATCTTATGATTTATATTAATTGTTTTATTTAGTACCCTAGTATTTATATTGATTGCTTATTTAGTAAGTTATGACTGTCACTAAGTATTGTATCTTATGATTTCTGATGAATGTATCTTATGATTATTATCATAATTTATCACTTGTTCCTTGTATATACACTGAGAGCTTATGCATCAGAGACAAATTCCTTGTGTGTCCAATCACACTTGGCCAATAAAGAATTCTACATAAATTATTCATAATTTATTTCAGTGTATACTATGTTTTTTGTAAATAAACACATGGTTTTAGCTTCCATCTCATAAGATAGAATTAGTTCAGCATTCTATTTCCAATCATAGCTGCAATAATGTCTAATAATAATTTATATTACTGATTTTTTTTCTCTATTGCACTGCCATGCCTCATAATAAAGACTCTGTCTACTGCAGACTGCAGTGATTATATTGCAGTACTGAAGCTATTGCAAGTTAGAGAATAGAAAAGCTAGGAAGTGTTGCATTGCACAAAATGTGTTTGTGTGCTTATTTAACATTCCTTTTTGTTTTGGGAAAATAAGTGTGTTTTCCATGGTACATATCACAAAAGAAATACAGACAAACTGGGACATTTTTCAATAATTTAAAGAATGTTTTGGATGGAAAAATTAAAAACATTACACTAAAAGTGGAGGAAAACATTGCCATGGAAACTAGAATTCTAACAAGAATCTGCTGTCTGTGTGTGTGCGCGCGTTTGTGTATGCACACAAGTTGGAATATAGTTTTATTATAGAAAAGATACTATACATAAAGCTGAGTGTATGGTATGATATACAGGTAGTCCTCAAATTATGACCATAACTGACCCCAAAATTTACATTGCTAAGTAAGACAGTTATTAGTAGGTTTTGCCCCATTTTATGACCTTTCTTGCCACAGTTATTAAGTGAAGCACTGCAGTTGTTAGTTACACGGTTGTTAAGTGAATCTGACTTCCTCATTGACTTTGCTGAGTATTTTGGTCATGTGACCGTGGGGATGCTGCAACAATTGTAAGTTTGAAAACCTGCCATAAGTCACTTTTTTTCGTGCCATTGTAACTTTGAACAGTTGCTATACCAATGGTTATGTCAAGGACTACCTGCACTAGACAATTATGGTAAGTGCAAGAGCTAAGCAAAAACCAGAAAATCACTATTTAATTATTCCTTATTGCTATGAAATTATTACTTTAGATCCTCTCCTATACCTGAGTTAAGTCCTTAAGGTAAGTCCTCAACTTAAAACCACAGTTGAGCCCCAAATTTCTGTGATTAAGCAAGGCAGTTAAGTGAATTTTACTTCATTTTACAACCTTTCTTGCCACAGTTGTTAAGTTAGTAACACAGTTGTTAAGGGAATCTGGCTTCTCCATTGAGTTTGTTCGTCAGAAATTCACAAAAAATAATCACATGACCCCAGGACTCCTCAACCATCATAAATATGAGTTGATTGCCAAACATCTGAATTTTGATTGTGTGACCATGGAGATGCTGCAAACGTGTGAAAAACAGTCGTAAATCATTTTTTCAGAGCTGTTGTAACTTTGAATGGTCACTAAATGAATTGTTGTAAGTGAAGGACTACATGTAATATAGATAATGCCAATCTACTTTGGAAGTCTGTAACAAATCTCAGATAATCTAAGCCAGATGTCAAACTCATGACGATATATCGTCGTATGACATATCACAACTTTTTCCCCCTTTGCTAAACCGGGGGTGGGCATGGCCAGCACATCCAGACCGAGTTTGACACCCCTGATCTAAGCTTTGGGTAGCAAGTGCTATCAATGAGCACAGAAGCAGTAAGTAAAAATTCAAGCTGCCATAAAAGAAATATGCATATACACCTTTCTTTCACAGCAACTTGAATTTGATTTGCCTCCTGATTCTCTCCAGATTTAAGACCATTAATTACGTTTCATGTAATTTTTAGTAGCTTAAATTCTGTGGTCTAGCATCATAGGTCCATTCTATTGAATTTCAAACATTTATGTTTCATTCAAAATAAATGGTTTTCCATTAAAACTCCCCCGCCCCCCAAAAAAAGTTGGACTGGGGCTAAATCACTTGATTTTGACTTAAAATAGTGGTGTCTATTCTGAATTTATAAGGGATTCTGAAGAAACCTTTAGAAACAGTCCACCAGACTGGTGATAACCGTTATAGAATGAGCAAACATCTAAATCAATTTCAGTCAATTGCAGGTGTGTTTGTGTGTACCTAACAAAGGACGTATTCTGCGTACGTTTTATGATGTTGAGTTAGCGAAGAGCGTAGACAGCTTAAAACCTCCTGCCTCGCTTCGCTGGTTTCCTAGCAGCAAGAACTAACCCGCTTTATTCCTACGATGTTCATAAAACACTACATCTCCCAGCCAACACCGCTTCTTGGTGGGTAATCATAGAGTTATATCATAACAGCTTGACGCAGCAAAGTCGAAGGGGAGGAAGTGAGGCAAGCAGTTTCCGGTGGAAATAGGGCCCTGTGATTCCGGCCGGCGTGAGTGAGCGAGTTTGGCTTTTAAGATGGCGGCTGCGGCGGGCTTGGAGTTCCAGCGCGCCCAGTCTTTACTGAGCACCGATCGCGAGGCCTCCATCGGCATTCTACACTCCATAGGTGAGTTGGGCCGGCCGGAAAGGGGAAAACCGGCAGGTTAAATCTGGCTGCCGATGGTGGAAAGAGATTGATGATGGGCCTGGACGGGTTAGGCTGGAACCGCTGCTGACTCACTGTGTGTGGAACTCCGAAGGAAAGCGGGAGCTCCTGAGAAGGTGGAATTTGGAAAGGGGAAGGCTTAGTGGGGAAGGCCTCCATATTCAGCATCGCTTCGTGGAAAACGGAGAAAGCAAGGGGGGGGGATTGGGAGACGGGAAAGGCGTGGGGACTGAGCTGAGGCGAGGGGTCGGGGCTGACAGGCGGCCTCAGATCACCAGGCGGGCTTCTCTGACCTTCCCCCTTGGCTTTTATTCAGAAGAGGCGACTTAAAGATTAGAAGGTAAACAGGGCTGATTTGCCCGCTAGGGATGGGTTCCGATGCCGCTTTTCACCCACTTTGTAGCCCTGGACCAGTCAGGTTACTTTGTAACTTCCTAAGCGGGCAGTTCTGGCCTGCATCACCCCGTGTCACTTTTTCGGCTCTCCCTTCCAAGGGCATTTTCTCTGGAGGTAAAGGTAATGAATGAGTGGGCGACAATATACAAGCGATTTGGAAAAGAAATGTGTATGAGCTTCTGAAATGTAGGTTGATTTTCTGATGTGAGTGGAAAGTGGATTTTTGGTCACAGTTAAATACTAAGGGACTACATTGCACTTGCTTTATTAGTGGTTTAATATGCTCATCATTCAATATTCATATCACTGTTTTGACAGGCAGGTGGAGTCCATGATAATACATTTTACACGCTGTGAAAAATTTCACTTGTTGGTTGTAGAAAGTCAAGACACTTTATTAGTAAGTTTTATTGATTCATTTTTAGTTGGCTTTTTTTTTTTTTTTTTGGGTTAGGTAATAGTTTGCTTGATAGGATTGTCCTGCTACAGAAAGGAAAAGAGGAAACATGCTCTAAGTGAAACAGAGGTGACTTTTTAAGGAGAATGCTATATGGTCCAGAGATGGCATTAAGAAGGATAATGTGAAGAGTAAGAATGGTGGATCTAAAAAGGGCTAAATTGGATATAGAAAAAATGGCAAAGCAGCATGAATAAAGCTATTGATGTAGCATATTTTAAATGTTCCTGACTTTTCCCTGTAAAGTTATTTCTGGTTACAGCTTGTCATGTTCCAGGTAGTCCTCAACTTATGACTATGATGGAGCCCAAAATTTTTGTTGTTGAGTGGGAAATTTAAGTGAATATTGCCCCATTTTACGACTTCTTTTGCCACATTAAGAGAATTACTGCAGTTGTTAAATTAGTAAGAAGGTTGTTAAGTGAATCTGGTTTCCCCATTGTCAGAAGGTCGCAAATGGGGATCACATGACCCTGGGATACTGTCACGGTCATAAATATGAGTCAGTTGTCAAAACTCCAAATGTAAATCATGTGATGATGGGGGATGCTACAACAGTCTTAAGGTGTGAAAAATGATCATAAGTCCCTTTTTTCTGTGCCATTGTAACTTTGGTCATTAAATGAACTGTTGTAAGTCGAGGACTACCTGTATATGATGTGGAAGTATCAGCTGTTGTTATTAAACAAGTAGCTGCTATCCTTCTGTCCCTTAATGGCTTTGTGAGAGTGGTTAATTACTAAATTATATAAGATTTGATTCTGATTTTAGAAGGATTGTCTTTGTAATGTTGTTATGTAAAAAGAATTCCGTTGAATTAATTATATAATTTTAAACACATTCCAGAAAGGTCTGTGACAATTCACCATGGACAACATGCTGCAGCACAACTCACTGCAGGACAAGAGTTACATTAATATTAAAGAATGAAATGTGAATGGCAAAAATTAAAATATTTTTTTATTTATTTTAAATAATTAAATAGAATTGTTAAATTGTTCCGCAATGAGTTGTCCTACTGTGTGTTTGCCATGGCGAGTTGTCCTGCAGCAAGGTGGCCATGGTGAGTTGGCTGTAGTGAGTTAGCCGCAATGAGTTGGCCGTGGCAAGTTATCCCATTCTGTTTCAGAAAGGGTAGGTTTTCCAAATCCGATAGTAAGAGAAAATCAAATTTGCTGTAAGAAAGGTTATGTATGAGAGTCACCCTTCTTTCTTCAGTGCAGATCCTCTTACACGTCTATCTGAATGCTGTATTCCAGTGATCTTCAACCTGTGGACCACTGGGAGGCCACAATGTTATCACAGGGGGTCTGTGACGGCTTGAAGAAATGTTATGATTTAAAACTTGAGTTAAGTCTTGGGTGGGGGTCTGTGCCCATGGTCTGTAGCTATAAAAGGTATTTAAAGAGGGTCTGTGGTGAAGAAAAGGTTGAGACAACCACTGCTCCATACATTTTATTTCACATTAAAGTTGATTTTCTGTAGAACATGTTTCTTGGTAACACAGACAGCATAACTTCCTCTCTCAGACAAAATAAATTTGAGTAAGGACACCTGCTGTAGAGGTTTTTTAATTTTGTGAGCTTGCCAGCAGAGAAGAAATGAGGGAGATGATGACACCAGAGAGGACAAACTGCTACTACTTTTGTTGTCCATCAAACGTTCCCTGGCCTTGTGGTGCTTAGTGAATCCTGGTAGTAAATTACTGGAACTTATAAAGAGAAGACTGATTTAGGGAATTGGTTCATATGCATTTTCACTATGCTTGACAATATTTAACCTAGGACAAAATAAATTTTACGAGATTCTGATATTTCTATTAAAAAAAATGGCTCAAAAATTGGTATTAATTTGGCTGTATTTTTGCTATTGGGAAATATTGTGTCCTGAGGACAGCTCCAGTTGTCAGTAAGTTTAAGTAACACAGCATTTGTTTTTTTTCTATAGTGCCATAATTTTAAGTGCAATCCATCATAGGTGTCAGTATTGCAGTCTTTCCATTGCGAGTTGTCCTAGGACAAATGTTGGCAACCCGTGGCTCCAGAGCCGCATGTGGCTCTTTGACCAATCTCCTGTGGCTCCCTGCTGACCCAGTCTCGTGACCTGCTCTCCACCCTGAGAAGGCGCAAGTCTGTCCTCAGAGCCACGTGACTGAAGCCCCCCCTAGCGTTTCCTCTGCACTGCCCGCAGTTGGCTGCTTTTTGCTATTCCTTTGCGGGCAGCTCACCACCAGCTGCGGTTCCTTTCGTGTCACCTCATGAAGGAGGGGAACAGGGAGGAGCAGTTGCTGCCGCTGGATGCAGGGAGAGAAGAGCTCTGGCTCTCCTGCACATGTGTGGCTGGCTACACATCTGAGCGTACAGTGGCTGCAGTGGGAGGAGGAGTCGCCACCGCCGTGATCCCGGCCCAGGACGGTATCCCACTTGTGCGTATGTGCGCATGAGAGAGAGAGAAGGGGAGAGAAAGAGAAAGAAATGAGAAAATGATGGAGAGAGAGAATGAGAGAGTGAAGGGGTGAGAGGAAGAGAAATGAGAGAGAACTGGAGGGAGAGAATGAGAGAGGGAAAAGGGAAACAAATGAGAGAGAGAAATGAGAGAGAGAAATGAGAGACAAGAAAAAGAGAAACGAGGGAAGAGGAAGAGAGAAATGAGAGCTGGAGAACAAGAGAGAGAGGGAAAAGAGAGAAACAAATGAGAGAAGGGTAAGAGAAAGAAAGGGAGAGGAAAAAGAAAAGCAAATGAGAGAGAGATGAGAGAAATGATGGAGAGAAAGAGGAAAAAGAGAAACAAATGAGAGGGAAATGAGACAGCTGGAGGGAGAGCATGGGAGAGAGGGAAAAGAAGGAAACAAATGAGAGGAGAAGGAGAGAAAGAAAGGAAGGAAGGAAGGAAGGAAGGAAGGAAGGAAGGAAGGAAGGAAGGAAGGGAAAGAAAGGGAGAGGAAAAAGAGAAAAGCAGAAATGAGAGGAAGGGAGGAGAGAGAGACACACACACATTTCCCACAGAAAACACCGAGAGCCACAAATCCTGGGTAGGCGTGGCTGGATGTGTGTCATGTGACAGGTTTTGTGGCTCCCTGTGTTTTTTTGTGAGAAATGGGTCCAAATGGTTCTTCAAGTGGTTTAAGGTTGCAGGCCCCTGTCCTAGGATGAAAAGAAGATAAACTAGAATGGAATGACTAATTCTGCTAATGAACCTTCATAAGCAATAGTATATTATAGTGGAGAGATATGTTTTTTTGTTTCAGTATATGACATTCACTCTCAGTATTGCTAAAGAGAGTTGGATGATCTTTCAAGCAAGAAGTTTGTATTTCCTTCATGCCTTAAATATTGGATGTTGCACTGTGCAGGTACTCTAAGAAACAAACTTACTGTATTGGCTTCTTTAAATAATAGTGGTTTTGTGTCTATTTGTTCATGCAAACATATTAGCATTGGTGACATCTGTTTTTCATGTTGATTATCTTTGTATGCATTGTCTTATTTTCAATATCTAGTAACACATTCAAGAGTGTGGGGGATTCATTTCATAGTTATAGCCATATTTATGCTGATTCAAATATTAACACCAAATGAGGTAACATCAAGCCCTTGTATAAATATTCCATGCTTTGAGCTGCTTCATCATGCAAAACTTTCTGCTCCTTTCCAAGACTCTGAACAATTTGTCAAGCATATGTTTTTGGCTTATAAGAAGCAAATTTAAAATGAAAGTTTGGGAGACTTGTAAACTCTCTTTGATTTGACATATACCTCTTCTTTCATCAAAACCTTTTATTTTCCCAGTGAAACGTGATGTTCAAGAGAATGATGAAGAAGCGGTTCAAGTCAAAGAACAGAGCATTCTGGAACTCGGGAGTCTCTTGGCCAAGACAGGACAAGCAGAAGGTGAATCCTATGTTTAAAGCAATTTAATGGTCACATTACTAGCAGTTTTTCTAAAATTAGCATAAATGCTAGAATAGGATTTCAACTTGGTTTTCATCAAAACATCAGACAGTTTAAACATTCTTTCCTTCTCATCACCATTTCTCTCTGTTAAATTATGATTTAACCATGGCTGGTTTCACACATTTCATAAAGCCATAAACTAAAAACTCTGCCTAGGTGCAAATAATAATTAGGCAAAGTAACATTTCAATTACACATGGAGAAAGACCCCTATAGCAAAACTGTAATGGAAATCAGAAGTAGTTTAAATATCTAGCAGTCAGTTATCTGAGACAGATAACTGACTGCTAAAATTTATGTATGGTCACCTTTTTCTAGAATATGAACATAACCTTTTATAATGCATTCAGATACAATTTTGGATCCTGAGCTATATTGCTACTTGATTATTTTATTGTTAATATAGAGCTTGGAGGACTTCTGAAGTACGTGCGTCCTTTCTTGAACTCCATTAGCAAGGCAAAGGCAGCCCGTCTGGTTCGGTCCCTGCTAGATCTATTCCTAGATATGGAAGCTGCAACAGGGCAAGAGGTGAGACAGTTGAAATTCAGGCACATCTCTGCAAATGTTCAGAGACAGTTTATGTAAAAAATGATATCATGATAGCAGTGATGGTGCAAATAGTAGAAAAATAATGGAATAAATGTAGTTTTTCTTTTAGGTTGACCTATGTCTTGAATGCATTGAATGGGCCAAATCGGAGAAGAGGACATTCCTGCGCCAAGCTCTGGAGGTAGGATGTAACATATGCCCATTGTAGTTAATGTAGTGATGCACAATATTCTTTCCTTTGCTATTTGGATATGGAACCTGACATCCTATATGTCAATATATTATATTCAAAACATTTGCCATTACTTTTTTCTTTAGGTTCTTGACGGCATATTCTCAAGTAGTAGTTTGGAGCATGATAAACTTCCAAACTGATTCACATGTTATTACAGGCAATTTTTCCTGCAGCTTATTAATGCAAATGTATTTTGCTGCTTAAAGAGCTTTCTCAGATATGGTTGACGTAAGATTTTATTTATGTAAATGTATTAATAAAAAGGTGTTCCTACCTGCAAGTGTTAACACATGCAGTTCACCGTATTCTATCCTTGTCATTTCAAAAGCATTACTCCTACTGATTTCTTTCGTATTACTGTGGTTGTGCTTTATAATATAGGTTTTTTTCCTGTGTTTTCTTGCCATTCCTGAAACATTTTCCCAAGAGTCTTGTCAGGTTCATATTTTACCCATTTTGGCTCTTAGATCAGTATCTAATCATCATAAGTTTTCACAATAATTCTTTACTTTTCTCTCTTTAGGCAAGGCTGGTTTCTTTGTATTTTGATACAAAAAGGTATCAAGAAGCATTGCAGCTAGGTAAGTTGACTTCTGTAATCATCCCCAGAGTGACCCCAATGACTTATTATTGTTATTCTAGGAATGTATACAATGGTGAATGCATGGAACAGCTAGTTTGAGATGATTTCTGCATGAACTGAGAACATGTTTAGCCTCAATATGGAATGAATTAGCATTGTTTTTGATCTGGAAACAGTTTGAAACATTTGTTACAAGCTGAAGTGTTTTCATATAGGATGCAAGAAAGAAGAGAGGGTAAAAATCAAGGCCATTGAGGTTGGTAGAGGCTATGGGGAGAAGGGAAAATCCTAGAAAAATTGGGGATGAGCAAGAGAGGGATACCTTGCATTGGAAATTGCTAAGGGAAGAAAAAAGGTGATCTGCACCAGGCCTTGCCTACTTATCCCATAAAATCACTCCCATAGAATATCATAACCCAGAAGCATTCCTCTTTTCTTTTCTTTTTCTGCTGAACTACAGCCAATCCAAGATGGTTTGGTAAAATGTCCAGAATCCAATGTGTTTGTTGTAGGTTTGAAACAAAATCTATGTTCTTAATTTTTTAGTTTCAGTTTATGAATAAATTCATAGTGACTTAGTTAAGCAACTGGCAACTGCTGGGTTCTGCATGTTGTCAAGAATAATAAAATACCTTATTAATGGCTAATACCATTAGGCAGCATAATGTTTTTGGAAGCTTTGGGGATATCATACTGATATTGAAAAAGAGAAATGTTGGTTTTTGTATGTAGTGTATTAGTTTGGTATGTGCTGTTTTCACTCTTCCTATATTTTGATCAGACTAATGTTTTAGACTTTTCTTTTTCTGATCAAATTAAAGGATTCAGAGGAAGGCCTTTAATATGGTGTAAATGCCACCATCCACATTGTTTTTATCAGGCTCACAGCTTTTGCGGGAGTTAAAGAAGATGGATGACAAGGCCTTGTTGGTGGAAGTGCAGCTATTAGAGAGCAAAACTTACCATGCTTTGAGCAACCTGCCAAAAGCCAGAGCAGCATTAACCTCTGCTCGAACCACAGCCAATGCAATCTATTGTCCACCCAAGTTGCAGGCAGCACTGGATATGCAATCAGGTAAGATCTTGTGCTTTTTTGTATTATGAATGCCTTGATCTTGGGTCATCACTATTTGCACAATCTGAGAAATAAAAGCCAGCATTTTCAAGTCTTGAGTGCTTGGATTATTTTAATTTGCAATATATCCTCAGCCACCTTGCTAGCTGCCCAGGACCATAAGAATTCTTGCATTCTTATAACAACCAGAGCACAAAATGAGAGAAAGATTGGCTTATAATGTCATGCAGAACAAACTAGGTCATAGAAAAAAGAGAAAGAGAGCCAGTTTAGTGTAGTTGTTAAGGTACTGGCCTAGAAACCAGGAGGCAGGGAGTTTTCTAAGCATGAAAGTTGACTGGATAACTTTGAGCCAGTCACTCTCCCTCAGTGTTTTACCCACCTATTAGGCATGTTCACGCCCTTGAGTTACCGTATTTTTTATAAGATACTCCGACTATAAGACGCACTTAGCTTTTGGGGAGGGGAAAAAAAATCTGCCTCTTGCCTCCCAGCAATTTGCCTCCTTGCAGCAAACAGCCTGGTCAGCTTCAGCACAGCCTGATTTAGCACAAGCAGCTGATTAGCGGTTGGATCTGCCTCCCGGAATACCACCAATCAGCTGTTTCAGGCTGCGGGGATCATCGACACCGCCCATCGCCGCTGCCACCTATCACCGCCTCTGTGCACTCCATTTTTGGCCTCCGTGCGCCTGGTTTTCGGCCTCCACATGTCCCATTTTCGGCCTGTTCCAGGCGGCAGGGATCGCCTATCCTCGCTGCTTGGAACGGACTGAAAACTGGGTGCACGGAGGCCAAAAATGGGGCGCACGGAGGGGGCGATAGGTGGCAGTGTCTGTGTGCAGCCGCGATCTATGCAGCCTGGAACAGCTGATTGGTGGTATTCCAAGAGGCAGATCCAACGGCCAATCAGCTGCTCGTACTAAATCAGGCTGACCAGGCTGTTTGATGTTTGCTGCAAGGAGGCAAATTGCTTAGGAGGTGGAGACCGAAGGGTTGGGGCTGGCAGGTGGGTGGGGCTTTGGCAACATTCGCTTTATAAGACGCACTAATATTTCCATCCACTCTTTTTTGGTGGGGGGAGAGTGCGTCTTATAGTCCAAAAAATATGGCATATATAAAAACAGGATAAAAATCTAATAACAATATTGCAAAAACGTTTATAAGACAGAATCACACTAAAGCAGTCTGTCTAGGGAAAATTATAGTATGTACTGTATGTTCCAAAGATTATTGAATGAAGTATGAATAGATCGTTTACAAAGTTTATTGTAGGCTGAGAATATCTGCTTTGAATGGTACAGTTAGTCTTCAAGGTACAATGGCAGTTTAGACAGAGATTGCTATTGCTAAGTAACATGATATTGTATGATTGTATTGCTAAGTGACAGCAACCATTATTAAGCAAGGAACTCATGTGACCATGACTTCTGATTACTTTGATTTTGCTTGTGAGAAGCCACAGGAAACATCAGAAATTGTGATCATGTGATTGTGCCTTGCTGCTATGTTATAATTTCAGGCAGTACTGTGGGAGCATTTTAGTGGCTAGAACTCTGAGGGTCAACATGTTATAAATCCCCACCTTAAAAGCCATTGTAAGTTTGAACAGTTGCTGAATGAATGGTGGTAACCCAAGGACTGCCTGTAATTGCTGGATTTCTTGTAGCATTTTGAAAAGAATTGCTTTATTTTATATGAATTATTGAGACAAAATAGAAACATGACCAATTCTTCAGTGATTACAAGATCAGATATGGTTTTTTAAATAAGTGTTTAGATGCAGTCATTAGCAACTAGATACAGAATTGAATAGTTAAATAATGCTCTAAATTCTAAACTTTATCCTGAATTATACATTTGAACATCTCTTGATTATTTCCTTGACATGACTTCTGTGATTTAGCAGATACTTAATATAGTTGGTGTTGTTTTGAGTCTCATTCAGTCTGCTATCAGAAAAGTTGGTGAAACTTTAAATATTGGAACAAATTATAGCTACTATTTTGCATGAATATATGAAAATGAATTTTATGAAGATTAGAAAAATTTTAGCTATATGCATAAACTTAATTTTTCTTGCCCTACCCCACAACAGGATAGATAAGAAAGTTCAAAAATTTTCTGCTTGGAGAAATAAATAGGATTTGGCAACAGTGTTTTCCCTTATCTTGTTCTCCAGGTACCTCTGTTATATTTAGACCTCTTTTTTATTTCCCCTTTAATAGGTATTATCCATGCAGCAGAAGAAAAGGACTGGAAGACAGCATATTCTTACTTCTATGAGGCATTTGAAGGTTATGATTCTATTGACAGCCCCAAAGCCATCACTGCGTTGAAGTATATGCTGCTATGCAAGATCATGTTAAACTCGTACGTGATTTTATTGCATCACATAGGGAATGCAACATGTACTTGTTTCCTTTTTTTACATCTGCACAGAAGACAGTTGCTCTGATCATACCACAGGCTGCAGTTTGTTAAACTCTTGTATGAATAAATTGATTTTCAAATCCTGATGGTGGCTGAAAAGATATGAACACGAAGGAGGAAAGGGGGCGAAAAATAAAAGCCAAGAAAGGGAGCAAAGAAGGGTAGAATGTTTGCCTTTGTGTCCCATTTTGTTGTAGAGTTTCAAAGTTGTGTCCGACCCATCGTGACCCCATGGACAACATTCCTTCAGGCTTTCCTGTCCTCTACCATCCTCTGGAGCCCATTTAAGCTCACACCTACTACTTCAGTGACTCCATCCAGCCACCTCATTATCTGTCGTCCCGTTCTTCTTTTGCCCTCAATCTTTCCCAGCATTAGGCTCTTCTCCAGTGTGTCCTTCCTTCTCATTAGGTGGCCAAAGTATTTCAGTTTCATCTTCAGGATCTGGCCTTCTAAAGAGCAGTCAGGGTTAATCTCCTCTAAGACTGACCAGTGTGATTGCCTTGCAGTCTAAGGGACTCGCAGGAGTCTTCTCCAGCACCATAATTCAAAGGCCTCAATTCTTTGGCACTCAGCCTTCCTTATGGTCCAACTTTCACAGCCATACATTGCAACTGAGAACACCATAGCCTTGACTATACGCATTTTTGTTGGCAGGGTGATGTCTCTGCTTTTTAGTATGCTGTCTAGATTTGCCATAGCTTTCCTCCCAAGGATCAAGCGTCTTTTAATTTCTTGGCTGCAGTCCCCATCTGTGGTGATCTTGGAGCCCAGGAAAATAAAATTTGTCACTACCTCCCATTTCTTCCCCATCTATTTGCCAGGAATTGAGAGGGCCAGATGCCATGATCTTAGTTTTCTTAATGTTGAGTTTCAAGCCAACTTTTGCATCTCCTTCACCCACATCAAGAGGCTCTTTAGTTCCTCTTCACTTTTTGCCATCAGAATGGTATCATCTGCATATCTGAGGTTGTTGGTATTTCTACCGGCAATCTTAACTCCAACTTTTGATTCATCTAGCCCCGCCTTTCTCATGATGTGCTCTGCATATAAGTTAAATAGGCAGGTGACAGTATACAGCCTTGACGAACTCCTTTCCCAATTTTGAACCAATCAGTGGACCATGTCCAGTTTTCACCGTTGTTTCTTGACCCGCATATAGGTTTCTCAAGAGAGAAATAAGGTGGTCTGGTACTCACATCTCTTTAAGAACTTGCCACAATTTGTTGTGATCCACACAATCAAAGGCTTTAGCATCGTCAACAAAGCAGAAGTAGATGTTTTTCTGGAACTCCCTAGCTTTGTCCATGATCCAGCGTATATTGGCAATTTGATCTCTAGTGCTCTGCCTCTTTGAAATCCTGACTGTACTTCTGGTAGTTCTCGATCCACATATTGCTGGAGCCTAGCTTGTAGGATTTTAAGCATAACTTACTAGCATGTGAAATGAATGCAATGGTGCGATAGTTTGAAGGTTCTTTGGCATTGCCTTTCTTTGGAATTGTGTCTAATTTAGATTTCTTCATATTGGAATTGCATTATCACTGGCAAAATATTACTTTTTTCAGTAACTTTTCTCCGCTCTAAGAAACATAGGCGTTGCTTGATAGAAGCAAACCCTTAAGAGTGAAAAGGCCACTATATTTGAGCTCCTTGCCATCTAACAGAATTAAATGTCTTATAGCATGCTTTCCTAGTCAAAATATGATTTGGTCTGGGAAGTCTCCGTTAACTATTGAGATAGCTGAAGGTTCTTGAAATATAATTTGTTTACTTTTCATTTCTGACAGCTAAGAGAAAGCAAAGGTTCTCTTGGTTTTTCTTCTGCATGATGAATAGTATTTGAAAAAGGAAGCCCTAGAAACATTTTGTCCAATCCCTTATATCAATGCTGTTATTTTGTTCTTGATGTCAGAACATCTGGTTTGTAGTTCCATGTATATTTCCATGTATAACTCTGGCATTTCCAGTGGCTACAAGCAAAAGTTACTCTTTATGTCTGGAGTCAAATATATTCAAATAGCTGGTTTCTTTTTTTTCTTGATATTTGGCATTCCCTTAAAGCATTTCAAATATATTAATATAAAATCGATAGTAGAATGCTATTTTTCTGGAAAGCAATGATTATATGGTGAGGTGCTTTCGTAGCCTGAATTCATGGACTCAATAAATCAATATTTCTATGCTTTTTTACAGACCTGAGGATGTGCAGGCATTGGTGAGTGGGAAGCTTGCATTGCGGTATGCAGGCAGACAGGTATAAAAATCCTGAACTACTATTTTTTGTTTCTGAAAAGTTTTCCAATCCTAGCTGACTCCTGTTAAAAAAAAGTTTCTTAATCCTGTTCAAAACAGTTATCTACTAATTTGTTCTACTCCCAGAGTATTTTATTATATGTTTTTTTATGCATCCTGGGTGGTTTGGGAGCCAGTCAGTTGGCATGTGTTGCCACCTGAATGCAGAAAGATGGGTCAGCAGCATTAATGATGTGATTCATCAAAATGGGGTTATGATCTTATGTCGTTGGATTAGTGTCTTTGAGCCAATTGAACTGGAAGGCCAATGGCCTTGATTGTATTTGGTGTTGATGCATCAGTTTCCTTTTGTCCCCTTTCCTGGTCTGAATCAGAGAAGACAAGATGGATCAGATCTCGTAGAGATTGGCAAGATTAGAGCAAATTAGACCACTTTGGACTTGCTAAAGTGTGAAGTGTTTCTCTGCTTTGATGAGGGAGTTAAATTGTAGGGCTCTTGAGATTTATAAAGGCTTTCTGCATTGTTGTCAAATTCAAGGATACCAAGTCAGTGTTTTGGCGGCTGCACCCATTATTTCTAGCTTTTAAATTCATTGTATTCTCAGTATTTCTTGCTCACAGTTAGGTCCAAAAGAATTAATTATTACTCTTTTTAAGGCCTCATCTGTAATGTGTTTTTGACATTAATTTGGGAGAATTATTTCAACTTTGTCTTGACAAGAATGCTGGGGTTACTGGTTGCCATGGTTTTTATAATTTGGCATGCTGCCCTTGGCATTGGGCAAGATAATTTCTGCTCAAGGTAATGGATTGAATGCACTCCTTTTTTCATCCTGAAAAATGCATAGTTGATATATCTGAAAAATGCCCCTTAGCGCCCAAAACATGGAAGGAATTGTAATTGATTAAATGACAACAAAATAATTTGATATCCTGTCACAGTTGGATATTTTGAACAGCAAACAGCACTTTGAAAGATAGTGGCTAAATGCTAGAATATAGTAATAGATTTTCTAGTAAGCCAGCACCCACTATTAATTCTATTAAAGTGTAACTTTAACAGCTTGATTCATTTGAATTGTATAAAACTGTCTGTTTAGATTTCTTTTTTGTCTGATGTGATGCTATATGATCTTGCTTTATTTGACTGCTATTATTAGTCTTAACTTGATTTCCCAATAGTTTCCTTTCATGACTAGCTATGAGCTGTCCATTGCTAAGTGGCAGTCTTTTAAGCTACTGTGGAAACTGCTAAACTATTTTGGCCAAGAGTTTCAAAAGCTGTTTTTTAAGGAGTCCACATTCTTGTTTATAGATGATTAATATTCGAAGATAGAAATTACTGTTTGTGCAGTCAGTCGGCATCATCTGACAACAAGGTCTGTTCCAATTCCTTTGAAGATTGTTTAACTTTCTCCTCCCTCATTGAGGATGTATGAATTGTTGCTTCAGGATGAAAGCTAAGGAAGCATTCTGATCACCTGTTTCATTGTTTATAAGAGGAAGACAGCTCTAGAAATGCTTGCCTTTTAAATTCTGTTTCCAAATCCCAATTCAGATGGTCATATATATATTTGAGGTGTGAATAAAGTAAGTAGATTTGTCTTGTCAGCTTTATTTACATTTTTCTTGTCCAGCATAATCATTTTGTCTTCTTGATGATTTAGGTAAAATCTGGACTTGTTCTATTGCATAGGGGAGGGGATTTTGTCTTTTATCTTGAGAGGTTAAACTGGATTAAATTCAGTATTTCAGGTTATTACAGCTATCTAATCTTCAAGGGATAGTTAACGCTGAGTAGCAGATTTAAATAAAATAAGGATAATGTAGATAAAATGAGAAATACACCAAGCAAATAGATTGTCCTGTTGGCTCACCAGACCCAGTTTCCTACTTCCAGTCCTAGTTTGCATTTCTGTATTTTAACGAGTTTAGATCCCAATGGATGGATTTGAGTTGCATTGACTACTTGGATGTTTTCAGGTACTTCATTATAACAGCTTAAATCTCTGTTTCCATGTTGAAGTTATTTTGTCTGGATAGTGTTTTTCGAAAACATACCTGAATGCTTCTGTGATTTAGCAACTGTGTGAGTTAAATGAGGGTAGAAGAATTAAAGCAGTCTTAGTATTTTGATCAAGTATCCTTCCTGAATTACATTCTATCCAACTAAATCAATTTTCTCATATGAGAACAATACAAGTAATATTACTATCTAAAGGTTCAGAAGAATGTAAGCATTGGCTCTACTGTTTTACAGACAGAAGCACTGAAATGTGTAGCTCAAGCCAGTAAGAATCGATCACTGGATGATTTCAAAAAGGTAAGCAGCTATAATAAGGAAAATGGGTTGAATATCTTTGGATTAGGTTAATTCTTAGTCTTAGAAAAGGCACTTCTACTGAAAAGAAAAAAAGGCAGAGATGATCTTCAAGATACACTTGCTGAAGTCATTTGAGAATAGTCTTAGACAAGATGGACTGGGCTGATTAGAAGGCCACATTTTCAGTTGTTTTAACTCAAAAGTCTGATTTCTTCAGAAGATGCATTTTAGGTTGCAGACTTTTCTTCACTGAAAGTCAGAAAAATCAATAACTTGGATCCTGTTATTGTATGATAAGTCAAAGCATGTGACAGTGAAAATATTATGAAGATAAACCAAAGCCAAGCTAGAAAAACTGTTGGAACAGAAAGAAAATTGTTAACTTTTGTTGCTGGGAAATAAAGTACCATGTTCAAATATTTCCTTCTTCAATTTTGAAAATTGTCTATCTCTGTATATAGGTATATCTTGGGAGAGTGTTGAATATCTTGATTTGCACAACCAATCAGAATTAGGGCTTATTTACAAAATTAAATTTTAGTTTGATTAGGGCTACTTCTGTATGAGAAGCTATTTGGATCCAAAGTGGAAATGATGCTTTTAAGAAAGTGTGGGAATGCTTGCTATCCCTCTTGAATCTCCATAAAGAGACAGCAACAGATTCGGTGAGCATACCTACACTCCCTCCAAGGCACTATTTTTGCTTCAGATCTGAACAAAAATGCATCACTACCTAGGAATACCATATGGTTCTGCAAGAAACGAAAAGACCAAGTGCCTAATGGATGCTCATAGGTCTGTGTATTTTTAGTGAATGTTATTTTCATTAGTCAGATAATAATTTCAGTCCTATATATAATTTAAAAAGAATTAGTTTTTAATCATATCATATATTCTAAAACTAGCCATGAATGATCTGTAGGGTCGGTGACCGGGATCAGAGGTTTAGTCTTCCTAGCTTTTGGACTCGTGCTGGAGCCCATTCTCAGGGAACTTCTCTCTACTGGAAAAAAAAATATATTCCAGTAGAAAAAAGTTCCCTGAAGATGGGCTCCAGCACAAGTCCAAAAGCTTGGAAGGCTAAACCTCTGGCCCCAGTGACCGACTCAGATTAGATTTGCAACATTATCCTAACTTCAGGTAACCTAGTCAGAATGGTAGTGAAATAGCCTCCTGCATTCAGTAATGATTGAACTTGATCTGCTACAGGCACTGAAAGATTATAAAATGGAACTCAGGGATGACCCCATCATCAGCACACATTTGGGCAAACTGTACGATAACTTATTGGAACAAAACCTCATCCGGGTTATTGAGCCTTTCTCCAGAGTGCAGGTAAAATGTTTCTGTAGAGCTCTACCCATGTCTCTCTTCCCATCAAACTATATGAAAAGCTTATTTTAAAACATTGGCATTTTCACATAAAAGTAATCCAAGATTTGCTTTAAATCTTTTAAACCTCTGTCTTGTTGAACAAGTTAGAGTCTCTAATCATGTCTTATTTGGCCAATTCTGATTTGCCTTCCTTCTGCTTCTTTTGGATGGAGTACAAAACCAAACTGGGCTAAACTATTATTGTGGCCTCAAACAAAATGACAAGCCCTGGTTAAAACAGGGAAGGATCTGTAAATGTAGAGCACTGTATAGTGGTTTATTGTATTGAAAAAAAATCAATCATGGTTTCTTTTCTTATATTGTATATTTATTTGATTGATTTGGTCATCATGCTAAACATAGTATGGCATAGTATTTTAGAAGAAAAGCTATATATGCATAAATAAAATAAAATAATTTTGTTTAAGCCAGGCCATTTTGAAATTTTCTGTACACAATTTAGGACTAGAGTAGTACAGAAGGAATTACAGGGTAGAATGAATTGTGTGAGATTGTTCCAAATCTTGAACAGAAGCTTTGAATATCAGGTCAATGCATGGATTTAGTTTTTTGTTCTCCATCTCTGGACTTGCTCAATCTTATCAAAAGTGAGGTCTTCAAAGTATTTCAAATGGATAGTTGATCACACAGTTGATAAGATTATTTCAAGATAGGGAGATCTTTTTTTTTTAGAGAACGCTGATATGGGTGGAGAGTCTTAATATTTTTTTCTATCAAATTAATAAAAATGTAATTACCAAAATGACCTTGTGTTTCATTATGGAGATAAACTTCTGTCAAGTGTAAATCAAAAAATCTGGAAGAGCTAACATCAAAGTTAAAATTATATAGCGAATAAGGAAGGTAAACTTGACAGATCCATTGTAATATCCATTAGCAAGGAGAAAGCATATATTAAATCTACAACAAGCAGAAAATACGTGGAAGAGAGTCAGACAAATACCTCCCTAATTTACAAGAATATAAAAAGGCAATGAGGTATAGTACGATCAAATGTGTAAGACTTTATTATTATAGCCACTCTTAATAAAAGTTGTTTTAGCCTTCCTGTGGAGTAAATTCTTGGCCTGGTCTATCTGGTAAGGCTGATAATTTCACACAACCAGTTGTGTGAATACTGTGGTAGAGGCAAATAGTGTGCAGATTAACAGATAAATTACTCGATCTCATTAGCACTTCCTCATTGTGGCCCCACCTTTTTTTCTTTTGCAGATTGATCACATATCTAGCCTTATCAAGTTATCAAAGGTAAGAACTTAAATATAGTTGCCTCCATAATGCTATTTTCAGTCATTTTTTTTGTTTCAATGTCAGTTACAGTTGTGAAAAAAAATCACATTTTCTTCAGCAACAGAAGTGATTTAGTAAGAAATTCAATTAAATGAAAAGAAAAAAGAACCTAGTAAGCCTGAAATACTATAACCACACACTTGTAGAAATAAGCTGTGTTGCTAAGCAGATATTCATGGGTTGAACTGTAAGGATTTTGGCAACTGTTTCTTTAAAATAAGTAATAAGTGGAAAAATAATTTTTCAAGGGAAAAAGGGAAAGCATTGTTCTAAGCAAGGAGCATTCTCTCACTTGAATGTTTCTTGGTTCAATTTCAGGCAGATGTGGAAAGAAAGCTCTCTCAGATGATCCTGGACAAAAAATTCCATGGTGAGTCAATTCTCAAGAAAAGAGTTTGTTTCTGCCCTTTGTAATGTTTAATGGTATTTCTTTCTGAATAAATATGATGTACTTCAACAAGCATTAACAATATAATATAGATTGAATTATATTGAGGAATTCCCACAACTTCTAGGGTTTTTCTTTTAACTTTATCTTTAAAAGTTGTGCATTTGGAATCTATATAGTTGGGGTATAATTTTTATTTATTAAATACATAATCCAAGCTACTCTACTTGCTCTACTCCTTTGAAGTCTGTCAAAATTAAAGTGGAACATTCTGCGTTGGAAATATAAGTTGTCCAACAATCTTAATTGAAACGTTTCTCTCATTAGGGATTCTTGACCAAGGGGAAGGTGTCCTGATTATTTTTGATGAACCACCTGTAGACAAAACATACGAAGCTGCTCTGGAGACCATTCAGAATATGAGTAAAGTAGTGGATTCATTATACAACAAAGCCAAGAAGCTAACATAGGTGAGGGGGTTCTTACAGCCCATGGTTAAAGCTGTAACAGATTTTACAGAAGGATTGTGCTAATGAGTGATATGCCTCCATCTTTTTTGTTCCCCTTGCAGAGTTGAAAACTGTTGGCTGTTTGGAGCGTTGGTGCGTGAAACCTTTGGGGGGTGGAACAAAAGGCTTAGAAGATGGTGGGGTTTTTTTGGGTTCCCCACGCCCCTTTTGCTCTCCTTCTTACTCAAAAAGTTTAAGACAGCCTTTCCCAACTAGGTGGCCTCCAGATGTGTTGGAACTACAGGTCTTTGAATTCCTAATCAACATGGCCAGGGATTCTAGGATTTGTAGTCCCAATATATCTGGAGTCCACCAGGGTACGGAAGGCTGTTTTAAGACTTCCTCATCTGATCCATCTTGTCTATACAATTGTGTGTTCCAGTTTCCATGTAACCTTTTACCTGCTGAACTTTGTACTGGGATGGGGAAATAATGTTTTTAAAAAAATGTTTCGGGGGTGGGGGGGAAGGGAAGCAGTGACAGCATCCTAAATAAAAGGAGTGAGGCGTATGCTACCTTTAAAAATGAACTAACTTGCTTTTCATTTTTTTGAAGGTGGCAAAGGGATAGGCCAAGATGTCTTTTAAATCACAAGAACCCAGCCACACAAAATTCCTGCATAGAAGTTATTTCTTGTGTGCATTGTGTCCAACATGATTGTCCACAGATGTACATGCACTGGGTAATCAAAATTGATTACTGCATCTAAGCATGTGCCCAGGTAGCAAATGTTCATGAGTGCATGTTGGTTTCCCACAAATTCTCTCCATAGCATTGTGTTCTATGTAGGAATTTTGTCATCTGTAAAGGATAAAATTAGAAATTGGGAACTATATTAACTTTGTGTTCAGAATTCAGGAGTCACAGTGGCTTAAGCCACATCAATCTTCACATTTATTGAAGAATCAGTAAAAAAATATTACAGGCCTCTGTCATCCTTAAGTGCCCCATCTACAATTCTAAGGCCTTATCACATGGGGCCTGCTTAAAATACAGTTTTCCATAACAGTAAAAGGGCAGAAAATAGCCACTCTTGAACAGTGGTACTCAAGGTTTCCTGATTCTGTACTGCATGCTTTTTTTTTAAAGGCTAGAATGTACTTGCCTTTTAATTTTGCAAGATATGCCATTGAAAGTACAATTGAGCTTCTGTTCCTAATTGTTGATTTCTTTAAAAAACAGTAGATGGGTTTTGACGGAAGGCTGGTTTGGGTCATCCAGAGGTATTTTTAACCTTTGTTCCATTCCCTGAGCATCAAGAATAAAGCTGCCCTTTGAGGGTGAGGGCATGGCTGCATATTACACTACCCATGTGGCTGCTATCTGAAACTGCATTCTTCTGTTACTGTGCCAGATACCTAAGGGGATTTACTGAAGAACAGATTTCCTAAAGTTTACCATACTGTCATTTCAGCAGTGAATTTCCTCATAGTCTGTCTTAAGGATCAAGCAACTAGTTGCTCCAATCCCAAATTAATCTGACTACTAGATATAATGGTGGAGCAAATAATAATTATTGAATTTTCTGGCAGCCTGTCTTTTGCAATGGTAGGAGGGATCCCTCCTGCTTCACTATTACTTCCAGAAAACAGTTATTGGCCATAAACATTTCATCAGGGAGAGGGGAAACTTTTCAGAGGCAACCCTGCAGCAAAAGTAAAGCAGCCTTCTAACTCCTGGTGCCCACAAATTATCTTGGATTTCAACTCCAGTATTTCCAAACTGGCATGGTCTGAGGAGCCTGGGGGTGGGGTGGGGTGGGGGGGAATCCTAGAATGAAGGAGACTGCTATAAATGATTTGCCTCTTAAAACTGTCTCTGTTCAAATCTAGAGGAATTTTAGAGTGGTGGTTTTGTGTAGGAGAGACGGCACTCTTCACCCTGGTGTTTTGTCATTGAATAATGAAGTTATATTTAAGGTGTTGCTTGACATATGAGTAGTGTAACCTTCCACATCATTGCCCTCATCTTCCATTTTCGTTCTCTGCTTTCTCATAATTATTTTGTAAACTTGCTTCTCCTACACCACAAAATATTTTTGCATACGCATGACATCTCTTAACTGGCTGTATCTACCCCTTTTTTCATGCTGCTTTTCTCTTTATTTTTTTCTTTTGTGTACTTAGCATTTTAAAAGTTTCACTCTGTGTCAGCCAATTCAAATGTTCTGGGGAGAGGAGGGTTTGGGTTTTTTTGTTTTTTTGGTCTTGGGGGAGGGTTTGGCACCATGAATTTCAAAATGTACAAATGGTTCACGCTAACACACACCAGGTATATCTGATGTTCAGATGGCATACAAATAAAAATATTCTTTTTCAAAAAGAACCTGTCTGTTGTCATTGCCTACAGAGGCACAAATCTAAGCTCTTGGGAGTATCAGTGGCATGGTGACTCAGTCCCTATAATTGTTAATCTCCATAATACAAGTTACTTTAGTAAGATTGTTCTCTTTATGATTATTCATTACTAAAATCAGCCAATCAGATTATTGACTCCATCCTACTTCATGGGATCTCGCTGGGTCTTGTTGTCCGAATATCGAAGCATTTTATTGTACCTTGTCAACAATAGGACAATCTTCTGGAGAGAACCTACCGAGTATCTGAATACGTTAAAAAGTGAGCATTTTGAGCTGTAAAGTCTTAATCAGCGACACCAGTCATGTACTTGCAAGTTGCCACTTTGGGCCTCTAATCTTACACAAATTCAGTAAATAGCCATAGGTTAGCATTTATCCTTACATTCTATCTTCTTTTGTATAGAGTCTGTAAAGAATTGTTGATTGCATATAAGGTGCAATATATTTGAAGAAACTATATCAGAAGTAAGCATTAATTCCAAAACATTGTTTAGCGGAAAATAGCTAAAGGCAGGGGTGTCAAACTCACGGTTTTGTCACATGATGTAGTGGGACTTTTGCCCCTTCACTAAACGGGACATCGGCATGGCCAGTGTGTGACGCACCCAGCCTGCAGGCTACAGCCCTGACTAAAGGGATGATGCTATCAATGTTGTGGAAAACGTAAATGGCTTCTCTAGAATTTATCAAATGTGTAGCCTGTGGAGATGATCCAAGTGCAGAGTTGGATCAGGGATTATTTTTAAAAAATGGAAAGTCCTCTATGAAAATTATTCAGTTTATAGAATTTTATAGTTTTACTTACATGCTTTGTCTTTATATATTTTGTTTCAGAAGAAAACTTTAACACCAACCTGTAATACTTAAAAGTGACTTATTTACATTTTGAGATTTTTATTATCTCCGTCCTTTCATGTTGAGGTACTTCAGAAATGATCTAGCTATAATGCAAATATTTATTTATAATTATAAATAATTAAATTTTTCTATAGGATCATAGCCTGTCCTTGTAGTCTTAATATCAGTGCCAGTTTTTCATATCAGCTATGTATTAAACTATGACAGTTGCATCTACATTTTACTACTCCACCTTAAAACATGTATCTTCTTACTTAAAGCTATATAAATAGGAATTATCAAGGATGTTTATAATAGGCATATATATATATAAATAGAAGGGGAATTGCAAAAAAGCTTTACTCGGAACAGCTTACGACCTGTGACAATACCTCTAACACCATCAAATATCCAATCTGCCTATCCCAAATCCTTGGGAAACTCAATAGGCGGACAAAAATGCCAAATCCAGTTTGAACATTTTGCTGACTGGAACGAACCATAATAGAAGGGATATGTACATTGATAGGCTTATATCTGGTAAGCTTCACATTTGCTTTTGAAGACTCATCAAGTCTATGTGTGTCATATGGTACATGTTTCCTTCAACATAAATGCAGAAACTAATGGAGAAAAAAGATCCTTGTATTGTGGGTTCCTTGCTTTCTGCTTGTTTGTTTTCTAGCAGACGTTTCATTACCAAACTAAATAACATCTTCAGCCTGAAAATGTTACCTAATTTGGTAATGAAACATCTGCAGCAAATAATGTAAGTTCAGAGAGCACTAAGAACCCCATAATTCAACCTGAGCTACAAATATTCTCTTCTATTGATGCTTATATTTGAAGTACAGCTGAAGTATAAATAGAAAGAGGGCTGAATGTAATGTTGGCTCTTTTTTTCAGGAAATCTTGCCTAACTTCCCTGTTTTCCTATATCACCTGTTTTATTGTTTCCTATTTTCATAAATAACACTATTTTAATGAGCCCTTTCCCCAGATTTAAATCCTCAATTTAAAAGTCTTGATCTAGTGGTTAAGGCACCAGACTATCTATTTTGTTAAAACTGCAGAAAAAGTAATGTTGAACATAATTCAGTATCAAAATTTATGCAACTTAAGCAAGCTTCTTCACAGCATTTATGGGAGTCAGCTATGTATTATTGGTTGCAATATCTGAAGATTTTATTTATTATTTATTTATATCCCATCTTGATTATATTTATGAATAACTCAAGGTGCCGAACATATCCAATAGAGCTTCCTCCTATTTAACTAAAACAGCTGACCCCATGTCATGGTGGTTTTCATGGCTAAGGCAGGACTAGAACTCAGTCTCCCGCTTTCTAGTCTGGTGCCTTAACTACTAGATCAAACTGGCTCCTATATATCTTGTGAGGAAGGATGAATTATTGGGATTTCTAGTTTATCAAGATTAGAACAAATGTGAAAAGAATCTTATTGAATATAACCATTTCCATGATAGAAAAAAAGTCTCCCGCTACTATTGGAATCTGTCAATTCCACATTATAAAGATTTTGTTACAGCTTGCTCCTTTTAAATGTTAGCAGTGTTCAGAAATCCCCATAGGCAATTCTGTGAAGAATTCTGGATATAAAAAAAGCCTGAATCTGTTCTAATGGGGGTTATGCTCAATGGTGGTTCTGGAGAACACTGTGCTTTGTGTTGGTAATCCATGCTGAATATTTTTCACTTTTTATGGACTGATAATTGGACAGGATTCATGGAGAAACACATGTACATGTTTAGTTTCCCTGAACTTCCTGGGAGAAGTTCTTTCAAATGGATCTTTCCTAGCCCTAGGAAGTATTGACCAAAAAAAAAAAAAAAAAATTGAAAAGGCTTGCTCAAATTTTGAATACTGTAGCTACTGAAATACATATTTTTTTCAAAAGTGTATTTTTAACATACATATATGGTATTTTACAAAATTAAGAGATAGAAGTCCTTGTCCTAAAGGGTTCACAAGCAGTGGGATGAAGCAGGGAGATAAGTAAAATAAAACTAAACATACCAGAATAAACACAATGAGTTGTTTTACAACTGGACAGTCTTGTCCATCGATTTTGTTAATAGTGGCTTCCTGAAACTGAAAGAAAAGTTATTTTCCTATTTTCGGTCATGTGATTCTTGCCATTAAGAATATTAAGTAACTTGGAACCTTTCGTGTTCTATAATAAGCTACAGCAGTACAAGATAGGGATAAAAGCAATTCAGCATTCAGAAGATAGATTAGGGTTGGAATATAATATTCTAATATAGGAAAACTACTGCAGGAGTGAATTGGAAAGGAATACTGGCCAGATTTTTGTAAAGGAAGTTTCCTCAATGGGAGATTAAGAACAATTGGAGAGTAATATACAGTATGTCCAGGGGTGGGTTCTACTTACCTTTACTATCGGTTCACAACGGGAGCGTGCGCACTTCTGCGCATGCACAGATTGTCAATTACGATGTCCAGTCGGCCTCCCACCGCTTTTACTACTGGTTCGCAAGAACCGGACAGAACCAGGAGCACCCTACCACTGAGTATTGCACAGAAATGAGTACACCCCCTCACATTTTGTAAATATTTAAGTATATCTTTTCATGTGACAACACTGAAGAAGTGACACTTGGATACAATGTAAAGTAGTGAATATACAGCTTGTATAACAGTGTAAATGTGCTGTCCCCTCAAAATAATGCAACATACAGCCATTAATGTCTAAACTGTTGGCAACAAAACTGAGTACATTCCTAAGTGATAATGTCCATATAGGGCCCAAAGTATCAATATTATGTGGCCATCATCATTTTCCAGCACTGCCTTAACCCTCTTGGGCATAGAGTTCACCAGAGCTTCACAGGTTGCCACTGGAGTCCTCTTCCACTCCTCTATGATGATGTCATGGAGCTGGTGGATATGAGACCTTGCACACCTCCTTTCAGGATGCCCCACAGGTGCTTAATAGGGTTTAGGTCTGGAGACATGCTTGGTCAGTCCATCACCTTTATCCTCAGCTTCTTTAGCAAGGCAGTGGTCGTTTTGGAGGTGTGTTTGGGGTCATTATCATGTTGGAATACTGCCCTGCGGCCCAGTCTCCGAAGGAAAGAGATCATGCTCTGCTTCAGTATGTCACAGTACATGTTGGCATTCATGGTTTCCACAATGAACTGTAGCTCCCCATTGCTGGCAGCACTCGTGCAGCCCCAGACTATGACATTCCCACCACGGTGCATGATTGTAAGAAAGATACACTTGTCTTTGTACTCCTCACCTGGTTGCTGCCACACATGCTTGACGCCATCTGAACCAAATAAGTCTAGC
Source organism: Pantherophis guttatus (assembly GCF_059756535.1). NCBI lineage: Eukaryota > Metazoa > Chordata > Lepidosauria > Squamata > Colubridae > Pantherophis > Pantherophis guttatus. The sequence continues at coordinate 55,624,386 of NC_142066.1, forward strand.
TTGGTCTCATCAAACCACAGGACATGGTTCCAGGAATCCATGTCTTAAGTCTGCTTGTCTGCAGCAAAGTGTTTGCGGGCTTTCTTGTGCATCATCTTTAGAAGAGGCTTCCTTCTGGGACAACAGCCCTGCAGACCAATTTGATGCAGTATGTGGTGTATGGTCTGAGCACTGACAGGCTGACCCCCCCCACCCCTCCAATCTCTGCAGCAATGCTGGCAGCACTCATAGTCTATTTTCCAAAGCCAACCTCTGGATATGACACTGAACACTCAACTTCTTTGGTTGACTATGGCAAGACCTGTTCTGAGTGGAACCTGTCCTGTTAAAACACTCTATGGTCTTGGCCACTGTGCTGCAGCTCAGTTTCAGGGTCTTGACAGTCTTCTTATAGGGCCCTAGGCCATCTTTATGTAGAGCAACAATTCGTTTTTTCAGATCCTCAGAGAATTCATTGCCATGAGGTGCCATGTTGAACTTCCTGTGACCAGTATGAAAGCGTGAGAGCGATAACACCAAATTTAACACACCTGCTCCCCCTTCACACTTGAGACCTTGTACCACTGGGTCACATTACACCAGGGAGGGAAAACAGCTACTTGGGCCCCATTTGGACATTTATCACTTAGGAGTGTACTCACTTTTATTGCCAGCAGTTTAGACATTAAGGGCTGTGTGTATCGTTATTTTGAGGGACAGCACATTTACACTGTTATACAAGCTGTATACTCACTACTTTACATTGTAGCCAAGTGTCATTTCTTCAGTGTTGTCGCATGAAAAGATATACTTAAATATTTACAAAATGTGAGAGGGTGTACTGTGATATACTGTACATGTTGCACAGAATATGACATACATATGGAAAATATGACTAGTTTTTTCCCCCTAACTACTTGTATATTCTTTATATTATTCATGTTGTCTTATATTCTTGTATGGACTGCACCAATAGAGGCTAAACCAATTTTGTTATATACATGATGTACAATGACAATAAAGGCTTTGAAACTTGTAATAAGAAACCTTACCCACTATGGACAATAGTAAATCACTGTGTTCTGCAGTATGGCTATTGATTTTTACAGCTGTGTATGGTCTTTAACATTAGACTCTCAGTGCCAGCTGCTTTGGACCAATAATGGGAGTATGATCATACTGTTGAGCTTTTCAAAGATATTTGCTTGACCACTCTGAGAGCAAAAGGCTAAATTAGAAGAGTTTTCTAATTTAATAGTAGTTGCTCAGATTTCAAGAAGCAAAACCAGAATCACAAATAGCATAAATCTTGCCAAGTTTGCTTCTCAATAGTCTCTTCATTTTTGCTTGCCTTCCTTGGGCTGTTGTGATTTTGTTACTGCATCTTGATAATTCATAAACTAAATCTGCTTTGGCAGAATTTTGTGGTGGAAAATATAAATATTGTAATAAAAATCGAGAAGACTAACTCGGTCTTTGCCTCTTTTAGTGCCCTCCGCTTTTTTCCTGATAGGAATCTAAGCAGGGCTAATCAATAGGCGCGCTAATCAGGGCTTACTTATATCAGAAGGCTACTGGAATCTTTTAACACCCAATTGTTTTTGGTAAAAATGTGAAGGAAGAGATCAGTTGGCTCCCATTAAAAGTTTGCTGAAGAGAGCCATTTTAACCATCTGCCGCTAGAGGGAGAATTTTGGGGTCTACTTTGGTAGAACGCGCCTCTACCATGGCTGCTTCGAGGGAGACCCGAAGATGCTGATGTCCTTTAATGCAAATTGGTTTAGCGACGTGGGTTTATAGAAATAATGCATTTTGTTCCTCTAGCGTTGCCCTTTTCTGCCTCCATAGCTGGGAGATTAGCTGTATTAGCTTGAGGGCCCGGTGAGGCGAGGTTATCCAGCAATTTTGCGAGATGTGTCTTGAAAGGATGATGGCGCGGCCGCAAGGTACATGCACTCAGCGACGCACCGTCAAAATGACGTCTATTTCCTCCCTTCCTTCAAAAGGTGGCAAAGATTTGAGGAACCTAAAGCCCTTCCATTCCTTGGCACGTGATTCCTCCCGTCCTCCTCTCCCTTTTCCAATGTTATATGTACACATGCACCTACATCCTAAAATGGATATAGCTGAACATGCTATATATCCTACCTCGGACACCCAATGCCCATTCCCTCTTCGCTTGACCCAGTTAGGGCTCTACTATTGTCTTCCCACTCTCTGAGATAGCCTTCCTCCGCTGTGCGCCCACCACCACCACTTTTGCTAACTGAGGATAATAGGAGTTGTAGTCCAGCACATCTGGAAAGCGCCGACTTGGATAAAGAGCCTGGCCTTTCAAACGTGCAGCCCTGGCAAAAATTCTGAAGCTCGCCCTATTTTGGAAAGGAATTAAGAATAAGCTAATAACACTCCCCGAACGGGAATCCGTGGGCTTTGAGACCCAGGGAGCTCTCCTCCCGTCTCTTGCCTCGGTTGCTATTGCTGCCCAAGACCCTCATTCCACTAGCAGGTGACTCTGCTATTTCGTCCCCCTCCTTTTTTCTCCCGGCGTCTCCTTCTCCCTTCCAGACCAAGGCTCCTGCCTGGGGGAATGGGCAAGCTGCGTCGTCCCTCTCGGCTCTCTTCCCCTCCTTTCCTCATCTACCCATCCCAGTCTTTGCAAAATCCGCGCGCTCCCTCTGCGGCTGCTTTCTGCCTTTCAGCCCAACCGAGACCTTCCGTGCCAATGGACGAAGCCACCGGAGGAGAGGTTTAACGTTTTTGCCTGCGACCTCTACAGAAGAGGACCTGCAGCTCAGCGGTGTAGAAAAGTTGCCGCTATCTTATTTTCGGCGCTCGAATATTCCAAGCCGAAACACCTGCATTGTGACTTCCTGTGATCTCGCTTTCGATCCTTCCTCTTTTGGGGGTGGAGGCGAGGGGGAAGTTAAACTGAAGCAGCTCGTCACTTCTCGCCTTCTCAAGAGCGACCACGCGTTGTCTCTCTCCGCCGCTTGCAGCGGATCAGAGGATGCACCTCCTTTTTCTGAAAAAAAGTTGCTTTGCTACCTTCGCGTGGAAATTGAACCCATCGTTTTGAACGTAGAAAAGCGCGAGGCACCACCTGCCTGGTGTTGGCCCCAAAGGAGCGGAGCTCAGCGGTCACCTCGTTGGGCGACGTTCCCTCTAGTCCGCCGCGGCCGTTATTTCTCCTGTTTCCGGTAACTCCAAACGCCAGAGCAAAGTCATGGACAACAGTCACGGCTCCTTCTTGCCTTAGAAGATTTTTTAAGCACGTGCAGGGAGTTTCTGAAACACCCCTATCTTTTTCCCGCCTGTTTTTTTTTTTTCTTTTCTTTTATGGGTGTGATTTTTCCTATAGGAGACTCTTCCTCCCCTTGAACCATTTTCTGCTTCGGGGGAAAATCGGGGGAATTTTCAACTCGCAGCCTTTTTCCAGATTTTATTTTGTAACCTTAAAAATCTGAGAATGGGTAATGCAGCCAGCAGCATGGAAATGTCTCCAGCGAAGGAGATTAAAACCCAACCGACTGCTTCTTCGCCTTTACCCCCCAAACAGCCTGCAACCCCCAAACTACCTATGCCTAATGCTGAGGAATTGGAAGAACGATTCGGACATGTTCTGGTAAGCCTCTCGGAAGCCTTCCTCAACCTTTACCTTCTACCGCGGCAAAAGCCAATTTTTAACTTCACCTTCCTTTCCCCTTCATCGTTCTAGCTACTTTGTGTTAGATTGGATGGTGGTGGGGTCTTTAACATCGAACGGATATCAAGGGTGAGGTAACCTAACAAGGGAAAGAGGTATTATGTGCAGAACAGGGAGGTTGTGAATGTAGACCATGACTGGTAATGTAATAATGTTTGAGACTTCTGTTGGTGGGTTGTATGTTACCATTAACACTTCTTATGCAGTTCTTGTGCTGAAAATCTGTAACAGGAATAAAATAGTCGAATGAACAGTATTCACAGAACCAAATTCTAAGTTAGAGGGAGGATGTGACTATGGAGGGAGGAGAGAGAAATGAGAACGGCTCCGGGTTCATTTATCTGGAGAGGTGTGTGCTCTTACATTGCCTCCATGGAGGTTAAATCTTGCTTAATATTTCCAGAAATATGTGTCTGTTGTAGACTAGAGAACAGTTTCATGAAAAGATAGTTCTCCCCTTTTTTCTTGTTTTCTTATTTGATGTTAGTAACAATAGTCAATTCCTCACTGTCCTTTTGTAACCTTGAGTGCCTAAATGAAGTTGAACTAACATCACCCATTGCCATCACCATCCAGCCCGGGGAATAATATCTGCCCGCCACCACCTCCCACCCCCCAAAAGGGCTTAGCCTATCCAAATTCTACATTCATCTCTGATGCCACTATCACAGGACTACACTGCTATGTTCCTTAAAGCTGCCTTCTTGGTTCCTCTGGATGTCTTGAGACTTCATGGTCTCTGTCTTCCTCTGCCTTCATCATTGTGGCTGAGATTTCAAGGGAATTGTAATCCTGACACAATGGAGAAAACTGGATTGAAAAAGCCTGGCCATATTTGAAGGGTTTTTTTTTTCTCCTGGATTTGGTATTTTCAGGTTCATGTTGGATTTTGTCTCTAAGGAGACAGCATTCTGAGCACTTAAGTTTAGATGTGACAAGACAAATCCCTGGCAAACCACTTTAAAGACATAGAAAATAAACTCCTTTGAGAACCATGACTGAACTTTGTACTCCATAGCTTCAGGTTTTGTTTTGTTTTGTTTTTTAAAAAAACCAAATACTAATATACTCTTATCCTATTAGTTTGCTTCAAAGCTTTATAAATCACTAATCACGTGCCTGCCACCAAAAAGAAGTTTGGCTTATTTTAAGTATCCTGAAATGAATGCTCAGCTCTCAAGAATGGAAGATGGTGGCAGAACGATGTATGATCTACAGTTCTCTATTTGAAGCTGGACTTGTGCCTCCGAATAGTTCCTACTCTTTTGTGCGTGGCATTTTGTGTAAATACATAGTTGTGGATATTACTTTTTTTTAGGACCTGCTAGAAATGGTACTTGCTTTATTATAATCAATAATTTAAATACTTACTGTGCCAGTTTGCTTGAACATTATTTTGAATAACAAAGATACCGTTGGAGAGAAGATGATGCCTATATTGAAAAAAGGATTAAGTTGAAAAGCAGGAGATATGGGTATTGTCAGCAAAGAGTGGAGAGTTGATTGAGCATTTCTTCACTTGTAGATGTTTAGAAATGTGTGCTCATAAATTGCTAAAAGCAGATTATTCTCCTTTATTTTAATAATTCTTGTAGAACCATAAAAAAAGTCAAATGTTCATTTTCATATTCATAATTGCAGGTAGTCCTTGGCTTACAACAGTTCATTTAGTGACTGTTCGAAGTTACTGAAAAAAATGACTTATCATTTTTCACACTTATGACCGTTGCAGCATCCCCATGGTCATGTGATTTACATTTGGATGCTTGAGAACCAACTCACATTTATGATGGTTGTAGTGCCCGTGAGTCATGTGGCTCCCTTTTGCGACCTTCTGACAAGCAAAGTCAATGGCGAAACCAGGTTCACTTAACCATGTTATTAATTTAAGAACTGCAGTGATTCACTTAACAAATGTGGCAAAAGTCATAAAGTGGGGCAAAACTGACTTAATATATTTCTCACTTAACAACAAAAATTCATCCTAAATTGAGGACTACCTATACTGGCAAAAACTTGTGAAACCAAAAGTAAGAGTGTAAAATGGAGAAGGCATCACTAGTTCTGGGTTTGTGTATAATAGCATAAGTTTAGACTACAACAATTAGGAATGCACTTTTCCACCTGTTTTCTATACATAGTCAGGATTTGTACGACTCTCCTGACTTCTTTCAAAAGCTATTATCCAGGTTCTGAGAATGATTCAACTTTTGATTGAAATTGCTGCATAGCTTGACCTACCATGTTCATGTTCCTGGAATATGTTCCTTTAAAAAATGGACATTGCTTAGCAAGGAAGCTTTGAAATTTGCAGTTCAGTGACCCTCAATTTCCAGACAAATAGGCAGAGAGGGGTTTATGCAGAGAAAAGGATTGGTTGTAAATTATCCTTTCCTGAATGTAAAAAACTGATTGACAAAAGGTTGAAGGAGAAAAGAAAAACAAAAGTTTTTTCTGCAAAATTGATTGTTGAGTCAGTCAGCAAGTTAGCACAATTTGTGTAATTCTGACAATTGCTCAGAAACTATCAGGTGTAACGGATAGCGAAATTAAACTTTTGACCTAAGTTTGGGCCACTTTTTTCAAAGTGTGATAATTGAGGCAATCAGCAGTCACAAGCCAAATCTGTTGTTACATTGCTTCAGTGCTCCCCCTCAATCTCCCTCACCTCCCCATTACAGCATTTTACACACAGAATAAAAAGTTTTCAGTTTCCCTCCCCCCCCCCTTTTTTTTTTTTGACATGAATGCCACATCACTGCCACTTACAGCATATAAGAAAAACAGATTGGGACTATAGCTCTGTGGAGATGCCCTTATATATGGTCCAACAATTCACATTTTTTAGATGCCATGAAATAAAAGCAAAGCACTTTGCCCTCTATACAATTCAGAAGCATTTTTTCCTAGGCAAAAGTCTGTGTGAAAGTATGGAGTATCTTAATTTGCTATCCTGCTTGCAATAGAGCAACCTGCAAATATGTTAAGATTACAGCTTCCAGAATTTTCAGCCAATATGCTAATATGATTTCTGGAATTTACAGTCCAATACTTCTGCAAAGCAAAAGGATAGAAATGCTAAATTAGAAAACAGTAATTAAAATACAGGGGAACCCAATAATGGATGTACTCTTTCCAGATACAGATCTACTCAAGCCTTGATAATAAAACATCCTGGTTAATAATAATTCTTTTCACATTCATTGCCAATCCATGGGGAGAGAGGGATTGTTTTGCTATTGAACTTGTCAGCAATTTGCTTTTGAGATAGCAGTATCTCAATTTCTCAGAACAAAATAGCCATTGGGAAAACTAGTAGTTGACTTGACTGTAATGTAGAGGGTACTTTTGTAAGTGTTGAAATTCATATTAAAATCTGTTACCACTGAAAAAGAATGCATGGCACTACATTTTGTTTAAAAGCCTGGAATTCAGAAAACAATAGTTAAACATGGGCTTTATAGCGTACTTCCACCAATAAAATAAATCTCCACCGATAAGATACAATGGAAGAACAACAGGTGTGACATCTGAATAGCCCTAAATAATTGAGTGGTAACTACAGCACTGGGATAATAAGATAAACCTGAGTACAAACCTTGATTCTGATTATGTCAGGATAATGCAAAAAACATAGGAAACCAAGTTATGGAAAAACTTTAGGGAATCTGGATAGGTTTGGAACAAAGAGGATTGCATTTTTATACTATCTGAATGGATGATGTATGCAAACCAAACTGTAAGTGTAATACAGAGAACACTGGATCAGGCCATGGCTCATTTCCCAAAGTGGCCAATTAGGTAGGAATCACCCAAGAATGAAAGCAAGCACCTTTTCTCCTAGAAGTTGTTATTATTCAGAGATTCCCTGCTTATGTCCTTAGAAAAACCATATATGTAGCTGTTCCCAAAATTTTAACACTGGCTAAAAGCTCTGGGCTTCAAATCTGATGCCCATGCCTCTTCTTTCTTCTATGGAGAGTTAACAGTGATTGGAGGGACATGTAGAGGGGCTTGAGAACAATTGCTCGGGACTCCTCAATCCTAGCATATCACCCTCAATTAATGTATAGCCTTGGTACTTGTGAATCTGTCTAGTTTGCTGCTAAGAATATCCAAGCTGGTAGCCATTATTATATATCAATTAAATGAATTCCAACTCAAATTATGTGCTCTGTGGTGAAATGCTAGTTTTGTTTGACCTGCCATTCAAGTTCATTAAATGTTACAATTCTAGTATTATGAGAAATGAGGGGAAAGTTTCATTTTCTTTACTCCATGTGTAATTTTTATGTACATTTATCATCCTTCCTGCTATTTATCCTCAAGGATCCATCATTTTCCAACTGGGGCCACAGGATGCCTCCAGAAGCTAAGTAAACAGGATATTTTCCTCTAGTTTCTGTCCAGGACCAGGAATCAAAAGGGCTGAATATAGAATTCCTTTGACTCCCATAGAATGGTTGTGCATGACTCTTAATAGTAACTCATTTCATAAGAAACTCTCTAGACCAACTCGACAGAATTTTTGGAGACGTTTTGGGGATAATTTATATAAGCACATTTTTCTTTTTTAAGAAAAAAAACACACTTAATAAACAATATTATTTAGTAAATTAAGTGCAATAGATGGGTTACTTTTTGTTCCAGGAATATATATACACTTGAAAAAGTTTGGGTATTATATACAAATGAAAATTGATCGTTTGCTCCACCCTTAGACTACTTCACTCATTCCACTGGTCTACAAAGATCTGTGTCATGGCTGTCATTCAAAATCAAGGGATCCTGTGCAGGTTTATGTGCACTATTAGTATTAAAGGAGAAAAGTTTTTTTAAAAAACATTAATACATTTCTGTGACACTTCTTTTTATTTCCATTGCTGCAGGGATTTCTTCAATTAGCCAGATCACACAGGATAGATGAGAACAGAATTGTCTTGAGATAAATTAATACCTCAGGTTTGGGAGAATTGAAGTACCCCCATTTCTCCTTGCTATATTTTCCTTATCTTATTTTACAAAATTGCAATTAGGGCTATAAAGTGCTTTGGGTCTGATTCCAGAAAGATACTTTGGAGTGTGCAGAAGTGTGTATTTGTAACATTGGTCTCAAATTCATAAAAGTAGCTGCAACTTTTCTCAAGATTTAACAAACTTTAACAGATTAACAGAGTTGGAAGGGACCTTATAAGTCATCTAGTCCAACCCCCTGCTCAAGCAGGAGACCCTACACCATTTCTGACAAATGGCAGTCCAATCTTTTCTTGAAAGTCTCAAGTGATGAAGCTTCCACAACTTCCGAAGGCAACTTCTGTTCCATTGGTTGATTGTTCTCACTGTTACAAAGTTCCTCCTCATTTCTAGGTTGAATCTCTCCTTGGTCAGTTTCCATCCATTATTCCTTGTTGGGCCTTCAGGTGCTTTGGAAAATAGCTTGACCCCCCACTCGTCTCTGTGGCAGCCCGTCAAGTACTGGAACACTGCTATCATGTCTCCCCTGGTCCTTCTCTTCACTGGACTAGCCATGCCCAGTTCCTGTAATCATTTTTCATGTTTTCGTCTCCAGTCCCCTAGTCATCCTGGTTGCTCTCCTCTGCACTTTTTCTAGAGTCTCAACCAGGGGTAGGTTCTTTACTACCAGTTCGCAACGGGGCAGTGCATGCGCAGAAGCTTCCTGATGATTTTGGGGGTCGGGGGCGGAGCCTCCCAACAGTTTTACTACCGGTTCTATAGAAACTGGATGCAGTATTCTAGGTGTAGTCTTACTAGGGCTTTATAGAGTGGTATTAGTACCTCACTTGATCTTGATTGTATCCCTCTTTTGATGCAATTTAGGAGTGCATTGGCTTTTTTGGCTGCCGTTGCACACTGCTGACTCATATTTACCTGGTTGTCCACTAAGACTCCAAGATCCCTCTCACAGTCACTGCTATTAAGCCTCGTTTCACCCAGTTTATATGTGTACTTTACGTTTTTCTTACCTAAGTGTAGGACTACTTTTCTCTACATTGAATTTCATTTTGTTAGATAGGGATCAGTGTTCAAGTCTGTCAAGATCCATCTGGATCTTGAGCCTATCTTCTAGGGCAGTGGTAGTGAATCTTTTACTCACCGAGTGCTGAACCGGTACGTGCTTCGTGTGCTTCGTGTCCTTCTTGCGCGCATGTGCTATCCATGCTAATGTGCAGCTCCACCCCCGTGTGCTGCACACACAACCCCATCATCTGCGCATGTGCATGACTGGTGTGCATGCTCCTCTGTGCGCTGCGCACACAATCACACCATTTGTGCATGCGGGCGGCTTTTGCGGGTCTCCCCCGTGAGCTGCGAGCACAACCGCACCATCTACACATGCACGGCTTTCGCGTGGCTTCCCCCTGCACTGCATGTGCAATTTCACCATCAGCACATGTACATGGTTTCCATGTATGCAATGCATGCGTGTGAACGCCGTATCTCAGTATAAATGCTGTACTCTTGCATGCATGCGCAAATACACACGCATCCGCAGGAGAGCTCCAAAGACCATCTGGATCCCCTGAATTGCACGCATGTGCACTGGAGGCCCGAACACCAGCTGAGGCACACGCGCATGCACAGCTGTAGGTGAGTTGGGCTACAGTTCGCGTGCCCAGAAAGATGGCTCTTCATGCCACCTCAGGCACCCGTGCCAAAGGTTCGCTATCACAGTTCTAGGGTGTTACTATTCCTGCCAGCTTAGTATCATCTGCAAATTTGGTAAGTTCCCCTTCTATTCCCTCATCTAAGTCATTTATGAAGATATTGAATAGTACTTGGCCTAAGATACCAGACTGCCTTCTAAAGTTGCCATACCATCATTGCCAGACAAGTGCTACTTTAGGTAGTCCTTGACTTACGGCCACAGTTGAGCCCAACATTGATGTTGCTAAGTGAAACAGTTGTTAAGTGAGTTTTTCTCCATTTTATGACCTTTCTGGCTACAGTTGTTAATCACTGCAGTTGTTAAGTTAGCAATATGATTAAGTGAATCTGGTTTCCCCATTGACCTTGCTTATCAGAGGGTCACAAAAGGTAATCACATGACCTTGGGAACTGTAACCATCATAAATCTGAGTCAGTTTTCAAGCATCTGAATTTTGATCACATGACCATGGGGATGAAGCAACAGTCGTAAGTGTGAAAAATGGTCATAAGTCGTTTTTTTCAGTGCCGTTTGTAACTTTGAACGGTCACTAAATGAACTGTTGTAAATTGAGGATTGCACTCACACATGCAATGAAATATCATTTTGAAATTGAATTTAAAGAACTGCCCAGCATTAATAACATATAATTAATAATCAAGAGTTTTATTTTCTTCGTCGCCTCTTTCCTTCCTCTTTGTGTTTGCACCAAGGGAAGATTTATGGAGATAATAAGACTCTTGAACCTGTTTCCTAGGATGCTCCATTAACAGTGTACCTTTTCCTCTGAAGCCCAAATAATAGATCCTCCTGTTGTAATCTGCTGGATAATAATATGACCTAACAGGATTGTTACAAGATTTCAGCTTCATAATGCAAGTAACGTGCTCTGTGCACTTGGAAACACTTTGCAAATATATTTATGTAAGAAATGCAAATACTTGTTTGCAAGAAAAAGAACTCATTCAAAATCTAAGGGCGAACATTTCGGGCATTCGTCAGACACAATTAGGAAAGGTTGCTTAACATTAGGCAGTAGTTTATTTTGAAGTGTGTGCTTCATAATAATTTATTTATTTTATCTGGTTTATATGCTGCTCCAATCAATATTTTTAAGTGGCTTACCTACCTAAATATATAATAAGACATTATGGTTTGTTCCCTTACAAACATTACAGCTTCCTAGAATATAAATATAATATATTCCAGACACTCTGCCTACCACTGACAGTCTACTGAAGTCCAGCATGAATCCTATCAGATTACATCAACTTCAATCTGGCTTGCATTGAATAGGAACACAAAAGTTTTTATTGGTGTTTAATACTCTTTACAATGTCACAACCAGCTTACCTGGAAGTCAAACACTGTTACTGGCATATCTAGGTAAATGAACAAAGGCTCGCCTGGATTAATAGCATAGAAAGATAATATGTGGAAGATGCTGATTTGAGGCCTTTACTTTTCCTTTCTGGTTGCTGGAATTCCCTTGTGTACAGGCGTCATCTTAATTAGTTGACGGAAATCTCCAATTGCTGCCTAGAGTGCTTAGAACAACCTTTCTCATCTTCAGAACATGACCTCCATCCTCTCTAGTGGGGTGTTCTAACCTATATAGAAAGTGTTAGTTGGAAAAGCTGGCGCAGATCTCTGGGTAAATTGCTGCTGCAAACAAAAACAATTACTGGCGCAAAGATGGGAACCCTTGCACCTCATGTGGCTTTGAAACCATTTTATATAACTTCTGTAGTACTCAAAAGTTTGCACTGTTAACATTTGTGGAAAAATTACCCAAACATTGGAAGCAGGATTTCCTGTTGCTCCCCATGGAAAATGAACTAAATAAAAATCTGCTAAGTTTAGTTTGTTTAAATCAGAAAAAAAAAAAACACACCTTAAACTTGGAACACCATCAACTGATTATTTTCAAAAAATTATTCTGACTGCTTAATTGCATAACATGTTTGGTGTAGTGGTTGAAGCACTAGAAACTGGGAGGTCCTGTGTTCTAGTCCTGCCTTGGGCACCAAGCCAGCTGGGTGACCATTGGCTAATCACTGTCTCAACCCTAGGAAGGAGGCAATGGCAAACCACTTCTAACAAAACTTTGCTAAAAATTGCAGGGTCTGTCAGACATCACTGAATGGAAGAAAAAAAAGGAATACTACAGGAATGACAATACTATTATTGTTACTATTACATCTATTATTAATAATAATAAATATAATGGGCCCTGTATCCATCCTTATGCTATAGCTGTATACCTGCTAATGCTGTAGAGCTATTTAAGATAAAGTATGACTACCAGTTCTTCAGCTACTATCATTTTTTTCTTCAGCCACATTGTTACTTGAGAGGAAGATTTGTCTTGTTGCTACAGGACAAATAATTTATTAGAAATTTGGATTTTTAATTATAATAGAAATAATACTAATATTAATAACAATATCTCTTGTTGAAGTCATCCTAGTTTCTGAAAAGCCGTGGAAAATAATTTTCAATAGCTGTAAAATGTTATTTTTGTTGAAAAACTAACATTTTAAAATGTAAGGTGAAATACCTTCAGTTTGGTGCAAGAAAAAAAAGTACAGTTATGTGATAGTCTCTAGGAAGCCTCTGTATCTATGTGTAACTACTAGTTATAAGGGAAGGTCAAGAATCTAGGGGCTATCAGAATTTTATTATTTATTTAATCAATTTATATGGCCACTTATTTCACAAATTGTGACTCTGGGTGACTTTATGTATATAGTATTAAAGCAAAAAAACAACTTACAAAACCAAAAACATGGCACAGGCAAGGCAAACCAAGTTCATAATCCACCATTACAAAATGGGTTAATGCCCAAGATGCCCATCAGGTGGACCTTTGCCCCAACAGGCCATTAAAATACATCTTTGAGACCAAGTAATCCTTTTCGTTTTGGACAAGCACTGGTCAGGAATTGGCCTTTGCATAGGAAAGCTGCAAAAGAACTCCGGCTTTCTGGAATATTCTCTTTTGCCAGGTGCTCACAAAGAAACATCCCATCTGTGGCTGCAGCTTCTCATCAAAATCCCTGCGGATTTCCCTATTATTTACTTTCTCAACTGCAAGTGAAATTTTCCCACCTTTTATTTCTCATGATTGAACTGAAATATGAGTTTATCAAGGGCGAAACCAACACTGCCTGGTCTATACAGTGGTAGCTTTTGCCTGCCTGCCTGCCTGCCTATCCTTGAAATTGTTTTGATTTTCCTGAGGTAAAATTATCACATAGCTGTCTTGTCCTCCCTTCTCTCAATAATCTGTCTCTGAAAAGAGGAGGAAAACTGCAGATGGGAAAGAAGCCTGCTAGCCACTGATTCTTAAAAGTGGAGACACTCAAACCTATCTTATCCAGGTAAAGAAGTTTTGAAGTTATAAATCTCTCACCAAGCTTTTATCAGTGCAATCCTACATATTTTTACGCAAAAGTAACTGTTCAATGGGGTTTGTTCCTCCATAAACATTAGCAATGAAATCCATTATTTATTTAAATAAATAATTTAAAGGCTGCATCTTTAATTGAAAGTTTTACCTGCTGCCATTCAGCAGAGTTTCCAGGCCATTCCATAAAAAGCAAGGTAGAATTTATAAATAAAATATATTAAGTTGAAGGAAAAATACACACAGTATGATGTCCTCAGAATTCTCAATAGGATCCTAGCTGGGAATTCTAAGAGTTGCATTTCCAATACATTAGGGGGATGCCAAACTGGGGAAGATGCAACCCACTGAAAATTCTAGGGGAGAAAAGAATCTTCCCTGTGCCAAAAGATACTGATTGATTATGTTCCATCATGTTGGTGCCTTAGCAACCACATAGATGGATTTTCTGCATGCCGGTCTATTCCTAACTCAGTCTTTCAGATCTTCCAACCTCCAATTGCCACTGTCTCTGAGAACATCCATTTTGCTGCTGGTTGTCCTCTCCTCTTTCTTTCTTCTACTTATAGAAGGAATGATAAGATCACATTATAGACTTCTCTAAAGACTTTGGCCTTTACATAATGTGTCCCAAATAGAACAATCTGAGCCTGGTCATTTGTGAGAAAGATAGCAATGGTATTAATAGGTAGGTCTCTCTCGAGGGAATTTGAGATGGGTTTTCTCTTTCTCTACTGTTTTACTTTGAGTGGTGGAAGCTGCCTGGAGGAAAAATCATTCCTCACCTGTCTTTATTGACAAATCAGTTGGTATGGGAGTACAGTCAGTCCTCAACAAACAACCACAATTGAGCCCAAAATGTATGTTGCTAAGTGAGGCATTTGTTAAGTGAGTTTTATCCCATTTTATGACCTTTCTCGCCACAGTTGTTAAGTGAATCATTGCAGTTATTAAATTAGTAACATGTTGTAAAGTGAATCTGGCTTCCCCATTGACTTTGTCAGAAAGTCGCAAAAGCTGATCACATAACCCCAGGACACTGTAACCATCATAAATATGAACCAGTTGCCAAGCATCCATATTTTGATCATGTGACCATAGGGATGTTGCAATGGTCGTAAGTGTGAAAAATGGTTATAAGTCACTTTGTTCAGTGCCATTGAGACTCTAGAAAAAGTACAGAGGAGAACAACCAGAATGATTAGGGGACTGGAGACTAAAACACATGAAGAATGATTACATGAACTGGGCATGGCTAGTCAGTGAAGGACCAGGGGAGACATGATAGCAGTGTTCCAGTACTTGAGGGGCTGCCACAGAGAGGAGGGGAGTCAAGCTATTTTCCAAAGCACCTGAAGGCCAGACAAGGAATAATGGATGGAAACTGACCAAGGAGAAATTCAACCTAGAAATGAAGGAGGAACTTTCTGATAGTGAGAACAATCAACCAATGGAACAGCTTGCCTTCGGAAGTTGTGGGAGCTTCATCATTTGAGACTTTCAAGAAAAGATTGGACTGCCATTTGTCAGAAATGGTGTAGGGCCGTGATGGTGAATTTACGGCATGCGTGCCACAGGTGCCCACAGAGCTATATCTGTGGGCACGTGAGCATTGCCCTAGCTCAGCTCCAACACCCATGTGCGTGCCAGCCAGCTGATTTTCGGGCCTCCCAGGCCCACCCGAAGTCAGGAAATGGCCTGTTTCCAGCCTCCAGAGGGCCTCCGTGGGGTTGGAAAGGCCATTTTCACCCTCCCAAGACTCCTAGAAAGCCTCTGGAGCCTGGAAAGGGTGAAAAATGGGCCTTCTGGTCCCACTGGAAGTCGGGAAACAGGCTGGTTCCAGCCTCCGGAGGACCTCCGGGGTGGCGGGGAGGCAGTTTTTGCCCTCCCCAAACTCCTAGAAAGGCTCTGGAGCCTGGGGAGGGCGAACAACGGGCCTACCAAGCCCACCATACCATCGCATGCCAAAAGTGGGCGGGGGGGTAACGCACGCACAGTCACGTGCGCATGCGTGGGGGGATGAGTCTCATTGAATTATGGGTTTGGGCATGCGCGCGTGTGACCCCCCCGCTCCTCCCACTTTTGCAACGGCACAAAGGTTAGCCATCACTGGTGTAGGGTCTCCTGCTTCAGTGGGCGGTTGGACTAGATGACCTATAAGGTACCTTCCAACTCTATTAATCTGTTAAACTTTGAACAATCACAAAACAAACTCTTGTAAGTCGAGGACTACCTATAGATGGTTTTTCAATGTCTGTATCCTAAGCCATGTAGAATTTTGAGGGGACTTTGAACTAGTTTGGGGAATATATGTTTAATATATTCTTTTATATTTTATAAGAATATATTCTTAATATATTCTTTAAATATATTCTTTTTTAACAGCTAAGGAACTGTAGTTTATATTAAATTTTCTAAACAAAGTCATCTCCAGATTGTTCACATTATGGTAGTCAAGCTTAACATTACTGCAATATTGTTGTCCACACATTAACTAGCCCAACTGGCAAATCAAGCTGCTACAGTTTGTTACAGACACTATTGGAATCTCCAGGGACAAGGTTGGATCCAGAATAATTTCAGTATGAAAAACTGACTCTTTAGAGAGAGAGATGAGGAATTGTTTACCATTGAGATTTTGATGAAATTTTATCATTCTCCAGAGTGACTATTCTAATTGGGATTGTTGGGAACTATACATATAGTACATAAGAGATGGAGGTCCTCCATCCTTTAGAGGGCCATGTTGCCATTATAATCTGGAGCAGGTTGATTGCTCATTCCCAGTTATTCAGCAAGAGGTGAAAGAGATGGAAACCTGCTCTTTCTCTTGCCAGGTGACTCGGATGTCAGTGTGCTACAAGTTCAGGTACCTGATGAACAGACTTGTGCAACTGAGCTGAATCCTACAAATTTGGGAAAAATAAAAAGAGCCAGACTGCCCAGTGATGAAGAGATTCGTATTCATCTTCTCTTTGAGCCAGTTTAGTAACTGATTAAATTTAAATGTATTTGCATATTACTAAAAATGGAAGACCACTGCCTCTTTGTGATAATGAAGGAAGTGTGAAAGAATGCACAGTTTTAAGAGATGAGTATTACTATCCATTATTAAGGGAAAGGTATTTTATATTTTGTATTATATTATCACAGCAATGAAAAACAGTGTAGCTTAAAAAATGAAGTATGCCTTTAATCCATATTTTCTGATTTAAAGTTGGTGCTTTAATCATTTCAAGCTTTAGAAATAAAGCAGCCCTCAAAACAAGAAGTTCATTAAACTAGGTCAAATCTGAAAAGGTCCCTGCAGATTATATTTTTTTTAAAAAAGCCTAATACTAAAACACTCAAAATTAGCTGTGAAATAGACATGTGCACAGTCACAATAAACTGCTTTCTTGGGTTTCAAACCTGCACTGAGATGGCAAAGGCATTATTTTTGTAATGATTAAATGATTGCATGTCGTAAAGGAACAGGGCAAACAAAAGGACTGCTTCTAAACATACAGCTTCAAGTAGACAGGCAGGCAGGCAGGCAGGAATGAAAAGAAAGAGGGGAAAGAAAAGGAAAAGAAAGGATAAAGTTATTCTGGGATTTCTTTTCAGTGGTAAAGAAAAGATACAGAAAGTGATGGAAAATATGGGTGGGCCAAAAGTGTTTTCTCCCCATCCCCATATTTTGAAGCAGAAAGATGCTACAGAGTGAAGCCTTTAAGGCAATAAGAGCCCAAGCTATGGGGGTGCTAATGTGCACATCTGGAATTTTAAGAACAGGTCATGGGTGCTCCCATACTATGTCCAGCCACAAGACATTCATGTAAACAGGTAGTCCTTGATTTACAACCATTCACTTAGTGACTGTTCAAAGTTACAACAGCTTTAAAAGTGACTTATGGTCATTTTTTAGACAACCGTTCCAGCATCCCCATAATCACATGATCAAAATTCAGACGTTTGGCAACTGGCATGTATTTATAAAGTGTCCCAGGGTCATGGGATCACCTTTTACAATCATCTGACAAGCAAAGTCAATGGGGGAAGCCAGCTGGGTTACTACTTAACAACTGCAGTGAATCACTTAGCAACTGTGGTAGAAAATGTCATACAATGGAGCAAAACTCACTAAACAACTGTCTCACTTACCAATGGAAATTTTGGGCTCAGTTGTGGTCATAGATCGAGGACTGCTTGTACCAGGAAGCAAGCAAAATACTTGGCTGGAGTCACACTCTCATTTCTGAACTGCATCAGGGGTGTGTTCAGGGAGGGCTCAGAAGCATTGTTATGCATATAGGATATTCTTAAAGCTGATGCACTGAAGCATATTCTGAAAATTAATCATTTTCTAATTATAAGAATCTTAATTTATTATAATTAATCATCCCTTTGATGGCTTAAGTCCTATGGCCTCTGTCAGATCCTATGAAAAGGCAAGATATTGGGAACAACATAAGTAAAGAATGACAGGAGGCATAACATAATTTCTTCCCTTACTGAAATTAGAGCCAACATGAGTTGAGGTCAAGAAGCTGTTTAGTCTGGGTCTCTAGCGGGAAGACAGGTCCTGAAGAAGAGAAATAGGGAGGACATGAATAACAGTGAAGTGAAAGAACAATACAGCTTAAAGTAACAAGGCAACAGTGTAGTTAGGGACATCTAATAAATTTTCAAACTTCAGTTGCTTATGTTAACCCACATATTCTTCATGAACAGGAAGTGGATTTGTGCAAGACATTTCCGTCTTTTGAGAGCTCAGCTCTTGCAAAAGCATATGGACGGTTTGTCAATAACTTTAAGGAAATGTGGTGAAGAGTAAAACGGTTAAGATGAAACTGATCACTGCCAAAGACAAATGTAGTATGCCAGCAGCTGTCCAAAAATTTTAAAAGAACCATGGAGAAATTTTATTTCTGTGGTTTTTATAATCTAATTTTGTAGTTCAAATCAGCATGTACCATATATAAAAATAGAAGCTTTTTTCCCTTTTTGGTTGAGATGTTGGTCTACTCTTTATGCAACAACAGTAGCCTATGGGCAAAGATGCAACTTGGATGTAATGACATTGGTTAGAAATGTGAATGGATTTCTTCAATAGAACTGTGCGTGACTTGAACTGGGGATAAGGTAGTTGCCAAGTATAATCTCTACAATGCCAGAGTTCCCATGCTCAATCCTTGCCGTATCTGGAACAGAAATTTGGAGAGCTAGGATAGGGGGGAAAAATCATGAACGAGTTGAAGAGATTCTGGCAATCAAAGCAGCTAATACAGAACTGGATAATCCAATGGTCTGACCTGACATAAAGAATTTCAACTATGCAGGCTAATTTGCAATGCTATTTACTAGGAATGTTTGTATGTTATACATCTATCCACATATAACAGCAGATGATTACTGCATCAATATGTTCAGTACAGAAATTTTCTAGTGATATATGTAGGTATAAGCTGTGCTTTAAGCAATCGACATCTTATGTGCTAGATTTGGTTTCCAGGCTTTTAAAAACAAGTCTGTTAACCATATCCAATCTTTTTCATGAAGAGAGAATTATAAAGTTGGAGCTTTCTGGTTGGTTGGTTGGTTGGTTGGTTGGTTGGTTGGTAGCAATCAATATGGTGTTAACATCCACATAAATAGACCCTTTTCAGAATGATCTGTCTGGAATCTAGTTTTTCAGGTTTTCAAATGGTATAATCACTGCCACAATTGGGTTAATCAACCTTGTGGCTTTACCTCTTTTTCTATTTCCTTCTGCCTTTTCTAGATTATGACTTCCTAAAGGAGTTGGGTCTTTGCATAATATTTCTAAAATGAGATAATTTGAGGTTAATCATTTATACTTGAGTGAGAACTGGATTGATTTGTTCTATAATCCCATTTGTTTGCTTTCTTGGCTACCCATGGTATTCTCAGGAATCTTCTCCAACGCTAAAATTCAAAAAGCAAAAACAAAAAACAAAAAAAAACACCCTCTTCCTGATTTGCTTCTTTACAGTCTAACTTACACTTCCATAGACTGTCACAGAAAAACCACTTCCTGCAACATTCTAATCCTCATACATACAGATGCCAATATGGCATCTGAATATCTGTTCCACGCCCTCCTTTGCTCCTCTACCAAATGCTAGGCTGCAGTGTGTTTCTTGATTGCTGGTTTCTTTATTGTTAAAAGTCAACCTTAAAAAACAGAAGTTATCCATCATGTCAATATCTTTATTGTCAATTCTGGTTGCCATGTCTGTTTGGTTTTATTTATAGTTAATCACAGTGCTGCTTTTTCATTATGCTCCTTGAATTTTGTGATTGGAGAATATATATCACTTGTATTTTCAGCTAATGGAGCAGGTGGTTTCCTTAATAGTTCTAAAAGCCAAGACATGAAGCGGGAAAAAAAAAAGGCTACTATTCTGCTCATTTGATTTTAAGAATCTCTTTCCCATTACCTCTCTTTTATATTTTTGCTAAATGAAAGAAGGCACAGCAGAATAAATTTTCTGATTTCCTTTTCACAGTAAGGGATAGTATTTTTTTAAAACAATATTCCATGATGAGAAGTGATTGTTGCTCTGTGGGGGGTGGGGGGAAATCAGAATCTAGTCATGTATTTATTTTAAAAAAAGAAACAAAATGAAAGGACAAAGGCAAGAATTTGTAATATTTCTAGCTATTGGATTTTTTAGTGGTTTAGTGGTTTTCTGACTGTTGAAACATAAAAATAATCCTGCCAATGCATGCAGATAAAGTCCACCATTATTATATACACATTGCAGGAGGCTGAAAACTATTGTGCTGACATAGCAAGATTGTCCAGAGTTTCTTGTACCTGTACCTGAGGAAGGAAATGAGACTTGTGAATGGGAACCCTTCAATATAATTTAGTACTGCTGACTGTTCTCCAGGAATTTTTGTTTTGAGAGATTCAGGGGAATGCCCTGGAGATATATTCGAAGTTAATTTAATTAGTATTACTATTTGTAGTATTATATTATTGTAGTACTGAATGTAAAGCAGAGTAACCAATATCAGTTTCTTGTTTCTTATGGTTTGGGCATGCTTTTTTTCTCTTGGTGAAAATATTGCAGTTGAGATAGTATGCCACATAGGTGAGCAATAATGAGAATTTTTTGTGTATTTCAGAAGTAAATATTACCCTGGTACATTGGAAACCAAAACCTTGAAAAGGACAACAAGTTGGGTTCCACTATATAAGTAAAAAAAAGTGGGAACAATAGTGATCTGAGTTATATCTCATTGCCCATCTCTCAAAAACTGGCAGACCAATAGTAAGAAAAATGAAGACAAAAGAATTATAAGTAACGATCATTAAAACAATTATTCTTTGCTCACTGGCAAAGTGGCTGAAAAGTCTGAACTCCATTGAGAAGACCTGTCTCATTTTGCTGATTTTGTGGCAAGATAAAAACGAAGGCTGTTTCCTCAACTATCCTAAAGCCCAGATAGACTTCTATGGGACAATGTACTCCTCAGATAAGATAAGCAGCAGAATGAGTCCTTAAACGTGCTAGAAACAAGTGAGTAATTATTGGATTTGTTTAAATTGAGTCACACGTCTCATATTCAGATCATTCACATTATTCTGGATCAGCAAAGTTTGCACACTAAGTGGCTCCATGTAGAAAATGCCATAAAATGTCCAGATAGGAATGCATCAAAAACAAACATCACCATGGGCTCATGTGAAATCTTTAAGAAGCGATGCAATCAGAGAATAGACCTATGGATCTGGTAGATAGCTCTAACAACTAAGTACCTGTGTAGTAAGTCTATCAAGAAACATATGACCTTATACCAGATATCTCTTGTTTCCAGGCAGAATGACCTTTTACAGCAGCCAGGGGTGCTTTATAGCTCATAAAACACCTGTTCCATGGCTGTTCTAAATTTGAAAGGTTGTAAAATGATTGGTTGTTAAGCAAAATCTACCAGTACATTGTCAATTTTTTGGTCCCAACAGTTTTTGCCTGCAGATATGCCAATGTACCATTGCTGGTCCCTTGACCTGCAATCTTCTTGCAGCAACTAACTTTGAAGAAGTGCCATTATCTGTTGCCACCTTCTCAATCCTGGCTTTATATGCATTTGTTCTTAAGAATTGGTTTTTTGAAGCCAGAATTTAGCAGCAGCAGCAGCTCCTCCTCCTCCTCCTCCTTTAATTATTGCACAGTTAGCCAGATGTTTAGATTATTGGGTTTGGCATTTTTGTCTACCTAGTGCTGTGATGGTGAACCTATGGCACACGTGCCACAGGTGGCAGGTGGAGCTATATTGGTGGCCACGTGAGTGTTGCCCTAGCTCAGCTCCAGCAAGCATGCATGTGCCAGCCAGCTGATTTTCAGGCCTTCCAGGCCCACCGGAAGTCAGGAAATAGGTTGTTTCCGGCCTCCGGGGGCATGGGAAAGGCCATTTTCGTCTTCCCCAGGCTCCAAGAAAGCCTCTGGAGCCTGGGGAGGGCAAAAAATGGGCCTACCGGGCCCACTGTGCCATCATATGCCAAAAGCGGGAGGAGTATGGAGAGGTTGAGTGCGCATGTGCAGGGGGTGGGGTGCATTGAATTATGGGTGTGGGCATGCACGCACACGACCACCACCACCCTGCTTTTGGCATGTGACAGCAAAAAGATTAGCCATCACTGACCTAGTGAGTCCTTACCAAGGATAGGCAAATCTGGATGTTTGATGGTATGACAGATATCATCACAGGATGGAAGCTGTTCCAAATAAAGCTGCCTTCTGCAATTGACTGATGCTGAATTTGTCAATGCCAATGGTATTCAAGTGGTGCTCCAGTTGTTTTGGGATTGCATCCAAGTGGTGCTCCAGTTGTTTTGGGATTGTACCCAAGGCGCCTATTACTGCTGCTGCTGCTGCTGCTGTTATTATTATTATTGATTTAATCTTCAATTCGATTCATAGTCTGTGACTGGTAGAAATTTAACAGTTCAAGTTCTAACCAAGGACCTAAGAGCTGTTAATCTGAGTATATAGGCAGTTCCAAGTAAGGTCTAATAAGTTCAAAATGTCCATGCATCTAGGCAACCCTTTGGGTATTGCTCCAAGGGCTCCTATTTCTATTGATACAACCATTGTTGTTGTTGTTTAAGATCTTCAATTTGATTCATAGTCTGGAACTGGTAAAAATTTAACAGTTCAAGTCTTAACCAAGGACCTAAGAGCTGTTAAAGTAACATCTGAGTATATAGGCAGTTCCAAGTAAAGTAGTTTTTTGCAAAGTCATTATTATTATTATTATTATTATTATTATTATTATTATTATCTACTTTATTCATTAAACATGAAACTCAGTAAACTGAACATTCAAAAAAGCATCACAAATACCATTGACTGGTGTTAATGGTTGATACGGGTTGCTGCCAGCATCCTAGGTATCAACCAAGTACATTATTATTTCTTTTATTCATTAAACATAAAACTCAAGTCAACTGAACATTTAAAGAAGTGTCATAAACACCATTGACTGATACTAATGGTTGATATGAGTTGCTGCCAGCGTCCTAGGTATCAACCAAGTATATTCTTCAAATATATGATGATCCAGTAGCACATTTTTTTGCAGTTCCGCTGATGTTATTGCAGGAAGCTGCAATTTCTTGATGTGTTTTGTAAAATTCTTGGACATGGTACCAAGTGCCCTGATGGCGTTGTTGTTGTTGTTGTCAGTTAAACCTGTTTGCAATTTGTATACTGAGTTCCATATGGATAAAAACATTCCTAGGAAACCGGTTTATTAACAATAATTTGTCTTATTTGTGAAGTGGAAATAATAAGCCCAGAGGCAAATGTACCTCTTAATTTTACAAATTGGGGGCCGGAGGCTAGGAAGCCACATTTTTCTTTCAAAACAGTACCCACTTCCTGTTGATGTCTTCTCACAGTGCCCAAGTGCTACATACAGTATATGCACACACCCAAAACTGTACTTTCATTTCAGTGTAGTGCAGAAAGGAAGTGCCTCTTATAGAAGGCCTCAAGATCCAGCAACTTTTTTTGTATGAAGTTCCCAGCAGGGCTGTCCTGCTCAACAGGTAGTTTTTTGGTCTATCAAATCCATCAACTGTAATCTGAGTACAAAAGGCAGAAACTGAGAAGTAAGGAATTGAGTGCCTCAACTGCAGACAATGTATTTCACCTGGGCCTTTGGTGAAGGAGAGTGAGATCCCTCACTTCCTTGTACTTACTTACTCTTTTATCTTTACTTTTTATTGATTGTGCCAAAACCCTCCAAAAGGGTTTGGAGTGAGAGGGCCTTTAAAAAAAAAGTGATGAAGAACCTCTGTTTGCTACTATGCTTTAGCATTTGTATCTTCTTTTCAGCTATAATGAATAGATGTATGTTTTATTTATTTTATTTTATTTTATTGCAGTTTATATGCCGCCCTTCTCCCAAAGGACTCAGGGCGGCTTACAAGATAAAAATTCAACAATATGAATTAAATATAAATTAAAATCCAATTAAAATTAATTAAAATTATTACAATGTAAAAAACCCCCTCAACGGGTCAGTCCATTTGATGAAAAAGCCACATCTTCAGTTTGAGGCAGAAGGAGAGGAGGTCGGGGGCTGTCCTAAGCCTGGTGGGCAAACCATTCCAGAGGGTTGGCGCTCCCACAGAGAACGCTCTCCCCCTGGGGGCTGCCAGCCGACATTGTCTGACTGACGGCACCCTGAGGAGGCCCGCTCTGTGAGAGCGCACAGGGCGATGGGAGGATGGCAGAAGATGGTCCTGCAAGTACCCCGGGCCTAAGCCATGTAGGGCTTTATAGGTGACCACCAGCACCTTGAAATGAACCCGGAGGACCATCGGCAGCCAGTGCAGCTCGCGCAGGAGAGGTGTTACATGGGAGTAACAAGAGGCTCCCGTAACAACCCACGCGGCCGCATTCTAGAAGCCTCCGGGTGCATCCCAAGGGCAGCCCGATGTAGAGGGCATTACAGTAATCTAACCGAGAAGTAACAAAGGCATGAGTGACCGTGGCGAGGGCATCCCGGTCTAGGAAAGGGCGCAACTGGCACACCAGGCATACCTGTGCGAAAGCCCCCCTGGTTAATATGAAAAGAGATGAAAACATTTCTGTGAAATAATACAGGAAAAAGAAAAATCTAACTATATTAGCAAGGGAATCTACTCTCTTAGTCCTACCAGCATACAACAATGCGGAACCCCTGACAGGGTTAAATGAATACAAAGAAGTGCAGAAGTCTTCCAGAAGTGCAGGATTGAGAATAGACCAACATTCATTCTACTTCTCTTGCATTGTTCAGATCACATCTCTAATATCAACTTGTAATAATTTTCTTAAATCTTGTTTTAGCATATAAACTTAAAAAACATTACAAGGAGCAGGATTTCTATAACATTTCTCCTCTTCCGAGCATATTGCTATCTCAGTGCTTAACAATATGTGCTTTCTTGCTCTGCTTCCCCTCTTCCAGTTTTCCACAGCTGTTATTTCCTTTTTATCTTGCATATCATTGTTTTGTACTAAGCCAGGAATAATAAAACTAACATATCCCTTAAGAACACTGAGAACTGAAAACCAATGCAATCCCATAAGAAATGGCTATAGAAAAATAATTTCTGATTCTTCAAGGTCTGGAGATTGCTGAACCTTGCATGGTAATGAACTCATAGGACACTTTCTACCCTGCTTCTGCCAATTGGACAAGTCTTAGTACTGAACAGTAAACAGGAGCTTCCATTACAGATCTTAGAACAGAATAGGCTGACTTGGATTGAGTACAAGTAATTTGGTCCCATATCATTCAAGGCATCAGAGATTAATAGACATTTTAGAGTTCACTCAGAAATTGCACTGAGAATCAGTGAGAATGGAAATTATCTAAAGCCAATTGTAAATCTTCCTCCACAGTGCTAGATTTCTTTATTTGCAGCAACTCTATCTTACATAGATTATATTACAATTTCTTTGTCCTCATCAGTTACAAGAGACTGTTCCAAACATCAACATATGAGTTTCATATCTCCCTGAGTTTGAGAAATAAAAACAAGAGATAATGCTGAAGATTGTCTAAACTCTGCAATTTCCTGGACCATAGGTCAAAGATTTAGGGTAAAATCAAATCTTTCTGCCTTTGGGCATATAACCATTTGCTGCAGTTATCATAAAGTTCCATAGTTTTTTTCCCCAGCGGCTTTACATCAAATCTCAAAAGCCAATAGTTTCAGTTGTATATGACTTTTTAAAATCTTCTGTTTATTATATGCAATTGAGCCTAAAATTTTCTGGCATTTTACATGTCTACCAAGCATGATAAAATGTCCCTTCTTGTTGGTTATATTTCCAGCATATGTTTGAAGAATCTTTATACATTCCAGTTAAGTTTTTTCAGTGATGTGTCAATGATGTTTCATTTTATAAAAATTCTCTTTTAAGACTATAACATAGCATAAATTTCAGACCTTTCACCACATATTCTCCTATTGATCCATAGGTACACTATGACATTTTAAAGCCCATTTTATCCTACATTCTTTCATGTGTTCTTTTGTTTCGTATTTCAATAAAAGTGTATACATTTAATAATAATATAATCATCACTTGTACCCAGTTCCATTTCGAATTCAGTCTTACGTTATTCAAAACCATGCACTGTTTTAAGCACTTTAAATCTTTCTAACAATTACACATACATGTCTATGGAGATTCTCAGTCATCTAGATCACGGCTGTCCCAAAGGTTCTTTTATTTCTCTTTTTTTTAAAGGTAAGCGGACTTTCTTTTTCCTTGAAAATGTTTCACTTCTTGGATGAGAAGCAAAATGTCTTCAAGGAAAACAAAGTCCAGTTGTCTTTAAAAAAACAAAAAACATCTTTGGGACAATTGTACATACAGATACCATTGACATATACTTCTACCACTAGTTCTTCTCTGGTTTTTTTATTCTACATTCTTCCTGACAAAATTCTAATATATCAGAGTAAATCAACCATTTGTGTTTAGTAATAATTTCTGTAAAATACTTTCTGTGCTGAGAGTCACAAAGGTATTTTCAGGCATAGCCTAGATTGATATCTGTTATGGCATATCAAACAAAACAATTTTTAAATCTACATTAACCCCAGCTTTATTATACCATAGATATTTGTATCACCCAAATCTCAAATCATGCCCTTCTAACTCCGAAAGCTTCCTGTTTCTTAGCAACATCCATTGTTTCATCCAGACCAAACAGTAGGCTGCAAAATATAATTTCCCAATCGGGTAAGCCCAATTCTCCTTTTTCCTCTGCCTCTTGCAATATCTTTTATTTAAATTATGTTTTCCTTCTGCTATACAATGCAATGCAATATAAATTTAGTTATGTTTTTTTTGGGCACTATTTAAATTGTACATCAGATGTCAAAACTGGTATTGTCTAAAATTAAAAAAAACATTTTAAGCAAGACATTCATGGATGGTGGTTTCATCCATTTTATATATTAAGATGGATGAAACCACCATCCATGAATGTCTTGCTTAAAATGTTTTTTTTAATTTTAGACAATACCAGTTTTGACATCTGATGTACAATTTAAATATTATTTGTTTATTACAATCCAAATCTTAACATAATTATTTTGAAACAATATACAGATCATATTTATCATATTTGTTACGATCTGATGAGCGGCCGCCCAGCAACGGGAGGCTTCCTGATCGGCTGAGCTGATAGCTCGGCCGGCGGGAGGTGTGAATGTTTTAAAGTGTTTTATTGGCCGTGCGAGCCCAGCTGCAATATAAATAGCGGCTGCGCACGACCGAGTTTAGGTTACATTTTAACCCTTGTGCTTGTTGCTGTGAATAAACCGCGTTGCTTATCTTGGTTCTTATCCGCCGTTCTCAATCCAGAACACTGGCGACGAGGATGGATGACTCCCACTGAGTACGGCCATGAGAGAAGAATTGTTTTGTTGTTGGTATTTCGGAAGGTAACTACATGAGGCAAACATTTTTTTCCTCTTCTCTCTCATTCCTTGTGGGCCTGCAACTCTTTCTAATGAGTAATTTGGCTATCTTTATGCCTTTTGTGCCCAGCGCAGAAACTTGGGATGCTTATATTGAGCGTTCCGAGTGTTTTTTGCAGGCAAATGACTATACTGACTTTTCCAATGACCGGAAGCGAGCCCATTTTCTCAACGCGTGTGGGCTGCAGATTTTTGCAACGGCGCGGGCGCTTGTAGCTCCCCAACAGCTGTCCACCGTTTCTTGGCCTACTTTGCTGGCTAAATTGAAGGGCCATTATGCACCCACACCTTCCCGCATTTTTCGCCGTTTCATGTTTCGACAACGGGTGCAAAAGGAAGGGGAGTCCATTAATGACTATCTTGCCGCCCTTTGGACTGAGGCGATAAATTGTGAGTTTGAAAACCTTGATGACTCCCTCCTCGAGCAACTAGTTTGTGGCGTGCGCGATTTGCGGTTGCAGCGCCGCCTTTTGGCCAAATCTGTCATCAATTTGGAGACTGCTGTTGAGGAAGCGGCTGCGTTTGAGATGTCTGACCGGTCTGCGGCGGAAATTCGAAACTTCCTGCATGTTCCACCGGCCTCTCGTTGTGCAGCCATACAGCTAGGGGAGTCTTACGAACGCTCTGATACCGTTGCTGATAGCGAAGAGGAGGTGGACCGCCTCAAGGCGTCGGTTTTCAATCGATGCCCACCCTCCAAAGGACAGGCTCCAGCGTTTTGTTTGGGTTGTGGAGATTCACATCCTCGTGCTTTTTGCCGTTTTCGAAATGCCATTTGCCGCCACTGTGGAAAGAAAGGTCACCTGGCAAAGGTTTGCCGTTCGAGATCCTCTGCGGACGTCACGGGCGTACCATCTTCCATTAAATTAGGCCGGGAAGGGTTCAACGGTCCTCAGGACTCTTGTTTCACTATTTCCCGCTGTGATCTTCTCTCGTCTGGCAGCCATGCTGTC
Source organism: Pantherophis guttatus (assembly GCF_059756535.1). NCBI lineage: Eukaryota > Metazoa > Chordata > Lepidosauria > Squamata > Colubridae > Pantherophis > Pantherophis guttatus. The sequence continues at coordinate 55,653,105 of NC_142066.1, forward strand.
TCGGATCACAAGAAGATCTTTCTGATTGTTCGTATCGAAGGAAAACTGTGCAGGATGGAAGTGGATACTGGTTCATCTAAGTCCATCATCGCCTGGCAGACCCTTAAAGAGCTGGTGCCGTCCTTCACTTGTGACCGTTTGCAACCCTGTTCTACTCGTCTCCACGACTACCAAGGAAATGGCATTCCCATTTTGGGTTGCAGCCAGTTTATGGTGGAGTGGGGGGAGTTTGCAGGTCCCCTCCCACTTTTGGTAGTCAAGGGCAGGCTCCCTAGCCTTTTGGGTTTAGACTGGTTCGGGGCGTTGGGGCTTTCCATTGCCGGCATCCATACCACGTCTAGTGATGTAACAGAGTTCGCTGAGGTTTTCGACGGCACCTTGGGTAAATATAAGGGTACCCCCATATCTCTTAATTTAGACCCCCAGGTGCCACCTATACGCCTTAAGCCCCGACGGGTTCCTTTTGCCCTTCGCCCTAAGGTGGATGTGGAGATAGATAAGTTGCTGGCTCAGGGTGTACTTGAGCCTACAGATCATTCTCGATGGGAGACCCCTATTGTTATCCCCACTAAGCCGGATGGTTCCATCTGTATTTGTGGTGACTTTAAGTGTACCCTTAATCGGGCCTTCAGGCCCACCCGTATCCGGTCCCGGTAGTTCAACACCTCTTACATTCTTTGGGTCAAGGGTCTATTTTTGCTAAATTGGATATGTCCCAGGCGTATCAACAGCTTCCTGTTGATGACGCCACGGCCGCTGCCCAAACAATTGTCACGCATCGGAGCGCTTTTAAGTGCCACCGATTACAATTTGGGGTCTGCGTAGCTCCCGGCATTTTTCAGAGCCTTATGGAGCGGTTGCTCCAGGGAATCCCTGGCGTCGTTCCTTATTTCGATGATGTTTTGATCTCGGCTACCACCAAACACGACCTCGTCGAACGTGTTCGCCAGGTGCTACGCAGATTTCAACAAAAGGGCCTGAAACTTAAAAAATCTAAGTGTAAGTTTGGTGTTCCCCAAGTCGAATTTTTAGGGTTCCTTGTTGATAAGTTTGGCATTCATCCTACACCTTCTAAGATCGATGCCATAAAGAATGCTCCAATGCCATCATGTAGGGCTGAGCTTCAGGCTTTTCTGGGCCTGCTTAATTTCTATAGCATATTTTTGCCGCATAAGGCGTCTGTGGCGGAACCACTCCATTGGCTATTGGACAGAACGGCCCCCTGGAAGTGGGGGCAAGCCCAAGCTACTGCTTTCAGAGCTGTTAAAGATTTACTTACTTCTGATGCCGTGTTGGTCCAGTATAGTGACCATATACCCCTCACCGTGATTTGCGATGCCTCCCCATATGGCATCGGCGCTGTGCTGAATCATGTTTTACCCAACGGGTCTGAAGCTCCAGTTGCCTATTATTCCACAACTCTGTCGATGACAGAGAGGAATTATAGTCAACTGGATAAAGAAGCGTTGGCACTCGTGGCCGCCGTAAAGCGGTTCCACGATTATATTTACGGCCGTTCCTTTCAATTAGTTACGGATCACAAGCCACTTTTGGGCTTGCTGGCCGGAGATAAGCCTACTCCCCAGATTATCTCCCCACGTTTGGTGCAGTGGTCTGTTTTCTTGGCTGCCTATAACAATCAGTTAATTTATCGCCCTGGGAGCGCCTTGGGAAATGCGGACGGCCTTAGCCGCTGCCCCCTTCCTTTGGCTGTAGAGGATCCCGTTCTGGACCAGCTGGTTCTTTTGATAGATGATGTTCCTTCCCTTGTGATGGCTGCGGATGTAGCTAAACACTCCGCTAAGGACCCTACCCTTGTACAGGTCATGGATTGGGTGCGTAGGGGATGGCCGCGTGAGGCGTTACCCACGGAGGTTAAGCCATATTCCATCCGCCAACACAAGCTTTCTATTTCCCGGGGTGCCTTTTGTGGGGCTGCCGAGTGGTGGTTCCCCCTGTATTGCGGCCAACTATTCTGAAACGGCTGCACGATAGCCATCCTGGTATCGAGAGAATGAAGGCCTTAGGCCGTAGTTATGTTTGGTGGCCTAAGCTTGATCAGGCCATCATAGATTGGGTAGCAAGGTGTCAAGTTTGTCAGCCATCCCGGCCAGGGCCCCCGGCTGCCACACCTAGGGAATGGGAGATACCCAGGAATCCGTGGTCCAGGCTGCATATAGATCTAGCAGGGCCGGTTCAGGGCCAGGCTTTTCTAATCGTGGTTGATGCGTATTCTAAATGGGTGGAGGTTGTTCGTATGGCATCAACCACGTCGGACGCTGTGAGCAAGGCTCTCCGTAACATATTTGCCACACATGGACTTCCCGATGTAATTGTCTCAGACAATGGACCCCAATTTGTTTCGGCAGCGTTTCAGATGTTTTTGATGGGGTTGGGTATTCGTCACGCCTTAGTGGCACCTTATCATCCGTCCAGTAATGGCTGCGCGGAGAGGGCTGTCCGCTCAGCCAAGGACGCTTTGGCCCGTTTCGGCCCCGGTGATTGGCAAGAGAAGGTGGAGCGGTACCTTTTGGCGCAGCACTCGACCCCGTGCCCGGTATCCAATCGTAGCCCGGCCGAACTTCTTATGGGCCGGCAACTAAGGACTGTGTAAGATAGGCTACATCCGGACTATACACCTGAGGCACCCGTGGATTCCTCTAGCCGGCCCCGGGTGTTCGGGGTTGGTGATGGCGTTTATGCCAGGAATTATGGGGGTGATCCTTTGTGGCTTCCTGGACGTATTATTTTAGTCACGGGACCCCGTTCTTACAGGGTCGAACTTGAGGATGGCCGGATTTGGCGGCGCCATATAGACCAGCTAAGGAGTCGCATTACGGCTCGGACCCGGGGTAACGAGGAGCCGGATATGTTTAGTGCACTTCCGACGGCTGATCCGGTGGACAATAGTATTCTAGAGGCTCCGTCATTGGGGTCTTCACGTTCACCTGTTGTAATTACAGCTCCTTCATTGCCAGAGGTACCCGTAGATGTTCTTGCACGATCATCAAATATTCCACCGTCTTCAGACCAGCTACCTCCGTCTATGACATCTCAGGAAGTACCGGAGACGGCGTCACCCCCTGATCGCTTGGACGGCGATTTGCGCCGGTCCGGGCATATATGTAGGCGCCCGGGTTATCTGGACGATTATTGTACTATCTAAAGGGGGAGGAGTGTTACGATCTGATGAGCGGCCGCCCAGCAACGGGAGGCTTCCTGATCGGCTAAGCTGATAGCGGGAGGTGTGAATGTTTTAAAGTGTTTTATTGGCCGTGCGAGCCCAGCTGCAATATAAATAGCGGCTGCGCACGACCGAGGTTAGGTTACATTTTAACCCTTGTGCTTGTTGCTGTGAATAAACCGTGTTGCTTATCTTGGTCTCTTATCTGCCGTTCTCAATCCAGAACAATATTAATACTCAAACATTTCATCTTCTCAACCTTAAACTCCATATTATTCATCAATTCTATTTGATCAGGGTATTCATATTTTCTGTTAACATCTTTGTCTTCTGTTTATTGATCTTAAAATCTGCAAATCCATCAAATTTTCCCATTATAGTTTCAATTTCATTTAAAGGGTCCTCTAAGATAAGAACCAGAATCATCTACAAAGGCTCTTAATTTCTAAGGTGTTTTTTTTTTTTACAAAATTATATCCTTAATCTTCTCTTGTTTTATGTCTCTGCTTAATATTTCTAAAGCTGGAATAAACAAAATAGGAGACAATGGAAAACCCTGCCTTGTTCCTTTTTGTATTGCACAGTTTAGATGAATCTACATTATATGTGCCTTTGTGAAGTATAATTCAACTTTGTCAATTTTATAAAATTCTCCCCAAAGTTCAAAATTTTGAATAAAAAGTCCAGTTCAAATTGTGAAAACTTTCCTGCCTAACACAAAACACATAATGCAAGTTATTTTTCATTGTGCTGTTCAAAATATCAAACGTACAAGGCTGTTGTAATATTTGTCTTTTCGATAAAAACTCAGATCGATCTTCATGAATAAGTTGTAATATTATTTTCAATCTATTGAAAATAGATTGAACAATATAAGTAGAGATATTGGTCTATAATTCCTTGTGAAAGTCAAATCCTGTCCGTCTTTATTTATTTATTTATTTATTTTGTCGCATTTCTATGCCACCCAACTCCCAAGGGACGCTTTGAGTATTAATGTTATATATGTACCTTTCCATGTCTCAGGCAACTTTCCTGCGCGTAAGATAAAATTCATCACATATCGCAAAGATTGCTAAACTTTCTACAGAATTTCTGATCCTTTTTAGATTCGGTCATAAGGGTACTCTGGGAAATCCAATTCCTAGAATCCATTGGAGAAATGATCCCTTGAGGACTTTCTAATTTGTATCATTATGGTAAGATTTCACTAAAGTTCTTTAGTACATGATCTAGCCCAGTGCTGGTGAACCTTTTCGGTACCGAGTGGTGTCGAAGCACTGCAAACCGGAAGGGAAGATAACCGGCACACATGCGCGTGCCGGGAAGCTGTGCTTCTGGTTTCCGGTACTCATGCGTGAAAATCAGCTGGCCAGCACACAGGCACGTGTCAGAGCCCAGAAAAGCAATCGGCTCATGCCCAGATAGATGGCTCTGCATGCCACTTCCGGCACGCATGGGATAGGTTCGCCATCATGGATCTTGCCAGATGTATTCAAGTGCCCAGGCCTGGTGTAGAAAAGCGATTGTGATTTGTTGTGATAACAAATACAGGCAGGTCTGTAAGAGACTAATCTTTTACTTTTATAAGAAAGAAACTGAAAACCAAGAGAAAATAGTGAAAACTGTTCTTTTTTTCTCCTTCTGAATAGTTAATTTAAGAATGATGCTGTCACTGCAGAATCTAGATGGCTGAGTCCATCAATAATCCTAGGTGGCTGGAAACTGGGATCTTAGCCCAGAAACTGTCATTCAGAATTTCATTTAAGATTCTGCATGACTTTGGGCAAGCCAAATCTATAAAACAAGTAGAATTGAGTAGGTTTTTACTGGCTGTTGGTAGATCCATGCAAATTTTGGAGGCCATGAATTAGTTTTGGCTATGTAAACATTAGTTAATTAATATGTTACTGTATAATAGTTCAATCTTTTGAAGGCTAGAGGTCACCAGCAGCTTTTCATTGCTTTATCAGAGTCCATACTTTAAAAGTTGAGCATGGTCAGGATAAGGAAATAGATGGGATCAGAAAAATTACTTGATAGAGAGCCAGTTTGGTGCAGTGGTTAAGGCACCAAGCTAGAAACAGGGAAGCCGTGAATTCTAATTCTGTCTTGGGCACAACAGCTTTCCATGTTTCAATGTATGCTCTCTGTTGTGGTATAATATCATGCCAGACACATGACCATGGAAACATCTTGATAATGCTGGCTCTTTGGCTGAAGAAACAGAGATGAGCAGTGCCCTTAAAGTAGATCACAGTTAACAGGGTAAAACCCACAGGGACAACTTAGGCACAAGATCAGATGGGTGACTTTGGGCCAGTCATTCTTTATCAGCCCTAGGAAGGAGGCAATGGCAAAATCTTGCCAAGAAAACTGCATGGACTTGTCCTGGCAGTCAGCAGGAGCCAACTTGAAGAGGCAGACACAAACACATACACACATAAACCAAAACATTAACTAATACATTAATAAATTTCCCCTATCTAAAACATATGATATGGCTGAGCTTTTTCAGAGATTCTGGGGAACTTTTGTCCATCTCTTTTGCCCAGATTCATCTTTTGATTCATTTCCCTTAAGTGTTGGTTCTTAAAAGATGCAAGCCTTCAGCCCAAGACTGGCTCCTTCAATAATGTTGAAGTTGCAACTCCTCAAATTCCTAGCTAATGTATTTAATAGATGAGAATTCCAGGATGGGGAATGTTGATGTAAATAAACAAGAAGCTAAAATGAATTATTCTCTAAGGGAATTTTTAACCTAAAAAAAGTACAAGCCAGACTTCTTCAAACCACTCAATGGCAGTAGGAATCCCGCATTTCTCCCCCTCACCATGATTTATAAATATACAGTAGTTTAAAAAGTAGGTAAACAAGTCTGATTTAAAAAAAAAACATGAAGGACAAGTGGGAAGTGGTTGGATCCATTAAGCTCATTGTAAAAACACTTAACTGATGATTTCAAGTTGGCAAATGGCTTCAAATAAGTACCTTTACAGGGAGAAGGCAGTGGGATACTAAAGAGATTCTTAATGGAGAGATAGAAATAGGCCCACAAATATTTGAAGCAGTAATGGGCAGGGTGCTTTAAAATCAAATTGTGGGGGTCAAAACAATACAAAAATGTTTCTCTATTCCCTAGGTTATTTCAATTTATTGCAATTCTGATTGCCAGAAAATTGATCTTTCAAGACCATCATGCAGCACACATTTTAACACCCATCACAAGAAATATATAGTCAGTCCTTGACTTGCAACAATTTGTTCAGTGACCATTTGAAGTTACAATGGCACTGAAAAAAAGTGACATAATTGTGTTTCTCACTTACGCCCATTTAAAGCATTCCCCACAGTCACATGATCAAAATTCAGACACTTGCCAACCAACTCATATTTATGACGGTCGCAGTGTCCCAGGGTCATGTGATCATCTTTTGTGACCTCCTGACAAGCAAAGTCAAAGGGGAAGCCAGATTTACTTAACAACCATGTTACTAATTTAACAATTGCAGTCATTCATTTAACAACTATGGCAAGAAAGGTCATAAAAAGAGGCCAAACTCAATTGACAACTGTCTCTCTTAGCAATGGCAATTTTGGGCTCAATTGTGGTCAGGGTGGATTTGATTTAAATCGAGTTGATTTAAATCACAATTTAAATCATGATTTAAATCACTAGTAAAAAGGCTTGATTTAAATCAACTTGATTTAAATCATAATTTTTAAAGAGCAACTCTCATCTCTGCTACTCCTTTGACCCACTGTTGACTCACCGATAGTCCCAGTGTTGCAGAATATACAGCCTCATGCTACATAACTAAGCTCCATTTCATGCTGAATAAACTAAATTATTTATGTATCTTAAATAGAAAACTATCTTACGATAGATTTTTACCCCAAAAGTTTTTTATTAAAATAAATTCGATAAAAATCAAAAAAATCCGATTTAAATCAAAAAAATCCGATTTAAATAAAAAAAAATCTGTTTTTTTTTAATTTTTTTAAAAAAAATCATTGATTTTTATCCACCCTGATTGTGGTTGTACGTCAAGAATTACCTGTATTAGCATGGTTCTGGAGAGTAGTTCTGATACCTGGAGTTGTATTCAAAGTCTCAACAAGTGACTCTGCATGCCTTACATCATAAAACCTATTAAATGATTAAAACAATACAAAATAAATATAGATGGGCACCAGGTAAGAGTGTTACTATGGATGTCATAGCCAGGAAATGGGGCCCTTAGCACATCAGGGACCCAGGCTGTTTAAGAATCTTTAAAAATAAAATAGCAGTTTGTTCTAATCTCATATCATCAAGAAGTCTTTCCTAATGTTCACGCCACATCCCTTCTCTTATTTTTGGAAACATTTGATTCGGTCTCTGCCCTTGGAGTATGGTGTACAGAAGAGGTCAATGGCATCGCCCTAGAAGAATGATATTGTTTTTATTTCTTAATGTTCTGATCCTGAGAAGTGCTGACAAGAATAATGAAAGCAAATCATGCATCAGTGATTGTGGGGACAGGATTTATTTTCAAGCATTAAAAGTCAAAGCGAACAGATCCTCAAAGAAATCAATGGCAGAGGGGAGTAAGAGTGGCTAACTGCAGTGGTTTGGTGCGGCTAATTTGAAATTTAGGAGGTTATGTTCCTTCTTTTAGAAGGAGTGCTCTGTTCCATGATGCTTTAAAAGAGCGTTTTGAAAAATAGCCAGGTACCTATCTTAATAGTTAAGTAATTTCCTAAACAATATCCTGCGGTAGATTTGTTGGAGGCTCAGGAAATGGGTATCTTACTTTCAAGGAACCTTTCCTGTCTGCTCTTCATTTTCCAGGGGGACATCCTCATGTCAAAGATTCCTTCCCTTATAGTGAGTTCACCGTATGTAGTCTAGCACCATACAGATAGTCCTTGACTTATGACCACAATTGATGTTGCTCATTTATTAAGTGAGTTTTGCCCCATTTTACGGCCTTTCTTGCCACAGTTGTTAAGTGAATTGTTACAGCTGTGAAGTTAGTAACATGTAATCTGGCTTCCTCCATTGAATTTGCTTGTCAAAAGGTCACAGAAGGTGATCACATGACCTCTGGGACACTGCAACTGTCATAAATATGAACCAGTTGCCAAGCATCTGAATTTTGATTATTTGACCATGGAAATGCTGCAATGGTCGCAAATATGAAAAACGATCACTGAAAATCACTTTTTTCAGTGTCGTTGTAACTTTGAATGATCACTCAACAAACTGCTGTAAATCGAGGGCTACCAGTACTTTACAATAAGATACTTTTAGGATTTGCATTTGTTTGCATATGATCAATGGTTAGCTGGCTTTGGTTGATTCAAGAATAATCAGGATTGGAGTTGATTAGTATTTGGGAGAGGAAGGAATAACACCAGATATTCTAGGGCTATATGGTATACTGGAAGTATTCCCAAGAAAAACCAATGGTGAACTAGTTTCACATTGCCGTCCATTAAATTATGTGAAAACGACTAGGAGTCAGGAGATCCTACTTTTTAATAGATGTAGAAGACAATCTAATATTGGTAAGTATGGCCAATATTAGATTGGGAGGCCTACATATGTCTGTATCAGCGTTTCTCAATCTTGATAAGTTTAAGATGCAGGGACTTTAATTCTCAGAATACCCCAGTTAGCCATGTTGGCTGGCGAATATTGGGAGTTGAAGTCCCCATATCTTCAAGTTGCCAAGTTTGAAAAACACTATATCATAGTGCAACCTATTCCCCTCTAGATGTCTTGCACTATAGCCCCAGAGACCCAACTGGTATAGCCTAGAGCAGGGCTGTCAAACTTCCAGTCCGGTGGCCAGATGAATCACGGGCTGGCCACACCCAGTTTAGCAAAGGGGAAAATTAAATCCTGATATATCACGTGAAGAAAGTTTTACCATCTCACAAAAATCCTAATCATTCCTAAACTGGACTCTCATTACAAACCATTAGCGCTTTTAAAAACTAAATTGAAAAATTATTCACATTTCTTTTTAGTAATTATCACCCAAATGAGGCAATGAAATGATATAATAAGGCTAAAAGGTGTGGGTTTTGTTGCCTAGGGCACACAGCAGAAAATATCAGAAAAACAAGGAAGAGAATTGTTCTAAGCAAAGTCAAGCACCAACTAATAATATTGTCACCCAATTCTATAAAGCTTTTTGATCATCTGGATAAAGTCTTTTTTAACTTCCGAAGAACAGACATTTTGGCAGGAGTTTACTTCTGGCAATTGTGATATTTTTATAATATTTCATCAGCTCACATCAAAATTGACAACTTTAAGTCCGATTGCTTTGGGATACATTTGCAGGTGAGTTAGGCTGCCCTGCTTTTTGGTTTATCAATTGATCCATTTACAAAAGCCGTTTGTGGTAGGTCCTCTTATTTCATACCACTTATGTAAATTTTGAATGAGGTTTCGTTTGATGGACATGTCTTAAAAGATGCAGTACAGCAAAATAATAAACAGATCTACAAACTAGCTCCCAAGCAGAAGTTGCTATGTTTGTAATGCTTAGTTATCTACATAGTTTGCAGTAACCAACACCACATATAAGTTACGGTGATCCACATCCTTATCATATGTCTTCACCACTGCAGCGCACTAAACTATTTTTGAAGACGACTTGGAAGCTATAACAGTCCATAATGTAGCACTTGTTCTGAAGTCACTCCATTGGATGCTAGGAGATTCTGATCCAATCCAGAGTTCTGATTATGACCTACAAATTTATGCATGGCACAGTACTAAACTGAATTAGAGATAATCTTATGCAAAATTGTTCTGTTCATTCTATAAGGTCATTTAAAGAGGGTCTGGTTAGGACTCTATATTCTTCAAACATGAAAGTGACTTTCCCAAAGATAGCTTGCTCCCCTCAATTCTGATGTTCTGTCACTAGATTAGGATTGCAGCCCAAGCCAGATTTGAACCTCCATGCCTCCTACATCAGCGAAACCTTGTATCTCCGCAATCACGCAATGATGCCATGGAAGCAGACATCCAACATAGAGCTGAACTGCAAGTCAGCTGGAAGATAAGAAAATGCTATACGAGATCTATGAACATCAACACGATGATGATGCATTATATGTTTTCTTGCTATGAGTTTCCTCTGAAAAGAGCTGGAATTCTTCCTTTTCATATCAGATAGAGGAGACCTATTGATTTCTATATTATGACAGTTTTTTTGATTGCCTGGTAATTTGAATGCCAGCAGCTTCTTTCAGTGCAGCTTCTATTAATAGCAGCTAAGATGGAAATTCCCGTAGAGTCTCAAAATCACATATTCCTAATATCCAAGAGATTTTGAAAATTAGAAAGAGGAGTACTAGACTCATCTATGAGGCCACTATGGAGCATTCCCCAATAATTTAGGGCTTATTTCCCATCTTGATTTCTTTCTGAATGCATTACTTTGGAATGTTTCGTTATGATTTTAACCCCCTTCTGAATTTACACTGCTAAAATGTACCAATTGTTCCTGTATTTCAGTTTTTGAGTTGCTCTGATCAAGACATGAGATTAAGACTAGGATCTGCCTTCCCACCCTAAACATAAACCATGATTTTTAAACTATGGTGCTTGAATCTTACACTGCATTAAGCCAAAACGAAACCAACCCAACCATATTGTGGCCTAGCGCAATATGTGAGTCCAGCTCTTCATTCATTGGATTGAATCTAGATTTACAATGAGTCCAACACAGAGCATTTTGTAAAGCAGTAGAGGTGGTCCTCAACTTACAACCGTTCGTTTAAGGGCTGTTCAAAGTTGCAGTGGCACTGAAAAAAATGACTTATGACTGTTTTTCAGACATGATTATCTCCATGGTCATGTGATCAAAAAATCTTGCACTGTCCCTGGATCATGTGATCACCAATTGTAACCTTCCCAGCTGGCTTCTGGCAAGCAAAGTCAATAGAGGAAGCCAGATTCACTTAACAACGAAATGATTCAATAATACCTACAGTGACTCGCTTAACAACTGTGGCAAAATGGTCATAAAATAGAGCACACATCACTTAACAATGGTCTTGCTTAGCAATGGAAATTTTGGGCTCCATTGTGGCCATAAATTGAGGAATATCTGTAGTTCTCCTAGATGAAGTTCACATGTCTTAAAGCTGCTGAGATTGAAAAATGTTGCTGTAAAGAGGAGATCTGGGCAAGATGCTCAAGTGAATATTGACTGATTTTTAAGCATTTTAAAAAAAATTTATTTTTTATATATATATTCATTTCTGCTGGTTTTAGGTTGGTTTTCAGGTCAAAATGAAAGGAACTTCGGTCCTTCAACGGGATGACTTTTGCCAAGGGAGATGGAATGCTACTCTTGGAGACCTCATCAGCATTCCATCCCAACAATCACAATACCTTTCTGGATGAATCATCTGAATTGGCCATTGGTAGCAATGCCTTTCCCCAGTTTGGATTACCATTTCCAAGAAATGATAATGTTGGGGGCATTAGTGCTTGGGGAGAGAATGGAAAAAGGAGAAAAACAGTTGATCATTGGACAGAGCTTATAGTGGGAAAAGAGAAGAAGGAGATCTCTTGGAATTAACTGTTGAGGATTTTTGATGACATACATATTTTATGCCACTTGTTCATGTCACAGTTGCATAAAATTTTAAATGTTTATGATCGGCTGGTCCTCTAGATAAATGAAAGATAAAATATTTCTCTCCCCCCTCCAGTCTTATCCATCTCTGCCAAGAAAAGTACTAATAAGAGATGAGATAATATACAGATATTTACCTTTTTTGGACAGGAACAGCAAAACTGTCTAGGAAACTATGCCACTTCTGACCTAATTTCATTTTCTATACTACTATTGATCTCACATTATTTTTTTCACATTCATGAGATGATATACAGGTAGTCCTCAACTTACAACCACTGTTGGAACCAGAAATTCTATTACTAAGTGAGGTAGTTAAGTGAGTTGTGCCTGATTTTATGACCTTTTTTTTTGCCATTGTTAAGCAAATCACCATTAAGTGAAGCATATATTCATTTAGGCAAATTAAAATTGGCAGACCAATATTCAGGCAATCTCAAATCAAACAAAAGGACTAAGGTAAAGGGTTAAACTAGGGGTTTAATTAATTATAATTTGAGATGATTACAACTCAAAGTAGATGATTTGGTAAATCTGTATTGGAAGCCAAGAAAATCTTATTCACATGGATGTTGTCACTCATTGATCAAAGAAAGTTTTATTTAATTTAGTGTTTCAAGGTGGGGGGGGGCGATCTTCTGTGCTCTCTGAGCCTGATTACTTTCTTACAGATGTTTCAATAACCTAACTAGGTAACATAATCAGTTACTAGCACAAGCTCAGAGAGCATCAAGAACCCCTAATTTCAACCCTGAGCTACAAATATTCGCCTTTATTAGTGTTTTCTGTAGTTAAGAAAACCAGCACATCACCAGTTAGTTTTGACCAATGGCCTTATTTTTCCATCTTATGTGGAATGTTTCAATCAGCTAGTTGTAAGGGAAATGAGAACAGGTTGGGTTGAGAAAGAATGGTTGCAAGAACCAAACACACAGCCAGCTTGCAACTTCCTGCCACTGAGATAATCTCCTCTAAATACATGCTGATTTCATTCAAGCATAATCACAAGGAGCCAAAGACTTCTTTTTTTGTTATTGTTCTTTATGTTGAAGCAAAAGAGGAACATAGCAGTCCATGAATATGAGCATTATTTGGGTAGCCAGGCTTTTGTACAATGAACCAGGCCTTTTGAGGAGCATTATTAGTAGACTTGATTTAGCAGGTCATCCCAAGGAAAGTTTAATTTCCATTCAATAGAATTTCCGTATTGCAGTGCAAATATTCTCCTTCCCTAAGTGGAGAGTAGAAATAAGTGGGAGAAGCTCCTGAACTTTATTTGTTGAGAACTGATGTAATTATACTGGGGATGTTTCTAACCATCTTGTAAATGTACCTCCAACTGAATATAGGAAACCTTTTTTTATACCCTGTTTCCCCCAAAATAAGACATCCCCTGATAATAAGCCCAATCAGGCTTTTGAGCGCATGGCAATAAGGCGAAGCACTTATTTCAGGGTTCAAAAAAAATATAGACAGGGTCTTATTTTCGAGAAAACATGGTATTAGTTGTAAATCAAAGGGACAATCAATGTGCAACAACTTAGAACCTTTGTCAAATAGGATTTATTTCACAGCATATAACTGCAGTCCCAATTATAGATTTTGGGAAGCTCACATAAAAATGGAAAAATGTACACTCAAATCATACAATTTAGAGGAGCCAGTTTTTTAAAATTGCTCTTAAAATGATCTCTGGAAATTATTCCCCACCCTTTGCATTTACATTATTCCTTTCTCCCCATCAATCAACTAGTCCCTTGCTATATGTTGCTGGCTCTAAACATAACTGATTCCCCGCCCCCCATAGTTGATGTTTAGATATGAGCCTCTTATAATAAGCCCAAAATGGCATCATCCATATAGAAGAGGAAAATACCAATTCTAACACTTTCAGAAGTAAAAAAAAAAAATCCTTAGAGGAAATAACCATAAGGAGGGGAATTCCCCCAACCTCAACCCCCCAAGTATCAGATGCTGCTGACACAGAACAAAGAATCTCTGCAGAAGATCTCCTAACATGGAATATATCTGTATCTGCATTAAGATTGCCTGGTAAAAATAAAGAAAATGAATTAAGTATAGTTTCATAGAAAACTTTGATGAAAAAGTTGTGAGAGCACTGAAGAAAAACAGTGATTGTGGGAGCAACTCATTACAAATGGGTCAAATAAGTCCCTTGTACAACTCAAAGCAGAGCCATGGGGGGGGGGGGGGACAAAAAAAGTCAGGATGAAAGTTGTGATTGCACAGCTGAAGCCTTCTCTGTGTACCCTCAAATTGCTCTCTTGTTGCTTTGGCTTTTTCCTCTGGTATTACAGGTAGTCCTCAACTTACAACCATTCATTTAGTGACCGTTCGAAGTTACAGTGGCACTGAAAAAAGTGACTTATGACCATTTTTTACATTTACGACCATTGCAAGATCCCTATGTTCATATGATCAAAATCCAGATGCTTGGCACCTGGCTCGTATTTACAACAGTTAAAATGTCCCAGGATCATGTGACTGCCTTTTGCAACCTTCCAACAAACAAAGTTAATGGGGAAACCAGAGTAACCCCAACTTAACAACTGTAGTGATTCATTTAATAACTGTGGCAAAAAAGCTTGTAAGATGGAGCAAAACTCACTTAACAAATGTTTCCCTTAGCAACATAAATTTTGGGCTCAGTTGCGGTTGTAAGTAGAGGATGACCTGCATGAAAAACATTACATGATTAAACGTATCATGATTCTTGTTATGTAATTATTCTGTATAAACAACACTTTCTCCCCCCCACCCTTTTTTTTTTTTTTTTTTAGAATTCTATGAATCTGCCACCAGACAAAATGAAGCTTCTGGGACAGTATGATAATGAAAAGAAATGGGAATTAATATGTGACCAGGTAAGAGACTAGACTGCTTTATTTAAAGTAGCTATATGAATCATAGTTTAAAATAGCTTCCAATATGGTTTGATCTTCAAAGCTCCTCATACGTCTGAGAATTCTGGGACTTGTAGTTTCTGTGGCTGGTGACCATGACAAGCAAGCAATCCATGACAAGCCTGGAGGACTTCAATTCCCAGAATTCCCCAGCCAGCAAAGACCAATAGCAAAATGCCTATTTATTGTAAAGAAAAGTGGTGAATTTGTTTCTTGCAGTAGCCTTTAGGCACCCTCTAACCTCTTTACCTTTGCGGGGTGCTGTTTTTTTAATAGGTTAAGATGTGTTTCCGATCAAAGGGTATATGAAAGTCTGTAGCTTTGGTTTGCAACTTGATACTTTCCTATTAATTTATTTTTTTAAATAATGGGTTTGGGCAGAGAGATTATAAGCACTGAAAGATATTCCACAAGCATTTTGTGTTTGTAGATAGTATTATAATTATGCTTCTTTTAGCTCTGACCTAGCATGATAAATGTCAGGGATCCTTGATAGGACACCTGTGGCAGTTCAGTATAATTAGAAGTCTAGTGTGGTTTGTCCTTGAGAAGTCTGGATAAACAAGGCTATTTCTATCTTTACTTTCCCACAGGAAACTGTTAGTGGAAAAGAAAATACCTTAGGTAGGTCTGTCACAGGATCACAGACATCATCCAGAAGTTCAGAGTTGATGCCCTAATACAAGTAGCTTAGGTTTTGAGAAATGTAATATACGGTATATCAAAAGACCAATTTATGAGGTTCTGGTTGCATTCACCATGTACACTATCTTGCTCTTCACAAGCGTTTAATTTTCTATGGATACAAATTTGTCCTTCAGGTGTTCACAGAAATTTATTTTGGATAAAAGCAATAGGCATGATTTTATCCCTGAATCCATGCTTTCATTAGCTATTTGAATAAGGCCAAAAGTGTAAATTCAGGAGGTCTGCTAGGCAGATTGCAGCCTCCCAGTCAAATCTCACTGCATTGCATTTGGGTTAAAAGGAAGTACATCTGTTTTTCAGAGCATTAAACCAGGGTTTATTACATGGTAGGAAAAACTGGGCCACTGTGTGTGTGTTGGGGGGGGGAGGGATAACTCTTGCTTTTAGGTCTATTTGTACCTACCCAGATGAAACAAAAGTGGCATCAAAAGAAGCATTTTTCACTGGACTCATATTTAATGTTAAACTGGTTTTTTTGTGTAAACCATTGTTTGTGAGGTTCACACTTTCTGCTAAGCCAAAACTAAAGAAGCCACACCATGATATGAACCTGGCCAAATAAATAAATCTGCTATCACCTTGGCTGAATCATTTCAAAATCCTGCCAAAGCTAAATGGGTACATATGAAAGTGGGCTGTGTCATAACAAACAGCTGTTCCTTCTTTTGAGTTGCCTTCATGAGTTTAGTAGTGGTGGAGAAACAATATTTCTCCATCCTGAGTTAAACAAGGAAGGTGGTTACTTAAGGGTCCCTTGTGAAAACAAGCTGTTGGCAGAGACACATGGGGGAAATGGCACCTGTTCATGCTGTGAAACTATATATTCCTCAGTTTAATAAAGGCACAGGCTTGCGAATGATGCTGAATAGAAAAAGAGAAGAATGACTCATTCTGGGCTATGCGAATGTCTCTCTGTGATCCAGCCCTTCACAGATCTGCTAAAACAGCTCTGGCACAGGGTGATTTCCTAATGTCCTTTATTTCAGAGAGTAATCTTAAGGTGTTCATTGGGTAGGCAGTTAGGAATCAAGAAAATATCTCACTCGCTGTTCTGAATGATATCAGGTCACAGGATCCTTGTGAAGTGGAACTTATTCTTGTCTGCTTTAGCTCACAACAAATACAGCTGAGTGAATGATGGACCAAAAAAAGCTTGGCCTTCATTTAGCATGAATCATATAGGAAGTGGCCGTGTGGGTAGTATAGATGTTCCTGTTGATCTTTAATTGGGAAGACATAAATGGCGCCTGTCTTCACACAGAGCATTTAACTCACTCACTTGTTGCTGAGTGAAAACATATTGACTCCTAACTGGATTACTAAGGGGTGAGTTTACAGATCAGTTAAACCATTAAATAAGTAACCCCTGCATTCTGAATCAAATTAAGTTTAGGATCTGGTATGCATTGATGAAATGAACATGAATTGGGGCAAACAGTGGAGAACAGAGGAGCCTGGTGTGCTATGGTCCATGGGCACAACTTAGTGACTGAACGAATGTGCTATGCATACCTCCACCAGGCAACCTTGTTAATAATGCTGTGTTGTAAATGAAATTCTTAATGAAAAATGGCAATGTGTAGCTCACAGAAAAATGGAACAAATATACAAAGAGGCAGCAGCCCTGCCATGAGTCAAAGCATTTACATCAAGGAGTAGATAATAGTTATGTAAAACATGTTCAAGATGTATGAACAACTTCTAATTATAGATCATCCTCAACTTATGACCACAATTGAGCCCAAAATTCCCATTGCTAAGCAAGACGGTTGTTACTCTTTGCCCAATTTTACAAACTTTCTGGCCACAGTTGTTAAGTGAATCACTGCAGTTGTAAAGTTAGTAACACTGTTGTTAATTGAATCTGACTCCCCACTGACTATGCTTGTCAGAAGGTTGCAAAAGGTTGCAAAATGATAACGGGACACTGCAACTACCACGAATACATGGACGTTGTCAAGCCTCTGAATTTTGATCACATGGGGATGTAGCAATGGTCGTAAATGTGAAAAATAGTCATAAGTCACTTTTTTCAGTGCTGCTGTAACTTTGAACAGTCGCTAAACAAATGATTGTAAGTTGAAGACTACCTGTATGTACCACAATCATAAGATTATTTTCTGCCCTGCCATTGCCATCTCGGGGTCATCTGCTTGTAAGGGAAAGCGTTCTTTTATGGATCCAAAAGGCAGGCTGAAAGCAGCACCCCCACTTTTACAGATGGAAGCAGCTGAGTTTTTGAATTTTTCATATCTCTTAGATCTCAGGTCCCAGGCTACCAAAGACAAGATGAATGCTTTTGATCATTCAGATTTTTTGCAGGCCAATGTTTTAGACAAACTTTTAGCAAAACTATCAGATATATGTAGAATTAAAAATTATTTGCTAAGCACATCATCCAAGAAAGCGTTAGCCCATAGCCATCTGCAAGAACAATCCTTTTTTTTTTTTACATGTATGTACACATACACATCACCTTGTCAATTCTCTCGTTTTTTTGTGAACTGCTCCAGGGATGTCTACAGGGAGTGGTAAAAAAAAAATAAACCCAAAATGGTGACTGCTACAGTAAAGTAGAAGCTTTTACCATAGTCTGAGGACACTCCTGCCTTATTCTATTTCTTTTAGACACTTTCATTCAATCACACATCCAAGTTTTAAACTGGTTCAATGTTAACAATGTATTCTTTAATTATTGCAGAATCTTTTGAAGCAAATGTTTCAGCACTTGTGCTTCAGAAAGTAAAAACAGGAGGCAGCACACAATCACTCTTGTGAAACATTGTGTCATATTGTGGCACAGGGTGATGCAATGCAGTTATTATGGGAAAAAGAAGCAGGGATGATTTACAAGGGACTAAATGATCTGAGTTCTACGTTTAAACAGTGTGTATGGAAAGGATTATCTGCAACCTCTTTTTACAGATCTACTGATTCTTTAAAGTTTACAGCTTGCAATGACCAGAGATGGGTGGGAACCATAGAACTTTGTAAGCACATTCCAAAATGTACACTTTGCAGGCTAAAGTGTTTTAAGAGATGGGTATTGTTGTGATAGAAACCCTGGTGGGGAACAGGTGGTCCTTAATTTACAACAGTTTGTTTAGTGACTGTTCAAAGTCTCAACAGCACTGGAAAAGGTGAATTGTGACCATTTTTCAGATTTATAACCGTTGCAGCATCTTTATGGTCACCTAATCAAAATTCAGATACTTGGCAAATGACTCGTATTTATGATGACTGCAGTGTCCTGGGGTCATGTGATAATCTGACAAGCAAATTCAATGGGGAAGCCAGAGTTACTTAACAATTGTGTTACTAACTTAACAACAGCAGTGATTCACTTAACAATTGTGGCAAGAAAGGTAGAAAAATATGACAAAACTCACTTAATAACTGTGTTGCTTAGCAATGAAAATTTTGGGCTCAGTGTTCATAAGTTGAGGACTCCTGTAATGGCTGGGCTGTAAAATTGGGAGTTTCCTAAACTTTTAACAGGCTGAGTATATCATAACAGCCTTGAATATTGATATATCTTTTTTCCTCTTTGTGTTACTGCTCATCCTTTTGCAGTTTAGCATGATTCATAAACATTTACATCTGGCAGCTAAAGGCTGCTAGTGCTTGGGCTCAGAAGCACCTGCAATATTTGTAATTTTGGTTATGTTTAACAACAGTATCTTCAGCATCTTCTACAAAAAGAGATAAAAAGTTATGCCTAACTTGCCAGGCCTCATAATATGTTTGCATTTTCAGAACCCTCTCTATTCCTCATAGTTTTAATGAAAAAAAAAACGTGTTTTTTTTTTTCCTTTTCTTCCACCCCATCTGTGCCTATCTGTAGGAACGATTCCAGGTCAAAAACCCACCATCTGCCTATATCCAGAAACTGAAGAGCTATCTAGAAACAGGTGGATTCAGTGGAAAGGTAACTTGTGGCTAATATGGTCATTTCATATTCTCTCCTCCTCATAATTACTTCCATGTTCTTTCTATTCTCAGTTGGAAATCTATATATGTCTAAAATACTCATTCCCATAACCTTTAACTAGGCAAAATGTTGCATCATAGGGCAATAATTTTGGATTACCTCGTGTACTAAATTACAGAATGTGTTCAAAATCTTGGACCGATGACTCCTGTAGATTTCAAATGTGGCAAACTGTATAAAACATTTTATGACGTAAAAATAATCATAAAATGTTTTGTGGCATAATGCAAAATATCATAAAACATTTTCTGTGCTGATGTTTGACTGTGCTATACAATTCAACATGGGCCATTTTCCAGGCAGATACATCTCTGAATGTATCCCAGCTTTTTCCAGTAAAAGCAGTAATTAGACATTCTGTCACAGTTGAGGAATCTAGTAAGGAAACATCTCTGAAAAGATGACCTGATGAGACACAGGCTGTCTAGTTTTACATACAGTAAAAGTAAGAAAGATGTCCTTTTGCTGACAAACCATTAGCAGCTGGTTATCATAGTTTTCTTCCCTAAGACTAATTTTGCTTTTGTTTATATTTATGTTTATTGGACTTCTATAGCCCCCTTCTCCCAAAGGACTCAGGGCAGTGTACAGCCATATTAAAACACATATAAATTTACAAAGTTTAAAAACAATTTAAAATCCAATATATAAAAATTTGGCCCACAAATTAAAAACTAACATACACCCATTATAAAATTCATATTAGGCCAGCCCGGCTTGTTGGAACAGAAGGGTCTTCAGGGCATGGTGAAAGGTACGCAGGTCGGGGATCGTACGAACCTCTAGGGGCAGCTCATTCCAGAGGGTTGGTGCCCCCACAGAGAAGGCTCTCCTCCTGGGTGTCGCCAGTTGGCATTGTTTGGCTGAGGAGCCCCTCTCTGTGGGAGTGTATTGGCTGGTGGGAGGCTATTGGTGGCAGAAGGCGGTCTCATATGTACCCTGGCCCTAAGCCATGGAGCGCTTTAAAGATGGTAACCAACACCTTGAAACACACCCGGAAGACCACTGGGAGCCAGTGCAGCTCGTGCAGGAGAGGTGTTATGTGGGTGCGCTGAGTCGCCCCCATAATCACCCGCGCGGCCGCATTCTGGACCAGTTGGAACCTCCGAGCGCTCTTCAAGGGGAGCCCCATGTAGAGAGCATTGCAGTAGTCCAGATGGGACGTGACGACGGCATGAGTGACTGTGCGCAGGGCATCCCAGTCCAGAAAGGGACTCAACTGGTGTATCAGGCGAACCTGACAAAAAGCTCCCCTGGCCACGGCCGTCATATGATTTTCCAAAGACCATCCAGGAGAACACCCAAGTTGCGAACCCTCTCTGAGGGGGCCAAGATCTTGCCCCCAATAGTCAGCGATGGAACCAGCTGACTATACCAGGACGCCGGAAACCACAGCCACTCAGTCTTGGAAGGGTTGAGTCTAAGCTTGTTCCTCCCCATCCAGATCCGCACGGCCTCCAGGCACCGGGACATCACGTCAAGGGCATCATTGGGGTGGTCTGGGGTGGAGATGTACAGCTGAGTGTCATCAGCATACTGGTGGAACTTCACCCCGAAACCACAGATGATCTCACCCAGCGGCTTCACATAAATGTTGAACAGAAGGGGCAAGAGGACTGACCCTTGCGGCACCCCACAAACAAGGCGCCTCAAGGTCGACCTCTGCCCCCCCTGCCAACACAAACTGTGTACAGTCGGAGAGGAAGGAGGAGAACCACCACAGCACGGTGCCCCCCAACAGTGTTTCTGTTTTAAGAAAAACAGAGCAAAAAACAACCAAACAAAAATCTTCAGCAGGCAAATACCACTGATTTTTTTTTAAGTAGCCTTTTGATTTCCTGAACGAGTAGAAATCGCTATTCTGCACACAGTTACAAATTTATTATTTTATTTATTTACTGCAGCTATTTGTATTTCAAAGTAACAATCCTTCATTAGCTTATGAACAATGAAAGCAATTGTAGATAAAATACAATGAGCATTATTGAAAAAGAAATGAAGTCACAGGATCCTGTACACAGAGCAAGTGATGCTACAGGCCTGATAGGGGTGTGGGATGGGGTGGGGGAAGGGGAGCACATTTATATTTTCTAAATGTTTTGTGTTAGATGCACACCTGTGCATCTAACACAAAAGATAGACTGGCAATGGCATGCACAATATTTCTTTCAGGGTCTGGCCAGAGTAAAATAGGAAATGCCCAGACAGCCTTAGGTTGAGGAGATAGATTGGTATCACTCTCTTAACTGTTGTTACACATCTGCATTTTCTATCAAAAAGCTTGACTCTTAAAGATCCACATTTTTGTAATAAAATTTTATCAGTTTTGAATGACTTGTATGCTTGGATCTGCCTGCCAGAAACTCACAGTTCCTATAGTCTTAGTTATTTAAAATTGGAGTCATAGGCTTTATTTGAACAGGGTACTTTTATCATTTGCTCTCTGGGTGGATGATTTTTCTTTGCTCATAACCATAGTCTTCCTGCAATCAATATGAAAATGCAACCAGCAAAAGAACTGTTTTGTAATTCACTATTGATTGCAAGGCATACTCACAGTCTGAAATTCCTAGTGCTGTCTATATTATTTCCCATTGATGTATAGATACTTTTTCAAACCCAGGATCATTATATAATGCATAAGTCACAGGTAGATAAATATATGCCAGGTTTGTAATTTCTATGGGATTTTTAATTTGAATTCCTTTTCTTTATTCAGTTTAAGAGACGAGTTCAAGAATCTACACAGGTTCTTCGGGAATTAGAGATATCCCTGAGGACAAACCACATTGGGTGAGTATCAGTGGAAAACAAATTCATTGGTTATTCACTTATTTGTTGTGCACTCTCCAACTTGCTATTCCTAGTCATGATCAATTATAATTTATTCATTATTAGAAATTATAATTTATTCATTATTTGAATATTATTGAATATTATTTGAGAAACCTGAAACATCATGGCCACTTCAGAGATTATCTTTCAGCACTTTGGTAATTCATTGACTCATTCAGAGTCATTTGACTGAAGTGAGCAGCTGTAGAAATTGAATGAATGAATCAACGAATGAATAAATGAATGAATTCTCAAAATAGTTTATATATTACATAAAATATACTCTGTTTGCTTTCTCAAGTTAGAAATAATACTTTTTAAAATAAATGTCCCAAAGAATCCTGTGCCTATTGGAGATAGAAGAAAGTATGTTTGGGCAAGAATACAGAACATTTCTGATTGTGCTCAGTGAAAATCAAAGTGGCCTGGGTAGGGTTAAACCTAAATTTGTTAACTCCCCTCCTATATCCTAACAATCTCCAAGTACTGGGATAGAACATTGATAGCATTGCTTGGATGGCCTGGGATCAAGATGTACAAAATATACAAATGTACAAATCAGCATATTGATAATACCTGACTCCATGCCATTGGATAACCTCCCCCAATAATTTCTGGTAGATGTTAAATAAGAATAGGTTAAATAGATTAAATAGTATTAAGAGATCCAAACCATGAACCTAAAATTCCCCTCTCCCTTTCTTCAAGGAAAGGTAGAATTAGTCCCAAAGTGGAACTACAGTGGAATTACCCCAAATAAAGCAGAATAACAGAGTTGGAAGGGACGTTTGAGATCTTCTAATCCAACCGCCTGCTCAGCCAGCACCAGTCCATGGCATGCAAGAAACCTGGCTGTACAAATAAGCGAAGCCCCATTCATGGGATGCAGGCAGTACACAGAACCACACACACACACAACCCCTCTGGTCTGCGGAAAAAACACTCTCCACAGAACCGGTCCCTGGTGCCCAAAAGGTTGGGGGCCACTGCCCTACACCATTTCAGACAAATGATTGTCCAATCTCTTCTTAAAAACCTCCAGTGATGGAGCATCCACAACTGCTGAAGGCAAGCAATTACACTGATTAATTGTTCTATCAGGAAATTTCTCCTTATTTCTAGGTTGGTTCTCTCCTTGATTAGTTTCCATCCATTGCTTCTTATCCTGCCTTCAGGTGCTTTGGAGAACAGGTTCACTCCCCCCCCTTTTTTTGTGGCAGCCCCTCAAATATTGGAACACAGTTATCTTGTTACCCTTAGTTCTTCTTTTCATTGAACTAGATATTCCCAATTCCTGCAACAGTTCGTCATATGTTTTAGCCTCCAGTTTCCTAATTATCTCTATTGCTTTTCACTGTACTCTTTCTAGAATCTCAACATCTTTTTTTATATTGTGGTGAGCAAAACTGGATGCAACATTCCAAGTGTGGTCTTACCAAGGCATTATAAAGTACTACAGACACTTCATGTGATCTTGAGTCTATCTCCACTGTTAATGCAGTCTAGGACTGTGTTAGCTTTTTTTATGGCTGCCATACATTGCTGGCTCATCTTTAAGTAATTGTTCATTGGATTCCCAAGATCCCTCTCATAGTTACTACTATTGAGCCAGATACCATCTATTCTGAATCTGTGCATTTGGTTTTTCTTGCCTAAGTGTATACCTTTACTTTTCTCATCATTGAATTTCATTTTGTTAGATACAACCCAGTGTTCAAGTCTGTCAAGATCCATCTGTATCTTGAGCCTATTTTCTGGAGTATTGGCTATTCCTGCCAGCTTATTTGCAAATTTGATGAGTTCCCTTCCCTTCTATCACCTCATTTAAATAATTTATGAAGATATTGAAGAGTACTGGGCCTAAGACAGAGCCTTGAAATAGCCCACTGCATACTTCCATGTAGATGCAGTTCCATTAAGGAGTAATGTTGAGTATGATTGGTTAGCCCATTATGAATCCATCTGGTGGTGATGCTGTCTAATCCACATTTTTCTATCTTATTAAAATATCAATTTATCAAGATTTCAATTGGTTAGATTATCAAGAACTACTATAAAATAGTGCCCCCTACTCCCAAAGTTAGTCCATGTGTTACTATGATAAATGGTATCAAAAGCCACTGAGCTATCAAGATCAAGGATGAGCAGGAGAATTACATCACCCCCAGTCCCAGCAGAGATCATCCACCAAGTTATTTCAGTGCTATACTCCAGTCTGAAACCTTATTCCACAATATTCCACAATCTCCTTACCCCAAGGTTCCCTGGAACTGCAGTCCATTCTGTTTGATTCCCTCCCCAAGGAAGTTTGGAGAAAAATTATCTAGTGTAATTGGGTCCAGTGAAAAGGAAGGGGCATATCACTGCCTCTTTCAAAGATAAATTCATTGCCACCTGGACCTAACCGTGTGTAATCTCCCAGGTGGCTTTGATTAGTCAGAAGGGACATGGATTTGGCCTTCAAAGAGAGAAAAGGAACAATGAATCACTGACTGAAAAACGAAAGATAACTCAGTGCTAAAAATGTGGAAAGAAACTCAAAATATTCCTGCCTTTATCTTGTTTGGAAAGAGAAAGAGCAGAGAGAAACTCTGACAGGCTTCAGGATTCTATTCTTCTACCCTATAGCAATAAAATACATTATTGGAATCCTTGCTGTTTCTATTTCTTGATCTTACCTACTTTTAATGACTGATTTGGAATGACTTTCACTCACAGCTCAGAAAACTCAATGCAATTCCTCAAGACTAGTAGGCTCAAATTCCTCCCAGATAATAGAGCTCAACCCACTTCAGTAGAATTCACCTAGTCAGAAATAATAATCTGAGTGATTATATATCAGAAACCTAACATTCCTTTAAAATGTTCATCAAGGCATTCCCTTTCTAAAAAAATACAGCTTACCCTGAATATGATCACTTGGGTGGCACATATGCTAAGAGTGGGGAGAAAATCATGTTTTATTGTTCTTACTGCCATAAGATATTCCTTAATCCAAAGTCTTTTACATGTCTAATAAGAGTGACTCCCAGTTTTTCACCAACAATGTCATAGATGTTTCTCCTGTTGCTTCATTTCCTAGAGCCGTGATGACGAACCTATGGGCACAGGTGGCACGCGGAGCCATATCTGTGGGCATGCAAGTGTTGCTCTAGCTCAGCTCCAGCATGCATATGTACGCCAGCCAGCTGATTTTCGGGTCTTTTGGGCCCACCAGAAATCGGGAAACGGGCCATTCTGGCTTCCGGGGGAGGGAGGCCATTTTCGCCCTCCCTAGGTTCTTAAAAAGCCTCTGGAGCCTGGGGAGGGCAAAAAACAGGCCTACCGGGCCCATCATGCCATCACGTGCCAAAAGTGGGGGGAGTGCAGAGGGGTTGCACGTGCATGCACAGGGGGGTGGGGCACAGTGAATTATGGGTGTGGGCACATGCGCGCTCGACCCCCCTGCTTTTGGCACGTGACGGCAAAATGTTAGCCATCACTGTCCTAGAGCTTCTCAGTAAACCAAGAGGCATTTAGGATTGATAGACAAAGTGATGCTACTTAAGAGCAATCCAATGAAGGGCTGTCATCCTCCATTCATTCCAATTATTGATTAAAATTCCAGTTTAACAGCCCACCACAATCTCAGGAAACTCCCCAACCATTCTCTTGTAAAGCAATAGGATCCTTTCGGCTCCTGGACAAACTGATCCAACAGATCACACCTTCCTGATGGACCAGTCCAGGGTAACCAAAGATGTGCGACAGAAGATAATGCCCCTTGGCCAGAAGTAGATTGGATGTTCTTCCAGAGAATTTATCAACTGCAGATACAGCTGGGAGGGTGGAGATTATTTAGAATCTGTGTGATTGTTTTTAATTCTTCTTTCCTTCATTCCATTTTTGGCCTGCTCTTTCCTTAGGGCTCAATAAGAATGACAGCTTGAATTGATGTATAGCACATATTTAAATATAAATTGGAATTGCAACTACAGTCTGTAATATACAATATGTCAACAGTTCAAAGCCATGAGACAAGGCCCTTGTTTGTTAAATAGCTATTTATAACCTTTTCTTGAAACACTCAAATTGCTGATGAGTTTCTGGATAGGAAGAAAATCCCATAGTTGTAGAACAGTCAGAAAAATGGCATTTTATGTCATTTGTTCTCCAGGTTTGACAGGCAAATTGATTAATCAAGGGGGTATCCCCAGGGCTTACATGGAAGGTCTGTTTTTAGTTTTGCAAACAGTGGCATTAATGGTGTTCTGACCTTACTTATGCAGCAGAGACATTGTAGGGTCCAAATGAAATTATGAGTTCTAATAATGTCTTTTGAAAACTGCCCATAGCTCATCGATAAAGTATATGTTCTGAGACCCCTGGCTTTTTAAATGATGTATGGCAGCTTCCAGACTGAGTGATTAATGTTGATACTGGCCATTTTGGACTTTTTGCTTTACTTGTTGAGTCAATTGCATTGCTTGCAATTTGAAGGCTTTGGTGCTGATTTGTTCCCTGTTTCTACTATGCCTTTTTGTTTGTTTTCTATGTTTTACCTGTTAACCTCCCTGAGTTGTTGGGAGTCAGGCAGCATACAAATATAATCAGTAAATAATAAAATGAAGCTTTAAATGATGCAAGACCAGTAATTTTTTTAATTTGTTCATTTTGTATAGCCACCCTCTCACCAAGTGATTCTCGACATCAAATAATTTTTTAAAAGTAAAACAAAATAATTATTTTTCTATTTTCTGTTAAGATTAACTTTAAAGTACCAGTAAATGGCCCAATCCTCATATTATAAATAGTTTGAATAACTAGATAACTTGGTTGTACATATCCAATATTTATTTGTCTGTCAAATCAGATCAAACAGGGTCAACTTCAGATCCAGCCTATCTATCATCTGATGGGATCTAGGAAAGACGCAGTTCCAGTCACTGCCCCAGCTTATGGAATTCTCTCCATATGGAGATTCCTTCCTGAATTGTAGCTGAGAAGTTAAGAGCTGGCCTTTCCATTTAGATCAGAAGGAAGAAATGCTTTGAATGTCAGAATGCGTATACATGACTTTGCATATCTATTTTTAATCCTTTATGATGCTGTTGAGATTTCTAGCGAGGGGGGGGTATCATTTTTATTGAAGACTTTTTAAAACGAAGTTTCTGGCTGTTAGCCATTGAGATCCTCTGGGGCAGAGGAGCATACCAATCTAAGGAATGATTAAATAAAGTTTCCTTTGTAGTATATCTGAAATGCTGAACTAAATGAAATAACTGATTATAACACTGCTGGAATGCACATATTACACATAATGAGCCTTTGCTGGTTTCCAGTTAGAATGCAGTTTGTGAACGCATCACTAGGGGTTCAGTGTTATTTGTGACTTAATCAAGAAACTATAGCTTGATATAATTTATGATAGATAATGTCTCCTTGGTGTTGCTGCTGCTGACTTCATATGCATTAAACCTCAAGCTCATTAAATTCTTATCTCTGGCTTTTGTAAGAACTATTTCATACAATCTGTTTTGACCTGGAAAGTGCCTTTGAAGTGGGGAAGTGACCCTTGAAAGGAGATAAATTCAGGCTTGATCCTCTCTTTCCCAGCCTTGAAGTAGACAAGAATGCCTAGGAATTATCTACCTGTGTTTGGAATTAACAATTAGGTATAATGAGGGGAGGTGTGTGCTAAAACTATTGGTCTGGCTTAAAGTAGGATAGAGTGGTGATTTCTTTGCTTGTGACTTTATTGAATGGGAAGAAGGTAAACACAGTACATAATATCAATAGGATCTACTGAATCAGGGCCAAGCTGGGAACTTAAGAGGGAAGCTAAACTGAATTCATTGATTCCAGTTCCTTGTCTTATGGTTCAGTCTTGCATTTTCTTTTCCAGTGCTTCAACTAGTAATTCTATACCAACTTATTTCTCCTTTAGTGTCTTATTTTTGGAATGAATAAACTAATGACTGTGAAGAAAAGAAACCAAGACAAAGTTTTGCCTTCTGCTGAAGCACTAGAGGAATGAAAAATGTGTTAAGGATTGTTTGGGTGATGTTACATTTTAATTCTTAAAATGAATATCAGCCGCAATGGAGGTTAATCTGGTTAACTGACTAATTTCTTTTGCCGGGAGCTAAGCTAAGAACTCCACCCCACTCTTTCCCCTGTTTCTATGAGTCCTTTGAGGTTTGCAGCAAAGGCCTTGGCCCTCTGTAGAGAAGGTGACCCCAGCATGTTGGAGGCAGCAGCCAACACCATTAAGGACAGTGATGTATGCAGGCTAATTAACAGCTTGAACGAGAAAGCATTTATCTCTCTGGACCAACTGCCTGCCAAGCAGTGAAGAGATAAAAGGGAAGCCAACAAGCCCAAGTTTTGTCAGCATTTTGTGATCAAAGATATTGTCAAGCCCAAGACAGTGTAAAAGACAAAACAAATTACACAGTAGAATAAGATATAGGACCTGGGCACCAGGAGAGGCAATTCAGCCTAGCAGAAATGGTACCAAATAATTTTCTCATGACCTAGTGGAATTCACAGTATGTACACTGAGAGTTTATGCGCTGGAGACAAATTTCTTGCATGTCCAATCACACTTGGCCAATAAAGAATCCTTCTCCTTCTCCTTCTCTTCCTCCTCCTCCTCCTCCTTCTTCTCCTCCTCCTCCTGCATTTGCATCATATTTGTAATTTGTTGCGCATTACCTACATTAACCAGGTGCTACATGACTGCACTGAGTACCTTTCCCCCTTTGATTCCAAAGTGATGTATAATGCTAATTTGTACTACCTTGGACCAGATTAGAAAAGACTAATAAAGAAAAAACTCTATATAATTAGAATTGCATAGATATCTGTACAAAAGTAGGATTTAATCACATATACATACTTGCATACACTTCATTGGAATGGCAAGCTATCCTTTAATACTTTGCTATGCACCATCTCAGTTTAGATCCCCCTTGTGTCTGCACTGTGAAAAATAGCTCCCATTTTCTGCATGGAAAGCTCATTTGGGGTGTGTGTGTGTGTGTGTGAAATCCAGGATAAGAAGTAAGATCTTAATGGCAGACAAGCTATTAATGACTTCCATCTGTCACAGTAGGGTACCACTCTGCTTTTGCATTTCAAGAAGCCATCCACACAATAGTTAATTGTATGAATAGTGCCATATTTAGTTTTATTAGTTAGTTACTACTAATTTAAAAACACACCCTGAAAAGAAACTGCATAATACAAAAGTTTGGATTATAAAAACATTGTAAGAGTTAAGTAGGCAGAATTTTTGGATGGAGATGGACATCGGTGCAAAATCTCAAGTTCCTTCATTTTAGAATTTTAGGCACTGAAACATATTTTAGTCCCCCACCTTTTTTTTTTCTGTGGAAAGGAGAAATTCATCCTTTCAGTCTTAATGTTCACAGTATAAATCAGTGTTTTTCAAACTTGGCAACCGAATGGACTTTAATTCCCCATGTTGGCTAAGGAACTTATCTTAAAATTGCCAAATTTGAAAACATAAATAAATACTTTTCATGGAGGAAAGTATTTTGTGTAACACCAAGCACCACAGAAAATGAGGGTGATCTGCGAGTAGGATGGGGATAGGCAGGAAAGAAGGCATGCCAGCATCATTGAATGTGTCCCTCCCAATACTTGATTTTCTGGGAATGGACATTGCTTGCCTGAGTGATTGTTCCAGAATTTTAGTGATTTATGTGAATGCAAATTTTAGTTCATCCTTGAAAATGTTGGTGAAATGGATAACATGTAAACTTGGAAATTGAATTTCAAAATCTATCCTCTTTTTAAGAGTTCATTGATCATCTTTCTTAGTGCTGGATCAGATATTTATAAAGAGAAGTTAGGAATCCTTGCAAATAACTCAATACAAGTTTCTATCTACCATAGTTTTTACTAATTTATTTGTTCATATGTCCTTAAATAAGAATTTTTCTTGTAGAACATTGCCAGTTTAAAATGGTGAAATGTTTCAAGTTTGCTTCTGAATTATATATATTAAAAAAAATCTTAAAGGCAATTTAGTTCTTCCCAGGCAGGTGATTAAATGGCTAATTACAAGCTAAAAATATGCCAATATATCTGATGTTCTACTGTATGCAGCTTCACATCTAGAATATCAAGGAAAGATATCTAGTTTTTCTATGACATGGATGTAATCTCTCGTAGAGCATATAGGAGATTACAGAATATCTGATTCTTCCATGTTTAACCTAAAGTGATACCATCTAGGATAATTGCTTTTGGACGTATCCTATACATATCAATGCAGAAGAACCTTCAGTTAAGTTTGTTTGATTCTGGAGTGTTGATTGGTGAGGATTGATGTTATGGTGTTTTTGTTTCCTTTTTAACTTTTTTTAATTGCCTCTTTTGAATGGCATGTAAATCAGTAGTGAAATCCAATTTTTTTTACTACTGCTTCTGTGGGCATTGCTTGGTGGGCGTGACAGGGGAAGGATATTGCAAAATCTCCATTCCCACCCCACTCTGGGGCCAGCCAAAGGTGGTATTTGCTTGTTTTCCGAACTACTCAAAATTTCCGCTACCAGTTCTCTGAATTGCTCAAAATTTCCGCTACCGGTTCTCCAGAACCTGTCAGAACCTGCTGGATTTCACCCCTGATGTAAATGTTTATCTCTATGTGCCTGTTGATGTCTGAGTTGTCTAAGTGCCAAGCTTCCAAAAAGTCTCTAGTAGTTTTGGATTTATCCTGGTTTAGTATGCTTAGTTTTCCAATTGAAACTATGATTAAGTCTGTCCATGTATAGGGAAATTAAGGAGTTATTTTCAAAAAGACCAGAACACCTCTTTCACCAGTCCCCAGATAAGCAGGGATTTACACTAGATAAACAAATCGTAAGTATCCTAATCAAGGAACTACCAACTTAGAGAAACAATCAAGCAGTAAGCAACAGCCTAATCAAAGAACTATCAAGAACAAAACAGTGCTTCTACCAAGTTACTGTAAGTAAACAGAGAACAAATCCTTTTTAGCACTGAAGCTGTTA
Source organism: Pantherophis guttatus (assembly GCF_059756535.1). Classification (NCBI taxonomy): domain Eukaryota; kingdom Metazoa; phylum Chordata; class Lepidosauria; order Squamata; family Colubridae; genus Pantherophis; species Pantherophis guttatus. Next base: position 55,684,421 of record NC_142066.1, read on the forward strand.
CCTAGCCAAAACATTTGCAAGAAAATAAACAAACTCAACAGCACCAGGGACTCCATAGTTCAGCCCTGAGCTTCATGTATCCTCTTCTATTGGAAGCAAGTGTTCTGGAGAAGTTCCAGGCTGAGAGAGAAGCATCTTTCAAGGGAGAGTAAATTCATGTGTGTTTTCTCCTCTCCACAGTTGGGTCCAGGACTTCCTAAATGAAGAGAATAGAGGTCTTGATGTGTTGGTGGATTATCTCGCTTTTGCTCAGTGCTCTGTCACGTAAGTTCACTGTTGTTAACTAAAAGCAATAATAAGGAACAAAGTAGAATTGTGATGAAGCTTCTGTCATAAACATAGCTTTAAAATCAGGAGTTGCTTGATCCAGTTGTGCAGGGAACTCAAGCCTGGGCAGCCAATGATATAAGGATGCCAGTAGCTGCTTTATCTCAGTAGCGTCACTCTCTAGGTAGGTTTGATATTGGTTAGAGAGAATTAAATTAATTAAATTCCTTATTTAATTATAAGGAATTATTTATTTCCTTATTTTATTTATTTTATTTCCTTATTTAATTATAATGCTTGAAACATTGCCAAAGGAATTTTGAGGTTATGTTCAGGAGAAGCCTGCTATCCTGTTTAATAGGGAAAGAGTCTAAAGGCCCCTTGACCTCACAGAAATAATTTCCATGCCCTTTTGAGAATTGGACATACATTATATTTTGTCTGTATATACATATGCATGAACTTGGGTATCAGATAATCCTTTTAGAAGGGAGTTCTACTTAGTGAAACCTATCTAAGATTATATATTCATTCAACTCTTGTCTTATCTCTGTGAAATAACTCGAGGATACCTAACCTAAGTCAGGAATGAACTTTCCAATGAATCAGTTGATCCAAAATAATTGCAATATATATTAAACCTCAAAGAAAATATCTTGTAAACTTGTTGATCACATTTGAGATAGGAAAGCAAGATTTCCCATCACATAGATTTCTTCTAGTTTTAACATTGGAAATGCAAAGCAACATTTGAAAAAAAAACATTTTCAATGTAGGTTAATATCAGTCAGTTCCAACTGTGTCAAGAAAGAATCGGCAAGAGAAATATAAAGTTACACTAATAAGAGTGTTTGCTGTTTTTGCTGAAATTGTGCTCCTGACTAAGGATGGATGAGTCATATAGGAGCCATAAGAGTTCCCCCCTCCTACTTCCTGGTACAGGAAACTAGAGGTGGCAAACTTGTAATTCTTTGCCTGATTTTACAAACTTCTACTTAATTTCAGGAGAAGTCTGAAAGATATCAGTTCTGAAAAAGCTATTTTTTTTATATTAAGGAAGCCAATGAGAAAAAGGAAGTGTGAGATTCTGCTAATAGACTAGCATTGGTCTTATTAAAATGAGCCCTCTGTAAATTATTTTAAAAGAAACATAATACTTTGTAGAAAAAAACCATTTTCTTTTAAATATATTTTAATCACATACTACTGAGGAGTAATTCCTCAATAACATGAAAAGATTTAAGCCATAGTGATATGAGTGGTTGCTTCTCCAACAATGACTGTCAGTCTAACACAAGCTTATCATCAGTTCATTTCCTCAAGGCCAAGTACTATTATTATTTATTACATTTTTTAATGCCACCCATTTCCCTATAAGGTGACTCTGGGCAGCTTACAAGTTATAAAAGAATAGAAAAATAATTAAAACATTAAAACATTAAAACTACAAAGATTAAAATTACAGAAGGTATGTTAAAACCAGAACGAAGAGATAGACCCTTCTACCCTCTCTTACCCTCTCAACCACCTCCAGCAATGAGAGCCCCAGGCCAACTAGCAAAGCCAAAAAAGTGGGAGCAGTTTTCAAGCATGGGGCCAAGCTTGTCCCATCAGGGAAAGATGGCTCCTCAGATGCCCTGGACCCAAGCCATGTAGGGCTTTAAAGGTAACAATCAACACCTTGAATTGGACTTGGAAGCAAACTGGTAATCAGTGCAGCTCCCACAGTAGTGGTGTTATATGTGCAGTCCTGGGATTCCCAGGACTCTGTGCACCACTGCATTCTGTACCAGCTGTAGTTTCCAAATATTCTTCAAAGACAGCCCCATGTAGAATCTGTTGAAGTAATCCATCCGAAAGATGATTATGGCATGAGTAACCATGCTCAGTGCCAAACAATCCAGGTAAGGGTGCTATTGGGACATGACACGAGGCCCTCCTAGCCCAACTGTCACCTGCTCTTTGTGCAGGAGTCATGAGTACAGGAGGAGTTCTAAATTGCCCACCAGACCTGTCTAGGGTAGTGCAATCCTATCCAGAGTTAACAATGATAAACAATTGGATTCTGAAGTCCCTTGAACCCACAGCCATTCCGTCTTGACTGGCTTAAACTGAAGCCTCTAGAGCCTCCAGGCACTGAGAAAGGATGGCCACAGCATCATTTGGATTACCAGTGGACGGAGTATGTAAAACTGTGTATCATGGAGATGCGTATACTTTTTTTTTTTTTTTTAATTTGATTTATATGCCGCCCTTCTCCAGAGACTCAGGGCGGCTTACAATGCGTTAAGCAATAACAGTAGCGTTAAGCATACTGATGATATTTCATCCCTTGGGGTCAGATGATCTTACCCAGTGGTTTCATGTAGATGTTAAAAAGGAGTGAAGAAAGTACTAAGTACTTCTTGCTCACTATTAACATCTATTGGGACTGGTCTTGGATGAAGGAGCTGAACCAGTGCAATACAGTGCCAATCAGCCCCAAAGCCCAGAGCTGGCCAAAAAGATAATGTGGTTAATGGTACTGAAATCTGCAGAACGACCATCTCCCATTCTGCTCTCACCTGAGAGCATCCATAAATGTGACCAATACCATTTCCATCCCATAACCCAACCTGAAATCTGACTGAAAAGGATCCAGGTAAACCATTTCATCCAGGACCCTTTAGAGCTGCAAGGCAACCACTTTTCCCTTTCTAGGGAAGGTGGGAAACTGGATGAAAGTTGTCCAAAGAACTTGGGTTCAATGAGCGTCCTTGAGGAGGTGCCACATCAAGGCCTCCATTAATGGTGCTGGAAACACTTTCCCTTGCACTGATATGTTAATCCCGCTTGGACCCATTTGCAGGTCACCATCCTGGAGGTTTTCACCAAGCAGGAGGGATAAGGATCTAATAAGCGAGTAGTTGCCTTAACAGCCCCAAAGATCCTGTCCACTTCCTCAGGTCCAATAGGGCCAAACCATTCCAGATAATCTGGCAATTTGGAATCTCCAATGGACATGCTCCACACTTGGATTCAAACTGAGAAAGGATCTCAGTGATTTTGTTCATTACATCTTCAACAAATTCCTCTGCATGGTCCTGTAAATGATTATCGAAGCCCCTCTTCTCAAGGAGGGCAACTCTTTGCAAATGCAGTAAGACTGGAGAAATAGCGATATTTCACCATTCTTACTGCCATGAGGCAGGCCTTAATTGTGGCTCTGATCTGTGTCCAGTCAGCTTTATTTTTAGTTTTCATCCAGCAGTGCTCTAGCTGTCTTTTGTCTCTTTTCAGCACCCTCAGCTCCTCCATAAACCACGGGAAGTTTTGGGACTGTTGGGCCATTATGCACATGGGCATAATCCTGTCCAGGGCCTTGGCCACTTTCTGATTCCAGGTTGCAGCCAAAGCCTCTACTGGGCCATGCAGCAGAACCCCCAGAATATCCCCCAGGTCCTTCTGAAACCCATGTGGGTCCATTAAGCACTGAGGGCAGACCATTCAAATAGGTCCTGCCTCCCTGCATCGCAGGGAGAATTGGAAAATCTCACAGCTACCAGGTGTGGTCTGACCCTGACAGAGGAATAATGGCAAATCCCCCACCAGATCACATTGCCACTGCTCCAGCAAGAAAATCGCATCTGGAGTGGGACTGCTATCCTGAGGCGGGCCTTGGATGATCTGCCACGGCAGCCATGAACTCTGACCTGCCTCTGAGACAGATTAAAAGGATGGCAGATTGAAGCCCTCCAGGACCACAAACCTGGGAAACTCCACGGGCAGCCCTGAGATGGCTTCCAGCAGCTCAAGCAAGGAAGTTGCTATCCAGTAGGGAGGCTGGTACAGAAGCCACCCTCCCAATTGATCTCATGTGCCCAGCTTTGGTAGGAATTATAAAGGAAGCATTGTTTACAAATGAAACAATTATTTAGGCTCATTTAGCATAATTTTCTTCTGCTTCTGCCATTACAGGCAAATAATTAGCCACCTGGATTTTTTTAGGCCCAAACCTAAAAACAAACATCAATGTATATTGTAGGAAAAGTATAGATAGTCCTTGACTTATGACCACAATTGAACCCAACATTTCTGTTGCTAAGTGAGACATTTGTTAAGCGAGTTTTGCCCCATTTTATGACCTTTCTTGCCACTTTTGTTAAGTGAATAAATGCAATTGTTAAGTTAGTTAACTTAATGATGTGATTCATTTAACAATTGTGATGTAAATGGTTGTAAAATTAGGTTGCTCATGTATTTATTTATTGGTTCGATTTATATGCCACCCTTCTCCGGAGACTCAGGGCGGCTTACAATGCGTTAAGCAATAGCCTTCATACCTGTTTAGTAGGGCTTTCGCCCCCCCCTAAGCGGTGTTCTTTTTTATACAAAGTCAGCTTATTGCCCCCGATAAAGCGATGACTCGCTTTATGACCTTCCCAATTTATGACAGAAATTCTAGTTCCAATTGTGGTCATAAATCAAGGAATATCTGTACTGCAAGAGATCAATTATCTATCCTTGATTTGGATCTAACTCATATTCACCTAGACGAGATATTGTTGTTTACAGGTAGTCCTCGACTTACAACTATTCATTTAGTGACTCTTCGAAGTTACAATGGCACTGAAAAAAGTGACTTATGACTGTTTTTCACACTTATGACTATTGCAGTATCCCTGTGATAAAAAATCAGACACTTGGCAGCTTTCCCGAGCTCCGTTTTCACCGGCAGAGGGTTGCAGCAGGCCATCCCAGCCAAAAATGGAGCTTGGGAGCCCGTTTTCTCTGGCAGAGGTACCACTTGATATGAGTGACATCAAGCTGGCCACGGCCACCCTGGCCACGCTCACCCCGGCCCCCCGAGGTCAAACACAACCCTGATGCGGCCCTCAATGAAATTGAGTTTGACACCCCTGATGTAAAGTATATAATGACTCCATCTCCTAAGCCACCTATTTTCCATCTTGTTCCACTTATTCCACCTATAACATTGTGCCTGAATCCAGCTAGTGGACCTCAGGAACCCAGTTAAAAAGGGAAAGACAATCCTGGAAGCTGGAAGTCTGTACACACCAAAGTAAAAGACACGAAGACAGTTTGCTCAGCACCTTGGATAGCGGCCCAGCTCTTGAGGCTGCCAAAGCAAAACATGGAGCCTAAGCCATGTTTATTTCAGCACTGAGTTGTGAATCTATACAGGGAGGAGAATTTATTGAAGTGTTTACAATGGTCATGCCCTGAAAAACAGTTCTCCTTTCTCCTTCTATTTCACTGCCAGAGCCTCAATAAACCCCACTCACCCACCTGTTGACGCACATTATTGTTTGTCTGTGTGGCTCCAGGTATGATATGGACAGCACTGACAATGGGAGCCCTGGGTCGGACAAGGGAAAGCCCCTGGACAGATCTGTAGAGGACCTCAGCAGAAGCAATTGCTCTCCCACACAGGGTTCCATCAAAACGAGGCACTTGACTGTCAGGTAACCAAATGAAACTCGGGTAGGTTTTCTTAAACAACTTTCCCACGGCTGAGATGAAGCATATGGGACAGGAAGAGAGGCAGTCCCATTTTATATTCTCCCTGCACAACAAACTGCTCTAAAAAATAAAATAACAAAAATTATATAAAAGCCAGCAAATTAAATCTTAGGCAGTGGCCCACAACCTTTTGGGCTCCGTGGAGAGGTTTTTCCGCAGACCGGAGAGGGTGTGGTTTCGTGCGTTGCCTGCATACCATGTATGGGGCTTCACTTGTTTGTGCGGCCTGGTTACTGCCATGCTGTGGACTGGTGCCAGTCCATGGACCAAGGGTTGGGGGACCCCTGTCTTAGGGTTTGGCACATGTTAAAAAGCCTTTGCTATAAAGGATCATTTACTATAATATAAGCACTATGGAAATCAGAGGCCATTTCAGTTAGTATAAGCCAAATTCTTACTTTTTAGATCATGCCAGAATGATGCCAAATGAAAGAATTGAGTGACAGGGGATGGCAGGCTGATTAGGTGTATATGTATAGGGTGACTCTCAGAACCTTCATCTAAAACGATCAGAAATATTCTGGATTTAAGGTAGCTCTGAGTTTAAATGGAACAATGAGATTAATTGCTTATTAAAATGAGCTCACTAGGGAGCAGTATGAAGAAGTGCTCCACACAGATTTTTTTCTGGTTTTTTTTTTTTTTTTTACTTCTGTAGACTATCTTAATACTCAAACTGAAAGCTCTGATCCTATCAGATTTCTTAATATATATAAAAAAACTTTTCAAGAGATTACTCGTTTTTCAATTTCTAGTTTTGAAATTAAAAGTCTACTTCTCTGGCCGTGCAAAGAACACAGTATGTACTGTTTTTTCCTCAGAACAGCTATGGTTACTATATTAAGTAAACCAACCTAAAATAACAGTAAGGAGTCACTCATAATCTAGTTTCTAAACTTTTCACGTCTATGATCACCTCAAAAGTAGTGCATTAAATGACAAATCTGAGAAGATGGATGCCTGTTCATGTTAATTGCTAACTTTCCAACAAACTTGCAAAATCAGTTTCTCTTTTTCTCTTCTTTCTCTCATCTCTGTCCTAACTCCTTTTCTTATTCTAACCTCACACTTCTTTTGCATGCTTCCATTGGGGAAATGCCTCATGGTAGGTACCCAGATATTGTCTTCCTGGATAGGGGAAAAATAGTTGATGGGATTTAGTACATGTGTAGTTTGGGCCATCAGTTCCGGAGAGATTCAACATTGAGATCCATTGGATCACGGTGTATGAAAAATATGTATGCCTTTTCTCTTTTGCTTTCATTTTTGAGAGGCAAAATCATACATTGAGGCATTAAGGTGGCCTGGCATCTCTCAGGAGTGCACCAAAGACCCCTTCCATGCTTTGTTAATGTGGTTTCCTATGCAGCATTAGAAGCCTTTCTCTCTACTTACATTTCAGAAGTGAAGTGAAAACCAATACAAGACCTTCCTTCAAGACTGGAGGTGCTGGGCCTTGTGATTCAATGGGCTAAATGCTATAACTGTTCAGCCTTTTTGTTACATAAGGTCCTGATCCTGGATAGGATGGTGTTGACCTTGGAGAACAACTGACTTAACTGACACAAGGGGGATTCCCAGTCCTGCCGGCAAATTTCCTCCCACCCCTAAACTTGGAATATACAGGGCCACCCAATTAAGAAAACATTCTTGGCTGTACCATAGAGAAAAATCTCAAAATGTAGAAGTAGGCTTGCATTGGAAAAATGGGTAATAATGGGCTCCTTTTGCTGGATTTACCAAAAAATTTCTAAAGGGATATCAAGATTGCTTTTCAAGTGACAGTAAATTGTCCCTCCCTGTAATTCCAAAAACTGTCACTTTTTCCCCATGCTTGGAGAGGGGGAGGGACAGGGAGGCGTCCACCTGAAGCATCCTATTTTTCCCTCCTGTCCTGCAGGGTTGCTTTCTTCCACCTCCTTCAGGTGTTGCCATTTGAACCAGCAGATCCAAACATTCTTTCAACAAGTCCACCCCAGCATCCCCTCTTCCAGCGCCCCTGGCACCGAGCAGGACTGTAAGCCCAGGCCACCTGTCAACTCTTACTCACCCCGGTGAGCCTCTCCCAGACTTCATGAGATGAGAACCCTCTCCCCCACAAATGCAGCCAGAGAGTGTAGGAGTGGCTTGGCAAGGGCACACTCGTCCTTCTTTCACTTTTGTGTTCATGCACAGGCACTCCAGATACTGAATATTGGGTGCCTTGAGGGCTGGAAGCTTGCTATTTTAAATATCCCAAATAAGGCAATCCATCCCTAAAAGTTCAGTCACTTGGAAATCTGGGATATTTGCATGCTTAGATTTTCATTGTTTTCATAGTCATCCCAAGGAGTTTTGGTTTGTTTGTTTTGGCTTTAGTTTTTTTTTTAATGCTACTATCATGAAGCTTAGGGAATTCGCTGAGATGTACAGAGGTTGTGGAAAGGGAACGTTGAGCAATCAAATGAGCCTTAAGTTTCACAAAAATAATGTAAAGTTTCATCTGGCTTGTCTTCAATCATGACATCTAGAAACCTTTTGTAAGTCTGACAAAAAAGCCATCAGTTTTTCAGAATCTGAAGAACTGATACCAGCATCCATCCTCTGTATTGTCCTTCAACCATATCCATGTGAAAGGCTTTTCTATAGACTGTCAGCTCCATTCTTGAGCTTCTTTTCCAGGCTTAATCATATGGAAGCAGCAATGCCCTGGAAGCTGGACTGGAAGTCTTCACAGGTGACAACATCCTCTAGGCCAGAATTTCCCACCTTGTTGCCTTCCAGATATGTTGGACTTTAACTTCTATAATGTCCAGTCAGTCACAGCTAGAGATTATAGGGACTAAAGTGCAACACAGCTGCAGGACAACAGATTGGATAAGGTTATTCCTGGATGCTATTTGTACTGGAAACTTAGAAGGAAAGGAAAATTTCTAACTACTAACCTGCTACTAATGCTGACTCCTGCTGCTCTCCTTCAAATTCTTCTCATGTGCTATTCTTTATACTTTTGGACTGTTGAATGAGATTGGCATCCACTGTTATTGAGCTATTTTCCCCCCTCCCCCTCCCCCACTTTAAATTTATTTTTACCCCAGACTCAATCCGGCACACAGCAGGAAGGCCTTACGGAACTCGCGCATCGTCAGCCAGAAGGATGATGTTCATGTGTGCATCATGTGTCTCCGTGCAATTATGAATTATCAGGTAATTGAAGGAGAGGATAAGAAAGGTGAACGTTTCCATGTGGGGGAAATAGACAGCTTGGGAAACACATACATAACACTGGGAAGGGATTTTGAAATTTGCCTAGATTTCAGAATTGATGTGTGAAGAGACATATATTCATGGTATCAGGGAGAGGCAAGGAGGGAAAAAACCAGGAAACCTGTACCATACGAGAAAACCATCCCCAATATTTCCAGGTACAGCTGGAAAGATTCTCATTTGAAGAGCTAGCCTGAATAAACCAATATCTAAAATTGGACAGTTTTCTAATATGTCATCTCAAGTGACCCATAAATCAGGAGTAATGTGGCTATAAGCATTCTCAGAGAAATCCTAATATTTTAATGTTAGAATTCAGGGTTTCATTGTTTTGTAGTTCTCTGAGATCATGAGGTATAAAATACAGAAGAAGCAATCTCGTTATTAGGAAATGACCTGTTTGCATAGAGCTTTTAGTCATTGACATATAACAGGCATTTGGCTGTTGGCCACAGTAGACAAATTGAGAAGAGAGAATTCAGTAGCCCTTAAAGTAGTCAGTGGTGCTTGTTGCAAACCAATGTTAGATTTGATGAACCACCATTTTATTTATTTGTTTGTTTAAAATATTTATGCAAGTGCTCATCTTACTGTGTAGCTCACAATCAAAATAACATAAAAGATAAAGGTTCCCCTTGCACATATGTGCTAGTTGTTCCCGACTCTAGGGGGTGATGCTCATCTCAGTTTCAAAGCCGAAGAGCCAGCACTGCCCAAAGACATCTCCATGGTCATGTGGCCGGCATGACTAAATGCCAAAGATGCACAGAACGCTACTACCTTCCCACCAAAGGAAGTGCTTTTGAACTGCTTTAGAACATGCTTACGAACAGCTAGGTTGGCAGAAGTGGGGACAAGTAATGGGAGCTCACCCCGTTACACGGCACTAGGGATTCAAACCATTGAACTGCCGACCTTTCGATCAACAAGCTCAGCGTCTTAGCTGCTGAGCCACCAAGTCCCTAAAACAACATAAACACCATATTAAAATTATTAAAAGCAAACATATTATAAATTTAAACACTGGAGTTTTCCTTACAGTACAGGCAGATTTGCACAACCTGCCTGCAATGACTTCTGATAGATAGATAGGTATGCCTATGAAGCCATTTTACATGATACTTTGCACTATTATTTTTGAAAGGAAGATGTTGCCCACTAGTGTTATTCCCATCAGACATGGCTGTGGGAATCGGTGGAATTCTGTGAGTTTATATATCCCAATAGTTGAGCAATAATAAATGTTTGGGGTGGCTCAGGTGTGTTAAGGAGTAGTTTGGCTTTCTAAACTTTTATATGTTATTGTTAAATGACATCACACAAAATTTGGTTAAAATATGACTGCGTCCGCGTGCATGTTTAAAGCTCTCTATGCAAAGAAATGTTAGGTTCATAACTATCACTTGAAAACGGGTAACCAGCAGTTTGGCTTGCCACAATCAATCATGTCCATATGGCGTTAGCTTGCTAAAAAAAATATACTCTTTGAATCTCTGTGTAACCAAAGAGCCATGCTTGTGTGTGTTTCTACTTTCAGTCATCTAGATTCACTTCAACTGCTAATTTGGGCTGCTAACTTTCTCACTTCTCCCTTAGTCTGGATTCAGCCTTGTGATGAACCACCCTGCCTGTGTAAATGAGATCACACTCAGCCTCAACAATAAGAATGCCAGGTAGGAATTCTATCCTCCTTTATGGTTATCCTTCTCAGTCTGAATGGTTGTGTTAGCCAATTGCTATCCAGGTCAGTTTCAGAGATGAATTCATATATAATTTCTGCATTAAACACTACTTTTATTTTAAAATATGATATAAAATGAGCATTTTCTAGAATACATTACTTTTCAATATATTTTCTTTAAAAAGTGCACTCTGTGTGCTCTTTGGCATGTGTTTTGAGCTGAGAATGGAAGTGTCACATCTAAAGGACTTCATTTGGCAGAGATGTTTGAGAGGCATGGAGCAGGTTGCTTCACTTCACAGTGCTGATTGCAATACAAACCAAACAAAATCCACAAGCATCCTGAGTTGTTCTTAGTATTCATTCATTTAGTTTTATGGAGTGAGTTATTAGAACTTGGTGAGTTACTTAAATCTCATAGTATTGCGACTAATAATAACAATTATCTGAGTTCATATTAGGACAAATAATACAATATTGGTATACTAGTGGTAATGTGGAATACACCTCCATGGAATACACCTCCGTTCAACAGAGAGATTCACACATTGCATAAAATTGTAATGTAGATTGGCTATCTTTGTCCTAATGTGTTATGCAAATCTAATCATCTATCTATCTATCTATCTATCTATCTATCTATCTATCTATCTATCTATCTATCTCCATCCATCCACCCACCCACCCTGTTTCCCCCAAAATGAGACATCCCCTGATAATAAGCCCAATCGGGCTTTTGAGCACATGGCAATAAGGCCAAGCACTTATTTCAGGGTCCAAAAAAATATAAGGCAGGGTCTTATATTCAGAGAAACATGGTACCTACCTACCTACCTACCTACCTGTTGGCCTCACTCTCTTCCAAGTCTACCTGTTCCATTCTTAGACTCCAGTTTCTTTGGAAAAATGTAAAATCTTTGCTCTCATTGTCTTCCATATTGCAGAACTAAAGCTCTTGTCCTTGAGCTGTTGGCTGCTGTTTGCTTGGTCCGAGGAGGGCACGATATTATTCTGGCTGCCTTTGACAACTTCAAAGAGGTTTGTGAGCTCTACCTTTTTGTTTTGTCACTGGTGCTTAGTTAAAATGATGTTCATCAAATTTAGGGCTTTAATATAAAATAATTATATATTTGAAAAAAGGTTCTAGGTGTACAACTGGCTAAACTTAAATATTAAACTCTAGATATAATGGTCTTACAAAAACCTCTCCTAGATGGCAGTGAATATATTTATTTTCTTCAAAATGCAGTAAATCGGTCTTGCTATTTTTCCACTTTTTTTTCTATTGAGTGGACTCCTTCTCAAAATATCGATCAGGACTTTAGATGTTCTAGAAAATCATGTTTTAATTGGCTGCATTGCTTAATGTTCAGACCCTTTTATCTATCCGAAAATTCTCCAGTGAAAATTATTCAGTTTTGCTATGAATTTGTTTGAAATTTGATTGGTACGTTTGTTTCATTGCTACCTCATGCAAAGTTGCAACCGGATAGTCCACCCACAGAGAAAGCATTCCCAGGACAGTTGCTATGTGGGATAACAGATCCTGAACTTCTGTAGAAGCAGATCAATAATTATTTGTTTTTCGAAAGAAACTTTTCAGCTGTAAGAGTGTAACATACTTTCAGATTTAAATCAGTGTGAACAGAAGGTGATGTGCAGAGGCTGTGAAATGGGATAAATATGAGGCCACAACCATAGAAACTAGCTCCATATATTCTATTCTGGATCCCTTTACTGTGACTGCCTGAACATTATTCAGCCCTTGCCCAAATAAACTGAAGTGCTAAGAGCTGAAGAATGAAAGCAGAGATTTTAAAAGCTTCCACATTTTTGTTGAAATTATTTTTTCAATGGCTTTTAAAAATGAAAGCAGAAGCGATAGAAGGGGATATGTCCTCCCACTATAATGTTGTATGTACATATGAATAGTGAAATTGAATGTAGTATACATATACATGATTTAAAAATAATTTTCTGTTTAGCACTGTTCCTTTTAAAATGCAAATTGGATCACTTGGGAGGCAGAGTGGGAATTAATGAGATCACAGCAAGTCTTTCTGTGCTGCCATCCAGAAAAAAGTATTTTTTTTCATTTCAAGCTTGTGATTGCATCAGGAGGAAATCACCCATTTTTGTTTAACTTGGTTTTTAAAATACTCTTTGGGAGTCCCTGGAGATGTTGCAGAAGCTTCTGGAAATGGAATACACTAAACAAACAAACAAATAAATAAATAGAAATAGAACTGAAAGTTGGGTTTTCATACTGCTCTCTGTAAACTGACCCATGGATATCTGACAAGAGACTACTTAAATTACCCAGAATAGTAAGCAGTACAAAAAGGTGGTTTGTACTAAAGGCTTTCTAGGTGGGGGGAATTCTAGTTACTGAACAGAAAGATGCAAACTGATCCTGTTCCCGATATGGCTGAACAATCTGCAGTTGGCCCACAAATCAGGCTTAAAAACAAGACAAACTCAGAATACCAGTTAATTCAGTAGATATTAAAATAATGACCATCCTTAGAGAGAGAGCAACTGCACTAACTCAGAATCTGTTTATGTCACTGAGCTTACTGGAATGAATATTAAATACCGTAATCTTCCTGATCAGGCTGCCAAGGATTCTGTTGTTCTAGAAGCAAATTCTTATAAATAAGTAATTATGAAACATTTATCACCACTGAGAGCTTGGTGACCATTGAGAGCTTTTGTCAGTCCTATCGGGTAGACCTGATAGAAAACGCAACAAATGAGTTAATTTTACATTATTGTAAAGCTACACTAACAGAATCTTGAAAATCTAAAAGTACACTTCTCTCACCATCTCCTTTACAGCCTCAGAAACTAGACATGGGTCCCTTCTAAACTTCTTGCCCTGTCCATTATCCAGTTGCAGGCTATGCTGTCTCTTATCTGGTTATTCCCTAGGCAGCATCTTTGCCTCAACTCCCAAGGTTTTTCCCACGTGCCATTACAGTTTTACTTTTACAGCCACCTGAAATGGACTGGGTCTATGTAAGGGTATTTGACTCTTTTATGGGTTCAAAATACTTTCTGAATAACGTTTCTCCATTTAGAGATGGAAAGCAGTGCATCTGAGCATTTCAAACATCCTAAATTACAAGACTAGGGCTGGAAAAATCTGGGTGACCAATAGAAAAATATAACACTCTGCTGCTCTCTAATAATCATCTAGATTTTTTCAATCAGATCTGGTAGCTTGTCTACATTATAACTGGCAACTGGGCAAAAGAGAGGCAACAGCCCCTCCTGGAAGCAATCTCTTTTCCCCCTTCTCTTATCAGCCACTACCCCCTAAATCAGTTATGGGTAACCTTTTTGGCACTGAGTGCCGAAACTGGAGCACACGCCAGAGCATCAGAACCCAGAAGAGAGTAGCTTTGGTGCGCAAGTGCATGGTGGCCATCTCCCCCTCCGGGTTCCATCATGCGCATGCATGCCAGTCCAGTGTGCATGTGCATGGTGGCCAGCTGCTCTCTTTTGGGTTCCGGCATGTGCATTCGCACTGGCCAGGTGGTCTTCGCATGAAGACCAGTTGGCTGGTATGCATGCATGTGATGGAACCCAGAAGAGAACAACTGGCCAGTGCACATGTGCACCAGACCAGCAGGCTGGCATGCATGTGTGTGACAGAACCTGGAAGAACAGATGGTGACAGCGTGCATGCAGACAGAGAGGGCTCTGTGTGCATGCCATAGGTTCACCATCATGGCCCTAAATCAACTTCAGTCATAGGCAGAGGAGCTGGCTGCATCAGTAATACTTGGAGGAGTCAGAGGTGGGTTTAGCAGGTTCTGACCAATTCTGGAGAACTGGTAGCGGAAATTTTGAGTAGTTCGGAGAACCAGTAGTAAAAATTCTGACTGGCTCTGCCCCCATCTATTCTTTGCATCCCAAGTCCTAGCTGATCAGGAGGAAAGGGGAATTTTGCAGTAACCTTCCCCTGGAGTGGGGTGGGAATGGAGATTTTATAATATCCTTCCCCTGGAGTAGGGAGGGAATGGAGATTTTACAATATCCTTCCCCTGCCACGCCCACCAAACCACGCCCACCAAGCCACACCCACAGAACCGGTAGTAAAAAAATTTGAAACCCACCACTGGGAGGAATAATACGATATACACTAGATAACCAGTCTATTGATACTTTTAGTAAGACAAATAAAATGGTAGTGCTGTTACAAACATCTCATTTTAGAATTGTCCTAAAATTGTTATGATTTCCTGTCCAAAACTGCCATAGCTTCCATTCTAAGGGAACCAGAGCTAGGGAAAAGAGGAAAGGGGTATTCTATTATTTCCTCACAGAAGTCATTTTCAGGACATAGGAACTAGGACTGGCGGCCTGAAAGAGTAAAGTAAGTGAGAGAAGATAGGAGACATGTGAGATGTCAAGTCTTGGGCCAGCCAGCTGGTAAGCAATGAAACACAGACTCAAGTAACA
The DNA here is from genome assembly GCF_059756535.1 of Pantherophis guttatus. Classification (NCBI taxonomy): domain Eukaryota; kingdom Metazoa; phylum Chordata; class Lepidosauria; order Squamata; family Colubridae; genus Pantherophis; species Pantherophis guttatus. The sequence continues at coordinate 55,699,605 of NC_142066.1, forward strand.
GTACTATAGTTGCTGAAGCTTACTAATCAGGATGGAGCCAGAGGCTTTCTAGCGGTGTGTACAAACTGTGACTCAAAGCCATGTGACCTCCAAGCTTCTCTTAGAAGAGCTGTCTGCCAAACTATAATTTCAAAATGACAAAAGGGGCAAAAAACAAATATTAAGCTATACACTATCTCTCTCTCTTTTTTGAAGGGGGGAAAGGGTCCTGGCACCACCTATTTTATCCTGATCTCACTCCTGATCTCGTCTGGACTACTGCAATGTTCTCTACATGGGGCTCCCCTTGAAGAGCACTCGGAGGCTCCAACTGGTCCAGAATGCGGCCGCACGGATGGTTATGGGTGCGACTCGGTGCACCCACATAACACCCCTCCTGCGTGAGCTGCACTGGCTTCCGGTGGTCTTCTGGGTGCGATTCAAGGTGTTGGTTACCACCTTTAAAGCGCTCCATGGCTTAGGACTGGGGTATATACGAGACCGCCTTCTGCCATCAACAACCTCTCACCGCCAATACGCTCCCACAGAGAGGGACTCCTCATGGTGCCATGGGCCAAACAATGCCAACTGGTGACACCCAGGGGGAGAGCCTTCTCTGTGGGGGCACCAGCCCTCTGGAATGAGCTGCCCCTAGAGCTTCGTCTTAGCCCCGACCTGCGTACTTTTCCCTGCGCCCTTAAGACCCTTCTGTTCCAGCAAGCCGGACTGGCCTAGTATGAATTTTTAAAATGGGTGTATGTGTGTTTTAATTTGCGGGCCAAATTTTATATTTGATGTTAATTGGTTTTAAATTTTATAAATCTATATGTTTTAATATGACTGTACACCGCCCTGAGTCCTTCGGGAGAAGGGCGGTATAGAAATCTAATAAACTTTCAAACTTTCAAACTAATTTTTTGGAATGTCATTAACAACATGCAACAAAGGCTAAACCATTATTGCTCTCACAAAGGGCTTGCTAAAATCCATTGGACCTGTCATTTAATAAAGAATAGAATAGAATAGAATAGAATAGAATAGAATAGAATAGAATAGAATAGAATAGAATAGAATAGAATAGAATAGAATGTTTTATTGGCCAAGTGTGATTGGACACACAAGGAATTTTTCTTGGTTCATATGCTCTCAGTGTACATAAAAGAAAAGATACGCTCATCAAGAATCATAAGGTACAACATTTAATGATAGTCATATGGTACAAATAAGCAATCAGGAAACAATCAATATCAATGTAAATCATAAGGATACAAGCAACAAAATTACAGTCATACAATCATAAGTGGAAGGAGATGGATGGTGGGAACGATGAGAAGATTAATAGTAGTGTAGACTTAGTGAATAGTTTGACTGTGTTGAGGGAATTATTTGTTTAGCAGAGTGATGGCATTCAGGAAAAAACTGTTCTTGTGTCTAGTTGTTCTGGTGTGCAGTGCTCTATAGTGTCGTTTTGAGGGTAGGAGTTGAAACAGTTTATGTCCAGGATGTGAGGGGTCTGTAAATATTTTCACAGCTCTCTTTTTGACTTGTGCAGTATACAGGTCCTCAATGGAAGGCAGGTTGGTAGCCATTGTTTTTTCTGCAGTTCTAATTATCCTCCGAAGTCTATGTCTGTCTTGCTGGGTTGCAGAGCCAAACCAGACAGTTATAGAGGTTCAGATGACAGACTCAATAATTCCTCTGTAGAACTGTATCAGCAGCTCCTTGGGCAGTTTGAGCTTTCTGAGTTGGTGCAAAAAGAACATTCTTTGTTGTGCTTTTTTGATGACGTTTTTGATGTTAGCTGTCCAGAACAAAAGTGTTTTAAGCAGTGAGTGGTTCCATTTTTGTTGACTGCCATGAACACACAGAGAATAAAATACTTGAGTCTGATTGCTAGAAGCTACTAATATGTATATAAACAGTTTAAACTCTTTATTGCCATTGCATGTCTGCAGTGTTCATCAAACAGTATTCCTCCCCTTTCTCTCCTTAAAGGTTTGTGGTGAGAAGAACCGTTTTGAGAAGCTGATGGAGTATTTCCGAAATGAAGACAGCAACATAGATTTCATGGTAACAAAATGCAGCAGAGGGGATGGTTGCTTGGTCATCCATAAGATTTCCTCTAATACTGTTCTCCAACAGGCACAGTCTGCCAGGAGATTAGCTGCTGTTCATGCCATGTTTCCTATCCCTAATTAACAAAGAATAGTTACCTGTTTTAAATTTATGCAGTAATTCATGCTTCAGCCCTTACGGAAGCACAGGTTGGCAAAATGTTGTAGAAACTGACGAACAATGTCTAGCTGTTTTGGGCTTGGGTAAAATCTTTAGCATGCCTTCTGAATCATTTTCGAGGCATACTCAGTAAGAGCTCAATAAGGCATCATTACAATTATAAATAAGGCGCTTAAAAACTAAACCAACTATATCAGTGATGGCTAACCTTTTTGCCATCATGTGCCAGGAGAGGGGGGGTGGGGGAGGTTCGCACTTGCGTATATTTTCTATGCGCCCTGCCCTGCATGTGCAACCCCCCCCGCACCGCTCCTGGCACGCAATGGCCCGGTAGGCCCATTTTTCTTTCTCATTTGGCTCCAGATCCTCTCTATGCATCTGGGGAAGGCGAAAACAGCCTTCCCCACCCCCTCTCTAGGAGGCTGGGAACAGCAAAAAAGTCACTTCCTGTCCAACCCGGAGTTGGGAAATGGGCCATTTCAGACCTCCAGAAGGCCTCTGAGGGGTGGGGAAGGCTGTTTTCACCCACCCCAGATGCATAGAAAGGATCTGGAGCCAGGTGAGAAAGAAAAACAGGCCTTCCCCACACACTCCCAGGCCCTCTGGAGGCAGGAAACAGCCTGTTTCTCTACTTCTGGTGGGCCCAGAAGGCCCGAAAATTATCTGGCTGGCGCGCACATGTGCGCCAGAGCTGAGTTGGGGTACCCACTGATATGGCTATGTGTGCCACCTGTGGCACGCGTGCCATAGGTTCACCATCACGGAACTATATAATGATATTCCCCATAATTTTTTTAAAAAAAGTCATTGAAACTCTCAATGTTAGTAAACATTTTTTCTAATTTTCAAAAAAGCCCAAAGTTATTCTTTTTTGTGTGTGCCTTCAAGTCCATGTTGACTCCTTATGACTGCTCAGGCAAGTCCTGCAGTTTTCTTCACAAGGTTTGGAAGTGGCTTGCCATTGCCTGTTTCCTAAAGCTGAGGGAGAGTGATTGGCATAAAGGTGGCTTTATGCCTATTGTAGGAATAGAAGTCACAATCTCTCTCCCTCTCCCTCTCCTCCTCCCCACTCTCTCTCTCTCTCCCTCCCTCCCCCCTCCCTCCCTCTCTGCAGTTTTCGTGGAAGACTTTTGGAAGTAGTTTGCCATTGCTTTCTTCCTAGGGCAGAGAAAGAGTGACTGTCCCACAAACATCAAGCTGATTTTGTACTTAAAGTGGCACTGGAACTCACTATCTCTCACTTTTTAGCCTGGTACATTAACCACTACATTAAACTGGTTGTCCCAAAGTTAATGTCTGATTATTTAAAAAATATACATGAGTTATATTTTTAAAATAATCAGATATTAACTTTGGGACAACCAGTTTAATGTAATGGTTAATGCACATATGTGTGTAGAGATGTAATAAGCAAAACGTATGAAAACCAAGTAAGGAAAGTCCACATGCCAAGAGAGTCTTAACCACCAAAATTCCAGCCCTTCAAAATTGTAAATCCTGTAGAGAACACATTTTTTTCTTCTCCATTCCCAAACATCTAGGTGGCTTGTATGCAGTTCATCAATATTGTGGTTCATTCTGTGGAGAACATGAACTTCCGTGCCTTCTTACAATATGAGTTCACACAGTTGGGACTCGATGAGTACCTACAGGTGGGTGGTTATTTTTAATGGCTCTTAATTTCACCTTAATTTTTCTTCATTTGAAAAGTGCTTTGCAATTCTGAAATGTGTACCATTGTTGGAAACAAGCAATAGTCATTAGTTAACACAGTAAAGATGTTTTATTAAATAAGAGATAACGATGGAATATTTGTGTGCTTCTCTACCTAATTTGCTGAGGCTGTTTTATTACTTTTGGAAATTGTTCTCTATATACTGATAGAAATTAGAATTAAGTTGCTTATAGCTGTATTTCCCTTTTTTATTTACTTTCCTTATAAACAGCACATTTCAATCTAAGTAAACATTCATTTTAAAACTGAAGCATTAATCTATAATATAATACATAGGTTTTGAAGGAATAAAATATTTGCAATAGATTTGGAGGTGAGAAGAGCATTTTCCAAAAATGTTCTGGGAAAATTTTCTGCCCTGGTTCTTTTAGCAAGTTTATTTGGGCTTTGTGTCATAAACAACGACAACAACAATGCCTACAAACATTTTATTAAAAAGAAGGAAAAAAAAAAGAAAAAGAAACATATACAGATGGACCATGTACTGACATTTATAATTCCAAAAGTTTATACTGTAAAGAATGATAATTCTGGCCGAATTTTTAAATAAAAGTTTCCTTCCTGTGATTTAACAGAAGCTGCGTTGTACAGAAAGTGATAAACTGCAAGTGCAGATCCAAGCCTACCTGGATAACATCTTTGATGTTGGTGCCTTGCTGGAAGATACCGAAACAAAAAATGCCATTCTGGAGCACATAGAAGATTTGCAAGAGGAAGTTGGACAGGTAGGGGGGCTGACTAAACAAATGCTATGGACAATGTACATCTGAAGATGGTCAAGAAGCAGCAATTGAGGAAAATGGGGTGGTTGGTGACCACCAGGTCACCGGGAGAATGTATTCCATCCCTACACCTGAAGTTCATATGCACAAAGTTCATCCTTGTTTGAGTACATAGGATATTTGTTGACTCTGCTTTATAGTTTGGCCCTCCCAAAACATATTCTCAAACATTGATTCTTTTCACAGCTCACAGAGAAACTCCAGGATGCAGAAAATGAATCTGAGGCCAAAATTGCTGAGCTAGAGAAACAGCTGTATCAGTCACACAATGAGCTGGAGATCCTGAGAGCAAGATCAAGTGATGAGACGGTATGGAAGCAAACAGAAAAGTGTTAGGAGAGCTGTTGATCAGAACGGATTTCAAAATAAGATTAGGAAAAGAAGTTACATTCTTTGTTATTAGCAAAGCACACTTCTGCAGTAAACTCAGGTCGTTGCACTCAAACCTCATTTGATATTGACGGTGTGTGTTTCAATTTTTTTTAAAAAATCTGTTTATTGCATAAATTTTAAAATATATAAAATGAGCATTTTATGGATCTCATGTACATGCAGCCTCCTGCATCACCATCTCATTGGAAGTGGAAAAGAAATGCAAAACATTTCAAGGTAAAATATTTTGGATCCGAAACATCTCCTTCCAACTTTAGAAAGTCTGATCCTACAAGAAAAATTCAAATTCATCTCAACCTTACATTCCAGCTGTGCAGTTAAAACCAGGTTCCAGCTGTGCAGCTAATCTTACCAGGTTCCAAAATCCTGGTAAGATCAGAATCTTTTAAACAAATTGCATATGTAATTAGAAGATCTGCTGCATCAGGTCAAGTATCCATCTAACATAGTTGCTCCTCCACAAAGCTCACAAGCTGCATATGGCCGGCAGATATGTAGAATTAATTGGAGATAACAGATGAGGAAAAGGTGTTATAATAGTGGAAGAATATTAATTGCCATGTAGGCATGAAAGGGCTGACCTGATCATCCACTCTTTCCCTCATCTTTTCTTCTCCACAACATACAGTCTGAAGATGGGTAGTCAGTAATTGACTGATTAGTCAACTGATTAGTCATCCCAGTTTAGTCCTCCTAGCTGTCACAAAAATTAGTTAGAAATTTGTGTCCTTTCACCTCCTCAATTCCTGGCTTCTAAATGTATTTATTTGCTTGGTTGTTTTATTTCCTAAAGGTTAAAAAAATGTGGTGCCACTAGGATCAGCTCTGCAAAAGCCAGTTACGGGGCTGGTTTCCTCACTCTTCACTTTTTTCTTTTTCTTTTTTCTTTTTGCTGTATTTCATCCCCCAGGAAGAAAAAGGGTAAAGGAAAAACAGTAGAGGAAAAGTGAATAGAAAGGCTTAATTTTTATAGAAGACATTAAACCCATTTGAACAAAAGAAAGTTAATTTAGTCCCAAATTTCTTTTAGATCAAAAATTAAATCTCTCATGATTACCTGAGTGGATTGGTTAGCTGGGTTATATTGTTTGCCCAACACATCTATCTTCCATGTGTCATGATCAATCATGAAAATAGGGATATTTACAATTCAGAACCTGTCACATTGACATGGACTACTTTCTCTTAGGAGTATCTGTCCTTCTATGTTTCCCCCCCAAAACTGATATGAGCTAGTGAGCTGTATAAAATGTTTTTTTTTTAAAAAAAATTCTAATAAACCCAGAATATTTTTCTTTAAAAATAGGAAAATAAGTGTCAAGTCCATACCATAGCAGCATACTCAAGATCTTAAAAAATAAGATCTTGCTCAAATTCAGAATAACAATAAATTCGCTAGGTTTTCTATTCAAAACTCTCTAAACTTTTTCTTTCAGGAGAAGCTAGATCAAATTAGCAAAGTTAATAAGTCAGAAAGCCCTTCTTGGCTCCCAATGCAGCTTCCACAAGAGCCAAAAAGAACTCCACTATACTCTGTCTTGGAAGAGAACCTGGAAGAACTAGAAGACAGAGGTTTTATCCGGATTAAGCGGAGGCCTGACAGTGATAGCATCATTGGCATTGAGGTCATCCCTCTTGTTACTATTGAAGCATCTTCATCAACTAGCACAGGTACATCCTCATGGGACAAGCAAGGTGAAGCCTTACTTAAAGCATTTTGCAATATAAATGAAGAATTACTTATGGGACCGCCTTCTGCCACCGATAGCCTCCCACTGGCCAGTATGCTCCCACAGAGAGGGATTCCTCAGGGTGCCGCCAGCCAGACAATGTCGGCTGGCGACCCCCAGGGGGAGGGCCTTCTCTGTGGCACCACCTGTCCTCTGGAACGACCTGCCCCCGGAGATACGTAGGATCCCAGATCTCCATGCTTTTTGCTGTGCCCTTCAAACTTTTTTATTTCATCAAGCCAGGCTGGCTTAACCCACCCACCCTTAGATATTTTTAATTGTTAATTGATTTTAGTTGGGGTGTTTTAAATTTATTGGACCAAAATTTGTTTAATTCTTTTTTTAAAAAAATTTAAATTTTGTATGTGATGTTTTTATTCTTGGCTGTTCACTGCCCTGAGTCCAGTGGGAGAAGGGCGGTATAAAAATCTAATAAAATAAAATAAATAAATAAATTATATGTTTTTGCTGTTGGATGTTGTTTAATGTGGCGATTCTGTGGTAACCCCAATATAGTAATTTTTGGTCTGACCTCTCATTGAATAAAATAAAATATTACATTGGGCAAGAAATATACTGCTTAGTTCTACAAATTAAATGTTAAATCTACATGTGAAGCAAATGAGTTAAAGAATCTTATAACTTTATATACAAAGAAGATAAAATACTGAATTTTATTTATACATATATTTCGCTAGTCACTCCAAAGAATTTGAATTTGCTATTCTGCTGGCAGAAATTCCAGAGGGAAATAAGTATTTCTGAAAAAAGCCAAACATGGTTATCCATAGTCTTTATCAATTGATTGTAAATGTCTAATAATAGTTGGATATTTTTTACAAGTTCTTTTTTTTAGCCACCACTCTAGTGGGCAACCATAATAAAAAATAGACAGGTGTCAGTTACACTGTGCACCAAATAGATTTTTCACCATTTAAATTGTATTAAAGTCCCCATCTATTAAATACATTAAAAATTATAATCCTCAGGTTGCCAATGTGCCCCTGATAGTTCACCATTCATAGTTTGGGAAACCCTGTCCTATATGAATACATCCCCACATGCAGCTAGTAGATCAAGGACAAGAATGGTTTAGAACTTTTTATCCTCAGTTAATATATGTAACAGAGGATTTGTTTGTTTTGCATCATTTTGTCTTAACGAAAGGCAATTCAGGTAGGAAACACTCCCATTTGAATTGCTCCAACCCATCAACATTTGTACTATATGGTCTCTTAGGTGGCCTATTTCCTGGAGACTACTCCATGATATGCAGCAGCTAAGAAATCATCACCTATGACAGGGGTGGGCAAATGTGGCTCTTTTACAACCTGTGGACTTCAACTCCCAGAATTCCTGAGACAGCCAAGCTGTGGACTTCAACTCCCAGAATTCCTGAGACAGCCAAGCTGTGGACTTCAACTCCCAGAATTCCTGAGACAGCCAAGCTGTCTCAGGAATTCTGGGAGTTGAAGTCCACAGGTTGTAAAAGAGCCACATTTGCCCACCCCTGACCTATGATACAGGAACAGGTATTTTAATCTGGTTGGCTCATATACTTTCTCTTTCCCAGGAGATTTAGGGAGGATAATCTTCCAATGGGCAGGACAGGAAGGCATTCCTCATATCATGTTCTGTTTTCTTTCAGATTATCCCTCCCTATCTACATCTCCTGTCCCCAGTCATGCTCCAGAAATACCACCGGCACCACCTCTACCTTCTATGAAAGACAGTGATTTTGTGGCTTTCCATTCTTCTCAAGAGGAGGAGCTGTCACCTATTCCAATTCCTCTTCAACCACCACCACCACCTCCCTTATCAGGGATCAATGAGCCTCCACCTGCCCCACCCCTGCCTGAGGTTGTAACGATACCTCAAGCTCCACCAATGCCGCCTCCTCCACCACCACCACCACCCCTCTTAACATTTGGTGGCCCAGCTGCTCCTCCTCCACCACCACCTCCTCCCATGATTGATGGAGCAACTTTGCCAGCAAGTACAGCTACTGCAGGTAAATTGTATATATTATTGTAGATCTTTCGTAAACAGCCACTTTATTTGCATGGTAAGATATATATTTATTTACTTCTCTCTTGAGATCAGAAGGTCACAAAAGAATTGTGAATTTAATGACATAATTTTTTTAAATAAAATTTTATTATAAATTAGAAACAAAAAACAGAATAAAGACTATAATGAAACACAATCACATACATACGACTGAGATTGATTCAACCCCCATATATATATAGTTTCTAAATAACATTACATATCATTATACTACAGCTTCAATTTGGTTTATCATACTGCATTTGTTAATCTTTTTGCATTTGTTAATCTTCTTATATCTAATATTCCCTTATTTATATTTAGCTTGCTATTTACATATCTATGCTACATGCTTCCCTAACATCTACCTCATGACATTTTTACTTCTATCCATTGGTACCATTTATCCCAGATTTGATTGAAAATTGATTCTTGTCTATCTTTAAGTATATATGTTAATCTATCACATTCTGCACACCAAAATTTTTTGTTGATAATCATCTGATCCGATGGTACTTCCTTCCCTTTCCAAAGTTGCGCATATGCAATTCTAGCCACAGTGGTAATGTGTATGAAAAGGTACCAGTCTGCTTTCCTTATGCCCCCAGGGTTTATTCCTAGCAAGTAGACCTCTGGTCTCAGTTGAAAACTGACTCCTGTAATCTCCATGAGCCAAACTTTTATCTTACTCCAATAGTTTTGGGCTTGTAGACATGTCCACCATTGGTGGTAAAATGTACCCCTGGCTGACCCACATTTCCAACATAAATTTTTCATGTCAATAAATCAGTGAATCCGCACGGAAATAAAACTAGAAATCTCATACAATAGTCTGCATTGTTCAGTTCCTAGTGCAAGAAAAGCATTCTTTGAATTTAAAAATATTGATGCATATGGTTCCTTGAGTATCTTATTGTATATAGCAGAAAGTTATAATCTAAATATGTAAAATAACTATATATAAATGATATATTCAGGTACTTTAGAGTTGGGATACTTCCTCCGAGCTGGTGCTTTCATTCTTCACTTTTATAAAAATTTCCATTTAAATCATAATATGTAATTATGAAGAAATGGATTTTTAAAATTAATCTAAAGCATCATTTATAGTTTATGTTCATGTATTTAATTAATTAACAGGGCAATTCTAAACTGAACATTTAGAATCTACTCAGAACCCTGATGAGCTCAGTAAAAATCACTGAACCTAACAAATTTTCAGCCTAACAGGTTACATGGTACATTCCTAACAATGTTATATGATTTTCTTGAGGATGACAGAGGTTTGGTGGTATTTACTGCTAAATGTAAAGGGGATACCAGGAACTATGACTCTGGGAAAAGAGGCAATATTACTTGCCAGACATCTACTTTTTTCAATTGCTCTTTCTTAAAATATTGTATGATCATATTATATGATCATATACCATTACCATTTCCTCAATAACAGAAACAGCAGCCTTTTAAAGAAATTAAAATTGAGATCTTTCATCTCCAAATTCTAGCTACTAGTCTGAAGAATACTCAAGGCTAGAAATTAGGAAGTGAATAGAATTTATATTCCATGCTGAGAATTGGTTTACCTCTATTTAGTTACTGCATTTATTTCTTGCTTTTGCTTATAATGGCATTCATTAAAAAAAAAAAAAAGAATGATGCTGAAAGACAATGATCGGGTCCAAATATTGTGCTAAACAGTGATTTTTTTAAAACCATGGTTTATTGCATGGCCCACACATGGCTGAGATCATACATTACTACTAAGTCATAAACTATACTTCATATATTTTAATTTTATATTGGTAAGATAAAATCAGATTTGTGTAACAGTGAGTTCTTGAACAGTGGCCTTTTGTAGGGCTCTGAAGACTGGGCTTTCCCCCCAGCTGTTCAGGTCTGGAGATTAGGTTAGCTTTGTTGCTGATGCAGTTTTATGACTGGAAAATGTAATTTAGCCAGGATGCCATGGGTTATTGTTTTAAGTGGTGGATTTTAATTTTTGTGTTATGCCAAAAGTCCCTGTTGTGAAGCATATCTCTAAATAAATAAGCAACCTTATGGCTTAATATGTTGTGGGAATCAGCCAGCTTCACTCTTTAGAACTCATGAAATTACATACATATTAAAAAATGGAACCTAGGTCTTCTCAATCCAATATTTTATCAATGATTGCTCAATGTTTCTACTAGTTTAGAAAGATTTAACTATATCAAGTTTATCACAGATGAGAGTTTCTCTTTCATTTTATGGCCAATCTGTAAGAAGGCCCTTGCTGAAAAATAAAATTGGGAAGAGACAAATGTCTGAGATGGTAGAGCACTTACAAACTTTCTTATTCGTTGGAAGCTGTCAAGATCAAGAAGCCTATACAGACCAAATTCCGTATGCCTGTCTTCAATTGGGTTGCTCTGAAGCCTAACCAGATCAATGGGACCATCTTCAATGAACTCAATGATGAAAAAGTCCTTCAGGTGGGTGCCTCTTTACTTTTTCTCTTCCTTGCCCACCCAATACATATCACTTTGTTTATTTTGGCTTCTCCTTGGTGCAGGAGCTTGACATGAGTGACTTTGAAGAACAATTCAAAACCAAAGCTCAGGGTCCAGGCAAAGAATTCAGTTCCATAAAGGCAAAGACTTTACAGAAAGCTCCCACTAAGGTTTCACTGATTGAATGCAACCGGGCCAAGAACCTGGCCATCACCCTCCGTAAAGGGGGGCTCAGTATTGACAACATTTGCAAAGCCATTCAGACGTAAGTATGTCCAAATTTTCTCGTCAATTTCACCTGCCATTCAAAAGGGAAGATTGAATTGAACACGTATGCATATCCTCATGATATCCACATTAGATATGCAAAATGTTTAATTTTGTGATGGAAAGCTACTTACTGTAATAACATATATAGTCCTGTCATCTAGAAAAACCCTTTAGGCCTCTCCTACCGAACCAGTTACTCCCAGCCTACTTTATTCTTGTTTAGATATGATTTACAGACCCTCAATCTGGATTTTCTGGAGTTACTGATGCGCTTCATCCCAACGGAATATGAGATGATACTAATCCGCAAATATGAAAAAGAGCAACGTCCACTGGATGAACTTTCGGATGAAGACCAATTCATGATCAAATTCAGCAAAATTCCCCGCCTAGCAGAACGCATGAACATCATGACATTCTTAGGCAGTTTTGCAGATACTGTACAACTCCTTCTGCCAGTAAGGAACAAAGCAGGCAACTGATTATAACCAAGAAGTGGTGTCAGTCAATAGTATCTTGGGTTAATATCAGTTGAAAGAGTCTGAAAATGGTTATAAAAGTTGATACAGTATCTTGACTGATGATTCTTCTAAAATAGTATTTTTCTTCTTTTTCAGTCTTCTTATTTATTCCAGGTGGCAGAAAAAAGGGCATGATTTGCTGAATGGCTTAATAAGAGCAGCAGAATGTAAATTGCAACTTTGCATAGGAAGTAGATCGGGGCTAAATGTAGCGAAGCATTTTCAAGTATCCAATATTGTTGGGGGAGAGAGAGCAACAAATCTGGCACTTAAGACATCAAATAGCAGCAGGCAGCAAATCCTTTTTACGTTTTTTACTTATTTTTTATTCTACCAACTATTTTTCTCTTCTACCAACTTGTGCTGATTGTGGAAGTAATTCAAACCCTTGCCAAGCCTTTATGTGGAATTATCCACTATGGCATTATCAGGGTTTGTCATTGAATTCCCAAGCCATGTTAAATTACCTCAGGGAAAAGATCGCAATTATCTGAAAAGATCCAGGTGTACACTTTGCATGATAAGCTAGGATTATTAAGTATCTGATGCAGCATCTAGCAGTGCTGGCAGCTAAAATGGTGTTTAAAAAATTATTGTTTTTTTCCTGTTCTGGTTGTATTCAAAATATTCATTCCTAATTTCATGATTTAAAAAAAAATCAAAAATGTTAAGAAATGTTTCTGGAATGAAGTCACAAAACAGGAAAACATAAATTTTGGAGGTTTGATAACTGAGTTTAAAATGTCCACATTTACATTTAGTTCCAATAAGTAATATCAATTAAGGTAGGTAGGAAATTAGAGTCAGAAGTTGTCAAACCAAGTAGGAAATCTGATTATGTCATTCTCACATTTCATTTGCAGCAACTAAATTTTCTGATTGTTGCTTCAATGTCAGTCAAGTCATCTACCAAACTGCGTCAGATTTTAGAGGTGAGGTTCCTTAAAGATAAGGTCTCCACAATCATTTAAGTTGAAGGACAATTTTTCTTTGGTCTTGGGTAGTAATAATTAAGTTGGCTCCCAAAATTTTGACAACTGAGTTGTACACTGTTGTCTACATATTCTTAAACATCAGAATACTTTCATGTTTTATTTATTTGTTAAATGTGTATACCACATTTCCTCCAGGAAGTCAGTGGCATGCATTGTATTCTAAACCCCCCCCCCCCCACACACATACACAACAATCCCATGAGACTGAAAAGTTATTTAGTATGCCACACTGGCATGAATTTTTAATAACATTAAGCAACAGAAGTCTACCCAGTTCACTTATTTGTGAATTTGTGGTGTGGGGATGGGTGGAGGGGGGGATGGAAGGAGTGAGTGAGTGAGTGAGGAAGGAAGGAAGGAAGGAAGGAAGGAAGGAAGGAAGGAAGGAAGGAAGGAAAGGAGGTAGGTAGGAAGGAAGGAAGGAAGGAAGGAAGGAAGAAAAAGGGAGGAAAGAAAGAAAGGTAGGAAGGAAGGAAGGAAGGAAGGAAAGAAGGAAAGGAAGGAAGGAAGGAAGGAAGGAAGGAAGGAAGGAAGGAAGATTGATTCTTGGAGCTTGACAGCAGACAGAATCTGCTATGTGGGTCCCTTTGATTCATGAATTTATTGGATTATGTGACAAAACCAATTATTTGTCATAACAGAATTCTGCTCTATTATGCATGTCTGGAAATATGCTATAAAGACATCAGAGCCATTGTAGACATATATTTCCCAAGCCTATAAGTGGAACTTGAGGTTTTCATCCACTCTTTCCCAGGATAACTGGGAATAAAAGACATAGTAAAATCACTATTATAATTATTATGATTAATAACCATTCATATGCTTTTTCATGAATATGTATAATCTTTCAAAGCCATCATTGATGTATCCCCCATCTCCCCCGCCCCAGTAGCTGGCCATTCTTATGAGATAAAATAAAATGATCTCCTCTTGTCTTCTTCCCCCTATTTTGGCCTATCAATGCTTTTAGATTCAGCTAAGAGATTCCAGTCAAATATGACTCATTTTAATTGCCTGTCTGCCTCTCCATAGATTGTCCTGGCATTTGGGAATTATTTGAACAGCAGCAAACGGGGAGCGGCTTATGGATTCCGGTTGCAGAGCCTTGATGCGGTAGGTGGGGTGAAGGCATATAATCCTTAGGACTTGCATCTAAAAGGAAAACATGGCCAAACAATAGGGTGTGAACTTGAAAGTTGGTTGTGGCCTCAAACCAGGAACGAGCTAAGGCTGAGAGTAATGTGCAAGATACAGAGCTCCAATTATGCATCAGCCACAGGTGAAAAATGCACACCACCCAATATGTGTCCTTGAGCATTTCAAACAGACTTCCATAATAGCAGTAGATTGTGCTTTCCAGTAATCTTTCCCAAGTTACTATAGTATGAGCCATTCAGCATTCCCTTACCTTGGATTCCCTGATGATGTTCAAGTTATCAGGAATGATAGTACTGTACTCCAAGAACATGTCTTCACAATATCAGAGGTATGTTTATAAAATACATCACCCAAACCCATGGAAATTAAGAAGAGGTGGGAAGAAAATTGCAGCAGCAAAAAAGGCAGGTGTTCTGTAATGGCTTGATATCTTAGTTTTTTCCTAACCTAACTGCTGTTTTTCTCTGTAGCTTCTGGACATGAAATCAACAGACCGGAAACAGACACTACTTCATTATATAGTGCGGGTGATCCAAGAAAAATATCCTGAGTTCCTGAACTTTTCCAGTGAGCTGCATTTTCTGGACAAAGCAGGGACAGGTATGGAGTGGTAGATTATGGGCAAGAATAGAACAGTGGGTCACTTTCCTAGTGAAAAATAGAGTGCTGCTTTTCCTCTTTGCTTATGAAAACTATAGGATGGCAATCGGTAGAAGATTGTCTGCCCTATAAAAATAATAACTCTAAAAGTGAAAGTAAGTGAGATGGAAGTAATCCAGACTGGCTGTTCTTGCTTCACCTATCCATGCCTTTTCTCTTTCCTTCCCACCTTTGTAGTGTCACTGGACAGCGTGCTTCAAGATGTGAGAAGCCTACAGCGGGGCATGGAGCTAGCACGCAAAGAATTCATGCGCCAGGATGACAGTATCATACTCAAAGATTTCCTAAAGACAAACATAGAAATGATGGAAAAGCTTCAGGCAGACAGTAAAACTGCGCAGGTAAGGAGACAATAAGCAGAAAGCTGCAATATCTCTTTATTTAAAAGAGGTATCACAGCAAATGTCTAGTAGCTTGGAAGAGAGTTCATCCACATGTTGGGAAATCAGAACTGTATTTCTTTTTCCACAATCCATTTATGAACTCTCATACCATAAATCATATTTTAAATGGATGTTGTATACCCTTATACATCCATGGACTTAAAATCCAAGCGATGTTGTGACTGCCTGGATCTGGATGGGGGACACAGACTTCAACAGAACCCAAGCACGATGCTGTGGGTGGAAAAGGATCTGATAGTTTATCATCATTAATTCTGGATGGCTGGGAGGGCCTTTGTGCAACTTTGAGTTGTGCACCAGTTGTGCCCTTACCTGGATCATGAGGCCCTGCCCACAGTCCATGGTCACTCATGCCCTACTTATCTCTTGACTAGATTACTGCAGTGCATTCTATATTGAGCTACCCTTGAAAAGTATTCAAAAACTGCAGTTAGTGCAAAATGCAATGGTGCACAGTCCTAGGAGCTCCTAAAGCTCCACTTATAAGTGTGCAAGTTGCATTGGCTGCCAGTTTGCTTCCAGACCGAATTCAAGATGTTGGTTGTTGCTTTTAATGCCCTACACGGCATGGGTCCAAGATATTTGAGGAGCCGTCTCTCCCTGATGGGACAAGCCTGCCCCATCACTTTTGTGCCAGCAAAAAAGGCCTGCTACAGATACTATCTGCTAGGAAATTTAGGCAGGATCAAGGAGAAGAGCCTTTTCCGCTGTGGTCCTATCCCTGTGAAACATTCTTTCATTGGAGGTCAGAACTGCCCCTTCCTTTTCATCATCTGGAAGAGTAAAAGCATGGCTTTGCTGATTGTCCTGGAGCCCTGAGAAGGCTGCTCACCACTGGAGGTGGCTGACAAGATAAGAAGATTTCATCCTTGTCCTGTCTGCTCTTGACTCTTGTAGGCATGGTTTTAGTGCAGTTTGTAATAATATTTTAATGTTGGTTTGTTTTAATCTTTGAGCTCTTTTTACTTGTTTCCATAACTTTAAGTCACCTAGAATCACCTTTTAGGGGGAATAGGAAGCATAAAAATATAATGATAGATAGATAGATAGATAGATAGATAGATAGATAGATAGATAGATAATAGTTTGTGATTGACAGAATGGCTCTTATAACCGTAAGTGTGAGTCGGTTACTGTTTTTGCTTGCTCCATAGGAGGCATATGAATCAACAGTGGAGTACTTTGGGGAGAATCCCAAGACTACTCCCCCAACTATGTTCTTCCCTACATTTGTACGCTTTATTAAAGCATACCAGGTAAAAAAAATCTGTTTCCAATACGTTGTAGCCTAATGTTTTAGCCTAATGACCCAAGGAGACTATTTGGGTTCATCTCTTGTCTGAATCATGAATCCTCAAGATGGCTGTTCTCTTCTGTTTTCCTGTGTCACTTTTGCAATATGAAGAGTATTGAAGTAGTTTCCTCTACTGAAGTTTTGTAAAGCTTGGTCAGAAGATGGATATAAGGAATCTTAAATTATTGAAATATAGTAAATCAGTTTTTCTTTAACCTAAAACCTCATTGGTCATCTGGGCTGAGTATTATGAAATGTGTAATTCCATTATACCTGGAGGGTATCACATAGGACAGGACTGCACTAAATCAATGTAAAGTTGATACAATAAATGTGTTGTAGAAATTAATTAAATAATTATGAAAATTGTTCAGGTCTCAGTTGATCTATTCGGGGGAGTAGTGGGGAGGTTGACTGAGTTCATCAATTCTCTCCCAAATTGTTTAGTTGACTGCAACTATTAAGCTATTTTCATCATGGAAATTCTCCCATTTTACTGTCTCATTTTGAAATATCATTTTGTAGATGATATTTGCTCCTAATTTCTATTGTTTTCATGGCAGTTATTACTGCAGGGATACAAAACAACCTTGTGGTAAAGGACTATTGATGATGTTCACAGAAAATTGCATGAATGTAATTGTAGTTCATAAGCAAGGGTGTTACAATAGTTTCTTCCAATAATATCAGCTCATTCTTATATCTTAATTCCTTCTAGTATTAAAAAAGAATATTAAAAACTGTTTTTTCTTTCACCTGATGTAAAGTACTGGGGTATTTTTTTAATTGTAGCTTTAGCTTGTTGGGATTGATTAATGCCACCCTTACAATTTTGATTTTTTTGTTTTTGTGGCTTTCATGTAATTTATACATATGCATTTTCATGCAATGAACAGTGAGAAGAATTACAATAATATTGATGGCCAAGTGTGAGGGAATACTATACCAGTTCAGAAAAATAGAGAATAATAATGTATTACTTTATTTTGTGCTTCTAAGAAGGTGCAGTTTCTTGAAAATGGGAATTAGGGATAAGAGAATACTGTATATGCTGTGATCTTAAAAGCTCATTTCCATAATATATGGGATTATTTCAAAGAAAGAAAAGCAGAACTTGCAAAGGAGAAATGGGCCATAATCTTTATTGAAAGGAAAACATCTTATTGTATAATAAATCAGTGTTTCTCAACCATGGCAATTTTAAAATGAGTGAACTTCAATGCCCAGAATTCCTTACCAGCAAAGTTACTAAGGTTGAAAAACAGTGGTCTAGATGAGATATACATGTTTGCTTAATGGGATTATTGCTTCTTTCCTCATTCCACTAATATAAAGAAAGCAGAGGAAGATATCAAAGTATGGAAGAAGCAAGAAGCAGCTGCCAAAGAGGAGTCAGTTTCCCCTGACAAAGAGGAACAGGCAGTACCCAAGGTATGGGTTAAGATTTTCTCATCCTTTCCTTGTGTTCCAAAATCCACAACATATCCTGCTCCATAAGTGCACTTACTTCCTATACACCATTGTTGGGTGAGCTTGCTTTATAGACACCTTCAGTTTCATCACGATACATGGGTAACCATAGCAACGGTTTCTCTTCCTTAGCAATCTCCCACCCATAAAGCCAAGCGACAACAGATGGACCTCATAACTGAGCTGAAGAAAAAGCAGATGGTGAAAGAGCCTCTCATTTATGAAGAAAAAGATGGTGCCATTGAAGACATCATTTCAGGTGAGAAGGGAAATTGGCAGCTTGATCAAAAAATTCTGAAATCTCTGCAGATCCTCCCTAGAGGCCCAAAGATGAAGTGAGAACTGCTCAGAATCCTATTGACAGGAAAAAGTGATCCTTTGTAACCTACAAATAATTTGTCCTGAATTACTGTTTCTCTTTAGATACCCAGTTCTAGATGGGAAAGCAAATGAGGTATAGCAATATTTTTCATTGCATGGATATTATTGAGGTTCTTCCTGCATATCTCTGGGTAGCAAGAAGCTGGCATGTGGTTTTTACTTCTTTGGGTCCCTGCCACATTCGTTGAGAAGGTATCATTATGTAGCACATTTCTAAGGTCCATTGAAGCTGCACACTTAACTTTCCTTATTGCAGATGTAAACTGTTATTTTTTCTCACAGTTTTATCCTGCTTCTTTTTGGGGGGGGGGTAAAATGCTCAAAGCACTATCAAAATATCAAACTATTTAAACCCATCAATAGAAATAGAAAATACAATCCAGGAAAGTATGTACAAATGTACAAATAATATACACCATGAGTAAGATTAGTTTAGATTTAGATATACAACTGGATTGATGAAGGCAAATTTCCCCTTCCAGCACTGAAAAATACTTCAGTATGCAAGGGATTGAAACTTTGTAAAAGAAAACAAGCTGTAGTACAGTGAAAATGGGAAACTCCTGAAAGTCATAGGAAATTAAAATGTATGAGCAGAGCTTTGATCATGGAAGGCACCTTTGCTCCTGGTTCTCCCCCCTCCTTCCCCTCATCTCCTTGTGTCTTCTATGATACTTCATGTAGCCTTTTCAGAAACCCAGAAAGGTTTCAGGGGTGGGGGGGATAATAAGTACCTCTACTTCTGTAACCCTAATTCATGCCCAAATCTGAATCCAAACCAGTTTGTTTAAATCTTCCCTGGCAAATTTTGTACAGATTGGTAGAAGCTAGCTATACATGGGCACATGATCTTGAAGCTCTATGGGACTTTAAAGGATGTTTCTGACACTAGCTGTTCATTTACTTCTGACTTTTTGACTTGCTTCCCTTTTGCCCTTCTTAAGCCTTATCACTTCTTTTGGAAGTCACGTTCATTTGCTTTTACTAACCCCTGCAAAATACCACACTCAATTTAGATATACCCCTATCTTTCTCTGCCTTGGATTCTCAAAGAATACATCCATCTCACAAACAGAGAATTTGGGGATTAATATTGTATCATGGCCTCAGCATCTAGCCAACCGTGCTAATTTCAGAAACTGAGGAGCTCAGCCTTAGTTTGTTTGTCTATTTGGTTTCCATTCCACCTCGTTCAGGAACTCAGGACGGTATCCATAATGCTCCTGCCTCCTAGTTTTCTCCACAGCAACAATCTGTTAGTATTGGATGGGGAACACCTGGTAACATGAGGTTGTTGCTAAACTGAGAAACCTGGAAGGAGGAAATAATTGGGTAATCACTTAGATATTATTAAGGAAACTGCACAGACTCAGCCAATAGCTCACTCAACGGCATCTTGACCTTGAATCTGACATGGGGAGTTGGGGGGGGGGGTTGATGGCTCTGGAGAGCCTCTAAGGGAGAGCAGGTAAGCTATTCCCTAGATAACCTTTTTAGGAAAGTACAGTAATACAGCTGTACTATCAAGGTATATTTCTTTGAACAATCCATTCTGTCACTTGCCTACTGCTTTTCCTTTCTCTTTTCCTTTCTTTGATTCCTTTCTTTCTTCCCTGAACTGTCCTTTTTTAGCTTTGAAAACTATTCCTTTTACTGCTCGGACGGGGAAACGCTCATCTCGCCTCTTCTGCGATGCCAGCTTCAATGAAGAAAGCCCACTGTAGCTTGTGGCTTTAGGTAACATTGGTCAGCAGCAGAATTTATTTGGGGGAAGGAATACGGCAGTTAGCAATTAGCATGGCAGATTAACTCTTTCCAACAGTGAGAAGATTCTCTGAATGTATTTGGAGCTCCTATCCTCATTGAATCTGGCAGAATGGGACCCTCTTTTTATCCTCAAATTCCCATCCGACAGGAAAATTACACTCTCTCGATGAGCATCGTGACTGGAGATTTAATCTTGTCTCCCCATTATATCCATCTTGCTTATACATAGATACATAGTTATATATTTCCCAAGTAAAGAGCAAAGAACAAGTACTTTTATGCTGCATGCTTATTTTTAATATGTACTGGAATTTTAGTGTCTGATGCAAAGATTTAGTTTTCTTGGCAACTGCCAAATTTTAAATACACTTAACAAAAGTCTATCTCAAGGCTGGAATCCCAGATTTTTTTCAAACATACTGAATACTGAGAAGCAGGTAAAATAATTTCTTTCCTATATATTAAAATGTTCTGAATTATAAAAAAAATTGTCGGGTAGAGAATATGTATCTTAAAAAGCCATAATTGAGTTTTGTTTTCTTTTTTGGCAGGTCTACGTATCCAGCCATACCGGCGGGGGGATACTGGTCGGCACAGTGGCAAAAAACGAACCACTGGGCAGACTCTTCAGGCGACCTCCGAGATCTCACTGTGACAGATTTGAATGAGAACAAGCTAAATAAGCCTTGGTTTGCTGAGTGAAGCAAGAACTCAGACCAAGAGGCCTGGACCAAAGACTTTTCCCACCAAGGAATAAAGGGACTCAGGCCAGGATGACTGTCCTCTCCCCTTCCCCACATACACACTTACTTATAACCTTTGCACATGTAAATCCTGCTGGCTATGTTGCCCACTGGATCAACAATATTTCTTCATCTAATAAGCAACTATAATCTTGGCCACATTTGACTGACCTACCATGGCAGCAGTGGGCAGGATGGGGAGGCTCAAGTCTCTAATACAGGGACAGCCAATGGTGCTAGAAACCTCCACCACCAAATCAATAAGAAACATCTTCCACCTCCAAAAATCTTTGTGGCAGCTGCTGCCTCTAAAGAAGAAGAAAGCAATTTGATCCAGATTCTTTCTCTCTGCTTTCTTTTCTATCCAACCTATTCTGGTTTCTTTATCTAGGGCATTCACTCTATTTTAGTTTTTCAATTCCTCTTCTATCCTAGAGACAAGGTGGGAGAGGATTGTCTGTTTTCTTTCAAGTGTGACAAAAAATTATGTTTGTCTAAGTACTGATGTAGAATGATTACTTCCTGGGAAAGTGTAACCTCAGGATCATTTAAGCCATTATAACATAGCAAAACAGGGCTAATTAATTAGTAAATCCAAGCTGTTTCTGAGTGGAGCAAACACCCTGTATACAAAAGCATCCTGTTCCAGCATTTTTAAAAATTTTTTGTAAAGGTGCTGCATTAATTTCATCACTTTAGAATCAAAACCATATTCAGCATTTCAGCTTTCTGATATAGAATGAGTTGGCTTCAGTGGCCTGTAGCTTTTTCTTTCACAAAATTTCATAATTGCTTCTGGCCACATCGTCCTGTTGCTTCCTTAGAATTATGAATAATAAGGCAAGTTCTTAGAATTGTGAAAAGAAATGAGGAAAGAACAGGAATCATAGGAGGGTTTTTTTTTTTTTTTTGGTCCTCTTTATACATTTCCATACAGTCCAGGTCTGCCCCTTGTTGTGGCCTATATTTCACATTCAACTACATGTCAACTGTAACTGCATGATCACAGTTGCATCCAATGTAATTAGAAACCCATTGAAAACAATGTTGCTCTTCTCCCTCTCTAGCAAAGTTTCCCATGATTATATATTCTTCTAGAATATTTAATGAATTCAGCATCCTTTTCTAGCACAACAATCAATCTAGGGAGTTAATCTGATCAGTTGAACAGCATCTCAGGATTTAGCAAAAGTTTGGCACTTTCAAAAACTACTCATTCTGAGTGTTGGTGACAATCACACTGGTTATGGGAATTGCTGTTCTTTTCCTTGCCACATGGTGTCATTCTTCTGTGGGCTTTAACAATTTTTTCTTCCAGGTTGCTGGCAGTATATATTACATATTATATATAATATATTATCTCCTCATCTCCAATCTTTAGATGTACAGATGTCATACTCTTATGAGCTTTACTACAAGAGACAAAAAAATATAGAGTGGAGGTGACAGTAATTAGGTAACTCAGGAGATCTTTAATAAAGATTTAATCCATCATTGCAATGCATAGTTCTAATTCTATACTGAGATATACAACTGTTAGTTCATCTGAAGGATACCACATCCTAATCCAAATGCATGTTTCCCCACTTTCTGGAAGCCTGGGGAAAAGGGTTAACTCATGAAAAATGGTTTTTTCCTCCCCTTTCCTTTCCCCCACCTTTTTTTGCTGGTTCCACTGCACAGGCAACAATATATCTTACTCCCCCTCTCAAATCAACCCAAATTTTTATGGATCCTAGCTTTCCCTTCATTTGCTGAAGGAGAACTAATTATATCTCCTAAAATATGTAGAGGGGAAGAGCAACATCTTCATGCCCCTCTTTTTTGGGTGGGTGGGTATGCGGAAGGCATGGGTTACAGTACCATCATTCTGTATAATCTGACTCCATCTGGAGCACTTTATGCCTGCAGGGACACTTATGCAAAGTTGCACTTTTGCTTTCCCTCTCAAACTCCAGCATGCAAGCTTCACAGCAATAACTACCTATTTCAGGAGAGATTAGATATGCATGGACAAATTTGTTCAGTCTCAACTTGGATGAAACAAAATCCTCAACCACCTTTAGCAATACTACGGCCATGTCCCTACTGTCCATCCCAAACTTGCTGTAGACTAGATATGCTTAGAAGCCCAGTTTTAGGCTACCATTGCTTTCCCTATAATTTAAGAAAAATTAAAATTATTGCAGCAAATGCTCAGAATAGCACAATTCTTTATGCCATGTCTGGGAGCAAGGGGAAAGGTGTGGGGAGGGAGGGTTAGTAAAACAACTGAATGTGGAACTTAATTGTTTTCTTAAAATGCCTTGAATCCTGTAGATGAGCCACAATGCTCTACATGACTTGTTACTTTGTATACATTATTTTTATATATGGTGTGTAAATTGCATTTAATCCAAAGCAAGTTAACAAATGAGAGAATATAATACATGTATTGTAACAATGAAAATTATGTTCTTGGTGTTGGGAAGTACACTGGGCTCAGATTTTAAAGACAGGAAAAATTCAAAATTGCACTACAAAAAATCCGTCAAAGAGGAATTAATACAATTTGCAATAATATCAAGGTGTCCACAGATACATCCTATGATCATAAACTCATGGCAGCTCAGAATTCTGTTCAAGATGTAGGATAAGCAAAAGTGCTTAGAGACTACACAACTTGGTACACTTGCCCTACAAATCATCTTTCTGTCTGGTTTTTAAATAATGACTCTTCATAGTCTTCTCAAGCTTCATACCCTCTAGATGATATGGTAGAGGAAAACTACCCAAGTGAATAGTATAACAAGTACCTATTTTACCACTAACAGCAAAAATTGCCTCCTCATTCATTGTCACGTTGAGTTCACAGGCTGTTTCTCCTCCTACTCCTACCCCACCCCCCAAAAGAATAAAACCATCAGTTTAGGTGGCATGTAAAAGGTGTTGCAACTTAGTTCAAATGCAGGTGGCTATATCCATGAGCTTTTTCTCAGCAGATATAGTTTGCCTTTCAGAATGTGTTTTCAACTTCCCAGTTCAGCCAAGGAAATAGAAACATTTTTTTACTGCAAACATATCTGATAGTTGTTAATCCATGATGATAATAGATTCAGAATGATTTCCCTCCGAGTATTACATGTCGCATAGATAAATTGATCTGATCACTTTCAGAAATTAAATATTTGAGAGACTAACCTTTGCTGTGATACTACAGTTTTGCTTACTGTATATAACTAGTCTCAGATTACTCTACTATTGTGATTAAAATCTGTACAGTACTCTAAATTTTAAGATTGGGTTTCTACCACACTAAGCCGATTTTTTTTTAATATACATGAACATCCCACCATTTTTTTAAATTTATAAACCCTTGTTTGTTCGAGACATAAAGCGACTTTCATGGGATCTCCATTTTATCCCAACAGCCACATTGGGCTGGGCTGACAACAAATGGCTGACCTAAAGATACCACTTAAGTATCCATAGCACGTATTCAAGTGTCCATGAATGAACTTGGAACTTTATTTAAGACCAGTCATTCCCACAATAGTTTAAAGCCTTTCCTGTTATTGCATTGTAGGATTTGAATCAAAGGTTGAAACCTACAAAATCTACAAAGATCCAAAATGGTGACTATTTTGGTTTTACAAAATTCAGTCTTGCACTTTATGACAAGGCCAAGTTACTAAGCTTCAATAATAATTGTTTCGGATCCAGACAACACAATAGACCTCAAATTGGATAAAATGCACCGTGCAAGGGAATTAAGAAATGCCAGCACTTTGAGTTGAGATTTTCAGTTGCACATGGGTAAAGGTAATCTTTCTAGCATTGTCTTGGCAAAAGAAAGGCTTACTTTTCAATTCACAAGGCCAAATCTTGCAGCAGCCCTCCTGATAATGGCTCTTCCCCAGCTTTCCCCATAATTGGCAATTTATTTAAAATTTTATTCTCAAATTTTTATTCCCAAATACAAATCAATTTTAAACTGTATGAATTACAATTTAAGATGTGGAAAATTCTTCAAAAGACAAACACTTATCAATGGTGGGCAATAATTTTTTTATGAAGCAATCCCTACTATAAAGGACAGCAGACAGCCCGACACCAGCATGAGCTAGTTTATGGTTTTCCCACAGAAATCACTGTGGGGAGACAGTATGCTGGCTTTGGTACATGATGAAACTCACATCTGCACCAAAATCACAGAAGTTGTATACATCTGTTGCAAAATCGTAAACTGCACTTGGTCATTAATGAGTAACCACAACATTTTTAGATATTCACCCACCCTTAGCCAAAGTTCTGAAGAAAAGAGAAACAGTAGAAAAACATCTAGCCAAATAAATAGACACCACCAAAATATGAGCTAAAGGCACTGTGATTTAATTTCCTTGATTGAAAAAGGTACATTTAGGCTTCATTTGGGTTACAACTTCATTGACAGTTAAAAATAACATCAGTCATTCTTAATCTTCACAGAATCACAGACAATATATATTGTGCTTGTATAACATGATTATCCACAATTAATAAAATTTACTTTTCTGGACTGAAACCGCACATTGAACCCTAAACTAACATAGCACAGGTCTTTTCAGAACACACCAGACTAACTATAGCTGGCAAGTTTGTGGTTCAGTGCATCACATGAACATAATCAGTGATTTTCATTTAAAATCTATCTGTACGTTCTTACTTTTCCCTCTTTCCCCCCTCCATTAAAATATATATTTTAAGTTGAAAACAACAAAATGAACACTTTTAATTGAAGTATTAAGAACACAGTTTAGAAGGATCTTTAGGCCACTCTGGTTACTACCCTGGTTTTGGCAAAAGCAACTCCAGTCTAAAGAGCTGTTCCAAATAATTATTTCATTCTATTCATTTTAAAAAGCTTTGTGGCATTTCTGAAGCTGGACTGGAGGGGAAAGTATCTAAGACAACAGGCTGTAAGGCTGAGGCTTTCTAGCATTCCATCTCTTGGCTTTTTCAAAACCAATATAATTTTAACATTGGAAAAATAGACAAACTTCTAAGCTCATTTTTGCAAGGAAATTGGTTATTTAACAGTTTAAACACTGGAAGCAAGGAAGTTAATAAATTCTTCACACAGAAAGCTCACACAGAAAGCTAATATTTTAGCCTAAATTCTCTAGAGTTTTAAAAAAATGGCTTGGTTCATATAGTGCCCCTAAATACTATGACCAAATGAGTTTCATCATTTGTTCAATATGCCATTGTGGTTTGGCTTGATGCTACACAAAGTTGATTTATATATCACAGTAAAAAAGAACATACACCTGCAGAGACATAACATGATCTATGAGCTCGCTATCATTACATTATCACAATGCAAATCTGACAAAATAACTTCTTTCTTTATACCAAAAAACAAAACAAAAAGAGAAAAGTATGCATGAAGTAAATGCATGAAGAAGAAAAAATAATGTGCTTTTCTGTACATTAATCTAGATCCCTATTTCTTGATTTAGGGTCTGCTACTTCATTTGCAGGAATCAATATGCTGCAAGCAGATTAATGTTTTAAGAACTGGAGAGGAAAGACCCCTGGATTACAGCCGCAGATACCTAAGATATCATGATAAACTTTCAGATTTTTCTAAATGTGTCAGTTTACTCCCGTTGCATATAGATACTTCATTTTGCTACATTTCTTTTCTCTTGACTGGATCATAAGTCAGCTATTCTTGCAAATTAAGAAAAGTGCTTGAAAGAGTCAAGATTTCCACAAATGATGTTTTTAGGAACATTTAGAGAAATGTATTGGTAACTAGGAGCTGTTTTTTCCTTTCCACAAACAGAATGGATAAGCTCCCCAAGCTGTACAATCTATAGAGGGCAATTTGTACTTTTTTAAAAATATGTTATCCACAGTTAGGAATAAATTGACAGCTGTGATTGGCTCTACAGCCAGTTTCTTCTCTATAATTTTTAAAAATCATTTCTTGAGTTCCAACCTGAAACTAGGTGACAGTAAAAAATAGAATTTACCCAATCTCTCCAGCTATATAGATAGATAGAACAACTAAACAAGGGCAGATCCGCCATGGTTTCCCTTTCAGGGTCCTTTTTGAGCTGCGCCTGGAGGCTTTGGGGTGAGCCGATAGAAAATCATTCTCTGATGGAAAAAGACCACTCAGTTCTCGAGAAAAATGAAGCAGCCAGTCATTCTCCAGAGATGCTGGAGAAAATCAATTCAACGTCCACAGTAAAACTGGAGGCTCCTCTGTTTTCAGACAACTACACTGCTCAGCATGCCCTCCAGCTAGCTCAGCCGTCAAAGGAGCTTACAGAACTCAACCAAGCCCTTGCTCTCAAGGAGGCCCTAGCTCAGAATCTGGCTCAGACTGATCATCAGTCACAAAAAATGCTGTTCAGCTCCAATGTTATTGCCAAGACAAATATACTGTTGAGAAACCTACCCAGGTGCCCTTCAGAGAACGCTTTAGTTGAGCCTCCTGCAGTCAAACCGAAAAGCAAGTCAGATTTGTTAAGTGATGATTCCATGGTGTTTCTCCAAATTAGTCTGTTCAGGCTGGATAAAAACAACCAGGAGAAAGACATTTTGAAAGACATGGCATTTCTCCAAATCATCTGATTCAAGTTGGATAAAAGCAACCAGGTTCCTGAAGGAACAATGGAGCCGGATGCCTTGGACGTTCCCCAGAACATCGTGTCAACTCTTTCCTGCCGCTTGCACCCACAATGCTGCTGCCCACAATGAAGTCATGTCAAGTAAGTTTCTTATACTTATTTTCTATAATGAAGCATTGCATTTCAAAAAAAAAAAAAACCCTCTTTCTTTCACATGAACTCTACCAGCTACTGAGAGAATACAGTACAAAATGATTTTACAGATTGCAATCCCAAACAACAGTACTTATAAATTTAAGTTTTCAATGGCAAAATTAGAGGCTGCTTGCCATTTTCATCAGCCATCATGGTCCTGAGGAGATATAGTGTCTCCCAATACTTGTGGCAATTTTGTAAACCACCAAACTCGATAAGTTCATTAGGTTACTGAATTGCAAGAATAATCATTCCAATTCTGAATAGCATTTAATTTTACGCAAAATTAAATAGGGACCACAACATGAACTTCAGACAACTGAAATTACATACAATCATAAAAACTCAGTGGCCTATTTCAGCTTTTTGTTGTACCAACTGGGAAGATATTGCCTCTTAGAGCACAACTACAATCAAATTAGCAGGACATCCAAGCAATTGGATCCATTTTAAATGCAGCAGTACAACTTCTAATAGACCAGACTACAAAAGCCTCTTGCCAATTAAGAAACAACCAATTATTAAGGCACAACTTCAAGCTTCTAAAAAATAATCTATTTGTTTAGAATTACAGTAGATTTAGAATCCAGTAAAAGTAGCAATAGACAAATTTTATTATCCAATAGTGAAGTCAAGTCAGAAATGAAGACATTTAACTTTAATGTGAAATGAGACGTTTACAAGGAGAAACATAGAGTTTAGAGTTGCTATATAGCCAAATTCTTGTAATTTGCACATTCACTCCAGCTGCCTAGGAATTACATTTGAAAAGATGGATTGAAAAGATGCTGTTCATTGCCTTGGTAAAGAAGTATGCATGTTTGGAAGAGGAAGTAGAAAATCTTGAAAATTTAATTGGAATTTAGGCAACTAAATTATTTTCTTTGATAGAGAAGGATAACAGACATGTTTTTAACCCCCCCCCCCAATTTTTTCAATTGGATTTATCTTTTCTATATAATTTCAAAGTTCAGCCAAAAACAATTACGAGTGAACATACTCCAGATGTAGCTCAGAACGTGCCAGTTGAGGTTTTGTGAATGAGGTATCTTTGCACCTATCAAGAGAAAAAGATGACTATATATCATCTATTTTATTTCTCTTATACCCTAGTCCAATGATATTCATTTACATGACCAGAGTTCTTCACACAAAATCTGCCAAAGCAAATAAAATCAATCTGGTCAACTAAAAACAAGACTATAAGGACTTGCTTAAACTATCTCAAGTTTAGATTTTTGCTTCAAACTATCCTTGGCATAAGTGGAAACTAATGAGCATTTAGACTGGAGTAAGTCTTGGTGCATTCAAAAGGGCTTACTTCTATATCATAAACAGTAATAGATAGATGTGGTTTTCTCTG
Source organism: Pantherophis guttatus (assembly GCF_059756535.1). NCBI lineage: Eukaryota > Metazoa > Chordata > Lepidosauria > Squamata > Colubridae > Pantherophis > Pantherophis guttatus. The sequence goes on from NC_142066.1 coordinate 55,728,823, forward strand.
ATTTAGGATTTTAAAAAATAAAAATTAATGCTGTCTTGAAAAGTATGATCTGTTTAATCTTAAAAAAACTATTTGCATTCAGACTCGTAGTTAAAAATTCTCCTGATAAGCATGTAAGTTTAACTCTGTAAAACAGGTGTGCCATTTTTTTTTTTTGCTTGCCTGGGCCACACTGAATGGAAATAATCATGGACTGCAAGTTGAACATGCCTGCTGTAAATTGTACAGGAAGAAAATGAAATAACATATAATAAAAGAGTTTCTGTGTGAGTGATGAAGTTACTGCTTCTGCAGAGATATGTTGGTTATGCACTCATGACACACTGACTATTATATCTGGAGGTCATACATTCCTCCAAGGAATTAAAAAGCCGTATTCAGTGCTCAGACTGAAACAAGGCAGTTTAAAAGATGACACCCCCTCCCCCCCCCCAAAAAAGCACTATTGGGATAGTCCTGGATAGTGGAATTAAGGAAGGATGTTTCCAAGCTTCTGAGGTTGATTTTGTTAAATTCAGCCCAACTGTTCAATTCTGCATAGAAGTTCAACCCACAACACCTTCCATAGGCACTGGATGTGGCAAAGAAGCAGATAAGAAACCTATAATCTCCTTTGATAGGCAGCTGTCACCAACGAATTCCTGCACTGATTTTTTGCAGAGTCACATTTGCTTCAATATAAAATGTGAGGAGGAAAAAGACCTTACAGCCGCTTCTCTAATTGACCATGTTTGACCCTCCACTTCCAGCCAGAACTGCAATCAGGAGCCAAAGTGCACTGAAGTTCAATGCCTGAATCAGGGACCGCCATGTCACAATGAACAGGATCGCCTTCTTTTGTGAAGAAGCTGAATGCAGGGGCTGGTATCTTATAAAAAAAAACAAAATAAAAAGCAGGTAAACGAAACCCACTCTACTATAGGTATATATTATTGGCAATCCTAATTAATGCCTGCATAAATCTGCCAAATCACCCTGTGAACCACGGGTGGGTTCTACTTACCTTTATTACCAGTTCGGAATGGGAGGGCACACGCACGCTCGCTTCACTTGCGCTTCTGCGCAGATAGTCAATTATGACATCTGGGTGGGTGGCTGGGCAAAGCCTCCTGCCGTTTTTACTATCAATTCTAAAGAACCGGACAAAACTGGGAGCAATCCACCACTGCTGTGAACCCACCAGATCCCTGTTTTGTTACCCATGTAACACCTCTGGACTATTACAAATCTTGGCCCGGAATGGGTTTAAGGATGAAATAAATCATGTACTATTTTTAAATATAGTAGTAAATAGTAAAATAGTAAAAATATGAATAAATTGACATTTTAAATCTTTCAGAGGCATCCTGCCCCTCCCCAAACTACACTAATTTCCTCAGTTGGGGGGGTGGCAGGGTTATGGCATCCCAAATCCTCAGATTGGACTGGAAACTGTAGTCCCACCCACTTCAACAATATCTAAGAGATTTAAAAAAATATTACTGTGCACCCTCTGCCATAGAAAAGCTGCTTGCCTTGCAAAATTTAGATTTCCTTCACCAAAAGCTCTGTTTTAATACATAGCCAAAAAAAAGACCAGCTCTTCAGTGCAACACCTACCTGGCTGCTGATTCCAGTGGCAACATCTCCCACCTTAGTTCCACGGAATTCTCTGATGTGGAGGCTTTCCCCACTAAGCAAGCAGATCTCAATTTTCACTCCTGAGAGAAAATAAAAAAGAGAGAGAAAAGAACTTTTTCTTCAGATTTTATTGCAAAGAACCTTATTCTGTAGAGATTAATAGCTCTCAATTATCCTTCTACCCATCCTTGGACTAAACTCCCTTCATCAAATATAAGATGCTCCTCAGCCCAGAGAATACTAGTGCAAAAAGAGATAATTAGGCAAGTATTTCCAACACTGGTGGCTTTAAGATATGTGGATTTCAAATCACAGCATGATGACTGGGAAATCCTGGAACTTGAACTCCAAACATATTTAAGACTGAGAAATATGGATTTAGACTACGGTTCTCCAACCTTTTGGTTTCTCCGAGCTGTACTTAGTGAAGATGAATTTTTAGGCCACACATAAAATATATAATATGGTTAATGTATATAAACAACAAAATTCCTTTATTTTTTTATTATCTTGTGGGGCTGCATTATTAGCTGTCCAGGGCTGCATGCAGATCATGGATTGGGCACACCTGATTCAGATCACCAGGTCCAAACCCTGGTTAGCGTAAGAATCCAAATGAAAGCATCAGGATCTAAAGGAGTTCAAAAGCCACAAATATATTTTCATTTCATTTCATTAACTTTTGTTGTTGCCATTTTTTAAATTCAGCGGAACATACATATTTTACAATCATTTTGAAAATATATTGTGTGCACAATTATTAGGCAAGTGATTATTTTGACCATATCATCATTTTTATGCATATTTTCCACCTCCAAGCTGCATAAACTAAAATGCTTAGTGGATATAAGCATATCAGGTGATGTGTTTTTGTGTAATGAGGGAGGGTGTGGCATAAGGAGATTAATACCCTATATCAAAGTGTACATAATTATTAGGCAGCTTCTTTTCCTCCGGCAAAATAGCCGAAAGAGATTTAATTGACTCTGAAAAGTCAAAAATTGTAAAAAGTATTTCAGAGGGATGCAGCACTCTTGAAATTGCTAAGATATTGGGGCATGATCACAGAACTATCAAACATTTTGTTGCAAATAGTCAACAGGGTTGCAAGAAACATGTTGAGAAAAAAAGATCCAGATTAACTGCCAAAAATTGGAGAAGAATCGTATGTGAAGCTACCAGGAATCCATTATCCTCCAGTGTTGTCATATTCCAAAACTGCAACCTACCGTGAGTGCCCAGAAGTACAAGGTATTCAATGCTCAGGGACATGGCCATGGTAAGGAAGGCTGAAACCCGACCACCACTGAACAAAACACAAAATGAAATGGCAAGACTGGGCTAAGACAGATTTTTCAAAGGTTTTAAAGACTGATGAGAGTGACTCGACAGACCAGATGGATGGGCCCATGACTGGATCAGTAACAGGCACAGAGCTCCATTTCAACTCAGATGCCAGCAAGGTAGAAGTGGGGCACTGGTATGGGCTGGTATTATGAAAGATGAGCTAGTTAGATCTTTTCAGGTTGAAGATGGACTCAAAATCAACTCCCAAACCTACTGCCAGTTTTTAGAATACACTTTCTTCAAGCAGTGGTACAGGAAAAAGCCTGCATCTTTCAAGAAGACCATGATTTTTATGCAATGTTCCATCGCATGCATCCAACTACTCCACTGAGCAGCTAAAGAGTAAAGGCCTTAAAGATGAAAAAATAATGACATGCCCCCCCCCCTTCCTCACCTGACCTACACCCTATTGAGAACTTGTGGGCCCTTCTTAAACGGGAAACTTACAGTGAAGGAAAACAGTACACCTCTCTGAACAGTGTCTGGGAGGCTGTGGTTGCTGCAGCACAAAAAGTTGATCGTCAACAGATCAAGAAACTGACAGACTCCATGAATGGAAGGCTTATGACTGTTACTGAAAAGAAGGGTGGCTATATTGATCACTATTTTTATGAACTTTTATGTCAGAAATGTTTATTTGTACATTTTGAGTTGTTTGTTTATTATTCTCACTTTAACAGATGCAAATAAATAAGTGAGATGGGCAAATTTTCATTTAGTTGCATAATTCTGCACACTAATAGTTGCCCAATAATTGTTTTCATTTAGTTGCATAATTCTGCACACTAATAGTTGCCCAATAATTGTGCATACATAGATATTCTCGCTCATAAATCCATAACTCAAGTAGTAACTAATCTTGATTTTTAAAAAATCATATTTGACAAACACCGTTAAAAAATAATTTGTGGCTATCGTCCTATAACCATGTCTTACCGTTAACATAAGTGGGCATATCTGTATTCCTGCTACGATTCAGCCAGCTGTTCCAGCTGCTGCTCTGGCCATCTGCTTGGCTGTTCCAGGAATGTACACCTGAACTCATGGTGTCCTTCAGACTGTGGGACATTTTCAATGAACCCTAAAGAATCAAAAAGGAGGAGCAACTGCATTTTTTGGGGGGCTTGGCTGCCAGATGTATCTTTTTGTTATATTCGTTTTTGCATTCCTTTCTTCAATCTGTATTCCCCTCTCCCTTGCCGTAACTTCAAACACACACACAAACTTCTCAAAAAATGCTAGAGAATAGAAATCTGTACATGGGCTTAAATTTGATACCTAGTATATGGAGAAAAAAGTAAATGTGAATACTTTCAAGCATGAGAAGCATGCTAACATTGCTGAAGAAAAACTATATGTGAGAGACACACAGAGAGAAGTAGACAATTTTATTTCAGTATGCATGTTTGTTTTGGAATGGTTATGGCTAATGGAACGTCTAACCAACTGTATCCAAAAAGAGCTGATGTGGTTCCCATCTTCAAAAAAGGAAAAAAACTAGACCCAGGAAACTACAGACCAATCAGCCTAACATCAATATCCGGGAAGATACTGGAAAAGATAATAAAAAAACAGATATGCCTAGAAACGAGTAAAGTAATAACTAGCAGTCAGCATGGGTTTGTTAAAAACAGATCATGCCAAACCAATCTTATTTTATTTCTTCAACATAGTGACTAAATTAGTAGACCAGCAAAATACTGTCAACATAATATACTTAGATTTCAGCAAGGCATTCGACAAAGTAGACCACAACCTACTTCTTTGTAAGCTAGAAAAAAGTGGGATAGTTTCACCACCATATGGATTCGCAACTGGCTGACAAACCGTACTCAATGAGTAGTCCTTAATGGGTCCAAGTCTACATGGAGAGAAGTAAGCAGTAGAGTGCCACAAGGTTCCGTCTTAGGCCCAGTACTCTTCAATATCTTCATAAATGACTTAGATGAGGGAATAGAAGGGAAACTCACCAAATTTGCAGATGATACTAAGCTGGCAGGAATAGCTAACACTCTAGAAGATAGATGGATCTTGACAGACTTGAACACTGGGCCCTATCTAACAAAATGAAATTCAATGTAGAGAAAAGTAAAGTCCTCCACTTAGGTAAGAAAAACCAAAAGCACACATATAAATTAGGGGAAACCAGGCTTAATAAGCAGTGACTGTGAGAGATATCTCGGAATCTTAGTGGACAATCAGCTAAATATGAGCCAGCAGTGTGCAGCGGCAGCTAAAAAAAGCCAATGCAATCCTAAATTGCATTAATAGAGGGATACAATCAAGATCAGGTGAGGTACTAAAGCCCTAGTAAGACCATACCTAGAGTACTGCATCCAGTTTTGGTCACCATACTATAAAAAAGATACTGAGACTCTAGAAAAAGTACAGAGGAGAGCGACCAGGATGATTAGGGGACTTGAGACTAAAACATATGAAGAACGGTTACATAAACTGGGCATGGCTAGTCTAGTGAAGAGAAGGACCAGGGGAGACATGATACCAGTGTTCCAATATTTGAGGGGCTGTCACAGAGAAGAGGGGGTCAAGCTGTTTTCCAAAGCACCTGAAGGCCAGACAAGGAATAATGGATGGAAACTGACCAAGGAGAGATTCAACCTAGAATGTTCATGTTCCTATAAGAGGATTTTCTATTCTGTTAATGTTCATGAAGTTGAAGTGCCATGCCTCACTACTGAAACATTCTAAAGATGCACCAGCCAACATTTTTTCATAGGCAGAGAAGGGGGACATACAGAGAGGAATAGCTCAGCTTGTTTGTAAGATTCTGGGGTAACAGCTCAAAGATTCAGGGGTGATGTGATATGAAAGAAAAATGTGAACATTTCCTAGGAATATCTATCCCGTTTTATTATAGGATACTATTTACTATATTTAGTTATATTTAGATTCCACTGATTATGGCAGATCTTTACATTTTGGCTGAGAGTGAGTAACTAGCCAAAATCAATCAGGTTGATTCCACAGTTGAGTGAGGGTTTGAACCCGATCTCCCTTTCCCAATCCAACAACATAAAACTACACTGTACTGATGCAATTAAATTGCAGTGAGCAGAGCTTGTATTTTCCAGAAAAGCACAAAGTCCTGGGAATGATCTGAAGTGAATGGGAAAGAGACTGGAAAGAAATGCAGAAGTTTATGATTATTCATTCAGTGCTCATTTGAAGTTACAACACTACTGAAAAAAATGGACTTATGACTGTTCCCTGAAGTTACGGCCACTGCAGTATCCCATGGTCATGTGATCAGAATTTGGATTCTTGGCAGCCTGCCCACACTTACAACCTTCGACTTCCCCCTCCTGCTTATCTCTTGCCCATCTATCCTTTTGGCCACCCTGCATAGCACTTGGCAGAAACATCAAAGCAGGGGCTGAAGTAGAGGCTCGGGGCTTTCAGCTAGCCTATTATCTATTATCCTCTAGGCCTTTATTGCAGTCACAGGGATGCAGCTGCCCTTGAGAAATGCTCCCTCAAGCCATAAATCTCAACTAGCTACCCCAAGACCACAGGGTCTTGGACATAAGGACACAAGGAACTAATGGCTTTTCACTGGCCTCCACCCACCAGGGCCTGCCACACCCAGCTGACCTTTGCCATCTTCCTCCCGCTATTCACAAGGCATGCCCTGCCTAACCCTTTACAAAGCAGTTGCTGGCTGCACCGGGCCTTCTTCCCAAGGTCACTTCTAATGTTCTCCAAATCGTGTTCCCAGTGCTTGTAAAGCTTCAGAAAGCTTTTGGAAATTTTCTGAGGTCTTCCAAAGCATTGCAAGAGCTGGGTGTTTGCCATTCTGCAAATAGGTTGCTCGTTCTCAAAGATCTGGTGAAGACCTTAGAAAAAGGTTTCTGAACGCTTTCTGAAGCATTGAGACAACAGGATGCACTATTTGGAGAGTGGAACACACAATTTGGAGAATGGAGCAAGCAACCTTGGAAAGAAGGCCTGGCATGGGTAGTAGTTGTCTTGTGAAGGTCCAAGGCAGCCAAGCCTCAGCAACAGCAGGAGCAAGAAATCAGTGATGGTCAGTAGGATGGTGAGACGCAAGGCAGCAAGGGCGGCTGGGCTGAAGTATACTACACCATACTGCTGAGCTACGGCTTTCCACCTTGCTGCTGGGGATTCCTGAGACAGATGCTTTGTGCTTCCACTGAGCAAGTTCTTACAGCCCCAGATATACTGCATGCCAAGAAAACCCTGAGCTACACTGTATTATTTCTCTCTCCTCCTTCCTGTCACACTGTATTCTAGCATCCTCACCAAGTTTTGTACAATGTGCATCAGGCCTCCCTGGGCCTACCCAATCCCCCTGCATTGCCCCCATGCTATCAATCACACTCTCAGAGTGATTCTGCACTTACAGCTAAAGGTATAAAAATCACATAAAAATACATCAGTAAAATGGGCACCAAGTAAAAAGCAAAGATGAAATACCATATTTTTTGGAGTATAAGATGCACCTTTCCCCCCCTAATAGGGGGTGAAAATTTAGGTGTGTCTTATACACCGAATGTAGCTCTGCCCATCCACTGTTCCACACCCTTTGGCCTCTGCCTCCCAGCAGTTTAGCTCCTTGCAGCAAGCAGCAAGAAGAAACAGCTCGTTTCAGCTTCAGTACAGCCTAATTAGCACAAGTTGATTGTCCATTGGATCGGCCTCCTGACTCTCAGCTGTGTTGCTCTCAGCTGTTTTGCGCGGGCTTCTGCTGCTTGCTGCAAGGAGTAGTTGGGAGTAGTTGCTGGGAGTAGTTTTTTTTTTCTTGTGCTAATCAAGCTATGCTGAAAACGAAAATGAAAGTAAAGCAGGCTAGTTGCTGTTTGCTGCAATGAGGCAAAATTGCTGGGAGGCAGAGGCAGATTTCTTTTTCTTGTTTTCCTCACCAAAAAAGGTAGGTGCGTCTTATAGTCCAGAGCATCTTATACTCCAAAAAATATGGTAAATTAAAAGTTAGAAGGGGGACAGGGAACATTCAAAGCAATAACAATCTCCAGGTTTGTATTCCACATGAATTGGTACAGCCAGGTCTTCATATCCTTCCAAAAGACGTGGAGAGGGGGTGTTTGCCACCTCTTTGTAAGAAGAAAATTCCAGAGGGCTGAGGCAATGGCAGAGAAGGTTCCCTTCCTGGACCTTGACAGGTGAAATTCATACCCTTCGTCCGATTGATGTGATCAGGGGATATGTGTTTATTTGGGATTCTCTCCACTTCCTGCTTAATGACACCCCACCTCCCCCCCGGTATTTGGAATTATGATGGCCGCCAGGACTGCCAGTGCTAAGTAATGCAGTCACATGACACCTCACTTTACAACTACATTGCTTGGTGACAGAAATTCCAGTCCCAATTGTGGTTGTCAAGTCAAGGACTACTTGTCCTTTCTCTGACCCAGAAGATTGGGTGAGCAACTGAGTATATTAGATCAGTCATTCATTTTATTATTTATCTTCTATTATTGGGTGGAGGAAATAAATATGCTTTCCTCAATAGAATCTAGATTGGAGTTCTATTAAAAAAAAAAAACAGTTTTCCTTCATAGCATAGACAGGACACAAACTTGAAGCAGGAACACACAGTGAAAGATATGAATGTACAAGGCATTCAAATATGCTCAAATTGTTCTGAATAGGAATTCTTTACAATCCTTCTTGGAGTATTCTGACTTGGACAATCTGCTACAATTTCAAAACAGCAACTGTCCATCTTCATGTAAATTACCTTTTCACTAGCATCTGATGCGAGGAAGCTATCCAAGCTGAAGCATGATAACATTTGTTCCTGTTCTTCCAGTGAAAAGGGTTGAGAGAGGCTGTTCAGAATCAGATCTATGGAAACGAGAATGGACTAAAATGAAGACGTTGGAGACTGTCCACTGTCGGCATCCATGATTATCCTAAAACCATAATCCCATTCTGGATTCATTATTAAAACAGACAAGGACTCCATTATCTCATCATTAACATTTCAAAATACGATTATAGTTTTGATTTTGCTTCCGATAATAAATTAAATGGATCTGCTCTTTTTTATAAATGTATATTATATTTATACTAATTCATGCTTGGCAGTTTTAAACATATTGATATATATTTTTCATTCTTACTATTTTAATTTCTCCTTCTCTAAAACACAGCTTTCTTTCCTCAAAAGTTCAACTCAGTTAAAGCTTAACTATTTATTTTGTCTTTTGCGTTTGCAATATACAGTAATCTGCCAATAAAGGATTATTTAAATTTTAATTTAGTTTATTTGTAAACAGAATATTTGTAACTCTGAAAAAATTGAACAATGGATATAGCATTTTGCCCATTGGCATATACTAGAGTAAAATCTGGTTCTTCTGAATCCTGCTAGAACAAGTTGTTGAAGATATTATGAGATAACTAAGAACTTTAGGTGCTTCAAAATGATTTGGAAGAATGGCTTTGGATTTCATACAAGCATAAGTACAGCACCTTTCTACTGTTTATTAAAGCAGCCACACTGAAACTTAAAAATAAAAGACATGTTTTAATGAAAAGTAAGAAGGTAATAGGCCAAAGCTAAGTGTGAAACACTTCTTCCAAATAATTTTTGAAACACTGAACTACCTTAATAATGAATCCCTTTCACAACTTAAATAAAGGAGTGAAAATGGATTACCAAGTTTATTGACTCCTCTAAAGAACATTTTGCTTGCGCTAACATTTTTTAAACTAAGAATCTAACCCAAGGTTTTCAAATGATCCTTTTATTTCCTGATTCTACTCTTAAATTTAAATATTACTCTATTATATGTAATAGAGATGGTATGCACTCTATAAAATGCATACCATCTGAAGCCCCTTGCTACTTTCACACTCCAACATACTCCATTTCCTTCATGGATGCCTGGGTATTTGCAGGTTCCTTTTATTCTGCTACCGTCATAACCCTTTCCTTCTTTTAAACTCACAAATATTACATGACTGGCTTCTTCAACTAAATTAATAACAAACAGGTAGAAATGCTATTTACAGTATACAGTACCATTCAGAAAAAACTTCTATGATGTGGATAGCTGTACAAAAAGCTTGGAAAAAAGAGAGGTCAAGAAAATAAATGGCAAACACAAAAGCAGCTTTAATGATAAGAGAGCCAGTTTGGTCTGTTGATTAAAGCATCAGGCTAGAAAACAGGAGATTGTGAGTTCTAGTCCTACAAGCCATGAAAGCCAGCTTGGGCTGGTCACTGTCTCTCATTGTCTCTCTCTCTCTCCTTCCTTCTCCTATTTTGGGGAAATAGGAGGAGGAAGGAGTATTAGATATGTTTGCTGCCTTGAGTTATTTATTAAAACAATAAAGGAAATGAATGAATGAATGAATGAATGAATGAATGAATGAATGAATGAATCAATCAATCAATCAATCCTGATCCATGATTACCAAACTCCAGCTGCTGAAGGTCGTGGTCAATGCTGGGAGTCCTCCACTCTGTCATGTTGTATTTCCTAGTACTGGCTGGTACCAGGAAGGATGGTAGAAGGGAGTCACATGGTGGGAGTAATTCCTTGCACATGTCTGGGTTAATTAACTGCTTTCTCTCAGTCAGATCCTGACATGGCAACGGAGGTCTAGGGCTTCTAGACAACACCTTTTGGCTATCCGGGAGTTCAGGTATGGATAATAGTAGTTCTGCGAGAATAGCTTTCTGTGTTGACTGCAGGCATCTAGGTTCTCTGTATTCACCACTCCAGGAACTCTGCAGTCCTCCCACTACAAACCAAAAGCACACATGGGAAAATCTATGATTAAAAACAACTCAAGAACACCGGGACCCCTGTTCAACCACCAGCACACATTTAACAAGGCAAGATGTCTCCAAAGTTTCAGATGATATATCTAGATGTTCTTAGTTCTTCTAAATTTCCTGTAGCAATCCATTATGAAGAGGGAAAATATAAATACATTCTATAATAAATATATTCATAAAATGATGACTACTCTGACATAGTTTTACTTTCTACGGTACAGCAGAATAATGTTTTATTATATTTTCAAACAAAACAAAACCAGAAGGCCATGAATAGTAAATCACTTTTGTCTTATTTGTCAAAAGACATAGCATATCCAGATGGAAATCAGGAGTGAGTTTGACTATTCATCTCAGTCCTGTATCACATCACTAAGCTCAGAAAGACTCCTGGAGCTTACAACAATAAAAGCACGCTGCTTTCTAAAATACCACCAAAATTGTTGCCAACAGGAACAACTGGGAAGGCTGTTCCACAGGGTGCAGACCACTACCATGAGCTAAATCATTTGGTGCGTTTATCAGGGCAAATGCAGGTCTTTGATTTGTAGCCGGAAGCCTGCTGATAACTAGTCCCGTGCTCACAGTACCGGAATTACTCAACTATAATAGTTCTTATTTGTCAGCTTGAAGGAGACTTTATCTTGATCTGCTTTATTAACCAGCCACATAGGATTGTTTTTTAGCAGCCCTCAGTAATACATCATCCTTTTACTAACATGCAACTTCATAATTTTGCACTCATGGATGTGAGGCAAGAGAGAACAAAAAAGATTCTGCCCATTGCTTTTTAAGCTATCTAACCAAAGAGGTGACATACTAAAAGAAAAAAAAGAATATTTGAACTGTCTGGAAAGATGGAAAATATTGCTGTAATTGTCACATGCATTATGTGTACTGTCTACCAAATACACTGAATTACAAACATCTTTTCTACCCTGTTTCATATAAACCCCTACCATCCTCCAGGTTCTGTACAAAAAATGTATGTATGTATGTATGTATGTATGTATGTATGTATGTATGTATGTATGTATATCTGTGTGTGTGTGTGTGTGTGTGTGTGTGTGATGAAGTTACCAGAAACATTCTGTGGACAACAAATTAGCATTATTTTATGTGACCAAAGTAGAAGGAGGATTGGCAGAGCCAAAAAAAATAGTTTAGAGTCATTATGTAGTCACAAACAAGCTAAGTCCAACCCCCTTTGAACCTTATCTAGTTCTAATCAGGTGCTGATTCTTAGTTGAGAAGAATCCTGTGCATACGTTTTTAGCAAAATATCAGTTAAACTGAACCTTCACATGTGAACCTGGTTTTCATGCATGACACTAGTGAGGGTAATCAAATTCATTTACAGACAATGCTTGCCCTGGGACATGCTGTGTACTTTTACTTTCTTCTAATTTATAGCACACAAGTTACTAAACAAAATCTGACTTCCATGTTTTCTCTTACACAACCAAGTGTGAAAATGATTCATGGAAGCAACATAAAGAGAAATGTCAGGAACAAAATAAAAGAGCAAGGTTTTGTCAGGGGACTGTGGGGATAGATGCAAGAAAGGAAGAAATTGCCAGCCAGGTGCATGTTCAGAAAGGCAAAGCAATCTCACCTTGCTTAAGTGCTATGCAGGTTTTCTTCCTTAGCTCTGCTGCAGAAGCTCGTTTTGTAGGGTCTTTCTCAAGGCCAGAGGTAATGACTCGAACAGTGGATGGGTGACAGGAGGGGGGAATTTCTCTCAGAGGGGGTAGCTCTTTGGCTATCTGCAATGCAGAGACACAGGAAAATGGATACTGATAAAAAGCAATCAAAAAGCTACAGGCCTACAAATAGCAACTATTTAACAGACAATGACAACTACTACTGTATACATATGAAATAGAAATCAATTTCTCACTTTTTTGAAAATGAGGCATATATAATACTACTATATTTGACAGACAACTGCAATACAGGCAAAACCCCTCAATATTCTGGTACAAAAAATATCAATGTGCATAGAAATTCTATCAGACACACACTGTAGACTGACAGGTTGCCTTAAAAGCAATACTCAAAATATTGAGACGTTTGCAAATAGGGCCAGTGCTATCCAAAGATAATTTGATGTCTGAGATAGACAGAAATTTTGTTTCCTCACTGGACAACATTTTCCCAGCTCTTAACTCCAAGCCTACTATATTGGATCAGACTGAACTAAGGAGACAAAAATTAGAATCCTCTTAGGCCCCAAAGAAAAGGCGGAATAATTATATTCTTTGAGAAACTGAAAAGTTTACACTACATTTTCAATTGTTTAAAATAACATTCTTTTGCATTTAGAATAGCCAACTGTAACCTAAATAATATGTTATACAGCAAAATTTATATAAACAGTAGGTACAACTTGCATCTAGCATCCACACTAAGCTTCAAATGGAGGTCTTTGTGTAGGAGCTAATTCCTGAAGCTACTCTATACTAAAGATTCAAAGAAAATTGTCTCGCTTTGCATTTTTCTCATAAGAGCCATTCAACTTCTGAATTATCATTTCTATATGCATTGAATACTGTGTTATGTTCCAGAACTTAATAAGCTTACTTCATGTTTGTGCTTTACCTTCCATTATATATGCAAACTAATTTACAAAAGATCTCATTGTTCTAATTAAAATTCAACTTCAGGTAAATTAGACCAGAACTGCAGTCTAAATGCCATCATCAGCCATCCCTTCTCACAGGTTCTGTGTAGACCTAAGTTGGCACATACTCATTTTCTAACAAATACCTTATTTACTTAAGAGAAAAATGACCGTGAACTTAAAATGTTTCCTTCAGAATTAGGCACCCCATATACCATTTTCTCTCATAAGCTCCTCACAAAGAACTAAATATAAAAAATGTAAAATTAAACATAAGAATGAAAGGAAAAATAGAAAACAACAGAAGCAGATGGAGATGAGGGAAGGGAAGAAGTAATTAGACAGAAATAGAAGGAAAAGAAAAAAGTCCTATTTAAAAAATCACAAGAAGCATTAAAATTTGCTCCAAACAATTTCTCCACAGAGTAATATTCAAAAATATCCAACATACATTTGATTCATGAGCATTGTTATCTGCAGCATTTTCATTCATTTTAATTCCTTTCATTCCAATAGTTGTTTCTACTCACATGTAATTGAGAGTAAAAATGGGTCATGAAACAAATGAGAACAACCAATACATCAGTAAAACAGTTAGCAATTAAACTATCATGCTACAAAACTAAGTTACTAACATAGCATGACAGTGTGTCACTCGCCAGGCCTGGTACAATCCATGAACAATCTGCAATGCCACATCCACCTATTTTCAAACATAATATACTCACAGGTGGAACAATTTTGAAATATTTATAAATTATTGAAGATATTTGTTTGGACTGGATAAGCTGTAGCCACAATCACAACATCATTACAATTCTATATTTCTTAATTGCTTTCTATCAGCAAATCCTTCTGGAATATCAATCCTCCAGAATTATAGACAAAAATGGTTTCAGAATGAATCAGAAACCCCTTTTTATAGACTGCTGTTCATTTTGAATTTATCATTATGATAAGAATCTTACCATTTAACAAACATTGCTGATTTTTTGCTAAAAGGTGTGAGCAAATGGCTTTTGTCATCAAATTAGACAGAACAACTAGACCAGGGGGTTGAGGGGTTTTTTATCAAATTTTTTAATTAAACTTTTAAGGGGTCCCAGGGAGGGGGAGGGTCGAATTAGAACTCGGGTTGTGGGTTTGGGGGAAAACCCACAAGGGGGAGGGTTGGGTCTGGCCTCGAAGTGCGGCGGGGGGGTGGGGGACCTGGGGTCGAGGGGGGTGTTAGAGCTCATCCGGATAGTGTTTCAAACATCAATACTGTGAGTGGGAGGGGTAGATATGGCGGGAGCAGGGGGCCATATCGTGTTAGGGGAGCGCGCACCCGCTGTCTACGAGCGGTGGTGTGCTCCGGCCCCCTAGGCTCCACCCGTTCTCCAGGTTGCATAGACCCTCAGGGCCCAGGCCTTTGGCTGATGCTGTGCAATGCCAGGTCCGTAGTAAATAAAGCCCCCCTCATTTGTGATCTTATTCAGGAGGGGGGTGCGGACCTGGCAGGTATTACGGAGACCTGGTTGGGCCAGGAGGGGGGGGTTCCCCTCATTGAAATGTGCCCACCAGGTTTCCACGCATTCCATCAGCCAAGGTCACAGGGGAGGGGCGGGGGGGTAGCGGTTATCATTAAAGATGGCCTGAGACCGAGGGAGGCCACTGTTCCTCAGGCGGCCGGCTGTGAATCCCTCCTTGTGAAATGGGGTCACGGGGTTCAGAGGGGTTTGCTGATCACGTACCTGGCTCCCTGCCACGTGGCAGCAGCCCTGCCTGAGCTACTCAACGTCATCGCCGCGGTGGCGGTTGATACCCCTAGGCTTATGGTCATGGGGGATTTCAACCTGCCGTCCGTGGGTGAGGCGTCAGAGGTGGCTCAGGAGTTCATGGCTTCCATGACAGCCATGGACCTGACCCAGTTAATTCATGGCCCTACCGACACGGGGGGAAACACGCTGGATCTGGTTTTTGTCTCTGGACAGTGGTTGAGTGATCTCGAGATAGGGGATATAGTCACCAAGCCCTTGTCATGGTCTGATCACTCTCTCCTTTGTCTCGACCTTCGAACCGCTACACCCCGCCGCAGGGAGGCGGAGCCGGTAAGATGGTTCCGCTCCAGGCGCCTGATGGAACCTGATAGGTTCCAGATGGAGCTTGGGCCATTCCCTGAGGCTCTGGCACACGCCTCGACTGGAGACCTAGTGGCCGCCTGGGATAGGGCGGCCGCTGGAGCTCTGGACCGGGTCGTGCCTTTGCGGCCTCTGACCCGGCGCCGATCTCATTTAGCTCCTTGGTTCACTGAGGAGCTGAGGGAGTTGAAGCGCTGGAAAAGACACCTAGAGAGCAGTTGGAGGGCCAGTCTTTCTGAATCTGACCGGACATTGGTAAGATCTCATATTAGGAATTACCTAGTGGCGATAAAAGCAGCGAAATGTAGCTATTTTGCTGCTCTTATTGCGTCATCAGATAATCGCCCGGCCGCCCTGTTTAGGGTGACCTGCTCCCTGCTCCACCAGGAAGTGCGGGAGGACCCCTTGGAGGGTAGAGCCGAGGATTTTGTTCAGTATCTGTATGACAAAATCACTCAGATTCGGGAAGATCTGGACTCCGACTGGGTAGTCTCAGGGGGAGGGACGGGGGCAGGTCTTGAGAATGTTATCTGGGATGAGTTTGATCCTGTGACCCCTGAGGACGTGGACAGGATTCTGGGTAGACTGAACGCGACCACTTGTTTATTGGACCCGTGTCCCTCCTGGTTAGTGCTGGCTTCTCGGGAGGTGACACGAGGCTGGTTCCAGGGGATTATAAATGCTTCGTTGGGTGAGGGTGTCTTTCCTGCCGCCTTGAAAGAGGCGGTGGTGAGGCCTCTCCTCAAGAAGCCTTCCCTGGACCCGGCAATGTTGGTAAATTATCGTCCGGTCTCCAACCTTCGTTTTGTGGTGAAGGTTGTTGAGAGTGTGGTTGCGCAACAGCTGCCCCAGCACCTGGATGAAACGACGTATCTGGATCCGTTCCAGTCGGGCTTCAGGCCCGGGTACAGCACAGAAACGGCATTGGTCGCATTGGTTGATGATCTCTGGAGGGCTCAGGACAGGGGGTGCTCCTCTGTCCTGGTCCTGTTAGATCTCTCAGCGGCTTTTGATACCATCGACCATGGTATCATGCTGCACCGGTTGGAAGAGTTAGGGGTGGGAGGCACTGTGTTGCAGTGGTTCTCCTCCTTTCTCTCTGACCGGTCGCAGTCTGTGTTGACAGGGGGACAGAGGTCAACCCCGAGGCCCCTCATATGTGGGGTGCGGCAAGGGTCGGTCCTCTCGCCTCTCCTGTTCAACATTTATGTGAAGCTGCTGGGCGAGATCATCCGTGGTTTCGGGGTGGAGTACCATCAGTACGCTGACGACACCCAGCTGTACATCTCCACCCCGGATCACCCCAACGATGCCCTTGAAGTGATGTCCCAGTGCCTGGAGGCCGTACGGATCTGGATGGGGAGGAACAGGCTCAGGCTCAACCCATCCAAGACCGAGTGGCTGTGGTTTCCGACGTCCCGATATAGTCAGTTGATGCCATCACTGACTATTGGGGGCGAATCATTGGCCCCCACGGAGAGGGCTCGCAACTTGGGCATCCTCCTGGATTCACGGCTGTCTTTAGAAGAGCACTTGACGGCCGTGACCAGGAGGATTTTTCATCAGGTTCGCCTGATTCGCCAGTTGCGTCCCTTTCTGGATCGGGACTCGTTACGCACGGTCACTCATGCCCTCGTCACCTCCCGCCTGGACTATTGTAATGCTCTCTACATGGGGCTCCCCTTGAGGAGCACCCGGAGGCTCCAACTGGCGCAGAGTGCGGCCGCGCGGGTGGTAATGGGAGTGACATGGCGCTCCCATGTGACACCTCTCCTGCGCGAGCTGCACTGGCTCCCTGTGGTCTTCCGGGTGCACTTCAAGGTTTTGGTTACCACCTTTAAAGCGCTCCATGGCTTAGGACCTGGTTATCTACGGGACCGCCTACTACCACCAATAGCCTCCCACCGGCCAGTACGCTCTCATAGAGAGGGACTCCTCCGGGTGCCGTCAGCCAAACAATGTCGGCTGGCGACCCCTAGGGGGAGAGCCTTCTCTGTGGGGGCACCTACCATCTGGAATGAGCTCCCCCCAGAGATACGGAGGATCCCGGATCTGCGCACCTTCCGCCGCGCTGTGAAGACCTTTTTATTCCATCAGGCGGGCTTGGCCTAATCTCTTCCCTTTTTAAACATGTAAATTTTAATCTGTTTTTAAATTATTGGGGTGTTTTAAATTTGTCTGGGCCAAAATGATTTAATTTGATTTTATCTGGTTTTTTAAATTTTTTGTATCTATGTTGTTTTATTGTTTGGCTGTTCACCGCCCTGAGTCCTTCGGGAGTAGGGCGGTATACAAATCAAATAAAACATAAAACAAACAAACATAGATTATGTATTTTGATATAAACTGCAAATTCTAGAGATCAGAAAAACTGAAGTAATCCTGAGGTGGGACCTGTAACTTCTTGAGACCAATAGTTAATCTAAAATAAGTGCATTGTGTTGAATGTTTGTACCCAACAAAAATATGTACAACAAAAGATACATTTCTTAGATTGGTTGAGAACACTAAGCATTTCTTGCCACAATTATCTGTTTTATCTTTCAGATAAATGAACAATTTATCTATTTACTAATGGGTGACTTACTTTGAGGCACAGAGGATGATTATAGTACTTAATCCAAGGATGGTACCCGTTCAGTAGGTGCAGCATCATGCAACAGCTACTCCAGATGTCTATCTTGAAATCACAGTGCTTTCCCATTATGATTTCAGGAGCCAAGTGGGTTTCAGTGCCCGGGACATAATCCCCTAAAAGTGGAATAGAGGAAACTGATTCTTTAGGGTCCTGCTGGGCCCTGTTGCACACAAGCAACCATGCTGAGACATTCTTAAACTAACAAAGGCTAGCCCAAGAGCCCTTCACTGTAGAAGACCAGACATCACACAAAAAAATTAATATTGGAGTATTACAATTGAGAAGCAAGGCAAGGCTTCAGAAAACCCTAGTTCAGATTCATGCTGTTGGAAACTCTCTGGAAAGAAGTATCACTTGGGAAATAGGGGCACCCAAAATGTTTTGAATTCACAAAGTTTCAAGTCTGAAAGAGGTCTTTTAAAGCCAAACAATCAGCCACTTCATTCTCAAAACACTTCTGGAACAGTTGGAACAGCCTGTTCCAAACTTGAAATAGAGCATTTGTAACTTGAACAGTTTTATATTCAAAATCTGTTACAAACTTCTCTTGAGAAAATTATACTGAGTTGCATATTTAGAACATAAAGGAAAGAGCCGCCCAATGCTCATATATCAACAGCCTCTTCAGAACCTGCCATAGGTTACCTGTCATTAAATAGTTCCTTATGCCATCTGGATGAAGTTGAGCTGCATGACCAAAATCACAGAGAACAGCATGGCTTCTGTCACCAGATAAAAGGACATTGTCAGCTGCCAAAAGAAAAATTGCAAGGTTTTCAGGCCATCAATATCTATATATAATATTGTAAGACCACCTAATTCTTCTCCTTAGGTGCTCACCTGACATTTTGACTTTATTACTGAGGACCAGAAGTGAGGATTTACATGATTAAATGTTCCTCCATAGAAATTCTAATTAAGAGAAATTAACATCTCAGGCAGAAGCCTAAAGAGAGTCCCTCTCCCTCATACTTAGTTTTCTATATGAAAGGAGGCTGCCAGAACATTCAATAATCTTCTATTGAAGGCAAAGACAAGTTGACTAATTCACATCACCTCATATTTTCCAAAACTGCAGCAATTAATGCCATTTTGAGCAAATCCTCTGCTACTTGGAGTTGGCTGTTTAATGATGATCTTACCTTTTACATCTCCATGGAGAATATTGTGGGTGTGGAGGTATTCCAAGGCCTCCAGTGTTTGGCTGAGATAATCAAGAGCTCTGTCCTCAGGTAGGTATCCACACTGCTTAACTAGCTGGCCTAATGACCCACCTAGAAGGAAAAATTCCCATCACTCAGAGAAAAAGTACATTAGCTTCTTCAGTCTATAGAAAAAATATTGTGGCATCATAGTCAAGAAATCTGCAATCATGGATCATTTAGATAAAGGACAACAATGTACAAAGAAGATATGGTACCTACAATTTGGAAAGTCCAGGGCCACAAGTGGCCCATGAACTGCAAGTACGCGCCAAAAGGAGGCTTGGAAGATAAGTAGAACAGCGAGGGGGGGATCAACTGTGGCACGCAGTTTAGCAACAGTAGAAAGCAGGAAATCCTGCTTTCTAGCAAAGCTAAACCACGTGGCACAGGTGATCGTCGGATCGTAGTTTTTTTTAACTACCGTTTCGACTGAACCCGTAGCTTTTTAAACTACTGGTTCAGGCAAACCAGTAGCTAACTACCAGTTCTTCTAAACCAGTAAGTTTTTAAACGCGTATTTGGTATGCACTGTGCATGTGTGTGCAGCGTGCATTTGATGTGCATGCGCGACCAGTGAACCGGTAGCAAACCAGTTCACATTTCACCCCTGACCTAATGTTTGTTTAATGTTGCAGAAGCAATCTCCTACAAACATAAATTGACTAAATTAAAATCCTGCTTCAAATCTAGTCACCCAATTTATTTTTGCCTCTGCCAATAGTCTGCGATTACTTTTTTTTAAATCAAGTTTTTTTTTATTTTTTAGACAAACACACATACAAACATACAATGTATTTTCTTTGAACAGAGTATTTTTCCGGTTCACAAATTTAAACAATGTTTTGTCATTTCAATTAAATTTACAATTTCTATATTTCCTTTTTGCCATATTCATGTCTCATCTATTTTTTAAGAACCAATATTACCCTTCATTCTCATCTCTAATCTTAATCAAATTCAGTTTTTCACTTCTATCTATATTATACCCCTTCCCCTTGTCATCTATTTGTATATCTATCCTCACATTAGTTAGTTATGTAATGTTACAGTTGTTTAATTCTTATAATAATAATAAATCTGCTTATTTTATAACATACATTTCCTTTGATAATACAAATCCAATATTTTAGTATAGATCAGTTAGTTATATAACTACCGTATTTTCCGGTGTATAAGACGACTTTTTAACACATGAAAATCTTCTCAAAAGTCGGGGGTCGTTTTATATGCCGGGTGTCGTTCTCCTGTAACCAGGCAGACCAGCCCGAAAGGCTCTGACAAGCCTTAAATGGCTCTGACGATCCAAGCCCTGACGATCTGCTAATCAGGCAACTCAGTTGGGATCGCCAGAGCCATGGAGAAGAAAAAAACTTTTTTCCTTTCATATGGCTCTGACAATCGAAGCCCTGACGATCTGCTAATCAGGCAACTCAGCTGGGATCGCCAGAGCCATGGAGAAGGAAAAAAGTTTTCCCCCTCCAGCTTGCTTACCTTAGCTGCTTGCCTTGCTTCGCTTGCCTGAATCCATTCCATCAGCAAGCAACTCCCTGCCTGCAATCAAGCAGGCAGGGAGTTGTGGACTTCAACTCCCAAAATTTCTCAGCCAGCAAAACAAAGCTGGTTGAGGAATTCTGGGAGTTGAAGTCTACAACTCTTAAAGTTGCCAAGGTTGGAGACCCCTGTTCTATTGGGTAAGTTTTTTTCCCCTTTGGGATCTTTAAAAAAATAGTTAATTGGGGTTTTTTTAGTTGTTCTTTTTTAGACCTAGCCATTTAAAGTTTAGAAATTTAGCTTTCATATAAAAATAAAAATAAAATAAAATAATATGTGTGCAGCTTTCTGAGATTTAATATGTTTTTGTAGTGTTTCACTCTAACTACACAAACACACAAAATCTCACAAAGCTGTATGTGGAATTTTGTGTGTGTAAAGTGTAAAAGTTGGGTTTTTGGGCTTTTTGTGGCTGTGTGAGGTTCCTGCTGGTTTCAGGGGCCATTTTGGGTCTAGCACAGCTGCTTTTACATTGTGGGTGAGCCAGTTGTGTTGTGTTGTGTTGTGTTGTGTGTGTGTAAAGTGTGAAAATTGTTTTTTGGGCTTTTTGTGGTTGTGTGAGGTTCCTGCTTATTTCAAGGGCCATTTTGGGTCTAGCACAGCTGCTTTTACATTGTGGGTGAGCCAGTTGTGTTGTGTTGTGTTGTGTTGTGTTGTGTTGTGTTGTGTGTGTGTGTGTAAAGTGTGAAAGTTGTTTTTTTGGGCTTTTTGTGGCTGTGTGAGGTTCCTGCTGGTTTCAGGGGCCATTTTGGGTCTAGCACAGCTGCTTTTACATTGTGGGTGAGCCAGTTGATGTTTTTTAATTTTTATTTGGTGTGCGTTGGAAGAGGGGTAGTCTTATATGGTGAGTATAGCCCAAACCCTATATTTTAACAGGAAAATTCGGGGGTCTTATACACCCAGTCGTCTTATACGCCGGAAAATACGGTGTGTGTGTGTGTGTGTGTGTGTGTGTGTGTGTGTGTGTGTGTGTATGTATGTGTATATATACATATACATATACATATACATATACATATACATATATATATATATATATATATATATATATATATATATATATATATATATATTGATTCATAGGTATAAATGTGCGATATTTTTGCAATTAGGGTTTTTTCCTATGTTGAAAGATGTTAAAATGGCCATGGTGTGATGAAATCTCTATTCATCACTTTCAGACCTGTCAGACATTTTATGTTGTTTCTTCTGTGACTTAGGGGAGACTGGGATAGCACTATTTCGGCCTTTTTAGACCTCTTCAGCCAGACACACCCATATTTTGTGACTCCTCCCTGTAGAGGTCAAATATTTATTTCTTTTGATTCATAGGTATAAATGTGCGATATTTTTGCAATCAGGGTTTTTTTCCTATGTTGAAAGATGTTAAAATGGCCATGGTGGGATGAAATCTCTATTCATCACTTTCAGACCTGTCAGACATTTTATGTTGTTTCTTCTGTGACTTATGGGAGACTGGGATAGCACTATTTCGGCCTTTTTAGACCTCTTCAGCCAGACACACCCATATTTTGTGACTCCTCCCTGTAGAGGTCAAATATTTATTTCTGAAGAGGTCTAAAAAGGCCGAAATAGTGCTATCCCAGTCTCCCCTAAGTCACAGAAGAAACAACATAAAATGTCTGACAGGTCTGAAAGTGATGAATAGAGATTTCATCCCACCATGGCCATTTTAACATCTTTCAACATAGGAAAAAACCCTGATTGCAAAAATATCGCACATTTATACCTATGAATCAAAAGAAATAAATATTTGACCTCTACAGGGAGGAGTCACAAAATATGGGTGTGTCTGGCTGAAGAGGTCTAAAAAGGCCGAAATAGTGCTATCCCAGTCTCCCATAAGTCACAGAAGAAACAACATAAAATGTCTGACAGGTCTGAAAGTGATGAATAGAGATTTCATCCCACCATGGCCATTTTAACATCTTTCAACATAGGAAAAAACCCTGATTGCAAAAATATCGCATATATATATATATATCAATATGAACATGAATATTCCAGTTATTTCCATGCAATCCAATTCCTTACAAATCAATTAATTATAGCAATTTCTGCTTTCAACATAATATACAATTGGAAGTATTTCAATTAATCATTTCTACTTTCATCACATTATAGAATTAAAGAATTAAAAATATTTCAACCGTTACGGTTTCCCTACTTAACTTTAAAAATATTCTATTTGTTATCCAAGCCACAACTTAATCCTTTCTACTTTCCACTATATACCATTAAAGGTATTTCAATTGTTACAATTTAAACTTATTCATATTTCTTAAAAAAAGTAAAAAACCCCAAAGCTTATCATTATCTAAATTTCAAAGATACAATATAAATATTCCAATTATTATTCATTTCATTTTTACAATCATATGGTTTCCCATTTTTTTATTACAATTCATATTTCAATTATAGCATCTTTGTCTTTCATTTCTTTTTTTCTCCCTTCCCATTTTTATTTTTACCTTTTTCTTTCCCCTTTTTTCTTTTGTACTTTGAAATCTTGAACTCTCCTCTTTTGCCCATTGTTTCCCATTGTTTCCCATCTCTTTTCTCCTTTTCTTATGTCCCCTTATTTATCCCAGTTTATCCCAGTGTAGTTATTGTGTTTCACAAATCTAGACTCTTCTATTTTGCTCTGCATTTCCTGTTGTTTCCCATCCTTTTCCTCTCTTTTTTTTCTTTTCACTGTTAATCCCAGTGTAATCCTTTAAGTTTTTTGTGTTCTTTTTATTCCACCCTTCTCTCTTTCTTTGTCTCTTTCTGCCCTTTATGTTTTTTCCATTGTTAATCCCAATGTAATCTCTAAAAACCTCCTTTTTATTATTACTATCCATATATTCAATTAATTTTCCAAAATTAATCTCATTGTCTTTATCTTCTTTGTTTTCAGTATCTGTGTCTTGCTTCTCCATCTTTGTTTCCTTGTCAACTTGAACATGCTCTCTCTCAATTTTTGGATCCTCAAGTTTCGATTCTCCATGTAGCATCGTAATTATTCCTCTTATTTCTGCTTTCCACGACGAGTACATCATTTCCATCATTTCTCTAATTTCCAGCGCCATTTTATTCTTTCTGTATTAGTATTATTCCAGATTTAAAAGTTCCGTTGTTTTCCTTTTTTTCCCCAAAGTCAAGCCGCTTGCAGACAAAGCAATCCTCCCCGAAAGTTGTCACGACTATTATCACTGATATAGTTCAAAGTTTTCCAAAACAGATTCCAAATTGCAATGCTCTTTTTTCTCCTGAAGATGTCTCTCTACAATCTACAATTCTTTTAATTGTTTAACAGAGTGTCCATTTTGTATCAATCTTTGTTAACAATCTAACTTCTTTTTTCTTCTTTTTAACTTTAAGGATACCAAATCAGTTTTATAGTCCAGTCCAAATTAAACAATACTTTCCCCCCCATTTTTTTTTCTCCTTTATTTTATCTTTAGGTATAGAGCACCTGTGTTGCAGGGCTTAATATCCAATTGTCTTTTATTTTTCTTAGTCTTCAACAAGAAAGGATCTATTTATTTTCTTTCCAATCCTTTAGTCAATTTTGGGGTTATTTCTTCTAATTCTTAAAATTTTCCAGTTAATTTTATTCAAAAATCAATTTTCTTTTCGGGTTTTTGTCCCTTTAAATTCCGCTTACATCCTCTTTTCTTCCCCCATTCCCGTTAGCCACTAGTTTTATGCTGGGGGTTTCAGGTTTTAAAATAATTTTGTTGTTGTTGTTGTTGTTGTTGTTATTTCGCCTGTGGGTTGGCTGTCACTCACCCGGCTTCAAAAACTCCACTGCAATACTTATTCCGGTTGCCCCAGCTTCTTGACAGCCGCAATGGCTGCCACCTCCACTGCTGAATCAGAGAGAGATTCCTCCACCTTCAAGGAACTTGCCTGTTCCTCTTGGTCTTTTGAGGTGCCTCTCCTTCTTCCCTGGCCCTACAGAACCGTTTTGGTCCGAAGACTCCTCGGCAGTAGTTCGTCAGTCCGGGTTTTCGCAGAGCTCATCCAAGCCCAGTAATTCCCCAACTGTCTCGCCGGGACGCTTCCAGTCTAATCAATAGTCTGCGATTCCTATTGTTCATGATATTGCTAATACCTTTTCACTGTTCTTGATCACCTACCTTCCATCAGTTTCATGAAGATAGTAACCCACTGGCCTTCTTTCACTGCTCCATATAATGGGAGGACTTTGGCATGTGTCACTCCAGCACATGTTGACAACTCTTCTGCACGAAAGTGTTCAACTTGTACCTAGAAAGAGAAGAATGAGGTAAAAAGTTCAATATTCAAAGTTCAAACAATACTGACTTTAAATAGAAAAATAATGGCTTTCACATACAATTAAAATAAACCAAGACCAGCTAGTTCAGTATCTTGTTTCTTCAAATGAATTAAGCATGAGTTGAATGGAGAAAGAAACTTGGACAAGGGGAAGTTCAGAGCACATCTGAGAAAGCAGAAGATGAAGCAAGTTAGGGTATTTGCATTTCTTATCTGTAAGGAAATTGAGAGGCAAACAAACCACTTGGTACCTATACACACTTGACCTTAATTACAAAGGATCATGATTCTCAGCTGCTTAAATGAAGAAGAGATGAAAATGAGAAGCAGAAAAATGAAATGGAAGAGACAGATCGTAACAAAATTTTATAAAGAAAATTATGGCAACAAATAAAGCTAAAATAGAAGCTGGCAGAAAAAGAAGCAAAACCAAATTAACAATGGATTAAAAAACAAGACAAGTAAGCAATGAGTCAAGAAAACGTTTAGGCTCACAATAAATCCAAAATAATTGAGAAAAAGGACTGGTGCTCTATTGATAGGGGGGAAAAAAGACTTTGGAAAATGGGAAGTTGAAGAAGAACTTGAATTTCACAAATTCATGGAGATTCCTGAGTCATAAGTATCTACAAAACCCAGTGGGAAAAGTTAATTATTGAAACGGGAGCTTGATTCATACACATTGTTAAAGCAAATTTGTTCTTGCTATCATTTAGTGTGGCAATCATGGTTTGTCTATCAAATGTCTCACTTAATTTCCCTCTATCTCTTCTTCCAGAATCTGAATATCTCAATTTTAGCAATAATAAAAGAGCTGTCATTGCTTCTCCATGTTATCAGATAACTTTCCACAAATTGTTTGCACAAACAAGAATTATGAAGCTTCTCTGTGATCTCCCACAACTGTTAACACAAATTAAAACAAGCTTACTTCTCTTCCTAGACTAACCCTATGCTGATTTCCCCCCCTTCTTCTCAGTTGTAAAGAAAAGCAGTGTACTTAGAAGTGACTGCTTCAATGTGAACCATTTCTCTCTGGGTATTCCCATTCTCCTGAACTAGTGGAGTAACAGTACTTGTATATGGCTAGCTGCATTGATTAAATGCTCTTCCCACCTGCTTATTTCCAGTGGTTGACAGTACTTGTGAGAAAAGCACCAATCCAAGTGAAAAAACAAAGACACAGTCAGCCCAGGTATTTTATCAAGTTTAGTACGTGTATTGCTCAGTTCATAAAACACATAATGCCCCATTTCATTGCATTTTATCAAACAAACAGTAAGCAGCAATTAGAAATAGCAAATCAACCACAATAATAAAATGATTGAGAATAGTTATCAGTCCCATATAGTATGTTTCTTCCAAGATAGTTTACTGTCCCAATTTGCAGTAGAAAATGATGTGCCATCATCAGTACTGAAACTAAACTGATCGACATCCCTATGAAAGGGGGCAATCCTACCCATCATCTTAGGCAGCAAGATATATTTAATTGGTTTCAAGATTGAACCACTTTGTTCCTTTCAAATCTTATCTCTATTCAACTTGCCAATGAGCTGGGAGGAGAGAAGAGTGGAATGGAGTTCTGAAAATTTGTACACGGACTATGAGAGCCTGGAAACCATCAAGGTCACAACTGCAGGTGTTTGAAAAGAAGGTGGACTGTTCCCATAACAAAAGGACATCTCATAATTGGAAAATATGATCAACCGGAGTGGGGAGAAAGGGAAGCTATTGTTTAACAAGGCAAACATTTGCTTGGGAAAACCAGAGTTGGTTTTGATTCTTCAGTACCAAAATGGTGTATCCAATAAAATTTTACTTTTGAAAATTCAAAGCTCCCAACAGAGTTTATTTGTTTTGGGCACACAATTGACATTTTAGTTTGACAGTTGACATTTGGTGCTCCCACTAGCACCAAAAAAGAGTAAGAAGGAGCAAGGGATTGTGGGGGGCAGAGCAAACAAGAACAGTTTCAATTGAAAAGTGTTTCTTTCTCATGGCTTTCATCTCACATCTCTGTGGCCTGTTGAACAGATAAGACAAACAAGCAAGAACAAACCAATATTGTATTCTGATACAGTGATATGTTCTCATTGAAACAAGCTGGGATCTGAAAGCTAACGTCACATTGTGCTTTCAATTCAAAAATAAATTAAACATATCCTAGTAGTTTTTTGTATGAATGAAGCTAAATATTGTTTTCCAGCTTGTTTTTTCAACCCAGACATTAAAATACAGTCTGCTTCTAGTTACAGACAAGAAAAAAGCTAAAATGAGAGCTAATTATATATAGTCTGGTAAAACAAAAAGTCTGTAAAGGAGAATAGCTGCTAAAGAGAAGGAAAATATTAGTCATTAACATGCTAGTTGCTGGTAATTGTTGGATCAGAGAATGAAACAAAGAATGGAAATTCAGAGCAGAGGAAAAAAAGGAATTACAAATAACAGCCTCAGGATTTCTGCACACAGATAAATCAGAGAAAATTTCAGGCATCTGAGCTTCCTAACTTGTTAACTTAGCTCCCCCTTGTGTTTTAAACATAATATCAGCATTAAACATAAGAAAGTGGATGATGTATTGCAAGGAGGAAGTCTAGACAGCTGCTGAAGATGCCACCAAAGCACACTATGTGTTACAAAAAGGATTACACACCTACAAATCAGCTCCAGCTAGTAGCTTAAAGCTACAGCTTTGTCTAATAAAACTGCATAAAAGTTGTGACTTATGCTCTCACACCTTACTTTGTACTCAAATATAGAGATTGGTGGTATTTTTAAGACTAATACTTTAATTACATCAAGAGCTGCTGTGGCTGAAGTCCATTTCATTGGAAGAGGAGTAAACCATGACTACAACTATATTCTAAAAGAAGTAAGCAAGACAAATTGCCAGGATTCAATGATCAGATTAAAGAAACTTCTATTATTATTAATATCTGACCCTGTTACAAATTGTACAAATGATTTCTGCCATGCAAGAAAGCAGCTAAGATCGCCTCAACAGGACAATATTTTGGCCACTACACAAGAGTGAGCCTTCCCTGGCAGCCTGTTACACCCACAGCCAGCTGGAGATTCCACTGTTTGGTGTCACCATGGCAACGACTTCTCGCTTAACCTTGAGAATGTGACAAACAAGTTTCAGCAAACCATCACTGCTGCGACTGCTCCAGCCTTCAGCAGTTCCACTGAAAAGGGAAGCAACTTTCATTTCCTCTTTTTGATGCTGCTTTCCCTCCCTTGGAGGCAACAGATTTGCATAATGTACCACTGTACCTTTTTGGCTGCGCACTGAAAGCCGGTCTGTTTGTCCTCCATTTTGTACACTTCTCCAAAAGAGCCTGTGCCGAGCAAACCTTGAGATTTAGTCCAGTGAACCTCTTCTCGGTACTCATAATCGACTGCTTTAAGTTTCTGCAGATTAACAACCAGGAAACAAAAAAGGAAAAGAGCCTTGAAAAGAGGATGAATTAACTGACTGTGCCAAAATTATTGTCAAGAACAGGAGAAAAAAACATTTCAGAACTTGCCTTTTAAAGCCAAATTATCCTGCCATTAGTTCACATGTTTATTGATTCTTCTCTATCCTTGAGCCTTAGAAATTTACTTTGAACAGAATTGCTTTTGTTTAATTTTTTTGAAAGACTAGCCCTCCCCAATCCAGTATGTGTTCCCTTTCTCTAACTGCAACTCACATAATTGTAGCTATTCTAGTTTTAATGCCCAGAATCTGCAGTGAGAAAGTTGGATGGTTACCTGCTTATTTCTCCTGCCCCTACAAAAGAACAATAGCTGTCTTTTGCTTCAAATGAAGCTTACATAATCCTAGGAAGCAGCACAATTTGGAGAGAGAACAAAGATGCATCACAAAATGAGATCTGCAAACAGGGAGTGACAAAGTGATATAAATTCAGGAGACACCCCAGTTATTTTAAAGGGCAACAAGGAGCAGATCTTCCACAGGAAGAAATCCTCTCTGTATCCCTTCCATCTTTGAATCTGTGAGAAACCTAGGATTTCTATTAGCAGATTCATGCAATAAAAATTTATAATAAATGCTTGTCCAATATGGAAACATTTTAAACTCTTCCGATTAACTGTTTCTATGAATAATTTACTTTAAAAAAATAAATGCACATAGGAAATGCTCTTTAAACATCATGACATAAAAAATATACCAAGTTACCGCATCATGTTCACAAAGTTTAACAACATAGCAGAACAAGAGTCTTCCTCACTGTATACACAATAGCGACTGGGACTCAAGGGTATTCTTATTGCTATATTACTCACACATTATAGCTTCATAGGGTTATTGTCATGAATTCATGTAATGCTTTCCAACATTACTGAAACTAGTGATCACCTCCTTTTCTATTGGCAATAAATTTCATGGAGAAAAAAAATCACAAATGCTATGTCATGATATACTTCTTCCTGCCTGTCTAGAATCTGGAACCAGTCTATCTACCCAAATGTCCAGCTTTATTATTGGGAGCCAAATATTAAACCATTGTTTGTTGAATAAAAATGCTCTAGTTCTCACATAAACCTTAAAAACAACATCTGCATTTCAATACCAAAACCAAATGAAGCCATTATGGCATGTTGTGTGAGTCACCAATGACGGTGCCTACTGTGGATTGTTGAGTAAGTCACAATAGGATGGATTTATATATGCTAAATGATAAACTATGAGTTTATAAAGAACTGCAACTTTGTTCACACATCATACTACAGTAAATCAAAAGCAAACACATTAAGGTTTAAAAGAGCAATTGAGCAACTCAGCAATTTCTTCTGGTAATATTCAAACATGAACAAGTAGGATGTAAACACAGGGTCAATCAAAATGGGACTCAAATGTCTATACACCAATGCACAGAGTATGAGGAATAAACAGGGTGAATTAGAAATTCAAGTAAATGAGGGCAGATATGATATTGTTGCCATTATGGAAACTTGGTAGGATGAAACCCACAAATGGAACATACAGCTAGAGGGATTTAAATTATTTAAAAGAAATAGACCAAATAAAAGAGGAGATGGAGCTGCACTAAATATAGCAAATAACTATATCTCTACAGAAATAGAGCACAACAATGATGAAAATTATCTTGAATGCATTTGGGTCAATATTAAAGGGGGGGGGTTAGGGTTAGGGTTACAAAGACAAATAGGACAAGTATAAAAAGTGGAAAGAGGAGCACATAACAAAGGCAGAATATCAGCAAATAGCCCGAGCCTGTAAAGATTAAGTGAGGAAAGCGAAGGCTCACAATGAATAAAGGCTTGCAACAAAAGTAAAAAAATAACAAAAATAGCTTCTTCCAACATGTTAAAAACAAGAAAAAAGTCAAGGAAACAATTGGTCCATTGCTGGGAGAAAATGGCAAGAAGGTGACAAGCAACAGGGAGAAAGCAGAACTACTTAACTCTTTTTTTGCATCTGTCTTTACACAAAGGTAAAAACCAGTCCAATCTATCAAAAATAGCACCATAAAAAACAGATTAGGAACACAAATTAAAATAGGAAAGAAAATGGTAAGTGAGCACCTGTCTACCCTAGACGGGTTCAAATCACCAGGGCCAGATGGACTACACCCCAAGGTTCTGAAGGAACTAGCAGACGAGATCTCAGAACCACCAAACTATATCTTTCAAAGATCCTGGAGCACCGGGGAACTGCCAGAAGACTGGAAAAGAGCTGATGTAGTTCCCATCTTCAAAAAAGGAAAAAAAATAGATCCAGGAAACTACAGACCTATCAGCCTGACCTCAATACCAGGGAAGATTCTGGAAAAGATAATCAAGCAACGAATCAGAAAACACCTAGAAGCAAACAAAGTAATAACCAAAAGCCAACATGGGTTTGTCAAAAACAGATCATGCCAGAGTAATATTATTGCATTCTTTGACAAAGGGACAAAATTAATGGACCAGAGGAATGCTGTCAATATTATTTACTTGGACTTCAGTAAGGCATTTGATAAAGTAGACCATAACCTACTACTAGATAAAGTAGAAAATTGTGGGTTAGACAGCATCACCACCAGATGAATTCATAACTGGCTGACCAACCACACTCAAGCTGTAGTCCTCAATGGAACTGCATCTACATGGAGGGAAGTATGCAATGGAGTACTGCAAGGCTCTGTTTTAGCCCAATACTTTTCAACATCTTCATCAATGATTTGGACGAGGGGATAGATGGAGAACTCATCAGATGACACCAAGCTGGCAGGAATAGCCAACATTCCAGAAGATAGGCTTAAGATACAAAAGGATTTTGACAGACTTGAACTTTGGGCACTATCTAACAAAATGAAATTCAATGGTGAAAAAATTAAGGTTCTACATTTAGGCAAGAAAAACAAAATGCACAGTATATAATACTTTGCTCAATAGAGCCTTGATAGTACAGGGGTTTAGTGCACCCTGTAATTAACACAGCTGCCTGCAATTTCTGCTGGTTCGAATCTCTCCAAGGCTCAAGGTTGACTCAGCCTTCCATCCTTTCTAAGGTAGGTGAAATGAGGACCCAGTTTGTGGGGGCAATAAGCTGACTTTGTATAAAACATACAAAAGAATGAAGGCTATTGCTTAACGCATTGTAAGCCGCCCTGAGTCTCCGGAGAAGGGCGGCATATAAATCAAATTAAAAAAAAAAAAAATAGTAGTAACTGTGAGAGGGATCTTGGAGTCCTAGTGGACAATCATTTAAATATGAGCCAGCAATGTGCAGCAGCTGCCAAAAAAGCCAACACAGTTCTAGGCTGCATTGACAGAGGGATAGAATCAATATCACGTGAAGTGTTAATACCACTTTATAATGCCTTGGTAAGGCCACACTTGGAATACTGCATCCAGTTTTGGTTGCTGTGATGTAAAAAAGATGTTGAGACTCTAGAATAGAGTGCAGAGAAGAGCAACAAAGATGATTAGGGGACTGGAGGCTAAAACATATGAAGAATGGTTGCAGGAACTGGGTATGTCTAGTTTAATGAAAAGAAGGACTAGGGGAAACAAGATAGCAGTGTTCCAATATCTCAGGGGCTGCCACAAAGAAGAGGGAGTCAAGCTATTCTCCAAAGCACTGGAGGGCAAGGCAAGAAGCAATGGGTATAAGCTGATCAAGGAGAGAGGCAACTTGGAACTGAGGAAAAATTTCCTGACAGATAAAACAATTAATCAGTGAAACAACTTGTCTCAGAAGTTGTGAATGCTCCAACACTGGAAGTTTTATTAAGGATGGGATGGATAAAATATTCAAAGGAGGACCCTACTACCTCCCATATGAATTCATTTATTGAAAATAACTTAAAAGTTCATTAAAATGATCTTTCAAGTTATTTTCAATAAATGAAGTTCATTAAAATGAACTTTCACTCAACGATCATAATAGTCATTCCTTTGTTATACCAGCACAAAACATAAGAAATAGACAATTGAATCTGTTTGTTAAAAGCTCATTTGCTTTAGAAAGCTAGCCCATTGGAGAGGAAAATGCAGTCTCATATTTTCTTTCTATGCCAGATTTTTAGTACTTTTCCCACTTAATATAAAGACCCATGCCCCTGGCCCCATGCAGGTTCAAATATTTTAATTCAAATATCCTGTCATGTAATACTTTTAATTGTATGTTTTGTCTTTAACCAAACTGTTTATAGGAATATGGCTCCAGGTGATTATCCCTATCTTTACTTTGCATAATCTATCAAAAAGTATGCAGTTGGTACCCTGTTAACAGTTTTCAAAAGCTCACCTCTGTAAGCAACACTCCTTCATTTTCATTGATTTCCTTCAGGCACACTTTTGAACTTGATCCATCTTTCCAAGTCTTGGCCAAACAAGCTAGGTTTCTTGGTTCTCCAAGAATAACATTTCCCTTCAATGCATCTACTAGAAATTCATCCATAGAAAAAGTATCCGAAGTGTTTTTTGCAGACTGATGACATTTGGAAAAGCTAGGCGTCAGATCCAAGTCTGAAAGGTAACATTCATCATCTACATTTGAAAGATCATCAAAAATATAAGTCTTCAGAGGGCCAGGTTTCAAAGCAGGAAGCAAATAGCTATGGCCATACAAATAAGGAGGAAATTTGTTTGAAGGAGAGGGATGCACAATCTCCAATTGAGAGCCCAAATTGTCCTGTGTATAGGATTTCCAAACATGACTCAAGCACTGAGCAGGGCTGATCAACTTGTGTAACTCTAGCTTTGCTTGGTTCTTTATCATGTGTAACTTGCTAGTAGATAAAACTTGGCTTGGTTTCTCAAAGGAACTGAAATCAGAACCGATATCTTTACATAGTTCTGAATGCCATGAAGTGATATTGAAGAGGGTGCCCAAATGAGAGTCATCTTCCTGGAAGAAAAATGAACTAGTTAGCTACCCAGGAAAGCTAACCAATAGGATTGCACTCTAAACCCCACCAATAATTAGGAAAACTATTTTCTCTATTGTCAGTTTCCAATTAGTTAAAAGCAAAATAACTAAAACTGGGAACCAGGGACATGAATTTCTAACATTTCAGAGGAATTATTTTACATGGAATTTATCTATAAATAAATTTGAATCAATATTACAGATAACCCTGGACTCACCATCATTCCTTTAATAATGTTAATTATTATTCAATATTACAATGGCTTTGGAAAAAGTAACTTATAACCTGTATTTGCATTTATGACTGTTGTACCAATTGATCACAGTTTGGGCTCTTAGTTCTTTACCACCATTTGCAGTGTTCTGCAGTGACATGATTGTGACTGTTTTTATCGATTTCTAGCAAAAATGCCCACTGGGGAAACTAGATTAACTTAATGACCATACACTTGATGACTACTGTACTACTACTACTGTACTACTACTACTACTACTGAATACTACTGATTCACTTAATGACTACTGTAAAAATGATAATAAACTCACATCGGGGTCACAACTGCAACAATTTACAATGGAAATTTCAGTCCCGTAAGTCAAGGACTACTTGTATCTAGAATTATGAATATGTAATCCACTCTATTTTTTATTATTATTATTATTATTATTATTATTATTATTATTATTATTATTATTATTATTTCCACAATTTCTGGTTGGCTTTTGTAATTGTAAGCTCTGTTTGATCAACACTAGAACACTTTTTTTGTAAGACACCCTTCCTGCATTGGGCTTAAGCAATGCTCTATCATTATCAAAAAGCAACCAAGAAATATCTTTGAAACTCTTCTAAATCTGAAGAAGGAAGGTGGAAAATTGCTGGTTTGGGCCTAATTTGCTAAGGCTTCCTGGGCATTGTCATCATGTGATAGCCAAACAGATTTGCTTATTGGACAAGTTTAGGAATTATCTTCAGAACTTAGAGGCAAGGTGGTTGCTTATCAGATGTACTAATGGGGTACAGAATATGCTTCATGATAAGCAAATCTCCATATTTAACAACTTATTGAATTAGGGAAAAGATTTAAGTGCTTTTGAAATAGAAGAGTGGAATAAAAGTATCATAAATAAAAATATTTGCATATTTATCTACTTTAGTATGCTGGATCTCAATTTCAATATTGTCTGAGATCAATGGAAGTTAAAGTCCTAAATATTTCAGAGATGGTAAATTACAAAAAAATGGTCTAAGATCATACTGCTAAGTAATCATTAGTGATCTCTGTCCTCTTTTCTGTTGTCATCATACATGTCATCTAATGTAGACTGTAATTTTAAAATTTTCCCAAATTGTTCAGAATCTTGTTTTATAACACAATTTGCAACAGGACACTTTTATAAAGGTGAAAAATAGTATCTGAGCTGTTGCTCATTTGTACATTGTTAATTCAACTACAAACACATATGTGCCTCTGAGAAAGAAAACAGGCACTGCTGAGGTTAAGTTCCATTATGCCCATCATTAATATGATATTCAAGCATGATTTGAGGCAGTGTAGAATATGCTCTACCTGCACAGGTATGGGTACACAGCTCTCCTGCTCCGGAGTCCTTGGCTTTCGACTTAGGGAGGATGCTCTTTTTGGTGTTTTAAGGGTGGACTTTCTCTTTCGCTGTTTCTTCCGGGATTTGCCGCAATGTAAGGCCTTCCAGGAACCTGGAGCCATTTTTCCTTCAGTTGCATGAGCCACATTATTGGGGATTTGATCAAGGCTGCAAGACCGGCTGACAGAAAGTAGTATTACTGATATATACTTTACTTTATACTTTAGCTTAATCCACAAAAACCACAGCCATTTAGCAGATCTGAAAGCTACACACTAAGATCTTGAGAACATTTGGAGTAATCATAATAAGTAAGTTCTCAAACTAAAGAATGAATACATTTGTGAAAATGCTCTTTTTAATCTTATAATATCCTTCATCTTCAATTTCCAATAAAATATACCTATAAAATTATATAATTTTTAAATAATACATTGAAGCACTATAGACACATATTTAATCAGATGTTGTTTCCTTGTCAACAATATTTTAATATGAATGTCAAAAGTGAGCTAAAGTATTTAGCTTTATGAGAATGAAAGCAATGCCATGCACCGGATTTATTTGCTCACAGCAATGTTGAAAAATTCATTGTATGAACTTTACTGGTTAGACTTCCTGATATTTTAGGGTGATGAGAGCAAAGAGGCAAACTTAGACATAACAGAAAAGAAAATGACTGTGAATAATAAGAAACAGAATACATGGGGTGGGGGCAGGAGTGAAATGCTCCTGGTTCGGACTGGATCGCCCGATCCGGTAGCGATGATGGTGGGTGATTCGGAGAACTGGTAGAATAAATCCCTGTCCACCCCCCATGCCCAGCTGAGCCACGCAATCATCAGAGGCTTTTTTTTAACTTTTAAAAGCATTTTTTCTTCGGCCGAAAAATGCTTTTAAAAGTTTTTTTAAAAAGCCTCTGATGATCACGTGGCTCAGCTGGGATCGTCAGAGCCATTTTAAAAGCATTTTTTTACAACCTCTTCAGTGGAGAGGTTGTAGAAAAAAAAGCTTTTAAAAGGCTCTGACGATCCCAGCTGAGTTACCTGATCGTCAGAGGCTTTTTTTTCTTTTAAAAGCAAAAAAAAAAAATTGCTTTTAAAAGAAAACAAAAGCCTCTGACGATCAGACAACTCATCTGGGATCGTCAGAGCCTTTTAAAAGCATTTTTTAAACAACCTCTTCGACCAAAGAGGACCAAAGAGAAAAAATGCTTTTAAAAGTTTAAAAAAAAAAAAGGCCACACCCACCTAGTCACATTACCACCACCACCAAGCCACGCCCACAGAACCGGTAGTAACAAATTTTACATTTCACCACTGGGTGGGGGGGCTGTCCTAGAAACATTTTATTCTGCTGGCATTATTGTTTCATGTCACAATCAAAATATATTATTTTTTCAAAGCACAAAACCTAAGAAAGAGTCATGCAATGGCTCCCTTTCATACATAATATTGATTCTTTCTTCATCTTTCCTTCTTTTAAAACATTCATTCTAAACTTTTACAATCACAGAATAATT
The DNA here is from genome assembly GCF_059756535.1 of Pantherophis guttatus. Taxonomy (NCBI): domain Eukaryota; kingdom Metazoa; phylum Chordata; class Lepidosauria; order Squamata; family Colubridae; genus Pantherophis; species Pantherophis guttatus. The sequence goes on from NC_142066.1 coordinate 55,765,540, forward strand.
TACTTGAATGTTGCTTATGAAATTTAGCCTTGGCACTCCACTCTTGCTGAAAATCTGCAAGACCACTCTGTAATTATCCCAGAGCAACTAAGACCTTACATAAATCATGCTACATCTGCAATGCTATACAATGTGTCTTACCAAGAATATATACTTGCCAAGTCTTGACAATCTCCAAAGAACAATTTCAAAGATAAGCATTTTAAATAAAAATTTCTGTCATGTAATGTAGAAAATTTTGAAGTATGAAACTTGCTAATTCTAGCACAATGGTTTGGATACCAGTCTATGATAAAAAGTGAAATTAAGAGGAATACAATGACCTCTGCTGAATTGGGTGCATGAATGAAAGCAGGCAAGATGGCAGTCATCAAGATATGGTTGAAGATTGACTGCCCTTGACTATTTGGATGCTCCTCCGGGCCCCCAATGTTGATATGGATGTGGAATACTATTTCCAACATGGTGATTCAAAGGATCCTCCTCTTTTTATGCAAGAGGGATAAGGAGCAGAAGAGGGTGTTGTGGTTTTGCATTTTAGGAAGGAGAACTTACCTATATCGCTTTGTGTGAGCAATAAAAGGCCTCTCTGAATAAGTGGGACTGAACTCCTGGCTTATCTCACCTGAAGAAAGTTAAAAGAAAAAGAAGTTCAAATGTGCCATAATGAAGCAAGAAATATCAAAATCACATATAATGACAGTTTATCAGATCTTAGTATAGTGGACTTCAGATGTGAGATCTGTTCAGCATTTTAACACGTAATGCCATGTTATGCATGCATTTGACATTAGTTGTTACATAACAACAATTTATGTTTGTATATAATGGTATAACACATATATACATTCTCTTTCAACATTTCATGAACATTCAGATATAGCAGATCCTTCTGTCCCCAGCAGTCTGTTAAGTCAAGGGTTTATTGTAATTTTATTCTAAGTATTTACTCTATGTCACTTACATTTTCAAAGTCCCCCCCTCCCCCCGCTCTCTCTCTCTCACACACACAACTTTAGCTTCTCCTTCTTTCATTAATATATCGTTTTCCACTTACATTCTGCCTGGGCAATGATGGATATTGAGGCTAAGCTCCCTTGTCCGCTGTCTTCCTTGGCAGTTCCTTTAGCAATCACATCATTCAGGATCTTCCATGATTCATGGAATATCTTTTTGTCTGACTCCTCTACTTTGCAAACACTGCTTTTCTTTTCACTCATTACTTCTTCTGGCCCTTTGCCCTTTAGGAGATCCTTTGGAGATCCAATAGCTGGATCTGTATTGTCCTGGCAAGCTATTTCCATTACTGCCATCTCTTATTTTTGGTATGTTACTAAAAGACAAAGCCCAAGAAAAGAACCATTAGATGTCCATTTTTAAGCATTTGTTCTGATAAAGCTTGTGGGTATTGATGTTTATTCTTTCTATATTGGACAATGAAAAGTGCTTTTTCTTGAAGAAAACTTATTATCTTGTAGCAGAAAACAAAACATAATATTTAAGTGGCTAGTTAGAAAACCCAAATAATCTTTTACAACACCCTTTAAAATCCCCCCCAAAATACATGATTTCTGGTTAAGAAAAATCTAGGAATTGTTACAAAATATTGTAGTATATCCTTGGCAGAGCTACAGTGATCCCCAAAATGAGACTGGTTTATGCTTTATGAAGAGAAGAAAGTATTCAGTTTATTATTTAAATCAATTGTATCCCAAGCTTCATCCAAAAAGATCCCAGAGCAGTGTAAGCACAATTAGTGAGAAGTTATAGAACTTCTCCTCTGCAATTGCAAACATCCTGCAATTATCACAAATGTTTTCTTTCCTTTTTTAAAATAAGGATAACATAAAATAATCCTTTTTTATTTGATAAACTATACTTACATTGTATATTACTTTGAGAATAAAAGTCTTTAAAGACACAACCTCACATACACCTATATTTTGCATCCTTATTGAAAATGTACTTATAATGTCCGTGTTTATCATTCATAATTCTAAAGTTGCCCAATTTCTCAAAAATAGACAGCGTATAAACTGAAAACCACAGAAAGAACAATTATCGAGCAATGGGAAGATGGTTGTTCGTGCAGCAGACATAAGAACATCTAAGAGACCATAAATAGCCCAATCCCGAACCTTGGGAAAGAGCTAAGCCATATTTAAAGGACAGCAGGCTTGCAATTGTGCTAATCAAAGCGTAAGGGACGATGAGAAGAGCTTCCCAATCCAGGAACAGAGGCAATTGGTGTACAAGATGAATCTGTGAGTTTTGAACAGGAGTCCAGGAAGACCTTCAAATTGTGTATCAGTTTCATCTGGGGAAATGTAACCTTATTTAGAATTAGAGATGCAAAGTTCCCAGAACTGGAAGTCCATATCCATATCCATATTACTTTGTCTTCCTAGGATTGAGCTTCAATCTGTTTCCCCTATCCATTGCCCTATAATCTCCAAACATTGATTCAAGTCTTTTATGATATATGTTGGTGGTCCGAAACTTAAGATGCACATGATACTGAGTTATATAATCAGCATACCAATTATACCTGACCCATACAATAACCACACACAGGAGCTTCAACAAGCAAGCAACAAGATCCACTCGTGAAAGGTCCAAGTCAGCCACTTTATTGTGTTCTACCTTTATACAATAAAGTTCCCAAACTCTTTGCCTTCTCTTGGGATAAGAATTTAGGGGGGGGGGTGTCAGGCTTATGCCTCTTGCAGCTGCACAAAGATGCAAGGCTTGTTCCCCACTTGACATTCTTTCCCTGCCTGGCTAGGATAACTCCTCTCAACCCACCCACTTTTAACTATATCAATTAGGGTATATCTTCACTAAATTTCTTTCTTTGACAGCTAAGTGATAGTGGGCTTCTCCCTCTCTTATTCCTCCAAGTTCATTCACACATTCCTTTACAAGTCCTGAGGCACTCAACAGATCTGGGACTTTCGGCTCAATCTCAACTCTCTATCAGTACTATTTAGAACTGCCACAGGGAAAATCAAATCACTACAATGCCATACCTCTCATTCCCAATCCTTATTGTCAATGACGAAGGATACCATGAATGATGGTATTAAAGGTAGGTGAGAGATCAAGAAAAGCCACCTGTGAAGTTTCCCATTCTCAGCCATACCAATGCCAGCTCTATGCTTTGGCTGTAACTTGACTGAAAGGATCCAAATAATCCATTTTCTCCTGGGCATCTGAAGCTGCAGCATGATAACCTTTTCATCGATTTCTCTCAGAAATAAAAGGCTGAAAACTGGGCATATGTTGACACAAACTCTTGGGTCCAGTGATAGTTTCTTAAGAAGATATTGTTTCTTGTAAAGGCATGGGGAACCACTACTCTAGGATGAGTTCACCGCCACATGGTTCCAACTTTTATCATCTCTCTGGAGATCTTAACCAAATAGGAAGGGTATGAATCTAACAGTGGAAAGTTAACAGATCCAAGAATCCTATTCATTTCCACAGAAGCAAGATTATGCCAAAGTTGCCTCAACTGCACCAACCCAGTCAGAGTACAACTCCAAAAGAATCCAAGTGATTGAATATTCTTCACAATGGCCCTGTAGATATTCCTGGTACTAATCTCTCCGAGCAGAGAACAGAATATTTTAAAAAGAGCCAATTGCAATCCCTAATATAGCTTTTTACATATTATTAGTCAAATTCATTTTACTACTTGCTCCAACAGTGCTCTAAGCTTTCGTTATTTAATTTTCCAGAGCATCTCAGAAAATTAGAGAGTCACTTGGGATCAAAGTCACCTCTCTCTCAATTAGAGAGTTGCCTGGGAACAAGAAAGATTCTAAGAGGCAAACCCTTCTAAGATGCTCATCACGTGCCCACTTCAGGAAAAAACCCGAGCACCCTCTAAAACCTATCAGAGTCCAGTAGTTAAAGTCAGGCAATCTCCTTCTGGGGAACAGGGGGAGAAAAAGTACCAGCAGACTGAAGAACAACCAGAGAGTGATCTGATTGTAACAAAAGACTGATGGTAATGTCTCCATCCTCAGATCATGGTACAATGTCTATGAGACAAAAAAACAAATCTAAAGTGTGATCATCTGTATGTCTCAAGAAACCTGGATTTGGTCCACTGTTGTCATTGTAGCATGAATTCTTGAGCCACTACAGATTCTACATCATACAAACCTAGCAGTGGAGTCAAACAGTTCAGGTAAGATGTTTTTGCAGAACATAGGGGCTAGCAGGACAACAAAGGTGCAGATTTTTTTAAAAAAACAATGAATTATAACCACTGCAGTCAAAAAGATTCTGGGCAATTTAAAGTACAGCAACCAAATGACTCCACAAATAAATAATCATGGTACAATTAAATAACCTAAAAAAAAAAAAAAAACAGAGTTCTAACCACATTATAAGGGGGAGAATATGATTTCACTCCCACCCAAGAATTAGGTTTACAGCTTAGAACGACTCTTGAATGAAATTGGCTGTTAAGCAGCTGCTGTAGTCAGAAATGGCTCAGCGTTGGCTGGTCTTCAGAGTCTCTCTTTCTTAGAGAAAGCAGATTGTGCTGACACTGCGAGACATTACTAGATTTTCTATTCTGCCTCTACCAAAATGGAAGCATCATTTTTATATTGACTGGGCTGACTTTTCATTTTCTTTTTTTATGTTTACCCCCCAAAAAAGGAAAAACCATTTCACTAAAAATCTTGTATCTCTCTTTTGCACTGTTTTAGCCATTTTATATTCAAATAAATCAGTTGTACATAAAATATGTATGTGTATAGCAGTTTTATTGAGTAATGTGAAACATGCATTTATCTAACAATAGGAAAAAGTTAGGAAATTAGGAATCAAAATTGGAACGTACAATCTAAATTTCTGCAGTCCACTAATTAGAATTCCTTGCTATAAATGCTTATTTAATTATCATTTTTTAGAGTATTATGTAATTGGCATTCAATTTGTTGCCAAGTACAAGGTATTCAGAGCCAAATGAATTTGTCTTTATATTTTTACAGAGGTGCATTAAACCAAAACAAGGAGAGCAACTTTTCAGTAGTATCATGCCCATAACAGAGTCCCTTTCAAAAGAGATTAAAAGTAACTGGAAATAAGACTAAATTTCAATGTATACATTTTTATACTATTTGATATTCACAAACACACACAAACACAAACATTTGAGTTTCAATATTTCTCTTTTTTTTTTTTGGTGGAATCTTTTTTTTTAAGTAATTAGGAAATATTTGTGACAATTAAAAAGGAATGTTAAAAATTGTTTTAGTATAAGAATCCAATCTCTTTTTTACTTATACATATTATAAAATAATGAACTAGGAGGACATGGCTTTTTAAGATTCAACTACAGCTAAATGGGCCTGCCTAAGTGCTCAGGCTCCAGAATCTTTGTATGGAAAGGATCCTCTTTCTGTTTTGCAAGGCTAGAAGCCAAGAAAGCAACTTTGCTTCTCCTTTGATCATGGCATCTTGAAACTTTCTGGAAGCCAGAAACCTTGGACTTTAAACTCTGCTGGGGTGAGACATGCAAGGTAAAGTTTCCTGCCACCTAGGCGAGGTAGATGAGAAATTGTTTCCTGTATTTGAAAGAAGTGTAACGAGATCTCTAGAAATATTGGCTAGCCAGGAAGGGTGGGGCTGCATCTGAAACTCATTTAAGGGGTTTGCCTAGCACAGTGACGGCAAACCTTTTCTGCATCAAGTGCTGAAAAGGGAGGGAGTGTACATGCGCATTGCGCATGCTACTCAGGGCCACAACCTAGAAGAGGAGCTGCCCCGGGGGCATGCGCATGCTGGGAAATGAACTTCCAGTTTCCAGCACGCACATGTACACCGGCCAGTTGGTCTTCTGGTTTGTGGCGCACATGTGCACGCAACGATCAGCTGGTCAGCGCGCATGCTGCAAACTGGAAGACCAGCTCTGTCTTGATTTTAGGGTTAGTTTTAAAATTTTAATATTGATTTTAATTGACAAGTTTTAAATTATGGCCCAAATTTATAAATTATTTTAACTTTATTTTTTAACTGTGATGTTTTGTATAGATGTTTTTATCTTGGCTGTTCACCGCCCTGAGTCCGAAAGGAGAAGGGCGGTATAGAAATTTGAATAAAGTAAAGTAAAGTAAAGTTTTCAGCACTGCCACACGTGTGAAGGCTAGCTTATCATTGTGCGCACATGTGCGCCAGAAACCCAGAAGAGAAATGGGCGATGCAGCACGTGCCACATGACATGACTCTGCGTGCCACTTCGGGCATGTGTGCCATATGTTCGCCATCACAGGTTTAGCATATATGCTTCATTTCCCCTCTATTTTCTTCCATGAATGTCCCCCCCCCAACAAAAACGCTTCTATTTGTTTTAGGCTATTTTCCATAAAGCTGTTTTGTTTTTAAATAGATGTTACACACTACATATAAATCTTGAGTCTTTTCCAAGCACTCCCATATTTTATGTGGTCCTCCTTCTGTAAATACAGCTGCCCACGCAGAGGGAAGGGCCTATCATTAAAAGATATGAAATCAATTGTTTATTATTGGTCTGAGAATTGCAGGCAACGAGCACATATTCCATTTGCAGAAGAAAATACTGCTGAATTAATCTAAGCATATGAGAAGAACCAATCTGGTGTAGTAATTAAAGGCACCAAGCTAGAAATTGGGAGATTGTGAATTCTAGTCCTGCCTTAGTCCTGCCTTAGCTGTGCCCTAGAAAGCAAGCAATGGCAAACCACTAACCCTTAACTCATCAGCAGGGAAGCCCTATATAACTCAATTTAATCAAGGAATTTATAATTCTCACCTTCCTCTTTGGAACTAAAGAAGTCCTTTCTAATTAAGATCCTATCTTATCTTTTCTACCTAGGAACTTTTCATATTTTGATAGGTCTCCTCTAAAGTTACATTTCCCATTATTAAAAATTGGTCAAAATGGTTTGTTGCACAATGCAGTGCAAAACACAGCAGCAGGTAAAGCAAATATTCAGATAGCTCACTTCAGACCCAGATCACAGAAGATCCTTGGCAAAAAACACCCCGCCCTCCCATCTCTATCCTTTAGCAGAAAGCCACCAAAGGAAAAATAGCACCTATGTGCTTTCCTATCTTTGCTATCACATTGACTTTGTTAAACTTATTATTTTATGGACACTACTCTTAGTCTCCTTTTTTGCATTTGCTTGAGCAGGTTTGACTTTGCATATAGTAGCTGCACCCTTGGCTGAGGGCTTGCTTCTGCCTGTTTCAGCTGCCAACCCTTTTCTTGTAAAGAACACCCACGTCCGGGATCCCACACAAACAATGCTCTCTCAGTAGGTTAAGTGACTTCTCTCTTCTCCAGCTTCAGCTGGCTGCTTAGAAAGCCTTTTTAACATTTCAGAAGCCACAATTTTCAGTCACACCTTGCTGTTACATTTCCTTCTTAAAGAACAAGAGGATGTTGCATCTCAAAAGCAAAACTAATTTGCGATATTGTCTCCCGTTAGGCTCATGATCTCAAGGGATTTGCTTCAATTAGGCAAGCAATGCTCATTTTCCTGAAGCAACATAGGAAGGAAAAAATAATTTTTAACTGAATTTGTTTATGGAAGAGTCACAAATGGTGGGCTTTCTTGATTTCCACAGACCCAAAGTTGGTACCTGCAGGTTCCTCTTGGTTTTATGAATCATTTGAACCTTTTGAAGTCCTCTCTATAAGCATTATCTTCATTCCTTGAGAGAAACATACGCTTCAAGTTTGCTTGCCATTACTATAATCCCAATCACAAATATGCTACAAAAGTATAATGGATGACACTCTCCATCGTGCCTTTCTAATTATCCCAAACTGAAGACAGAATATTTGCCTGTATCAGGAATAAGCAGCCTTGCTGGATCCATTCTGTTTCTGAAATACCTCAAAGGTCTACCATAAAGCTGTTTAGATCAGTCCAAATGTAGTCCATGGCAGTGTCATATACCGTACACTATGTTGCATCATACTATATGAATCCTTCTCTAAAGTATTATGTATTTAGATTCTTAAACTACCTTAAACTTTAAAAACACAACTTCTGCAATATGCATTTCCGTTCATTTTTCCAAAGGGCATTATTTTATTTTTGTACTAATTTTTTAAGGTGAAAAAGTTATAACACAAGCAGATTGTAAGTGCCTTTTTTAATCTCAAAAAAAATAAAAAAAATAAAAAATCCTAGCGGATCATCCCATTAGTATCTTAAAAATAATAAATGGTACATATAGTACCTTTCACTTCTTAAATATTGATCTAAAATAATTAGGAATCAGGATATGCATACTTAGAATTAAGGAATAAAATGTCTTTCAACAGCGTCAAAAATAACAGCAAATTGGTTACAATTTTACACGCCTAAATCTTTTATATGAAAATACAACCACAATTTACCTTCCAAGTCTCCTTTCATGCTTAAGTTTTAGGAAGTCTACTTACAGCTGCTAATGTTAAAAATGTGTGCCAATCTAGTATGATTAAACAGTACATTTTTGCAATATCCCCAAGTTGTTATATTCTGGGAAGAAATAATTAGGTATATTAATTTGATTGTGATGATATTCCATATTTTCAAATATTGTTTTGAATTGTAATACTTGTGTATATTGAAACTGTAACTGGACAATGCTAATGGATTCTTTATGCTATTCTTACAGCAATGGAAAAAGATAAATCCTTCAATACTACAAATATAAATTTATGAACCCATTTATTCAATGTTGCCTGTGTCAGACACAAGTAACCCAAACCACTCATGAAAAGTCTCAAGAGAAGCATAGCTTAGTCACCTCACCTATAATGCAAGTACCTGACCAGACGGACTTAGGGAAAGGGAAAGATCAGATAAGGCTTCAAGGATTCTGGGGAAGGCCAGGCCTAGTGCCACTTCCTGCAATGGAAGGACTCTAAACTTGGCTCCACTCTTAACTCCTCCCTCTAGCTGGAGATTCCACCATACCTGTGATTTACGAATAAAATGCTTATAGACATAGAAAATGTATAGACAATTACAATGAAATATGCTCATCCTTGTGATCACCCAGCATATGGGTTGAGGTATCTGCAGTATGCACTTGGCCCTGGTGAGACAAATGCTGTTACTGCCCTCTTGCAATGCCTGGAGACTTTGATGGCCTGTATGGGGCACAACAGGCTTCAGCTGAACCTTTGGCAAGACCAAATGACTTTGAACGCATGGACCCCCCAAAATCCAGGATTTTGACATATTTAATGCTGGATGGAGTGGCACTACTCCAGTTGGATCCAACTTGACTCTTGGACTCCTGACTTCTGCTCAAAGAGCAGGTGGCAGTCATGGCAAGAGAGCCTTTGCACAACTTCATGTTGTGCATCAATTGTGGCCACTCCTGCATTAGGAGTCCTTGTGCTCACTCATTCAAGCCTAGTCATCTCGTGGTTGGACTATTGCAATGCGCTCTACATGGAGCGACTCTTGAAGAGCCTTTACAAGCTATACCTGGTGCAGAATGCAACGGCATGGGCAGTTCTTGGGGTTCCAAGAGCGGCCCATTTAACACGACTGTTCTGTGAGTTGCACTGGCTGCCAGTTTACTTCTGGGTACAATTCAAGGTGTAGATTATCACCTTAAAGGCAGAGAAAGAATGCTGCAGGCCCCATTGGTTTTTCAGCTGGCGGGTATTCCAGCTGGCGGGGTCCAGGAGAAAATCCTTTTCTGTTGTTGCTTCTGTCCTTTGGAACCCCCCACTCCTCCTGAATGAGATTAGCTCTAACCCGCTTGACTTTCTGTTATTTTCGACATTGCTTAAAGACATTCTATATCTTAATTCTACACATATGTGCTTTGATTCCCAACTATTTTGTATCAGCCTTAAGTGTTCTACAGAATTGCTTAGATTCTGTCTACTGTGTCTTTGCTTATGTAGACAACCATGCTAGCAAAGCAGATTTAAAACAAAATCTTCCAGAAACCTTTTAAAGCAAACTGCCCAATCACTGAATTGGTAATCTAGTTAACCCAAGATCTAAACACTCCAGAAAGTGTTTTAAGACAAGTGAAATTTTTTTCCTTTTGAATTCAGTTTTGAAGTAAGTGAAGAAAATGTGTTTAAAAAGAACTATTTAAAAAATGCTGAAGCTGTTGTCAGGATTCTTTGATCATATTAATGAGAAAAATACTTTATGTGCCACTGGGAGGCCGAGACCATTCAAGAAACCACTACAGAGAAGCCAGCCCATCTTAAGAGGTGCCCAAAGAAGTTAATCCTCAGCTAAATGTGTCCTATGACTCCACAGTTGCAAATATGCTGTATAAAGATCCTCATGGAACTTGGCAAGCCACCGAGCCAGACAGGATGAATCACCAGAGATGATTAGATATCTGAACTTTAAAATGCAGCATGCACAGCCTTGCAGCAAATGCTACAGGCCAGTTCTCAATAGAGTTTAGTGCTTCCTCTGCACCCACGCTTTCATACACAGCCTTTTGCAATTCCTGCTGGTATTTAAATGTAACTTGAAAGAAAAAAAAAAGTGAGCAACTAATGACTCATCCTACAGTATATCTACAGCATCCTACACCCAAAGCATATATTGCCCTGCTGCTAAGTCAAGGACTAGGAATGACTGTTGAACCTTATAAATGAGAAAACAGCCTTTTAATTCCTATAAACAAAATTAAAATCTCCAAAACGAAACCCGGACCAAGTTTTACTGCAGATTTATTGCAAACACTGTTACAGAAGTATAATACTGGAAATGCTTTCAATACAAAATTGCCTTTTAAAAAAAAAAACTTCAGCTGGTGCGATATTGATTCAACTTGTGACACTAAATGGCTTTTACATGTATTATTTTGCTCTGACACTGGATACTTTTTCATTTTTAGATTTACATTTAAATATGCCAATGGAGAGTTGTGCAAAAGCCAGGAATTCACAGGGCAGAGCTGTCAGGTACATAGACAATAAATTTTGCTGAAACATCTGGGGAGAAAAGACAATGGTTTTGCAGTACTCTGGGTAAAAAAGGAAATTTGCAACCCCAACAAAGACAGAAGCAATCAACTTTGTATGTCATTGCTTTAGTATTCAACCGAATGTCTGAGAGCTTCTAAGCAAGTAGAAATCAAACTGAGGTTTTATCAAGCTTAACATTAAGCTTCAGAATTGTGAATAACATGAAACCATTTACTTGATGAACCATTATACTTTTATGAACTTTCCTAAGCTTTATAATAAGTTCCAAAGGCTAATCTTTCTACTAGCCCACTAGTCACTGATCACATTAGAACCCATTAATCACAAATGGTTGATCCATGTTGATGGAATACAAATTAAATAACTGGGAAACTTTATTTAATCAAATATTATGTTGCTGGCTACTCTGTGCTTTAGGAACTCATCTATTTCAAGCCAGCCCAATTTTCTCATTCCTCTCTATCTCTATCTCTCTCTATCCTTTCTTCACATACTATTTTGCAATTCAATATATAAAATATTTATTTTACAAATCTTTGTTTTGTAATTTTATTCAACATCTATTTGTTTCTAACCCTCTCTCTTCTTCATACTTCAAAACTCAATCTTGGCATATTTAATCAAATTTTGTGTTTCTTCTTACATACACCCGGAGGCTCCAACTGGTCCAGAATGCGGCCGCGTGGGTGGTTATGGGAGCGACATGGCGCTCCCATGTAACATCTCTCCTGCGCGAGCTGCACTGGCTCCCGGTGGTCTTCCAGGTGCGCTTCAAGGTATTGGTTACCACCTTTAGAGCACTCCATGGCTTAGGACCTGGGTACCTACTAGACTGCCTTCTGCCACCGGTAGCCTCTCACCGGCCAGTACGCTCCCACAGAGAGGGGCTCCTCAGGGTGCCGTCGGTCAAACAGTGTCGACTGGCGGCCCCCAGGGGAAGAGCCTTCTCTGTGGGGGCACCTGCCCTTTGGAACGAGCTCCCCCCGGAGATACGGAGGATCCTGGATTTACACACTTTCCGCCGTGCCCTCAAAACTTTTGTATTCCAACAAGCTGGGCCGGCCTAACTCTTTTTAATTGTTCAATTTTAATTTGTTTTTTAAAAAGGGGTGTTTTAATTAGTATGGGCCAAATTCGTTTAATATGTTTTAATTGTTTTTTAAATTTTATCTTTAGCTGTTCCGCCCTGAGTCCTTCGGGAGAAGGGCGGTATATAAATCCAAACTAAACTAAACTAAACTAAACTAAACTAAACTAAACTAAACTAAACTAAACTAAACTAAACTAAACTAAACTAAACTATATATCATTATATATTACTATGGTGACAATAAGGGGAAAAAGAAGCATCATGTATATTTACCATCTAGAGTTATGTATAAAAATAATAAAGGCTAGATAAAAGTTAATAATCATAATTCTGTTCATCTCTTACATGGCAAAAGTGGGAAATTAATACTACATAATATTATGGATGCATTAGGAGAATATAGTCAATACTTCTGTTAATAGACAGTTTTTCCCCTAAAATCCTATTTTTCTCCTAAAATTAAGATGAAGATACATTGTTGCAATGCCTCATATCTATTGATCTTCTTCAGAAAATAAAACAAACTATGGTCTTCATTTAAAACTTTCTCATGTATTTCTATTACCAGTGCAGCTTTTGATTAATGATTAAGTAAAAAGGCATATTTAATTGCTTTCTGAAGGATAGATTATGTTTCTGAATCAATTGGGAGATCCAATCATGTTCAAAAAGAGCTGCTGCACTACATTACTTGTTCTCAGGATGTCACATCATGAGGCATGTGATAACCTCTGGCTTGCTTACTTCTTTAAGAATACCAGTTTCACTCACAATACATAGTCTGAGAATTAGTAAAAAAAAAAGTTTTCAGTATAGGATTCAAGAGATCATGCTCTTTGCATTCTTATTTTGCCATATTTCCTACAGATATGGACATCACTCTTAATTACTCCTGATTTCTATTTCAAGGAATCCACTTCCTATAATATTCTCCTTTTAGTCAGAAGAAGTGCAACCTGCCTATCCAAATTAGGTAGTTGCAAATATAAGTTCAAGATTCAAAATTCTGATCCTGAATTTCTCTGATATTATTTAATAAACAAATTATTCCTTTGGCTGATAACTATATTATATGAACAATGTATGATGCAGGGGTGAAATCCAGCAGGTTCTGACAGGTTCTGGAGAACCAGTAGCGGAAATTTTGAGTAGTTCGGAGAACTGGCAAATACCACCTCTGGCTTGTCCCAGAGTGGGGTGGGAATGGAGATTTTGTAATATCCTTCTCCCAGGAGTGGGGAGGGAATGGGATTTTGCAGTATCCTTTCCCTGAAGTGGGGTGGGAATGGAGAGTTTGCAGTATCCTTCCCCTGCCATGCCCACCAAGCCATACCACGCCCACAGAACCGGTAGTTAAAAAAAAATGGATTTTACCACTGGTCTGATGGAAGTCAGAAAAGGTACTGAAGATATCCTGGAGGTTAAAAGGAGCCTTTCGTTTGCTGTAAACTGTGCAACAGATACAATTATAAAAGGCACTATTAAAGAAATATCTAAATAATTATAACCCAGCTATCACATGTGCAGTAGCAAAATTCTGTGCAGCTACAGTGACCACAAGGAAAATCCGATTACAGAATTAAAGATGTTTACTGCACCAATTTCTTGTAGATATCGCTAACAATTTTTAGATAATCTATATTTACACACATACTTATCCGCTCTCCCATCATGTAACTAAGGGCAAGTGTCATACTGTTTGATACCATGTATTTTATTATTATGGACGTTATTACTTATTATTAGTAGTAGTAATATCTTTTAACACTATTGTTAACAGTGGTAATTTTGTCTATTGCTGGTTTGTGACCATAATAAAGTTTTTTATTATTATTATGCTTTGATAGCAGTTTAAATAATCATGCAGGATAATACAGGTGGTCCTCAATTTACACATGCAGGATAATTGAACCCAAGATTTCTGTGGCTAAGCGAGTGTGTTGTTAACTGAATTTTGTCCCATTTTATAACATTTCTTGACAGTTGTTATGTGAATCACTGCAGTTGTTAAGTTAGCCACACAGATGTTAAGTGAATCTGGCTTCCCCATTGACTTTGCTTATCACAATGTCCCAAAAGATGACCATATGACCTTGGGACCCTGCAACAGTTATGAATATGAGTCAGCTGCCTCATGTGTCTGAATTTTGACCATGTGGATTCTGCAATGGTCATAAATGTGAAAAATGGTCAAAAGTAACTTTTTATAGTGCCATTATAACTTTGAATGATCACTAAATGAACTGTTGTAAGTCAAGGGCAACCTGTACTACACCAACTACAAAGAAAAATGTTTAATAAAGGCTAGTCTTGCTTCAGTATAACTCTGAAGAATCATAAAACCGGAACTTTTATTGTTAAAAAACAATAAATTAATATAACAGGATGAGATAAATCTGCTACAGCAAACAGGAAAGGCGGATCTTTGATTAAACTGGGGAAAAGCTCAATTACCAGAAAGGAAGAGAAGGATGTAATAGATGTCTCTTTTAGTCATAAAGTGGTTTAATCCAACAAGTTTAAAATATTTTAAATCTCAAACATCAGCTCACAGATGTGTATTGAATTGCAAGTCCTACTGAGGAGTTGGAAATCCCTCTGTTTTATTTAACATATATAAAACCATATAAAATATATATTTTAAAAAACTGAATGGGCAGGTAGAACCATACTAATAGTAGCCAAAAAATTGCCAGAAACTCCACAGACATCCTAACCTCAGACCTAGGAACAGAGCCAGCCATTTATTGTTTATTTAAAAGCTTTGTATAACTGCCCATCTTAAACAACTCTAGGTGGCTCAGAAAAACATTAATACCAGTAACTATTAAACAATTGGGGAAAAAAACCCAACCCTGAGCCTTAACCATCCTGTTAGGATGTCTTGCCTCAAGCTCCAATTACCTTCATTCTATTTCTTCTACTTTAGTCTATCTTCCCAAAGGCTGCCAAATTGCTGGAAGGAGAATATTCCATGTTCTTAAAGAGGTTTATGAAATATTTGAAGGGAGAGAATTATAGTTATCTTGGGACGAAACGTATGCTTTTCAGAGACCAGATACCATATCAGAGAAGGTGTGCTTCCTTGGACAATGGATGTTGTCCATTGATGGCAATATTTAATACAAAGAACCCAAATCATATCCGCTTTGCTTGATTTTACCAGATGAGTGGAAACTATTGGAGACAGGTACTCCCTCAAATAATCAGATCTCTCCAGGAAAGGCTTTAAGGTAACCACCAGCATCTTGAATTCTACCTGGAAGTCAACCAGCAACCAATGCTATTCACAAAACAGTGATAACATGGACATTAACATGAAATACTCATCACTGCCTGCATCCCTGCATTTATGTACTTGTTGCAAGAAGTTGAATTTAAGAATCCAGTACTGAAATCCTATATAAGAGGAAGATATTTTGTCACCTATAAAAGATGAGGATGCACTTTGTTCTACAATAAAAAGATTCAGGCTTATTTGGCTCTAACTTCTATTAACTAAATACACACTCTTCCTTTTATACAACCCTAATATTGTCTTCCAGCTATCTGGGCTAATCCCTTTATGCTTTTTTCTTCCTTTCCTATCCTATACAACTGCCTTTTTTTTCTTCATCTATGTGAAGGTTGGGTGGAATGGGATGAGAGTAGGTGGTCTTGGAAATATGGAAAGAGAAACAAGTTGTGCAAGCAATGAAAGCAATTGTTGAGTCAGGATCACCAACTGCTGGAGGCTATAATCAACTTTGTAATCATTAACAGCCAGTTTTTCTTTTTGTCATCAGGACTCTTTAGTAGGCTAGCTGCAGACATCAGTTAGCTTTGGATAATAGCTAAGAACTAAGATTTTTCTTCATCTCTATAGCAGAAAGTAAATGGTTATCTGATAAACCATGTCAGTAAATTAAATACAGATAATCCTCAACTTATGACCACAATTGAGTCCAAAATTTATGTTACTATGAGAGAAATTTGCTACGTGAGTTTTGTTCCATTTTACAACTTCTTACCACATTTGTTAAGTGAATCACTGCAGATGTTAAATTAGTAACACAGTTGCTAAGTGAATCTGGCTTTCCCATTGACTTTGCTTGTCAGGTTACAAAAGGGACATGTCTCTGACACTGCAACTGTCGTAAATATTAGTCAGTTGCCAAGCGTCTGAATTACGATCACATGACTATGGGGATACGGCAATGATCATAAGTATGAAAAACGGTCATATATCACTTTTTCAATGCCCTTGAGACTTCAAATGGTCACTATATGAACTGTTGTAAATCGAGGACAACCTTTATTTACTCAAAAGTAAGTCAAGTTATATTCAGGGAATCTTACTGTCAGATATTTGTATATAGAATCATAGTCTTTACCACTGAATTCACATTGTGGCTGCGATTACATTGTACTAAACCATTGTTTACTGAATAAGCCACAGCTGGTTGAATTTTGGCAACACACAGCCCAAATCAAATGAATATTATAGTTTATCATGCTATGTGAACTAGACCTGAATGTCCATGTGATGCCAAATTATCATTTTTCTGTTCCAATTCTGAAGTTGGGAAAGAGAGACCAAAATTCTGTTATGGCTGCCTTCTACAGGACAGCTTCCTTCTTTAAATATGAACCTACAAGAATGAAATGGACAGAAATAATCTCCTTCATACACAAATGTTCTCTGGAAGTGAGGAATATCCTTACCCATTTTTCAACTCTAGCTTGTGAGGACTTTTTTTGCCCAATAATAAATACAATATTTGTCACCATTAGCAGAAATGTGGAACTGTGATCTAAGAAATCCATTTGTCTTCTCTTTAAATCAATTTGTATAGAAACTGAAGACATTTTCTTGGTAGGCTCTTCTTTATTTCAGATGTTTTTAAACAATTACTTTCAAGAGGTTTTAATCAATGGCTTTTTCCTGGGAGGAAGGGTTTACTCTAGTGCAGTGATGGCTAACCTTTTTGCCATCGCGTGCCAAAAGTGGAGGGAGCGCGGGGGAGTCACGCACACGTGTGCCCACATCCATAATTCTATGTGCCCTGCCCTCCATGCTTTCTCTGCTTTTGGCACGTGATGGCCCGGTGGGCCCGGTAGGCCCATTTTTCGCTTTCCCCAGGCTCCAGAGCCTTTCTAGGAGCCTGGGGAGGTAAAACATGGCCTTCCCCACCCCTCCTAGAGGCCCTCCGGAGGCTGGAAACAGCATGTTTACTGACTTCTGGTGGGTCCAGAAGGCCTAAAAATCAACTGGCGGAGCTGAGCTTGCGTGCCTACCAATATGGCTCCATGTGCCACCTGTGGCACCCGTGACATAGGTTCGCAATCACGGCTCTAGTGGAACTCTTGTAAATGAAACTGGAGTCTGAGGTGTAAATATCTTTATAAATATTAAATCTCTGGGCCTGGGGATAAATATGTTTATTATCTGAAAGCTTATCAGAAACTACTGTATTGGATCAAGGCAGATCATGGAGGAAGATAAAAAGATTTAACAAACTAGTCAAGATATGTGAAAGGAACCTGGGATGTACTGTAATCGCAGTAAATAAATATGGTGCCTCTGAACTTTCAAGATAGGAATAATATATCATTGAATAGAAGTGTGTGGGTGGGCGTGCATGCATGCGTATATGAATGCACATAAATATCCAAGAAAAGTTAGCCTAAGGGGCAGAAAGAAACATATAAATTAGTTGTACAGGTTTTGTTGCATCTTGTTCTTTTAGTCTTCCAGATGACACAGTACAACACTACTTTTATGGCAAATTGACAACTTTAGCCCTATCAGGATTGTCTTTATAGTTTTTTAGATATAGTTCCTTTTATGCTATAGCTGTTGATTTCATAGCCTGATTTTACTTCATATTCAATTAGAACAATCAGAGGTCTTCTAGTCAAATGCCCTGCTCAAGCAGGACACCTCATACCATTTCAGACAAATGGTTGTCCAATCTCTTCATACTCAAAAGATATTACCCACCTCCTATACCCATGATGGCGAACCTATGGCACACATGTCACCTGTTACATGTGGAGACATCTATGCGGGCATGCGAGCCAACACCCAGGTCAGCTCCACCATGCATGCCCATGTACCTCTCACCAGCCAGCTGATTTTTGGGTCTCTTCCAGGAGACCCCGTGCTGTTTTTGGTTCCAGGAGGCTTCAGGGAGGCCTGCTAGTACAAAAACGGGTGTCATGCATACACAGTGGACGAGAGGAGTGTGGGTCGGTCACACGTGCATACACAGGGCCAGGCGGAGTGCGGGGGGGGTGCACGCATGTGCAGGGGGCCTGCCCTGCAGGGGGCATTGCATTATGGGTGTCGGCATGCATGTGCTTTCAGCACCCAAGGAAAAAAATTATACAATATTGTATTCTTTTAACGCATACAGATAGTCCTTGACTTACAACAGTTCACTTAGTGACCATTCAAAGTTACAACTGCCCTGAAAAAAGTGAGTTATGATAATTTTTCACACTTGTGACCATTACAGCATCCCCATGGTCATGTGATTTGCATTCAGATGCTTGGCGACTGATTCACATTTATGACGGTTGCAGTCTCTTGGGATCATGTGATCACCTTCTGTCAAGGTGGTTTTTCAGTGGAAACCTCAATGAGGTTTCACTTAAACCAGTTTCACTTAACAACCGTGTTACTAATAACTGCAGTGATTAACAAATGTGGCAAGAAAAGTTGTAAAATGGGGCAAAAATCACTTAGCAAATTTCCCACTTAGCATCATAAATTTTGGGCTCAATTGTGGTCATAAGTTGGGGACTACCTACCTATACAATGCATAGGCTCAGAGACTGCAAGATTCAAGAGCCTGACCCCAGACTAAGACTAGGTAAGAATCTAAATCTAAATGTCAATACTTGAGCCAATCCATCATTTGTAGCAGGAAAACACACAGCAACGTTAACTATAACGGAGTTCGGGTCTTCGCTGGTTCCGCCAAAACGAGACAGACAACGTTCAGAGAGACAATCTCCTAGTTGTTATTGCGACCACCAAAAAGGGCCATCGCGTACATATAAAAATGATTTTGCTGTATAAAACGGAAGGAGAAGCAATGGGAAAAATGAAAGTGTTACGAATGAAATACGACTTTTAGAAATCACGAACAGTTCTTTTCTCCCCCCCCCCCCCGCCGCGGGGAGAAACTTGCTAACGAAGATCAGACACAATTCAATACAGAAAACTTGCGGGGGCGGAAGGCATCGGGTTGCAGCAATTGCAACGTCTGGGAGTTTGGGGAAAAAAAGAGGACCAAGAAAGCAGCGAAAGAAAGCAGAAAGCGGGCCGATTCTCAGACGCTGCTCACTTCCCTTCGTATTCTAACCTCCTCCTCCTCCAGAGTCGGGGGGAGGCGAATTAATAATTCCGGACTGAAGTTAAACGGGGCAGTGGGAAAGAAACTCTGCGGACAGATAAGCGAGGTAGAAGACAAAGCGAGAGGCTGGGGAAATGCATAAAGACGAAAGGACCGTCTGAAGAAGCCGTGTCGCTCCTCTCTCTCCACTCGTTTCTGACAGCAGAAACAGGGATCCGCCATAACCAGCCCTCTGAAAGGCGAGCGGGGGCGGCGCAGAGCAGAAACCCACCTGTCGGCGGAAAGGAGAAAGAGAAGCCGGCCGACCGCTTGCAGCCTCCTCCGCAGTTCAGCCTGAGACTATGAAGAAAGTGAACGGCCACGGAGAGGGAGAAGAAGACAACCGGTTACGCCCCCGCCTCGCCCGTCGTGCAATCACATCCTCCCATTAGCCTGAAATCCCGCCTCTTACGGCAGCTCCCGCTCAGGGGATAGGCCAATCCCCAAATCTTTTCGAGGAAGCCGGTCGACCATTCGCTTGTAAGAGCAGTTACGTCACTCACATAGAACCTCCTTGGCGTGGGCCTGCCCTTCAAAGTCCTCCCAATCCCGCCTCTTTTCAGACCGGTGGCTAGTAGGGCTCGTGATTTCTTTTAAATCATTCGGGCTATAGAGAAATGCTAGCAAGTCTCCTGGTTTTCTTTTTTGGACATTTTGGTCTTCTTCTTCTTCTTCCTCCTCCTCCTCCCTAAGCGGAAGTGAAAACTGACTGTACACATTTAATGGAGAATATTAAGATAGCATGACGTGTCTATAACATCCATGTTAGAAACATGCACGCAATGATTTTCTGTGCCGTAGACCCTGAAAGAGATAGTTAGTGTTGCCATGTCTGCTTCCAAAAAATAGTGGACAAGCGGGGGGAGGGGGGTGTTGGGGTGTTAAGTAGTAAAAAAAAATAAAAAAAATTACAATTAAATTATATATTTTCTTACAAACATTTTAAAACTTATTAAAATAATCACTTTGTATCTATGTATTTTATTGTTTGGCTGTTCACCGCCCTGAGTCCTTCGGGAGTAGGGCGGTATACAGATCAAATAAACTAAACTTCAAAACTTTACTTAAAATTCAAAACATCAAATATATTATAATAATATGTAAAATATTAAATTACATTTTACTTTGCTGTCGTGTGTATTTTTTATTTGACTACACAGCTTTGATCAATTCTTTGTGTTTAAGGAATAATTCTTTAATTTCAGTACAACGTTGAGAAATATTAAAAAATATACGAAGTTCATTTCGAACTGATACAAGTGGTCGGTTACATTCGTCAGTCCACAAATTTCCCATTACACTGAAAATTCGTTCAACGTTTGCATTTGATACCGGAATTGATGCACAATACTGGAACAGCTTCAGTAAACTTGGAGTTGGCTCTTTCTTGAAAAAGTACATCCACTTATCAAGGGATGAATCGCCCTGCAGATGAACATAAACTTCTAAGGCAGAAATTTCATTGAAGAGAGTGTTGGGTGGAAGTTCTTCTCGCCATGGTGATAATAACCAGATGTTTGTCATTTCTTCTAAAGTTGGAGGATTATTGCGATCAATTAGATTGAAACAACTTAGCATCTCATATACTGAATCGGTGAAATTATACCACTTTTCTAGGTACGCAATGGCTCTTTGATACACGTTGATAGCTTCTTTCTTGAACTTTTGCAGGGCATTCTCAGGAAAATGGTTTTTAAGTAAGGCAAATAAAACTTTCATTCCAAAAAACTGCTCATCGTATTTTTTTTGCAAAGAATCACGCAGCTTACACATGATAATGTGAAGATCACATGCAAGAATTTTCTTGCTTTCCAGCTTCAGTAGGGTGGCTTGCATTATTGACATGAAGAAGTGCGTGAAATATAAATACAATTCTGAAATGGTTGGTTCATTGTCCTTTGCGAGTTCATTTTCCTGATCCGAAATAAGGTTCCAAATAACCTTATGGCACTCATCAGATCCAAGAGAAATAAAATACGATTTTAGAGGTATCCAGTTTAAAAGAAGTCTTTCGACCACTTTAAACAAACTTAACCAACGTGTTGGAACATGGGGCAAAACTTCATGGAATTCTGACTCGCAAAACTCAAAAAATGATTTCAACTCTTCTCGTTTTTTCGCAGAATTCAAAAATTCGACAAAAACCTTCAGCACTACATTTTCGATATCAAAAGATAACTGCTTTAATGCATTTTTTGCGCTGTTGTGTAAAATGTGATTATTGCAATGAGCATTCAATCTTTGTCTCATTCTAACTTATGAAACAAAAGACAAAACACAATTCTCCTATCCTTATTCTCTTAGACTATACATCTTTAGATTACGTACCATTTCATCATAAAGCTTTTGAATAAAAAAAATGTCCACTATTTTGTGAAAAAAAATAGTGAACATAATGTGAAAAAAGTGGACTGTCCGCTCAAATAGTGGACGCTAGGGGGAAAAAAACAAAATAAGAGTACTGATATTTTGGGAATTTAATGTTAGAGAACACTAAAAATACCAAGGGTGAGTAAACAAACAAATAAATCATGTAGCCAATCGAGTCAGAGTTCTCACCTGAGGCACAGATAATCAGGTCCAAATTATATTTTGGACACATTACATGTGTTACATGTCACATGAAGACTTTGCTTTCTGGAGAAGATCTATATTCGAATATCAATATCTGGGTCATCTAATAATTGAAGTACAGCATTGTTTATATAAACATAAATCAGACACTGGTCCAGTATATGCCCTTAACTTACAGCCAGTCACAATGTGATCTACAATTTGATGTGGGTCCCAGCAGTCACACTGGGGGGACGATTCTATGCCCCATTTATACAGAGAGTCTTGGCAGATACCATATGAGGTACAAATCCTATTTAGGATTGTCCTTTGCTAACATGGTAGTTCAAAGCCAGGCACCTTTTTTGTGGAGTCATCTGTATGTCTGTCTATGTCTTGGCATTCAGCAACCCATTTGCTTTTCATTGGGAATCTATGTTAAAATTGCTGGGCAGATGTTGTGCAAGTGCCAGTAGGGTCTTCCATTTGAGCCATTAGAGTCTTCTAGCAAATAAATGAGGGAGATAGGCATGCATTGGTAAGAGTGAATAGTTCATATTTTTTCTGTATTCCCTCACTAGTGCATCTTGCCTTTGTATCTTGCCTGGTTCAGAAAAGGAAGCCAGCAAGTTGGAGTGGTTTTAATATATCCACTTATAATCTTCAAGGTGTCATTGAGTTTGCATCTAGCTTACTAGTATGGCACCTATTGAGCCATATAGGGGCACAGTATTCTGTTGTGGAATAGACCAACCTTTGTAGCTGATAACCTGAGGATAGCAGCTGAAGTTCCTCATTTAGTTCCACAAAATTGTTGTATATTGTTCCTAGTATTTATTTTAGCTGTCATATTCTCTGGATGTATCTTATAGGAGAGAGTCCAGTCAATGTTTCTCTAAAATACTTTGAATGGGGATTATAGCGAAATAAGATGTTGCTTAAATAAATCTTCGGGGCTTCATATGCTAGTTTATTATTAAGGTGGAAGCATATAGCTACTGTTTTGCTGGTGCTAGGAGTGAACCTTCAGTCAGTGAAGAATTTTCCTAAGATTTTAAGATCTTTGGGCAGGAGGCTGCTTGCCACTTTCATGTGTTTTTCTTGTACTGCTATGGCCAAATCATCAGCGTATCCAAAATTGCAGCTCCTTGTCACCAGCATATCTGATATGTGTTAAGTTGAATAGCCTTGTGGGAGACCGTTGTTTAATCACCTTATCTTACTTATGTTGTCCCCCATTATCTGAAAGGATTTATCACTCATCATGTTATTAGTTAGTCGCCAGAGATTTTTGCAGGGGATAATATGGCACAGTTTGTATATCAGCCTGTCCTTCCAACTAAGTCATCTGCCTCAACTAGGTCTACAAATACAGCCGTGGTTTTGAGACCTAATTGGAATCCTGCTTCAATATAGCCTGCTACAATTAGCACCTGATCTACACAGCTCATGTCTTGTCAGAAGTCAGCTTGTTCCACAGGCAGATGTTCATCTATTATGGAACCTATCCTGTTTATAATTAATCTTTCCAGGACTTTGTAGCAGGAGTTCAAAAGTGTGATTGGGTGGTAACTTTCAGCTCTGTTTTGTGGTTTGCCAGGTTTTAGAAGTGATGTCATTTTAGCTTTTTGGAATTCTGGTGGGAATTGAAAACTATTGAAGCAGCTATAGAAAACTACATCTGAGAGAAATTTTCCAATCCAACTCTGTGTGCACCTCCCAGAGTTTATCAAAATTTCTATATGCTTTACCAATTTCCGACTACCAATGGCAGTGTCAATTTCCTTTATAGAGAAAGGACAACACTACTTAGAAAGTGTTTAGCCTGACCATGAAAAGCTGAAAGTGCTTACTTGATAAGAATGTGGTGTCTTTTCACCCTTGGAGCTTTAGGGAGAGATACAACTCAAGAAACTATTTAGTCAGAAGTTATATTGGATGTTTGCCATTGGTTTGTTTAGCTCCACCCAATTTCCTTAATAGGCTCCAAGCTTTCCTGCTAGATTTGAGATTTAGTGATTCTGTGTATTGTTCCCACTTCTTACGTCAAACTGCATTCAAATTGTGTAAGAGATCATTGGTGATCTCCAGATTACTACTCTGTAAGAAGGTCTGGTAGAGTCCTTCAGTAACTTCATTCCATCCTTGAATGTACTCCTTTCTAGTCAAGGTATATGTCTTTTCGCTGATGATGATTGCTTTCACAAACCTATGATAGTGCTGACTACTTGGTGGAATCCACCGTATAGTTTTATCAAGATTTTCGGCAAATTCGGACCAATTGGTTTTTTTTGAAAGTTCCATCTGGGCTTAGGAGTAGAATGAATTAGGGGAATTTGGAGTACAACTTCTAGCAAGATAGGTTGTGTGGGAATATATCCACTACTTTCCTTTTTGAGGAAAAGGACAATAAGGAATCATTTTCTATATTTCTTTTAACATACGTAGCCGCACCATAGCTGGGATGGTAGGTGGCTCCCAATAGGTTATAATCATGAATCTTGCCTCTGCTGAGTTGCTGTCCTTTTTTTTCTATGTGCGTTTCTTGGAAGATAGCCATATGTTACTGTCCAATAAAAGTTTGGAAACATATTGGCTCTTGGATCTGCTGAGCCCCTCGATATTGATTTGGCAAATTCAAATAATATTCCCAATCTCTCTTGTCATTTGGCCTGAAAAGATCGATTTTTTTGTACTCATTTTTGTTGCCAGGGATTTTGAGAGGCAGGGAACTTTACAGAGTAGTCTGTTTGCCAGCAAATGAACAGCACAGGTTATCTAGTTCCTTAAGGAGACAGTTACAGAATGAAGATAGACAAGACTGAAAAAAAGTAGTGGAAGAATAGCCTACATCAATCAGAAGTGGCCAATAAGCACCAGAATTTCCTAAAGGATATGGAGAAGCATAAGAGATTTACTATCGATGACTGTGATTAGATGTTGTTGATTTGAGAGAAAAAAACTACTTTAAAATCAGTACAATCAGGGACAACTGAAATCTGTTTCAGTCAAGACAAAACTAAGACAAAACAGACAAAATTAAGACCATACAAGACTTGGCAAAATCAGCAAAAAAAAAAAAAAAAAAGATGTTGCTAAGGCTTTGATGTAGTGTGGAAATTTAATGATTACTTCACAGGCTGATAAAGGAGTCTTCCCCGTCACACTTAAAGAGGCGGTGGTTCGACCCCTCCTTAAGAAGCCCACCCTGGATTCAGACTCCCTGAACAACTATTGTCCAGTCTCCAACCTTCGCTTTATAGCGAAGGTTGTTGAGTCCGTGGTGGCACAGCAGCTCCCTCAGTTCCTGGAGGAAACGGACTATCTAGACACGTACCAATCGGGTTTCAGGTGCGGTTACAGCACGGAAACGGCATTGGTTGCCCTAGTGAATGATCTCTGGCGGGTCCGGGATGGGGGTTGCTCTTCCATCCTGGTCCTTCTTGACCTCTCAGCAGCTTTTGATACCATCGACCATGGTATCCTACTGCAGCAACTCGGGGGGTTGGGGGTAGGAGGCACCGTTTATGGTGGTTCTCCTCCTACCTCTCGGGCCGCTCGCAGTTTGTATGGACAGGGGGACAGAGATCCTCCCTGAGGCCCCTCACATGTGGGGTGCCTCAGGGGTCGGTTCTCTCCCCCCTGCTCTTTAACATCTATATGAAGCTGCTGGGTGAGATCATTCATTGTTTTGGGGTGAAGTACCATCAATATGCTGATGATACTCAGCTTTATATCTCCATCCTGGACCACCCTGGGGATGCCCTTTCCGTGATGTCCCGCTGCCTGGAAGCAGTGCAGGCCTGGATGGGAAGAAACAGACTCAGACTTAACCCATCCAAGACTGAGTGGCTGTGGATGCTGGCATCTTGTGATCTAGTGGTCCCGTCACTTATGATAGGAGGGGAGGTACTCATTCCCTCAGAAAGGGTTCGCAATCTGGGTGTTCTCCTGGATTCACAGCTATCTTTGGAAGATCATCTGATGGCCATGACCAGGGGAGCCTTCGCACAAGTACACCTGGTGCGCCAGTTGCGCCCTTTCCTAGACCGGGATGCTCTTGCCATGGTCACTCATGCCCTTGTTACTTCTCAGTTGGACTACTGTAACACCCTCTACATGGTAACACCCTCTACATGCTCGCTGTCTTCAAGCGGTGGCGCGCTCCGGCCTCCAATGCTCTTCTCGTTCCCCAGGTTGCACAGATCCTCGGGCCCTGGGCCTTTGGCTGATGCTGTGCAACACCAGGTCCGTGGCAAATAAAGCCCCCCTCATTTGCGAGCTTATTCAAGAGGGGAGCGTGGACCTGGCGGGTATTACGGAGACCTGGTTGGGCCAGGAGGGGGGAGTCCCTCTTGTTGATATGTGCCCACCCGGTTTTCATGCATTTCATCATCCAAGATCAGAGGGGAGGGGCGGGGGGGCGGTTGTTATTAATGAGGGTCTTAGTCCGAGGGAGGCCGTTGTTCCTCAGACGGCCGGATGTGAGTCCCTCTTTGTGAAGGCTGTGGTTTCCGATGTCCCGATATAGTCAGTTGGTGCCATCACTGACTATTGGGGGCAAGTCGTTGGCCCCCACGGATAGGGCTCACAACTTGGGTGTCCTCCTGGACTCACGGCTGTCTTTAGAAGAGCATTTGACAGCTGTGGCCAGGAAGACTTTTTATCAGGTCTGCCTGATAAACTGCCTGCCAGTTGCGTCCCTTTCTGGATCGGGACTCGTTACATACGGTCACTCATGCCCTCGTCACCACACGCCTGGACTACTGTAATGCTCTCTACATGGGGCTCCCATTGAGGAGCACCCGGAGGCTCCAGTTGGTCCAGAATGTAGCCGCGCAGGTGGTTATGGGAGCGACGTGGCGCTACCATGTGACTCCCCTCCTGCGTGAGCTGCACTGGCTCCTGGTGGTCTTCCGGGTGTGCTTCAAGGTTTTGGTCACCACCTTTAGAGCACTCCATGGCTTAGGCTTAGGCGAGACTGCCTTCTGCCACCAGTAGACTCTCATCGACCAGTACGCTCCCATAGAGGGTTCCTCAGGGAGCCGTCGGCCAAACAGTGTCGACTGGCGGCCCCCAGAGCCTTCTCTGTGGGGGCATCTGCCATCTGGAATGAGCTCCCCCCGGAGATACGGAAGATCCCAGATTTACACACTTTCCGCCGCGCCCTCAAAACATTTTTATTCCAGCGGGCTGGACTGGCTTGACTCTCCCTTTTAATTTGCTTTTAAGTTTTATACAAATTGGGTGTTTTTAAATTCATTTTTTGGGCCAAAATTATTTAATGTACTTTTAATTGGTTTTTAACTTTTGTATGATGTATTTTTATCTTGTGCCTGTTCACCGCCCTGAGTCCTGCGGGAGTAGGGCGATATATAAATTGAATAAAATAAAATAAATATAAATAAAATAAATGGGGCTGCCCTTGGGATGCACCCGGAGGCTACAGCTAGTCCAGAATGTGCCGCGTGGGTTGTTACGGGGGCTTCTCGTTACTCCAATGTGACACCTCTCCTGCGCGAGCTGCACTGGCTGCCGGTGGTCCTTCAGGTCCGTTTCAAGGTGCTGGTGCTCACCTATAAAGCCCTACATGGCTTAGGCCTGGGGTACTTGCAGGATCATCTCCTGCCATCCTCCCATCGTCCCGTGCGCTCCCACAGAGCGAGCCTCCTCAGGGTGCCGTCAGCCAGACAATGTTGGCTGGCGGCCCCCAGGGGGAGAGTGTTCTCTGTGGGAGCGCCAACCCTCTGGAACGGTTTGCCCACCGGGCTTAGGACAGCCCCCGACCTCCTCTCCTTCCGCCGCGAACTGAAGACGTGGCTCTTTTATCAAATGGGCTGATCCGTTGGGGGATTTTTACATTGAAATAATTTTAATAAATTTTAATCGGTTTTTAATTTTTTATGTAATTTTTGAATTGTTGAATGTTTTCTTTGTAAGCTGCCCTGAGTCTTTCAGGAGAAGGGCGGCATATAAATTACATACATAAAATAAAATAAATAAAATAAAATAAAATAAAATAATAAAATAAAATAAAATAAAATAAAATAAAATAAAATAAATTAAAATAAAATAAAATAAAATAAAATAAAATAAAATAAAATAAAATAAAATAATAAAGAATCAGATTGTAGGGTAAAAAGACAGCTGCAAATTTTTCCATTCTGGTATTTGTAAAAAAGGTGTGCCTCCATTGCAGTTTACAGAGAAGTCTTTAAGTATCTTTCTGCCCTAAGATATTTTAGAGAATAAATTAGTTCTGCGTGAGTAATAAATCAGTTGCTAAAATTCCTGTAAACCTGTTGCTTCCTGCTCAATAAATCACGCTCTATAAGAAACTTGCTTGAAAGAATTGCTTTCAGTTTTAAACAGTTGATGGAAGCTTAACAGGTTAGAGGCAAGTGGGGAAAGGCCAGTTGGGGGGAGAAAAATCCACAAAAACATACAAACCAATCAACCACTATTCAATTCTTTCAAATCAGTCAAGGACATCTAGACACGGAACCAATCTTACACCAGCCAAAGCATTATTATGGAGCCTTCCTCTTTGATGGGCATCTGTACAAGCTGCCTTCTTTTGTCAGCACTGCATTACAAGCTGTATCCATTTTGTGCATGTATACAACATCATGATGCCCATACAAAAGAGATAGGGCTTACATGTGATGCCCCATCATTGCTTTAGACAGTCTGCGCATGCGCCTACCGCCAAGATGCTGCAATCTGTTCTACTTGCAGCAGGGGTGAAATCCAGCAGGTTCTGAAAGGTTCTGGAGAACCGGTACTGGAAATTTTGAGTAGTTCGGAGAACCAGCAAATACCACTTCTGGCTGGCCCCAGAGTGGGATGGGAATGGAGATTTTGCAATATC
The DNA here is from genome assembly GCF_059756535.1 of Pantherophis guttatus. NCBI lineage: Eukaryota > Metazoa > Chordata > Lepidosauria > Squamata > Colubridae > Pantherophis > Pantherophis guttatus. Next base: position 55,794,411 of record NC_142066.1, read on the forward strand.
CTTCTCCCAGGAGTGGGGAGCGAATGGGATTTTGCAGTATCCTTCTTCTGCCACGCCCACCAAGCCACGCCCACCTAGCCACACCCACAGAACCGGTAGTAAAAAAAATGAATTTCACCACTGACTGATTTCACCAGGCTCCCTGGTGCTCTCCAGCTAACACATTTCAGACTCAAACTGTTTCTCAACAGGTTCTCTTATTTCAGTGGTTATAATAATACATTAAGACAGCCCAGTGTTTGAGGAGTGTCACACAATAATGCATCAGTTATCAAGCATGAGAACAAAGAAAAATGAAGACCCTTGCTCTTAGGGGGAAAAGTGAAACTGAGCCTAGTATAAGTATATGCAAATCTGCATGTATAACACATATACACATTCATTGAGTCTAGCTACAACTTCCCCTAGCCTTCATTTTAGGAAAGGTTAAAAGTAATCTACAGTGAGATCATATAGTTTATAACTCAGACTGTTATATGAACCTAGGCAATTGAGATAATTTAGTAAACAGTTCATTAACTATGAGCTAATGTACTATAGAAAGATAGTAATAAAGTCCTAAGGATCCACTTTCCTGAGTTGAACTTGACTCTTGTTGACTCAGTTTTCTTAGCAACAATGCAAAAGTACTTTGCCATTGCCTTCTTCCAGCATATTTTTCAACTTTCTAAGCTATCCTATAAGCCTGGGTTTCTCTGCAGGAATAATTCAAGCACAAATGTCTATGTAGAGTCTCAATCATCCAGATCATGGTTGTCCCAAAAGTGATTTTTTCAAGAGGCAACTGGACTTTTTGGTTTTTCTTTGAAGACATTTCGCTTCTCATCCAAGAAGCTTCTTCAGCTCTAACTGGATGGTGGGGGGGGGAATGGAAGGACTCCTAGATTCCTTCACAGGAATTCCACCCACTCACTGGTATAGGTATGTGGACGATACTTGGGTCAAGATCAAAACACAGAAATTGGAAGCATTCATCAAACATATCAATTCTGTGGACAGATACATCAAATTCACATGAAAAGATGTTGAGGAAAATACTCTAGCCTTTCTGGACTTTTCAGGTCACAGTAAAGAAGACAGAAGCCTTAATTTTGAGGTGTACAGAAAACCCCCCCACACAGATCAATATTTAAACTTTGATTCCCACCACCCATTGGAGTATGAAATGGGAATCATCAGAACCCTACACCACCGGCCTGCTTACCAGCAAAGATGGGAAAGAAAAAGAACTAAAGCACATAAAGGAAGCCCTCAGAATGTGTGGCTATCCCAAGTGTGCCTTCATCAAATCTCAAAAAAGACCCTACAGGAGCTCCTCCATAACAGACAATGAAGAGAACAATAAACAAAGCAACATTGTCATTCCATACGTTGCAGGAATATCAGAAAAGCTCAGGAGGATCTTCAGCCAACACAACATATGTGCACTCTTCAAACCCAAGAATACACTAAGGCAGAAGTTTGTCCACCTCAAGGATAAAACACCCAGACACAACCTAAGCAATGTGGTATATGCAGTAGAATGCATTGAGCCATGTGCAGATCTGTACATTGAGGAAACAAAACAAGCACTTCATAAACGCATGGCACAACATAGGAGAACAAACCCCTCAGTACAAGATTCAGCAGTTCATCTGCATTTAAAAGCAAAGGCCACTCTTCTGAATGCAGCAAAGTCCACATTTTGGACAAAGATGACCACGCATTTGAAAGAGGGGTCAAAGAGGCCATCTATGTCAAAACTGAACAGCCCTCTCTCAACAGAGGAGGAGGGATACAACATCATCTATCTCTAGTCTACAACACAGTCCTTTCAACCATTCCAAGGAGGCTCCACACCCATTTGCACTACTCAGGTAATTCTGAAGACATAGATAAACCTCCAGGTGGCCTCATTGACTTGCTAAAAGAATACAAGTGACCAGCTGTCTTCAAGGAGTATAAATCCTTCCATTCCCCACCATCCAGTCAGAACTGAAGATGCGTCCTAGATGAAAAGCTAAATGTATTCAAAGAAAAACCAGAAAGTCCAGTTACCTCTTGAGAAAAAGCACCCTTGAGACATTCAAACACAAAGAGGATCTGACCACCTGCAGTTATTGAGATGAGCCGAGGTCAATGGAATGCTCCCACCTAGCTGGAACATAGACAGGAATAGGAATAGAATAGAATAGGAAACTCTTTTTTCTGCCTCCCCAGAAATGGAACAATATTGGTGGTGATTTGTTATTGTATGGGGCAAGACATTATTGTCTTTCAACAATTCTAATTATTTGTTTAAATAATTTGAAAACAGTTGATCAGCAATATTAATATCATATCATTACTTATTAGTATTATTATATTATTATAATATTACATTTGTAACTGTAGCAAGATTATTGTAAGAAGAAATAATGAAATGCTCACAGTAGAAGATTGCATTATAAAATGACAGAACTTGAGGAAATGGAAAAGCCAACCAATTTAGTCAGAAAAAGCAGTAAAGATATTTTTAAAAGACAGGAAACCTTATATGGACTTTTTGTTGAAAGAAGAAAAGACTGAATTGAAGATTTACTGTATATTTTTGGGGATTTAAATGATCAAAGAGGAAGGGAAAAGAATAAGATGGCCATTACTTACTTGGAGAGTGGGTGGCATAGAAATACAAATTATTATTATTATTATTATTATGAAGGGCCTGGTGGCTCAGCAGACTGATAGCATTGTGATTAACACCAGCTGTCTGCAATTACTGTAAGTTCGAATCTCACCAGGCTCAAGGTTGACTCAACCTTCCATCCTTTCTAAAGTAGGTAAATTGAGGACCCAGTTTGTGGGGGCAATAAGCTGACTTTGTATAAATATACAAAAGTATGAAGGCTATTGCTTAACGCATTGTAAGCCGCCCTGAGTCTCCGGAGAAGGGCGGCATATAAATCAATTTTTAAAAAATAATAATAATTAATAAATAAATAAATTACCATTTTAAGAAGGGCAAAAGTAATCAATTTATATTTATACTCTTTTTTAATATTCTTTTTCTTATTCTCTATATTTTAGAAAAACAAGATTTAAAAAATTATATCTTAATTTTCTTAATTTTGTATATGTTGTATTGAAGAATTCTAATAAAAATGGAATATACATTTATGTTTTACAATACTAATACACTTTTTAAAATAAATGGTCAGTCCTCATAGTTCTTAAGAGCAATTAAAAATAGATAAATATAGTCTGTAAAATAAAATATCTAAAATAATTAAACAAATTACACATTTAAATAAAAAGGTTTTGGTCTGCACCAACACATGCTGCAGTCATTTATATTACCAGCTCAATGTGTAAACTATGTTCAGTGGGCCTACTAGGAAGTATTTTGAAATTGCAGCCTGTGTTCTAGGTATGCTGGAGGCTTTGGTAACAAACTATTAGTAAAAAACTTTCCTCAGTAGTTGAAAACTTATTTAAGAAAAATACATTCCAGTCTATATTTGTCGTTAGCTCATTTGGGTGTCTTTTCAGCCAATCTAGACTTCATTCATGTTTGATTTTTAAAAAAATCTTTATAAATATATTCTCTGGAATGTATCACTTCCAAATAAACTGCATTAATTCTACTTCAGAAAAGTAATTGGAACACAAGATGGCTGAGTCATCTCCCAACAGACTACAAGTATGAAAGCAATTTAAAGTTGTGCTCAAACTTGAGAAATATCAGGAAATGACTGTCCTAACATAAGATGGAAAACTTGATTTCTTTCCAATACTGGCACAGTTATTTTCAATTAATTTAACTTTAATTAAAATGTTTCTTTTTAAAAAAAGAGCTAATTTTGCATGCCTATGAAAAAAGAGGGGAAGGGAATAATAATAGATCAAATTATTGGTGAGGTAAAATTAATATAGTGAAATAAGGCTGGAATGATTGCTTTGCTTTTATTAAGGAGCCTGCATGTGTCCAAGAAAGCTTATGCATCAAGATATTTATGGAGATGATTGCTGACACGTGAAAGCCATTAGCATTCTCCCTTTAGGAGATCATATAATGACTTTTGGGCACAAGTCAGGTTGAAATACTATCCACCAGTCCTTGGGTTGGCAGGAAAATATGGTAGCATAAAATTTGTGGCATCAATTAATAAATGCTATCCTGCTATATTAATGAGGCTGGCCTTTGCTGTTTTAATAAGGGGCAACTTAAGAAAAGCAATTAGTATATTGCTTAGTTACCCAATTTAGTTTCCCTTCTAACCAGGCCTTGATTGTGGGAAGAAAACAACTAACAATTAGTGGAATGGAGCAAGGTTAGATGAATGTAGACAGGAGCCTGTGACAGCATATTAAGGCATCTGTCAGTAAGTTTTAGGTGTGGAAATACTGCATACCTGTAATCTCTCAATATGGGTATCTCTGAGAATGGATCTAAATTCTCTTCTAAAACAGCACAAAACCTGCTATTTTTGGAATAGATGGCAGGCATAGTAAAGGGACACAGAATATAACAGAGAAAATAATACAGGCAGTCCTCAACTTACGACCACAATTGAGTCCAACATTTCTGTTGTTAAGTGAGACATTTATTAAGTGAGTTTTTTCCCATTTTATGACTTTTCTTGCCCCAGTTGTTAAGTGAATCACTGCAATTGATAAGTTAGTAATAATTGTTGTTAAGTGAATCCGGCTTCCCCATTGACTTTGCTTGTCAGAAGGTTGTGAGAGGGGGATTATGATCTTGGGACATAGCCACGATCATAAATGTGAACCAGATGCCAAGCATCTGAATTTTGGTCACATGACCATGAAGGGTCCACATAAGTCAGTTTTTTCAGTGCCATTGTAACTTTGAATAGTCACTAAATGAACTATTGTTAGTTGAGGACTACTTATAAAGAATGGACTAGAACTGTTTTACAGAGATCTAATACTGTTTGAAAAAGGATTAAAATAGTTTAGAAATTGCCTGCATAAGATTTGATAAGGTGTCTAGTCTTTCCTAGGATTCAAGGCAAAATAGTTATGAACATCAATGTTAGGAAAGAGAATCTTAAGATCCATCTTGAGTGGACAGATCCCACCTCTGGCCATATAATTGATTGCTAGATTGTTTTCATGGAAAAAACGGTGTCAAGGGAAGACAGAAAATGTTATTACTTGGAGTGGCTAAAGACAACTTTAGGCTGAGAGCTATAGGAAGGGTGGTTCAATTTTAAGCATATGGCAGACATCGTACTTACAAAGGGAATTCGTACTGAAGGGAAACAATAATAAGGATATAATAAATAATACTAGGATATGTATAGTGTATATGTATACTAGGATAGTATACTGGTATACTAGATTCTGTAACCATTAGGTTCCTGTAATACATATATGCCTTTATATTTGTATCTCCTGTAACAAACATATTCTGTTATTAAGCCTGTAATGTATCTGGAATTTGTCAAACATATGTCCCTGCCATTTGACCTGAACCCATATCAATCTTCTCCCTGTTTTTTTTCTTGTGCCATCTAAGAGCATGGTACGTATCTCCAACGCATAATTTACACCTCAGTCCTAATTTATGTTGATCTGGATAGACTCCTACTTTCCAGGGCCAGGGGGCCAAAGTGGCCAATTGAGTAAACAAAGAAATGCTCAAGATGACTAATTGGGAAGTTTCTATTCCCCCTTGCAGGGCAACAAGGAATGCACGGGCCTGGATTGGGAGGCCAGAGTTGGGTACTAAACTGACGTCTCTGAGGGTATAAAAGGACGCCATACCTTCCCCAAGGTGTGGCTATCTCCTCGCATGCATTGTATCTGTATGTTCTGGATATAGTTCCACCCAGTATTTTGTTTTTGGCCATAAATAAAAAAAAAATTTTTTTTTTTTTGCAAGCCTCGTCTTGAGTCTCTCTCTTTGGCATTCTGGTGACTCAAGTGTATTTTGGGACCTTACATTTCTGGCGCCCGAACAGGGACTTGAAGGCAAAGTTTCTTCAAGGTGGCTGCATTCAGCTTCCCACAAACTGAGCCGCTTTGAGGCTTGGTGGCCTTCATTAAAGGCAGACGGAAGAAACCAGCTTGGACCAGTACCAAAGTCAAGAGCGCTCCTGGAAAAATTTATCCAGTGACTTTGATCTGGTCATTTGCTGGCAGGCTCCAATTCTGCCTGCCCTGAATGCCTAACAAAGAGGCTTGCACTGTGGGGGTTATGGTGTTGTGGAATGATGAGACCAAACAACATTCAGAGACAGTGTATTGAGCAAGGTTCAGAGCCAGTTTTATACATGAAGCTTTGAACAAAGAGAGAATTCTGATACAATGGTTTTATACAGTTCTAAGACAAAGGATTCAGTGAGATCATACATTTTCCATATATGGTTAATCATGAGATCATACAACCGATTTTCCCTATATGGTTACATACACTGGATAATAAGTTCATCTAATTACTTAAAGCATTAATCTTAGTTTATAAAATTATCTTAGCCACACAACTTTTCTTAAGTGCTCGGAGTTGCTAATAGGAGAGTTACTACTGTCCTTGGGTAAATTTATTGGATTAAGTAACTCTTTGTAACATATAGGTCTTGTGTCATTCACAGTGAGGTCATCAGATGTTTTTCCATATGGCAGTCCTTTCCGTGACATCTAGGTCTCAGAAGATCTATTACCACTTAATGGGGTTTAACTGTTTGTTAATGTAATTTCCAACAAGCACTTTCCTCTCTTATAATAATGTGAATAGAGAGGGTCCCTCAGAGTTCATGTATCTAAGCACGTCTTCCCCTTATAATAATGTGAATAGAGAGGGTCCCCCAGAGCCCATATATCTGACTGTATGATTCCTATTTTATTCCTATTATTTCTTATTTGCTATATTTACCTCAATGGAACTCAGCTCTTCTGGGTGAGTATATATATATATATATATATTCTCTTGGGAAGGGGAGTGTTGCTTTGTGAGTGTGTGAATGAGACGAGGGAAATTCCTCAGAGGTTTGCCCTCGAAGCGATGTGCGGAGATCCAATCTGCGTTTCTGATTATCTGAGAGGAGATCAGCCAGAGACCATCACTTTGAAAGGAGTGTGACTGTTGGAATAAGAATCTGTAGAGCAGGAGAGGGCTCTGACCAAACTTCGGACCCGCAGGGGAGGTCTGGGAAATCTCTTAGGGAAAAAGAGAGGGTTTGGTTAGGCTTTGCACCGACGGAAAGGTGTGGGAAATCTCCTCAGGAAGAAAGAGAGTCTAGTCAGGCTTCGAGCTGACAGAAAGGAATCCCCTGGGAAAAATGGGCAACCATGCTGGTAGCCTGTTTGGAACAAATAACCTAGTAACAAGAATTGGGCCGTGTTCTCCATTTGGCTATGTTAGCCCACTGGAACACGTTACAAACAAGTTGTGAAAAAACAAAACAAAAAGAGTATTAAAAAAATGAATGAAAAATGTTGTGGCACTAAAAGTTGTCTGTAAAAAGAAAAGTGGCATTCAAACTTGCTCATGAGAGCCCTGGCTAAATGCGAACGATGTGTATACCTCTTATACATCTTGATCTTTAAAATGGGCCAGCAATTGCTGAGAGATCCAAGTTAGAATGAGAACACACAGAACACCCCCAGGGCAGAGACACGTAGTAACAATCTAGTGTCTAAAGAGAGATCTATGGGTGGCAAAGAAATATTGCAGTGTTATAAAGATCTTGATAATTTACCATTCTCAAAAGAGCCAGAGAAGTCTGAAAGAACTAAGAATAAAGAAGAAATTGTTTATTGTTCTTCCCACCTGGGTTTTAGCAGGTAATAAAAATGTAAAACCTGCCTAAATGGGGAGACTCATATAATTTGACTTGATCAATTCGGTGTGATTTCTGTTACAAAATTCCTGAATATGCATCTATAATAATAGTATGTAGAATTGATTGTGATATGTCTGGCCAGCCTGCAAATTAAGTAAACATCTCGGCTTGGAGCTGTGGGAAACGGAAAGTAGTTAGGGCCCACAATCATATTTATGATTTAAATTGCTCTCTGAGTTTTCCCACTGCTTTAAGAATAAGCTATAGGTTGCCCAAGGAAATAAAGTTAAAATGCCCTTGAAGTGATGTCCCGGTGCCTGGAGGCCGTACGGATCTGGATGGGGAGGAACAGGCTCAGACTCAACCCATCCAAGACCGAGTGGCTGTGGTTTCCGACGTCCCGATATAGGCAGTTGACACCATCACTGACTATTGGGGGCGAATCATTGGCCCCCACGGAGAGGTTCGCAACTTGGGCGTCCTCCTGGATTCACGGCTGTCTTTAGAAGAGCACTTGACGGCTGTGACCGGGAGGATTTTTCATCAGGTTCGCCTGATTCGCCAGTTGCGTCCCTTTCTGGATCGGGACTCGTTACGCACGGTCACTCATGCCCTCGTCACCTCCCGCCTGGACTATTGTAATGCTCTCTACATGGGGCTCCCCTTGAGGAGCACCCGGAGGCTCCAACTGGCGCAGAGTGCGGCCGCGCGGGTGGTAATGGGAGCGACATGGCGCTCCCATGTGACACCTCTCCTGCGCGAGCTGCACTGGCTCCCGGTGGTCTTCCGGGTGCGCTTCAAGGTTTTGGTTACCACCTTTAAAGCGCTCCATGGCTTAGGACCTGGTTATCTACGGGACCGCCTACTACCACCAATAGCCTCCCACCGGCCAGTACGCTCTCATAGAGAGGGACTCCTCCGGGTGCCATCAGCCAAACAATGTCGGCTGGCGACCCCTAGGGGGAGAGCCTTCTCTGTGGGGGCACCTACCGTCTGGAATGAGCTCCCCCCGGAGATACGGAGGATCCCGGATCTGCGCACCTTCCGCCGCGCTGTGAAGACCTTTTTATTCCAGCAGGCGGGCTTGGCCTAATCTCTTCCCTTTTAAATATGTAAATTTTAATCTGTTTTTAAATTATTGGGGTGTTTTAATCTGTCTGGGCCAAAATAATTTAATTTGATTTTATCTGGTTTTTAAATTTTTTATGTCTATGTTATTTTATTGTTTGGCTGTTCACCGCCCTGAGTCCTTCGGGAGTAGGGCGGTATACAAATCGAATAAATAAATAAATAAATAAATAAAACAAAAAAACAAAAAACAAAAAAACCCTCCACAGATCTGGAAATGTTTTATGGTATGTTTGTGTATGTGTATGTATGTAATCATTTCCAAACCTGCAGGAAGGATGAGACCCTCTAACAACAATATACAAAAAGTTATTTAGAAAATGGCTTGTGAAAAAGCTCTCTGAAATAATTATGATTGGTTTGCATGGAGAAAGTATTAAATGAAATTTTTGTATGTGAAATTGGTTTATACAAAAAGTCTGATTGCAGTACAAATGTGAATGTGTGTGTGTGAGGTGTCCCGAAGCTCATAAGGAGTGATAAAGTGAAGTGATTTTGAGACCTGTGAATGCTTGTGTGTTGAGGATGTGGGAGATAAAATTGCGGAAAATGTCTGTTAGTTATTCAGGCTAGAGAGAAATGCAGAGGGTTGAAAGGATGCTGAGAGGTGAAAGGAGGTGAGAATTCTATGTAGTTTAAACATTTTTTCTCCCTGTATTTCCTCCCCCCCCCCTTGGAGGAGAGAAGCAGGAAAAAGGGGGGCTGCAGGCTTTTGTTGTTTTCACCATTTTTTTTTCCTCTCTGCTGAAACAGCCTGAGAAAGGTGGAGTAAAGGGTGATATCTGATACCTACCTTTGCAGTTTCACTGTTTTTGGCTCGGAATGCAATTTTGACAAGGTGCTCTATCCTATCCGTTTGTTTGTTTGCTTGCTTGCTTGCTTTCTTGCTTGTTTGTTAGCAGCACAAGTTGCTGCCTTTTTAGGAATTGTTACAGAGATGAGTTAGAAATTACAATATGTAGTAAGAGAGAGTCAGTGGCATTTTTGTCTAAAATGTTAGATCCTGTCTGTTAAGGATTTCCAGTTTGTTTTCAAGCAGTGGCAGCTATGGTAGTGTTAGTGAAGGAAAGCAGAAAGTTGACTTTTGGAGGAGCCCTAGTGCCCCTCCTCAAGTGAGGATGATCTTGATTGAGAGTATGCTTGTTTTTGTTTGAATCCAGGTCAGTTTACAAGAAGATTAGAAGGACGATCAGATATTGGTGCTGAGAAGGGGTTAATTTGTTTATAGATGGGAAGAGAAAGTGGTAGCAGGTGAGAGAAGACATTTAGGTAAATTGGTTTGCACAGGCTTGTGAAATCAAGCTTTGAATTTCTTTGAAGCTTGAGGCGCTACTTGGAAGCCAGGATGGCAGCGGCAAAAAGAACTGAATGTTTAATGTTAGGTGAGAAGTACTAGTTAAAGAAAATGTGAGCAGTAGAAAGAACAGGGAGGGCTACTTTAGTGTGAGACCATTTCAATGCATTTGAGTTGATTTCATTAGACTAACTTAAGTGGGGAGGCTTAGATATTTATTGGTGATAGTGGGTCACTTGACTGGATGGGTTGAGGCTTATCCAGCCATGAGAGCCACTCAGCAGTAGATGCCAAAATTAACAGATAATACCTAAATATGGGATAGTAGAAGCTATAGACAGCAACCAAGAGACTCATTTTATTGCAAAAGTGCTTCAATTAATAATGGAGGCAGTGGGAATGTCATGTTCCATGGAATGCAAAATCATCTCTGCTGTGAACCAAATCTTTACCCTTGCCTTGCCAAATGGTGTTTGGATTACCATGTTTGGACAGAATGGGGGAAATTCCACAATATGAAACTAAAGACATGTTTGTAAAGAACTGTATACGTGGCCTCTATTCTTCTTTATGTTACCTCAGAATCAAAGGACTCCTAGCTCAAACCCTACCTCTCGATTTTGCTGTTCATAAGTTCCAGCTTGGTGATTGGGTCCTGATAAAACCTGATGTGAGGACAAACTTAGCTAAGCCTAGGACAGGTCTTACCAAATCCTGCTGACTACTGAAACAGCAGTCCAACCTAAAGACAAAGGGTGGACCACTACACCTGTGTAAAAGGACCAGTGGAAGAACTTAAAGAGTGGCAAGTGATTCCTGAAGAAGACCTGCTGAGAATAAACTTTTCCAAAAACTGGTCATTGTGGTATGAATGGGTTTTGTTTGTGATTTTTCTTGTTGCAGGAGTAGCAACTTTTTGGACTTTCCAGCCTGAGTGGTGGCCTCTCTTATTCCATCTGAAGATCCCAGCAGCAGCTGTGCAACTTCACACTCTCCAGATTGTGTTGGTCCCGTGATTGTAACTGTATCACTGAATGTTATTGTTATTCTTGTTGTAATTGTGAACTTATACACACCTGTGGGGAATAATGGGACACTGTGTTTGTGTAAATGTGCAAGGGATTGCTCCCCATAGAAACTCTATTCCTATGTATATATCTATCCTACACTGGAGAATTGAGACATTGAATCAGGTCAATCTGACTTGAACACAGTAGTCCTAGGAGATAGTGATATCATGATCCCTGAAGATATAGAATGGTTCAATTCTATATTTGATTTAATGCAATGGTTCAATATTTGGGACTAATTTTCTTATGCATAGGACTAATATGAGGAGAATATAATGCAATGATCAGTGTGAAAAATCATTTTACACGTAAGGGTGTTTTCTTTGCTTATTGTTACTTTTCAGTCTGGAATTAACCTTATACAACCTAGTAACCCATTTGAAAATATACCTAGACTGAGTGGGTTATGGACGGATGTGGTAACTCTTAATTGGCATGCTCCAGATGGCTTATATTGGATAAATGGAAAATTTGCCTATGTGCAATTGCCTAGCCGATGGTATGAAGCATGTGTATTAGGAACTGTGAAATCTATTTTTCTTTCTTTTTCTACTGCCCATATAATAAGGTGAAAAACTGGGTATACCTATTTATGTGGAAGTAGGCCACAGAAAGATGACTGGCCTCCAGAAATAATAGTTCAGGTATACGGACCAGCCACCTGGGCAGAAGATGGTACAGAACTCCCTTTATATGCTGAATAGAATTGTAAAGATACAGCCAATGATTGCAATGATACCTAATGCAACTGCTAGTGCTCTAAATTTCTTAGTTAAACAGCACTCTCTGTTGAAAACAGCAATATCCCAGAATAGACTTTCTGTACACTATTTGTTAGCAAAAGTAGAATTAATCTCACAAATTTTGTTTGCAAAATTGATGATTGTTAACCCTTGGAGGTGTCCTTCTTCTCCCTTGTCTCATTCCTTTAATCCAAAGAATAGTCACATGATTCCCGCGATGGAAAGCATTCCATCATTTAAATAAAAAGTGTGGAATGAAGGGAAACAATAATAAGGATATAATAAATAATACTAGGATATGATATACTGGTATACTAGATTCTGTAACCATTAGGTTCCTGTAATACATATATGCCTTTATATTTGTATCTCCTGTAACAAACATATTCTGTTATTAGGCCTGTAATGTATCTGGTATTTGTCAAACATATGTCCCTGCCATTTGACCTGAATCCATATCAATCTTCTCCCTGTTTTTTTCTTGTGCCATCTAAGAGCATGGTACATATCTCCAAGGCATAATTTACACCTCAGTCCTAATTTATGTTGATCTGGATAGACTCCTACTTTCCAGGGCCAGAGGGCCAAAGTGGCCAATTGAGTAAACAAAGAAATGCTCAAGATGACTAATTGGGAAGTTTCTATTCCCCCTTGCAGGGCAACAAGGAATGCACGGGCCTGGATTAGGAGGCCAGAGTTGGGTACTAAACTGACGTCTCTGAGGGTATAAAAGGACGCCATACCTTCCCCAAGGTGTGGCTATCTCCTCGCATGCATTGTATCTGTATGTTCTGGATATAGTTCCACCCAGTATTTTGTTTTTGGCCATAAATAAAATCTGGTTTTTTTGCAAGCCTCGTCTTGAGTCTCTCTCTTTGGCATTCTGGTGACTCAAGTGTATTTTGGGACCTTACAGTACCATGTAAGTGCATAGCCATTTGCTGGGATAAAATATGATGGGTTACTTGTTCATTAATAATCTGGTGCATTATGCAAAACCCAGGCAATTTAGCTGATGAATCATGGTTCAGTTAACACATGTTAACTATGTGCTAGTATGTTTTGCAAATGTAGCCCATCTGCTTGTGAAAAATGATAAAAGCAACTTTGAGACAGAAGAGAGAAAGAGAGGCAGAAATCAGCTGAAGTCTGAAACCAAATTTCATATGAGTTAATCATGTTTATGCCAAATGAGAGGGCTTCTTTCAAAATGAAAGATAATTCTGGAGCTCTATACAGTTGGTGGCTTCCTTTTTCTTTCTGTATATTTGTATACTTCTGTTCTTTTGATATATCTGCATTATTTTTTTAAAAGCAACCAAACTTTTCCCCATATGTAGGATTACATATTTGCATGACTTATTCTTTGTGTTGGGCAATGACATCTTTTTATTCTGACCAAGGAAGCTGGGCTAAAAAAAACAATCATTGGCTTTCTTTTCCAGTTGCCTCTTGGGTTAGGAAAAACTAGGACACCAGAGATACAATAAGACTGATGGACATCTGATTATAATTTGCTCCTTGGGGGACTCTTGGAAAAAAGCAGCTGCCAGAAGGGAAACCACTCCATCTTGTCAGAACCCTCACCCTAAAATTTCACCCTGAAGCAAAAACCCCAAGAACATACATAGATGGATTAGATTAAATACAACCTTCAAATTAGTAGAAGCAATCTGGAAGCTTTGCATGAAAGCCAGAAAGACATCTATTCTGGCTTCAGCAGCAAAGGAAAACATCAAAGTCCAAGACAGGCAAGATACATTCATTCATTTGTATACTTTCTATTCCATTTTATGTCTTTTAACAGTTGGGATTGAAAGGTTATCTTGGCTTTTTTTATTTTTGAAATGAAGACAAACCTCCCTTAATTGGCACTCAGTTCTTGGTGACATCATGGACATGTGCATGCAATTGCAAACCAAAAATCCTCAAAAATTAATTGAGACTGAAATTAATTCAGACAAAATAAAACTATTCAATTCCTTAGTTGACTGTTGATAAGCTGAGCTCTAATGTCAACAAAGCACTCTTATCTAGAGTCAATAAAACTTTTTAGGAAAATGAAATCATCTTCCCAATTAATGATGTTGTTGTAGTTTGGACATCTGTTATTTTTTAATGACTATTGCTAAGCTTTGATCTCAGAACTTTTCTCTTGAAAAAAGATGATGTTAGTAGCTTACACCTTACTAGATTTACCCTTGAAATGTTTGGCTGTAAACTCCCCAATTAAGCAATTTTTGCTTTGTAAAGTTATGGTAAAAAAAACTCCACTATTCCTGCTTTCTCTGGGACTTTTCCCAGATGCTCAGGAACTTTTCTTTTCGGACCTATGTTCAGTCATAAGGCGGTATCAGGCCTATAGGTGGGGGCTAGGGAATTGCCCCCTTGATATTTCCCCCATATTCTCAGCTTAAAACCCAACTAGGCCCAAACAAGCAATTCCCTTATCTTTGCAGACTCTCCTCATCTTGACTTCTGGGTTTTTTACAGGCCTGATAAAGATAAATATAATGTTGCAATATTTTGTTTGCCATTATGATCCCTACTCACAATGCAAATGTTGGGCATTGGCTTTTCAGGTGTCCTTGGTGCTCTCTGAGGTTGGTTGGTTTCTTGCAGACATTTTGTTACCCAAAGTAGGTAACATCACTGATAATGACTTTTGAAAGACTAACTGTGGCTAATGCCAAGATAGATTTTAAGTCTTTCCAGCATTGCACTGGCTTCTTATCCAGTGGTGGGTTGCCCCTGGTTCGGACCGGTTCGCAAGAACTAGTAGTAAAACTGGCAGGAGGCTCCGCCCACTGACCCGGACATCATCATAGGTTATCTGCACATGCGCAGAAGAGCGCGCATGGGCGTGATGCGAACTGGTGGTAAAGGTAAGTAGAACCCACCCCTGTTCTTATCTTACACTCTCCTGTTTAACACCATTTCTTATACTGATATAATTAGGAAACAGCAGAGTGTGTCAGTGATTTTAGATTTATCAGGAATGAAAATTTGACTTTTCCCTCTTCTAACTCCCACCTTCATCATCACTACCTTTCAATCTGCTTCCCCTGTATAACTCTGAAAATACATTTTAAAAATATGCAGGAGAAAAATAAAATGCACAGGAGAAGAATTTCTGCTTTCCCTTCCCTGTAGTAGATGTGTCCTTTACAGGAATTACTGAATGTCCCTTTAAGTTGATTATTTCCAATGAATGCAGAAATGGGCATTTTAGCCTAAATGTAACAGAACTTGTTGAGAAATAATTGGATTCTTGTTCTTGCTGTTCTTCGTGATAATGGTGGAATAAAATCTAAGTAAAGGAATTATTAATGTTAAAAAGAATACAGTATGGAATAATTAAGTACCATCAAGTTTTATTTGAAGAAAAAATGTTGCAGGTACAGTGTATTTGCCTTGGATGCAGACTACAGGATTAGTTCAGTTATCAAGGAATGTTAACATTATATTTGAGATAAAAAGTAGATTTATTTAAAAGCACAAAAATAGGAAGAGAAAAAGGAGAGGAGAGAGAGAGAGATACAGGAAAGCACCTAGTTTCTTAAACACAAAGACTCATTTTTCTAATAATAAACCAGAGACAGAGAAGGTATATAAACACAGATTAAGTGCTGTCAGCTTGTTTTCGATTTTTTGTGACTTCTTCAACTTTCTCTGAACTGACCTCAACCTAATTTTTTAGTTCTCTCTGATGGATTTATTCCTATTCTAATGCACTATGCTTTAAAAATTGTAGATTACTTGCATTTGCATTCTCAGTACTAAGTAATGTTATCAGCATAGCACAAAATGATGTTTTTTTCCTCCATTTTGAAAACCACGTTAATCTTTTTTCCCAATACATCTTTTCAAACTTCATATTTAGCACAGTGGTTGAATAAATAACAGGAGAGTGCTCAGCCTATCGGTAATCTGTGTTGCTATGTTCTGTTCTGTGGCTTCCTGACTTTGTATAGATTTTGTATGTGGACAATGAAATTTTTTGGTATTCCCATTTTGTTAAGTAAAGACCCCAGCTTTACTGGGGCCTTTCTGTACAAAGGCCTTTCTGTAGTCAATGAAACAAACATTGACTTAACTTCTTAGTATTCCCTGGTTTTCTCAATTATCCAGACACATATCTCTTGTTTCTTGGCTTTTTTAAAAAGCCATCTCAAACATCTAGAATTTATCTTTCCATACACAACTCTAATCTGCACTGAATGGTCCTAAATATTATTTTACTATCATGTAATATTAAAAATATTATGCAGTAGTTTGCATAATCTGTTCAGTCCCTTTTCTTTGATATTGTTGACTAGTGTATCATTCTTTAGATTTTCCAGCATTGTTTGATTAGAATCTCTGTTGATTCTATATTTCTTTAGAAATTCCACCAATTCCGACTTCCGCTTGGCTCCGCAAGCTTTGAAGACACTCTTTTACGAGCGCCCGATCCCCGGTTCCGTAAAAGCCCCAGAACAGCCGAAAAACTGCTATCTGGAGGCTTGGAACCCTCTCCCCGGGCAAAGGGGAGAGAGAAGACTCGACAGGCGGAGGTAGAGCCCCCCAAGAGCACTAGGAGAAATCCTGGGGCGCAAAGGGTGTGGGCTCCCTATTGAAGCCTGTCAAGCTACTCCGGACCGGAGACGACTCCGTCGAAGCGGAGCTAGAAGCTGCGACCAAAATCTGCTGAAAATCAACGGGGGGACTTTTAACATCTTTACTTTGATAGCAGACAGAGCAAATCAGGAGAAATCAAAAAGGAAAACTTGCAAGTAATGCTTTAACTCTGTTTTAAAATACAGAAAATGGCGCCTGAGGGCGGGAGGAGGAAACTACCAGGGAAAGTGCTTGTTAAGGCTTGTTAACATTTGCAACAGTGATACAGCTACTGGATTACACCCTAAGAGAAAGTTTTAAAGTGGAAGCAGCCAGGAAAAGAATTTGGTATTGAGGAAAAGAATTTGGCACTGACTTTAACTAAAATCTTGTTTTTATACTGTGTGGAAAAGAGTTGAATTGTTGTCCTGATAGCTGGATGAATACAAAGTGGCTGAAATATGGCTGACAACAGGGCTGGTGAATCAGCAAATTCCCAAGCCGTGACTGTCCAGGCTTTTCAAGAACTTCTAGACTCTTTTACTTCAGCCCTGTTGAATACAATTGAAAGGGCTTTTTCAAAAAACAGCTTGGGAAAATATAAGCAGTTGTTAGAGGGACAGCAGGAAATTATTCAGAGGAATTTGTTTTTGGGAGATCAGGAGATGGACAGGATTAAGAGACCTGCTGGTACAGTTGAAACAAAGGTTTTGGTGGACGTTTCCATTCAAATGACAGAAAAGCAACAAATATTTTCTTTATTGCAAGCTGACAATCTTTATGGCAACAAATTTTGGCTATATGGACAAAGAAATGGACTGAATGATTATACAAGCAAGAAGAGACGAAATGGGGATTTCAAGTTAGAAAACGCGACCTCAAGAAGAGAGTGAGTATTTCAGAAACATCAACCTCAAATCACCATTTTAAAAGTTTCAAAAATAAAATTGGGGGGACTGTTGAAATAATTTATAAAAAAAAAAGGATTGTAAAAAATATAGAAAGAAGAGAGGAACAGAAGATTAAGAAAGATATCTTCCTGTGGATTTTGAAACTGGCATTGGGCAAATATGTGTTTGAATGGTATTAAGAGATTTTTAAAATGCTTAACATAAGGTTATATTATTCTAAAAGATATATGAGATAAATTGTATAAGCTTTTAAGATGCCTAACCCTTTGAAGCGAAGAGGATTAATGTTAAATTCAGAATTTTATTGCAAAATGATAATTAGTTTTGGATAGTTAAGGGCTGCTCTCTAAAAAGTTAAAGGTATTAAGACGGTTAATTGAAAAATTGAAAGACATCCTCCTGTAGATTCTGAAATTTATATTTGGTAAATAAGTGTATCAAAGGTATTAAGAGATTTTTAAAATGCTTAACATAAGACTAAATTTTTTAAAAAAGATATATGAGATAAAATGTGTAAGATTTTAAAATGAATTTTTTTTCTTTTTTTTCTTTTTTTCTGGTATAGAAATGGAATTTATTCATGATTTCTACTATTTGTAAGACTGCTAAAGTATAAGATTATATATCAAGAAAAAGTTTTTTTTTTTTATAAGTAGGAAGAATGAATTTAATTTAATTGGTTTTGAGAATTTATAAAAGGGAGGTTGATGAATTGGAGCAAGGGAGTTAAAGAACATGTGGGAGTTTTGAACTTTATAATTTGTTCATTTATTTTAGCATATGTTTGTTAGATGCTATACCCTGTTTTGCTCTGGGAAGTCAGGGCGGGTGGGGAGGGTGGGATAAGGGATGGGGGGAGAAAGTGGTGAATAGAGAAATAGTTTAGCAGAAGAAAGTATATTCTATGAGTAGAATACAGGAGTTGCTCAGACACTAAAGGAGGAAAATATTTCACAGCAAAGAAGTTAGAAAGGAGAGAGGAGAAGGGGGTAGGAAGAGGAGAGGGAGGGTGAGGAATGTAAGAAAGGAGAGGAGGAAGGGAAGGGAAGGGGATAGGAGTAGGAGTGAAGGCGAGAAGGGGGAAAAGAAGAGAGAAGTGGGGGAAAGGGAAAGGAAGTAGGATGAGGTGGGAAAGGAGGCAGGAGAAAGTAGGAGAGAAGAGGAGGGAGGGAAGGGAAAGAAAGGAGGAGAAGAAGAAGGTTTGTTGTGGAATGACGGAAAAAAGAGAAGAAGAGCAACTCCGAATGTAATTAAAATGTCTTATTTTAATGCTTTCTTTAAGGGAAACATGTATATGTAGGATTTCTTATGTGTAAGAAAATGTACAATTTATGTGGGGAAGGGGGGGAGAAAATTATTTGTATTTCTTATAAAACTTTTTAATAATAATAATAATAATAATAATAATAATAATAATAATAATAAAAGAAATTCCACCAATTCCCATAGCCTCCTGATTTGGTAATGGCCTGAATGCAAATCTAATTTCCTTTTTCCCTTGATATTTGGATTTCAATATACACCATCCACTCTGAATCGGTTCCTAGCTATCCGTCCTGTAACTGTGTAACACACCAATTTGAGGTTGGAACTTCCTTTTGTGTTGGATTTTTTTTTGGCATATTTTATTTTTTCCCCTCCCAGTGACTGTTTCCTTCCTCAATTCTTTAAAGATAGCAATAGCATTTAGACTTATATACAGATTCACAGTGCTTTACAGCCCTCTCTAAGTGCTTTATAGTCAGCATATTGCCCCCAACAATCTGGGTCCTCATTTTACCGACCTTGGAAGAATGGAAGGCTGAATAAGCCTTGAACTGGTGAGACTCAAACTGCCAAATTGCAGGCAGTCAGCAGTTAGCAGAAGTAACCTGCAGTACTATATTCTAACCACTGTATCACCACAGCTCATGCTATAATACTGTTAATATTGTTATACTAATACTACAATACTTTTTCTGTGCTGGTCAATCTGCAATAATGTTAATAAATATAATACTATTCCCTGTCTCTTTTAACAACCTTTTGAAATGCTTTGTGAAATTCCCTTCTGAAATGTTTGTCTTTCTTGATTGTGGCTTATCTTCTTTTCTTGGCAATTTTCTCAGTTGATTCTAACATGCAGTTTGCTTTTTTCTGTTTCTTGGTCTTTAATAAATTGAAATTATTGTGGATGAATGTGAAGAGACGTCTTTTCACATTCATCCACAATAATTTCAATTTATTTTCACTGCATAACTACTTTGGTTTTCTATCAATGAGATTCAGGATGGTTAGAATGGGTTCAAACTACTCTAACTGCAGTATTACTTTCTTCCTATAAAAATAAAACCAAATCCTTCACAGTTCTGTAGGAAGTTGACATGATGGGTCAAAATACCTCCCCTCCCCAATCAATGATCGGTTTCCAAATTTTTATATATTTGAACTTCAAATTAAAAAATAACAGTAAGTGCTAACTAGTCAAGCACTACAAAAATATTTGACCTATGGGTCCAAATAGCTATTATCTATGCTTTGGAACAAACCTAATTAAACATGAAATCATACTTGCAGGACTTCATTATAACTTTTGTAGGATTGGCTCCCTCTTGAGGAAGAACAATGAACCTAGTTTATATGCATTCTATCAACCATGAAAAATCAGTTGCTGTAAGAAACAATAGCTTCATTTTATTCATGATACAGAATATAGCCTAGTACAAATCATAGATAAGTTGATTAGCGGGGTTGATGTAATAATCGGGTTGTGTATTTATTTATGCATTATAGTATTTCTGTGGTCCTGTTTCTTTTATTTGTATTTTTAGTCTGGGTTGTATTTTTGATGTTTTATCTGTTTTTATGAATTGTATATGTCAGATGTAAATGCCTTATTCCCTAATGTGTAAATAATGTATATATGGGATATCAGGGGTTAACTTATTCTTTGACTCTTAATGTATTCATAATTCACCACTCCCACTCTTGGCTCCACCCTTTGTATATATAAGGAGCCACCTTCACCATTTTCTTGGCTTCTATCTGTGAATATTCAGTGAATATAGAATGCCTATTATAATTAAAGAGAAATATATTTAAACCTCTAACTCTTATTATTATTATTGAGTCTGATCCTGAAAATATTGCAACAAGCTGGTAGCAGAGGATGGTTAATTGACTCAATAAATACCTAAAAATGTCTAAGAAAGATAGGCCCAACACCAGGGCCTACAGCAAAGAAATAGAAACTGAACAAGAAATAATCAACGAATCCACAAACGCGATTTCGAGAGAATCCGAAGAATACACCACTGAAGAAGAAGAATTAATAAATGAAAATGATGACCAGGAGGAAATCGAAATAGAAAATAACGAACTCAGGTCAGAGATATTGAAGTTATTAAAAAGCCAGAAGAATGATGAAAGCCTCATCGCGAACCTCCAAGAAATGCTGAAGAACAGCGGAGCAGCGAGAGAGAAAAACATCGCTAAAGAGAAACCCAAAGAACAAAAAACTGTGAGTGATATGACTACAGAGAAAGTCGTTATGAAAAAGAAAAAATGTGATCCCGCGCGAAATTTTGAATGGCAGCCATCTTGGTTTCAACAAACCTCCAAAGTGAGCGAAGCAGAGCCAATCAAAATGCTCAGTTCAAAATTTCTGGCGCGAAAAACGTTATCAGACAACGAAAGTGAAAAGGAGGATTCAAACTCTTCGGAAGAGCCAGAATCAGAAAGTGAAGACGACTTAACGAAATCCCAAGTAAAGTCAGCAATGAAGACGCTTTTTGCTGCATTTGGGCCAAAATTAAAAATTTCCAAAGCGCCAACGAAGAAGCAAGCGAACAAGTCGATACTTCAAGACCTGCACGCTCCCATCCTGACTTCGAGAGCGACGACGCCCGAGCCCAGAGAGCCATGTCGATTCTGCCCTACACCGCAGACCGAAGCAAGTGCCAACGCACCCAAAAGAAAGAGAAGAGCAGTCGCCGCCATCAGAACTCCTAAGACCGAGCCAGAGACCGACTCGTCTGAAGAGGAGCGGAGCGAGCGAGCTACAATGGAGAGAACCTTCCACGACGACGCCAAAGAAGAAATGAACAACGCGCATGTGCGAAACTACGTAGACGGTCCGGAAAGACTTGAACTGGCCAGAGAACCGCGCAGACTCGTTGCGAGCATCCCCATGCCGTTTTGCAATTTCCTACACTTGCGAGACCACGGACTACCTCAGGTTGTAAGTAATGGACAAAATAATGTGGGAAACTTACCCAGTGACTTCCCAAAACTTAGGGTTGATGGCATTAATTTGCAAGAATGGTATCAACAGCTCCAGGTTGTCTTTATGAAAGAAAATTTACTATTTTTTATCACTAGTCCCCCAAGAAGACCTTGGACTTTAAAAATAGATTGTTTACACCATAGAGCATTTTTCTTAATAATATCTAGCGTGTCTCCTGCAATGTATCATAGCATCAAACCAAATCTAACTGTTTCAGAAATAATTCAATGCATGTTTAATTTGTTTCACAGCGATAGTGTAGCTACCACCACAAGAATGTCTAAGGACTTCTTTTCTTCCAGAGTAAAACCAGGGGTTTCCATAAGTGAGCATTTAATATCTTTAAACAAAATAAGAGCTGAGCTGCATTTGAGGGGGGAAGTGATTTCAGATCAAACAATGAAAAGTGTTATTATCAATTCACTTGATTCATCATGGGATAGTTTTATGTCACACTTAGACACCATCAATCTAGGATATTTATCCATAGAAAGTCTATCTAACAAATTGATAGCAGAAGACAATTCAAGAAAAAATCGTTCTAGCAATCACACAGAACACAAATCTTTTAGGAAGGTAGCTTTCCAAGAAAAATATAATGAAACTTTTAAATGCCACAATTGTGGGTCCAGGGAACACAATAGAAGAGATTGTCCCAAAATTTCAAAGGAAAGACATAGGTCAGAATATAGGAATAAATACAACTATAGACAGTCTTCCACAGATAGACATGAATATAGAAGCCCACCAAATTACAGAGAAAGTAGAGGGGGCAGAGAAAATTCAAAAGAGAGAAAATCTGGTTCACTGAATGGACTAAATAAACAAGACAGCACTAAAACGCAACAAAATGAGAACAATAATTGGCTTATTGATTCTGGGGCAACTAATCACACCACTAATAACAAAAATATATTATCTTCATTTACAGAAGATAAGTTTGTAATAAAGGTAGCTAATCAAGAAAAGGTTCAAGTATTAGGCAGAGGGAATGTGACCTTACCTGGTCTAGGAAAAATAGAGGGGGTATTGTTAATACCAGAAATACCTCATAACATACTAAGTGCCATAAAACTAAGCAGAGATTCTGACATCAATATAGTTTTCTCAAAGGGAAAAGCAACTTTAGAGAAGAATAAAACAAATGTAGGCACTGTGATGATTAAAGGAGGCCTACCCTATCTGATAACAAAAGAAAGATGGTTACATAACATTGATTCAAATATGGAAGATTGTATTGAGGCAGATGATGAAAATATTAGTAACAGTGACAATGATGAATGTAAAATATCTCATGATCACACAGATACACACAATGAGAAGAAACCAAAAATAGGTAAACCAATTCATGATGAGTGTGCTCACATCTTACATAGGAAGTTAGGACATGCAAGTTTTCCTGTAGTACAAAAAATGACTGAACACGCAGAAGGTGTCAAAATAAAAAATTGTGAAAATTATTTGGAATGCTCAGTATGTAAATCTACTAAACTAAAAACTAGTCCCAGGCCAAAAAAATCCACCAGATCAACTAACAAAATTTTTGACTTAGTACACATGGACTTAGTTGGCCCATTAACTCCATCAATCACTTATAGAAAACGTTACTTCCTAACGATAGTAGACGACTACAGTCGCTATGGTTTTGTTTACACATTAAAACACAAGGATGAAACCTTTCAAAAATTTAAGGAATTTTACAAACGCATAGAAACACAACATAATATCAGAATAAAACAAATTATGACAGATAGGGGATGTGAATTCATGTCTAAAGAATTCTCCCAATGGTTAAAGGATAGAGGAATGCTACATTACACGTCTAGTCCATTTTCTGCATTCCAGAACGGGATTGTAGAGAGAAAGAATTCCACATTACAAACCATGATTAGGTGCACATTAGAGGATGCTGGTTTAGGCAAACAATTTTGGTCAGAAGCCTTACATTATTCAAATTACACACAAAATAGAACCTGGTCCAGTATTGTGAATAAGACACCATATGAGGTGATGTATAATAGGAAACCAAAATTAGCACACATGCACATATTTGGGGTCACTGCAGACGTACACATACCTAAACAGTTGAGAAGAAAGGGAGAAAACGTATCCAGAAGACTAAGATTTATGGGATATGAAACTGGCACCAAAGGGTACAGATTCATTGATAATAATAACAAATTTATAGTTTCCAGAACAGCTGTGTTCCATGAACAGGCCAACTGGTCTAAATTACATCTTAATGAAATATTTCCAAATAAATGCAAAGATACAAAATCTCGTGAGGAAGGGACAATAGAAAATCAAAATATCAACAAAAATAAAAACAAAACCAAAACATGGACAAATAGTCAACACAAAATAAAGACAGACACATTAACAAAAAAGGAAGCAAGATATTTGCATGACAACCATAGCAAACCTGAAAGAGCTATTAGGAACAACAGAAATCAAATACCAAATAAATACAGAGATTACATAATGCATATGGATGGTGAACAAATAACACCTAATACATATGAGGAAGTATTAAAACTCCCTCGTGAAGAAAAGGAAAAATGGGAACTAGCTATGAAAAAAGAGATGGAAAGTTTGCAAGGATTAAATGTATTCACACCTGCGATTGCACCTAAAGATAAAACAATTATTGGTACCAGGTGGATTTATAAAATTAAGAACCTAGAAGGAGGCAATACTCTATACAAAGCTAGATTGGTTGCACAAGGTTATGCTCAAAAATATCCGGAGGACTATACTGACACGTACTCCCCCACAGTAAGAACAGAGAGTGTTAAAACAGCTCTAGTAGTAGCATCTGCACTCAATCTTGATGTATTTCAATATGACATACAGACTGCGTATCTACACGCAAAACTAGATAAGGAAATATATGTAAGAGCACCTCACAGTCAATACACTAATAAAAATGAAATTTGGCTATTGAACAAGAGTTTATACGGATTAAAGCAATCTGGCAAAAGATGGTACGATTGTTTGGTAAAAGTACTTAAGACCATGGATTTCAACGCTACCACTGCTGATAACTGTTTCTTTGTCAAAAAGAGTGATGATTACATTGAATTTGTATTGATTTATGTAGATGATATTTTATATATAGGAAAACACAAAGAGAGAAGAGAAATCTTTGTAAACAAGCTAAATGAACATTTCTCGTTGAAATCTCTAGGTAAAGTAAACAAATACCTTGGTGTACAAATTAACAAAACTAGAAGGGGATTCAAACTTACTCAGAAAGATAAGATTATTGAACTTCTAAACAAATGCAATTTAAACAATGCCAAACCCTGTGACACTCCTATGCAAACTGATTTCCTTAGAAATACTGATGAATCTTCCCCTGAATTCAAGGATAATACATTTTATAGATCAGTCATAGGTTCACTTCTTTATATATCTAATTGGACTAGGCCAGATATTGCATTACCACTCAATTTATTATCAAGGCACGTTAGCAAACCAACAATGTATCACTGGGAAGCTGTCAAAAGAATTTTAAGATATCTGAAAAGTACATTAGACTTTTGCCTAGTATTAGAACCTAGTGATAATAAAGAACCAAAGCTTACATGTTACGCAGATGCGGATTGGGCTGGAGATATATCATGCAGAAAAAGTACTTCTGGTTATATTTTTCTATTAAATGACTGTCCAGTTTACTGGTACACTGGTAAACAAGAACTGGTAGCCACTTCAACCACAGAAGCGGAATATGTTTGTTTATCCAAAGCTGCAAATAACCTTGTATGGTTTAATGATTTAATTTCAGATGTTTGGAAAAAACCTGCTTTGCCTTTTGTTATGCATGAAGACAATAAAGCAGCCATTGAAATATCTAGATCCGATGCCATTGGACAAAGATCCAGGCATATAGATATAAAATTTAAACATGTGAGACAATTGTCTCAAGATGGATTCATCAAAGCAGTGCATTGTGATACCTCTGAACAATTAGCTGACATATTGACGAAGCCTTTACCTTCTAAACAGCACAAATATTTAACTTCTAAATTGTATGTCTTATATTGTCCTGAATCTGAATGTAATTGGTGTTGTATAGCGAACCGGCATTTAGAGGGGGATTTGTCAGATGTAAATGCCTTATTCCCTAATGTGTAAATAATGTATATATGGGATATCAGGGGTTAACTTATTCTTTGACTCTTAATGTATTCATAATTCACCACTCCCACTCTTGGCTCCACCCTTTGTATATATAAGGAGCCACCTTCACCATTTTCTTGGCTTCTATCTGTGAATATTCAGTGAATATAGAATGCCTATTATAATTAAAGAGAAATATATTTAAACCTCTAACTCTTATTATTATTATTGAGTCTGATCCTGAAAATATTGCAACAGTATACTTTTTCTACCATTGGAGTTGGACAGCTAATAAATTTGAATGAATGAATGAAATGTTCTAGGGGCAAACATTTCTTAAACCTAATGATTAGAGAGCAATAACCTGGGAAGCCATTTGGGCACTAACTGACTGGCAGTTCTTCCACCCTTAATAAACAGCAAACAAGAATCCAAAGTAATTTATCAGACCAGAAGTGAGAAATGAAACACCACCGAACTGGGCAAGATCAAGAAAGCAAGTTAAAAATATTTGTAATTTTACTCTTATTTTATTGTATCTACGGTAAATGTTTTTATTCAGATTGTAACTTTTAGTGTGGTTTGTTTATAATGAATCACACATTAAACAGGTTAATTGTAGTTTATTTGTTTATTTATAATATTTAACAACTGCTCATCTCTCTCACAGAGTGGGTGGTGTACAGTCATTTCATTCATTTCATTTCATTTGTTGGATTTATATACCGCCCTACTCCCGAAGGACTCAGGGCGGTGAATAGCCACATGATAAAACACATAAATACAAAATTTAAAAACAGAATAAAACCGAATTAAACAATTTGGCCGAGACAATTTAAAACACCCAATAATTTTAAAAACAAATTAAAATTTACATTTTAAAGGGGAAAAATTTAGGCCAGGCCAGCTTGATGAAATAAAAACGTTTTAAGCGCGCGACGGAAGGTGCGAAGATCCGGGATCCTCCGTATCTCCGGGGGGAGCTCGTTCCAGATCGTTGGTGCCCCCACAGAGAAGGCTCTCCCCCTGGGGGCTGCCAGTCGACATTGCTTGGCTGACGGCACCTAGAGGAGCCTCTCTCTATGAGAGCGTACCAGCCGGTGGGAGGCTATTGGTGGTAGCAGGCGGTCCCATAAATAATCAGGTCCTAAGCCATGGAGCGCTCTAAAGGTGATAACCAAAACCTTGAAGTGCACCCGGAAGACCACTGGGAGCCAGTGCAGCTCGCACAGGAGAGGTGTTACATGGGAACGCCACATCGCTCCCATAACCACCCGCGCGGCCGCACTCTGCGCCAGTTGGAGCCTCTGAGTGCTCCTCAAGGGGAGCCGCCTGTAGAGAGTATTGCAATAGTCCAGGCGGGAGGTGACGAGGACATGAGTAACTATGTGTAAGGAGTCCCGATCTAGAAAGGGGCGCAACTGGCGAATCAGGCGGACCTGATCAAATGCTCTTCTAAAGACAGCTGTGAATCCAGGAGGACGCCCAAGTTGCGAGCCCTCTCTGTGGGAGCCAGCGATTCACCCCCAATAGTCAGTGATGGCACCAACTGACTATATCGGGACATCGGAAACCACAGCCACTCAGTCTTGGATGGGTTGAGCCTGAGCCTGTTTCTCCCCATCCAGATCTGCAGATCTGAACAAAATCCCCGGCTCTTCCCTTCAAGGGGTCCTCCCGCGCTCCCTGGTGGAGCAGGGAGTGGGTCACCCTAAACAGGGCAGCCGGGCGATTATCTGATGACGCAATAAAGAGCAGCAAAATAAGTACATTTTGCTGCTTTTATCGCCACTAGGTAATTCTTAATGTGAGATCTTACCAGTGTCCGGTCGGATTCAGAAAGACTGGCCCTCCAACTACTCTCTAGGCGTCTTTTCCGGCGCATCATCTCCCTTAGCTCTTCGGTGAACTGAGGAGCCAGATGAGATCGGTGCCAGGTCAGAGGCCGCAAAGGCACGACTCAATCCAGAGCTCCAGCAGCCGCCCTGTCCCAGGAGGCCACTAGGTCTCCAGTTGAGGCATGAGCCAGAACCTTGGGGATTGGCCCAAACTCCATCTGGAACCTATCAGGCTCCATCAGGCGCCTGGGGCGATACCATCTTGTCGGTTCCACCTCCTTGCGGCGGGGTGCAGCAGTTCAAAGGTCAAGGTGAAGGAGAGAGTGATCCGACCATGACAAGGGCTCGATGACTATATCCCCTATCTCGAGATCACTCAGCCACTGTCCAGAGACAAAAACCAAGTCCAGCGTGTTTCCCCCCATGTGAGTAGGGCCATGAATTAGCTAGGTCAGGTCCATAGCCGTCATGGAAGCCATGAACTCCCGAGCCACCTCAGACGCCTCACCCACGGATGGCAGGTTAAAATTTCCCATGACCATAAGTCAGGGGGTGTCAACCGCTACCGCGGCGATAATGTTGAGTAGCTCGGGCAGGGCTGCTGCCACATGGCAGGGAGCCAGGTACGTGATCAGCAAACCCATCTGAACCCCATAACCCCACTTCACAAGGAGGGACTCACAGCCAGCCGTCTGAGGAACAGTGGCCTCCCTCGGCCTAAGGCCTTCTCTAATGATAACCGCTATTCCCCCGCCTCTCCCCTGTGACCTCGGCTGATGGAATGCGTGGAAGCCTGGTGGGCACATTTCTACAAGAGGGACCCCTCCCTCCAGGCCCACCCAGGTCTCCGTAATACCCGCCAGGTCCGCTCCCCCATCCTGAACAAGATCACAGATGAGGGGGCTTTATTTACTACAGACCTGGCGTTGCACAACATCAGCCGAAGGCCCGGGCCTGTGCAACCTGGAGAATGAATGGAGCCTTGGGGGCCGGAGCACGCCACCGCTCATAGACAGCGGGCACGTACTCTTTTAACATGATATGGCTTCCTGCTCCTGCCATATCTACCCCTCCCACTCACAGTACTGATGGTAGAAACACAATCTGGACAAGCTCGACCCCCCCCTTGACCCCGGGTCCCTCACCCCCCCACCGTGCATCTTGGCAAGGCCCAGCCCTCCCCTTGGTGGGTTATCCCCCGTACCCACTACCCTAATTCCAATCTTACCCTCCCCCCCGGGACCCCTTAAAAGTTTAACCAAAAATTTACATAAAAAACCACTCAACCCCCTCTTCGCAGCATGCCATCTCTCTGGGTACCAAAACCCATCATTGAGGTAGGCCTTCGATAACGTGGAGGGCCAGGCCTGCGAGAGGGGGGAGTCTTGCAGCGCAAGAAGCTGAGACCTTAAATACATCTAAAGCTCTGAGGTAATGATATGGTATGGCCAAGGGATCCACTATGATAGTCCAAAATGTCCTGGAAGCCAAGGCAGGTTGACCATAAGCCGGAGAATCTCCACTGTCCTCTCACGGCAGTGGCGGAGTCCAAATGTTCCAACCAACTCGGGGGTAATCCTCCAAACCAGCCTCTCACGATGGTTGGCCAACTGGCCATGGAGAAGATGGTACATCCCATCGGTGGTGAAACTATGATAGAAACCGGCTCCGTCTATCCTCCCGTAAGCTGCCATTTTCCATACAGCCAGCGTGCTGGATGACAAACAGAGCCAGGTCCAAAGTCTCCAGAAGAGAATAAACTGTCCACAGTGTTCATAAAGGCGAGCGTATCAGAGAGGGAATAGATGGAAAACAGGTGGGGCCACCTCCATCGAGCAGAAACCGGCAGGGCGAACATGATGGTCATGGGGCCTAATAGTGGCTCAAGCCAGGGGGGGAGGGTTGTCCGAGGCAACACAGTAACCACTCCCTCAGCCTCTCACCCCTCTTTATCCCCCCCCAGGCCTTCCAACACCCTTTCTATGCCCAGTCTTATCCTCCCATGGTGTTTATAAAGGAGGCCTCACCATAAGGAACTAAATTTTGGGAGTTACCCCAAGGCCCTATGGCGGCCCGGAACTCCCAGGGTCTAAAATTTCAATGATGGAGGCTCCCACCTCATAGTGCTCTTCCTCGGCTATTAACACACGACTCCAGCCATCCCATCAGCTAGCTGCTGCAACGGCGTCGGCGTCGGCATCACCGTGGACATCACCAACAGCCACATCTTCGATAGTCCTCGCTTCGTTTGACGCCCACCTACTTCCACCCGGCGTCCACAGTGCCACTGTTCTGATGCGGGGGGATGCAGCCCACGACGACGCCAGTGCCTCCACCGCAGCCGCCGCCCCAGCCATCGTACCGGTGGGCATCTTGTCATGAAAGCCTCCCGTTTCGCTGCCTCACCGCCAGCGCCACCACCCATAGGCCGCGGATGCCACCCTTCTCACGGCGACTGCGGAACAGCTATCTCTTCGAGAGTCGGTGCCCCGCTGTTACCGGCACATTAGAGAGCGCAAAAGCTCTCAACCAACTGGCCACAGGCATCGCTTGCTGAGCAGGGGGTCCTAGATGGTTAAAAAATGACCCCCGGAGTCCCTCAAAAGCCAAAATACCCCATCTCTACCACAGCGAGCTAAAGCCGGACTGCCATCTTGGGCATGCGCAGAAGATTTTCCCAAATCTTAAAAGTCTTAAAGTCTTAAAAGTCAAATATTAAAAGCACAAAATATATAAAATTTAAGAGAAACAAGGAATGTTAAAATTTAATTAATAGAGGGGGATTTTTCAGGGCACTAACCAGCCCCACAGCTGCATATTTCTTTGTTTGCCTCAAGCAAGGTCGCAGAACCATATTTGTACTTTTTACAAAAGGCCAAGAGAGCAGGGAGGCCACTTCAGGTCTGGGGAAATGTCCCACAGGATCGGGGTATCAGTAGAGAAGGCTCCTTTTCTGGACCCCACCAGTTGGAATTATTTGGCCAAATGGGTCTGCAACTTATCTTTCCTGCCTGGGATGGGCTGATGTAAAAGGATGAAGACAGTTCTTTAGGTAACCAGGCCCCATGCCATGCAGGGCTTTAAAAGTCATAATCAACACCTGATTGAATTGGATCTGGAAGCAGATTAGCACCCAATGCAGCTCACGCAGAAGAGGATTACATGTACCAAAGTTTCCTGTGTAGTTGTATTCTGTACCAGCTGAAGCTTCCGGATACTTTTTAAGAACAGCCCCACATAGAATGCATTGTGATAGTCCAAACAGGAGATGGCTAGGGCACAAATGACTAAATAGACAGCCTCCCTATTCAGGAAACGGTGCAACTAGTGCACAACATTAATTGAGAAAATGAGCCCTCCTAGTCACAACTGCCACCCGCTCTTCAAGTAGGAGTCATGATTCTAAGAAGACCCCCAGAATACCCGCTGGGTTTGTCTGGGTTGGTGCAGCTCTATCCAAGACTAAAGATGATAAGCTCCCGGATGCAGAGGTATGCCCTACCACTTCGTCTTACCAGAGTTCAGTCTGTTGTTCTCCACCTAGGCCAGTGATGGTTAACCTTTTTGCCATCACGTGCCAGGAGAGGGGGGGCGGGGGAGGGTCACGCGCACACGTGCCCACACACATGCATGCACAAACCCCCCCCGCTCCTGGCACATGATGGCCTGGTAGGCCCGTTTTTCTTCCTTACCTGGTTCCAGATCCTCTCTATTTATCTGGGAAGGGCGAAAACAGCCTTTCTCACTCTCTTGGAGGCCCTCCAAAGTCCTGAAACGGTCCATTTCCCAATGCCTGGTGGGACAGGAAGTGACATTTTTTGCTGTCCCCAGCCTCCAGAGCCTCTCTAGGAGTCCTAGGAGTCTCTGGAGGCTGGGGACAGCAAAAAAAAGTCACTTCCTGTCCCATCGGGACTCAGGAAATGGGCCCTTTCAGCCTCCGTAGGGCCTCCAAGGGAGTGGGAAAGGCTTTTTTTGCCCTTCCCAGATAGAGAAGACTGGAGACAGGTAAGAAAGAAAAATGGGCCTTCCCCAACCCCCCAGCCTTCCAGAGGCAGGAAACAGCCTGTTTCCCTATTTTTGGTGGGCCCAGAAGGCCCGAAAATCAGCTGGCCGGTGCGCGCATGCGTCCAAGAGCTGAGCTGGCATGCCCACTAATATGGCTCCGTGTGCCACCTGTGGCACGTGTGCCATAGATTCGCCATCACGAACCTAGGCCCTCACATCCACAAAAACCCAATTGGGTCCATCAGTCGCAAAGGAATGTGATCCAATGTGTCCACCCTCCTTGTGTGTGTGTAAGTTTGTGTATGTGTGTGTAGCACAAGAGAACATCAAAGTCACAGAGGTGTGATCTGACCATGACAGAGGAGCTAAGAAAAGCTCTTTCAGATGACATTGCCATTGCTCCAAAAGGAAAACCAAGTCCAGAGTGAGGCCACTTTCTGAGTTGGGATGATCTGGGAGAGACCCATGAAGGCCATGAATTCCTAAGTCCTTTGGAAGTCTGAACTAGGGATGGCAAGTTGAAATCTCCAAAAATCATGAATTTGGGAAACTCCGCAGCCAATCCTGAGATAACCTTCAGCGGTTCAGGCAGGGAACCTTGCTATGCAACCCTAACTCTAACCCTATCCCTCCTGTAATTGTGTACCACACCAATTTGAGGTTGGAACCTCCTTTTGTATTGGGTATTTTTTGGCATACTTTCTTTGTTTTTTCCCTTCCCAGTGACTGTTTCTTTCCTCAATTCTTTACAGATAGTAATAGCACTTAGACTTATATACTACTTCACAGTGCTTTACAGACCTCTCTAAGCAGTTTACAGTGTCAGCATTGTCAGGGTTCCAAGTAACACCCCCAACAAAAGAAGACTTGGAGGCTAGTGATTCCTCAAAGTTCCATTTTATTAGAGGTGTCATATTGGCACATCTGGGAAAACCCGAATCTGAGAGTTCCGGGTTTTCCCCACCCAAAAGAAAGTAAAAGATCCAGCCCCTGCACCCACCAGACCATCACATGGCCCAATCATTTCATCATCCCAACTGGCAACAACCCGCAGTCACTCCCATCCAGGTGCAGGCAGAGTGTCCTTGACTCCCAGAGAAAGGAATGTTGTTACGGCTAATTCTCCACTGACTCCTTGAAATCCCCCCTCCCGTTTTCCCAGCATTCAATGTGGCAGCCCTGAAGCTCTATAGAAAAAGATGGCTTCCAGGGTTGACAAGCATATTGCTCCCAACAATCTGAGTCCTCATTTTACTGACCTCGGAAGGATGGAAGACTGAGTCAACCTTGAGCCTAGTGAAATTCGATCCGCCAAACTGCAGGCAGCCGGCAATCAAGTAAAGTAGTCTACAGTACTGCATTCTAACCACTGCACCACCACGGCTCATAAGTATAGATTCCAATTTTTAAAATGTTACAAATATAGGCATTGCAAATAGATTTTGTAGAAGTGGTTCACATGCCATTCTTTAAAAGTACATTAAATGTCCACATTTTTGTTTATGAAGAAAAAGCAGAATTATTTTTAGGAAAGAAAATATGAAAAGAAAGAAACGGAGGATAATAATTTAGTATTTTTTTATTCAAAAGACACAATGAACAAACTAAGACTACAATGCCTCCTTGCCAGCAATTAACATCCAGATTAACACCAAGATTAATATTAGATCAACAATCAAGCAGTAAATAATATCCCAATCAAAGAATTACCGCTTAGACAAACAATCAAACAGTAAACAACAGCCTAAACAAAGAAACACCAAGAATATTCCCACTAACACTGAAAGGGCAAACTATTTGTATGTAAAAAGATCAATCCCCATTTCCCTCTACCATTGATGATGTTATCTAGTTGGATAATGAAATGTCTACAAAAACGCAAGCAAGCTGAGAGAGCACCAAGGACCCCACAGTCATACATCTATAGCTATTTAGTCAAGAGTAAGCTTCACTAAATTCATTGGGACTAAATTCTGCGTAAATACATAAAGGATTGTCAGTTTCTTCTACAGTAATCTTTCCCAAATATATTTTTCATGGAATTATTATTTTGATTATGTTGACAGAATATATAATTCAGAAAAAGGAAGGTTTGTAAAATGAAAAACTTGTTATTTCAGAATGTGTATACAATTTATTGTATAAATGTATACATTACATATATTGAAAAATAAATTTTGAATCGCTAAGAACTAATATTAACAAATTTTAAATTGGTTTATAAACATGTTACTTCCCAACAGTCATTTTATTACTAAATTAAATTGGATGGGAGACAACAAAGAAACTTGAATTCTCCCTCAGCCAAGCATCCAATCACAAATTATCATTTGCAATTTAATCAAGCAATGAATGGACATTTTCAGTGGAATATTGAAGCTACACTTACAACTTCTCACTGAAAGAAGATTTGCTTTCTTTATTAGGATATACAGCATTATCGAAAGCATTTAACTTTACCCGCTTATACAGTGCTAGAACAGGCAACACAATTTTAAACACAGTATTTTTAAAAAACGTTTCATATTGAGCAAAGGAATCATCTGCTTGTATGTTACAAATAAATCCTTTAGAAGAGATAACTTCAGAAAATTGAACATTTAGAACAGCCATGTTAAATTGCAATGCAAATCGCACCTCCTTTTTCAGTTTTCGTGAATTAGTAAGATCTCTTTTTTCCTGCAGAATAGCTAGAATACGATAATCTGTGTCATCTGGCAATCTGAACTGTAATACATCATGAGCTTTGAAGCAGGCATATACTTGGTGCTCATGAATGCAAATGTAATTTAAAGATATTCTTTCGCTGTACTTATTTTTTATTTGGTCTTCATACCACTTCTCAATGGCCATTCTTGAATCTTCATCTGGCCAATGTTCTTCTATCACATTACTATCTTCATTACCAGGTTTATGTTGATTTGGAGGAATCGGGATTTTTTTTTCATTTTCATTTTTTTCATACCTGTTCTCAGTGGCCATTCTTGAATCTTCACCCATCCCATGTTCTTCTATCACATTATTATCTTCATTACCAGGTTTATGTTGATTTGGAGGAATCGGGATTTTTTTTTCATTTTCATTTTTTTCATACCTGTTCTCAGTGGCCATTCTTGAATCTTCACCCAACCCATGTTCTTCTATCACATTATTATCTTCATTACCAGGTTTATGTTGATTTGGAGGAATCGGGATTTTTTTTTCATTTTCATTTTTTTCATACCTGTTCTCAGTGGCCATTCTTGAATCTTCACCCAATCCATGTTCTTCTATCACATTACTATCTTCATTACCAGGTTTATGTTGATTTGGAGGAATCGGGATTTTTTTTTCATTTTCATTTTTTTCATACCTGTTCTCAGTGGCCATTCTTGAATCTTCACCCATCCCATGTTCTTCTATCACATTACTATCTTCATTACCAGGTTTATGTTGATTTGGAGGAATCGGGATTTTTTTTTCATTTTCATTTTTTTCATACCTGTTCTCAGTGGCCATTCTTGAATCTTCACCCAACCCATGTTCTTCTATCACATTATTATCTTCATTACCAGGTTTATGTTGATTTGGAGGAATCGGGATTTTTTTTTCATTTTCATTTTTTTCATACCTGTTCTCAGTGGCCATTCTTGAATCTTCACCCAATCCATGTTCTTCTATCACATTACTATCTTCATTACCAGGTTTATGTTGATTTGGAGGAATCGGGATTTTTTTTTCATTTTCATTTTTTTCATACCTGTTCTCAGTGGCCATTCTTGAATCTTCACCCATCCCATGTTCTTCTATCACATTACTATCTTCATTACCAGGTTTATGTTGATTTGGAGGAATCGGGATTTTTTTTTCATTTTCATTTTTTTCATACCTGTTCTCAGTGGCCATTCTTGAATCTTCACCCAATCCATGTTCTTCTATCACATTACTATCTTCATTACCAGGTTTATGTTGATTTGGAGGAATCGGGATTTTTTTTTCATTTTCATTTTTTTCATACCTGTTCTCAGTGGCCATTCTTGAATCTTCACCCAACCCATGTTCTTCTATCACATTACTATCTTCATTACCAGGTTTATGTTGATTTGGAGGAATCGGGATTTTTTTTTCATTTTCATTTTTTTCATACCTGTTCTCAGTGGCCATTCTTGAATCTTCACCCAATCCATGTTCTTCTATCACATTACTATCTTCATTACCAGGTTTATGTTGATTTGGAGGAATCAGGATATTTTTTTCATACCTGTTCTCAGTGGCCATTCTTGAATCTTTACCCAACCCATGTTCTTCTATCACATTACTATCTTCATTACCAGGTTTATGTTGATTTGGAGGAATCGGGATTTTTTTTTCATTTTCAATTCCAAATATAACTTTATCTGGCACACTGTCATCATCATCATCAATATTAACAAATCGCTTCTTTTTCAAATTAATATTGCTTTCTCTCTGCATTTGTTCCTGGACCTTTCTTTTACGGTTTTTTTTTTTCTTAGAGAACAGAATGTTAAGAAGTTTCATAGGTATTTTTTTTGGTTTATCAGCAGTAGTTTCAAGAAAATCTTTCACTTCACCATTTATATACAATTCGTAATATTTCTGAGCAGTAAACGAAAAAAACGTATTCAGCACACTACACATCAGCTGTTTTTTCAGTTCATTAAATTCATCAGGTTCCAGGATGTCTTCTAGGTGCATTATTAGTTGGTCTTGATTCTTTGTTGCATAGTCTTCCAGATCAAAAAGTGTGTATTTACCTACAGGTGGGGAAAAAATGAATGAATGACAGCTTTAAAGTGTTGCAATAAAATTCTAGTTGTCATGAAAATCAAGCCTTACAGATTGGCTAATGTGTTGAAAATCAGGGTTTATTTCATGTATTCAGAGGCAGTAAAATTATTCGTTATTAAAATTATTTAGTTAGTAATCAGCAGAACATTGCATGAACAGAAAATAAACTTTGTTTCTGTTTAAAGAGGTGCATAACACATCTATTTTCCATGCTTATTAATATTTGATTAGCAATAGGTACCAGAATTTTTTTGCGTTTGTTTTATAGTATATATGTATATGTATATGTTTTTGTGTGTCTGTATGTATAAATCTTTTTTTTCTTTTGGTTTTCCTCTTTTTTTCTGAACCTATCAACTTTCTCTCTTTTATCCTACATCTTTCTTCCCGGGTACTTTTGACTGTAAGGCTGCCTTCTGAAAAGTGGCCAATTAACTCTTTATTTGTATTAATGGGAAACATAAAATGCTGTTTCGCTACAGGTAAAAATAGTAGTAATACTATGTGCACTAAAACATAGTAAGTATGGAAGTTTACACTGTAAATTTACTGTAGATTTTTTTAAAAATCATTTAATTTTTTACCATTCAAAAGAACTGTCCAATTAAGATCCTCTAGTCAATGTTTTTCAGCACTGAGCATAATTAGGCTGCTGGTTTAATTTTTAACACATATTATTGTTTAAAATAATGCTAATAATTAGTTGAAGGTATTTTTATTCTCCATTAGTAAAGTTTTACCTATATTTCCATACTAGCCATACCAGCTAGACATTATAAGAATTATAACGTATTATAAAATAATAGGTAGGAATTATTTTATGTACTAAAATAAAGGAATAATAGAGTATACAGATATTTGCATTTGATTTTCATGATCTGGAGCTATACGCAGGGCAGTGCTCTCAATCAGCTCTAACAATTAAAGAAACATAGATCTTGGCATCCTTCTAGGTTTTAAATAAACTTTATTGAATAATTCTGTTATATTATTAACCTTGCATTTTTATACATACCGTGCATTGCTGTTACTATTAGCCTGTTTCCCCGAAAATAAGACATGTCCCGAAAATAAGGCCAAGCTTGATTTTTGGGGTGGGCGTAAATATACGCTAAGGAAATAAGCCTTAGTGATGGGGTGGCCGTGGCCAGCACAGGAGGTAGCCCTTCCTTTCCCTGGTCACCTCAGGGCTTCTTGGCCCCTTAATCCGATCAGCTGAGCCACTCAGGCCGCCATTCACAGCTGATTTGCGGGTGCCGCTCCGGTCGGTGCCTCCAGCAAGTGCGGCCACTTTTGCCATCGATTGCGGCCACTTCTCCAACAGGAGGCCAAGCAATGTGCCCCATGTGCCTAGACCTGGCCTTCCGAAGGGTACTGTAGCAGCAGCTATCCACAATTTTTTTACCCTTATTTCATCCCAACCATACTGGGCCACGTGGGTCAGGACAAAATAAGAGTTAAAAAATTGTGTATAACTGCTGCTCCTTTTGGAAGGCTGGCACGAGGCACGAGTCTCCTGCTACAGAAGTGGCTGTGCCCGAGGAGCACTTTTGGGAGAGAAGGCAAAAGGGAAGGGATCTCTTGCAAACTCCCGCCCTGCTCCCACCTCTCCGCTGGGCGACTCTCGGCAGCCTCACACACCCAAAGCCCGTGCCTGCCCGGCTCCCTTTTTCACAGTGCCCAGCTCTTTATCGAGGATGGTGGCAGGTGGGGTGGAGGAGAAGCGAGACACACGGAGCAAGACAGGGCTCGCTCCTTTTGCTGTCTCTTCATCCCCTCTTGCCAGGCATGGCAGGGCTTCCTGCCCCTGCCAAATTGGATGCAATTTGGGGGTGGCAGGTGGGGAGCGGTGGGGCCGGGTAGACACGAGATGTGTCTTACCTGCCTTGTAGCTCCATCATGTGTCTCGCCGTTGTCTGCACGCAAACACCTTGTAGGGTAAAAAAAAAAACCTCGCGAGTTCAATCAAACTTCTTGGTTTTACCCTACAACGTGTTTGCTTGCAGACAATGCAACAGAGTTTGCTTTGAGACACGCGGCAGAGCTGCAAGGCAGGTAAGACGCACATCTTGTATTTCCCCAGCACCATCCCTCCCCAAATTGGAGGCACCTGCCACCCCCAAATTGCATCCAATTTGGGCAAGGGCAGGAAGCCCTGCCATGCTTAGCAAGAGGGGGAGAAGAGACGGCAAGAGGAGCCCCGTCACGCTCCACATGTCTTGCTTCTCCCCCACCCTACCTGCCACCCCCCACTCGACAAAGAGACGGCGGGGAAGGGCAGCAGCTAGGCTGCTGTTACGATACCAGTGGTGTGTGTTGAGCCATCTTACCTGCCTTGCAGCTCTGTTGCGTGTCTCGTTGTTGTCTGCAGGCAAACACATAGGGTAAAAAAAACCTCACGAGTTTAATCAAACTTCTCAAACTCGCAAGAAGTTTTGTTTTACCCTACAACGTGTTTGCCTGCAGACAAAGGCAAGACATGCAACAGAGCTGCAAGGCAGGTAAGACGTGCATCTCGCACCTCCCTGGCGAGGGGGGGAGAAGAGACGGCAAGAGGAGCGAGCCCCGCCTCACTCCATGCATCTTGCTTCTCCCCTGCCCCACATGCCACCCTCCTCAATAAAGAGCCAGGTGCTGTGGAAAAGGGAGCCAGGCAGGCGCAGGCTTTGGGCGTCTGGGGCTGCCGGGCACGACCGGCAGAGAGGCAGGAGCAGGGTGGGAGTTTGCAGGCAAGGGGAATGGATGGATGGGAGGTGGATTAGTACCAAGAATACCAGGGAGATTCCCACCTTTGGTTGCCCCAGCGAACAGCTGACAAGCAGCTGTGTTGTGCTGCCACAGCAGTGCAATACAGCAGCAGCCATGAGGTGGCCACACTCACCGCCTCCTGCACCCACAAAATAATAAGACCCCCCGATAATAAGGCCAAGCCCTTATTTTGGGGTTCAAAAAATATAATACAGGGTCTTATTTTCAGGGAAACACGGTATAATAAAAATGCTAAGAATGTTTGGGAGAGAGTGAAAGAGGAGCAAAAAACAAACTGGAAGGATCACTGGTTAATAAAAGTATGTGTAAGGTGATCTATGCACAACAAGCAAAGTTTCTATATACCGGTAGGATAACCTAATCTTTGAAAACCTGTTAATTCATAGAATTCAATACCATACCTTTGGAATTTCAGTGAGTTATTGATACACATAAAGGAAGTATATGTTTTAAATAATGTT
The DNA here is from genome assembly GCF_059756535.1 of Pantherophis guttatus. Classification (NCBI taxonomy): domain Eukaryota; kingdom Metazoa; phylum Chordata; class Lepidosauria; order Squamata; family Colubridae; genus Pantherophis; species Pantherophis guttatus. The sequence goes on from NC_142066.1 coordinate 55,834,169, forward strand.
TTAAATACAAACAAATTTATGAACAAACTTCACTTCTAATTGGTAGGTCCACAATGAGAATTGTTCAATATGTCAGCAAAACAATAATTCTAAAGCAAAAATAAGAAACCCATAAATCTCAGTTATTTTAAAAATTGCAAAAACGTGTATGGCTTCACTTCATTTGCACCATTTACTGCTCTGGACATATTTTATAGTAAATGTTAGTAAGCCATCTTCATTTGCTTAGCTATGAAGCTATAATTTAGTGACATTGAGATAATTTTAAGGAAACAAAATCCATGGCACATTATCATGTCAACATGTGGAACCCAATCAACATGTGGAAATATAGTTCTAGAGACAGCTGCATGCTAACCCAAAATAACATTAAATCAAACATATCATTGGCCATTTTGAATTAACAATTACATACCAGTATATGTTGGATGGTTACTACTTCCTGGACAGGAATTTATTACTTCAGACGTCACATTATCTTGAGCTTCACCTTTATTCTGTATGTCTATGTTTCACAACAAAGTATAATGCTTCAATATAAATATTTTCATTATTGCAAAATATCAAACAAATAACACTGGATATAATTAAATGTTATATCTCAATTATCCAAGTCATGGTTGTCCCAAAAGTGCTTTTCCGAAAGGCAACTGGGCTTTCTTATTTTTTTTTCTTTGAAAACATTTTGCTTCTCGTCCAAGAAGCTCCTTCAGTTCAGTTCTACAGAACTGAAGGAGCTTCTTGGATGAGAAGCAAAATGTTTTCAAAGAAAAAAAAAAGCCAGTTGTCTTTTGGAAAGCACTTTTGGGGAAACTTTGGATATACAAAAAATTATATAGCATTATATAGGTCAGTGACTATTTACAAAGCTGAAAAATATCCGTAAAGATAGAATTAAAATAATGTCTTCTTTGTTTGGGAAGTTAATAGAATTCTCTTCAAACAATTAAAAAACAATTCTCTTAACCAATAGCTTCATTTTACATCTTCACTTTTTAATTTTGTTAATCAAACTGTCTGCCAAAAGTGTGTGTGTGTGTGTGTGTGTGTATCGTTTAATAATCGTTCAATAATCATCACATGTACAACTGATAATGCTTCAATGCCTTTGACTCTAATGCATTAAAAAAAAAGTATTTGGAATTATACACAATAGCTGGAGTGGAGCTGTTAATTATTTTATACTTATTGCTATTTATTTTTATTTATCTATACTAAAATTGAGACATCAAAATTATTTTTGTTTTAATGTCTTTTATGAATGCGAAATGCCATGAACATTTACTGATTGAATAATTCCAAAAATTGCATGACAATTTATTTAATCTCATATTTTGACAGACAAATAGTATAAAGTCAGCTGGAATAGTCAGCTATTCTGTTGCTGCCTTGTCAAGTCCAAGCAAATTTTCAGAAATTGTTTGCCATTTCCTTGTTCCTAGAACGAGAGCCACTATATTTTTAGTATGTTTAGCATGATCTCCAAGTTCCTCATTTAAATACAAGGATTGTATTTAAATTAGTATATTAATTATTAGTATATTAATGATGAACTTTTGTTCATTCTGGATCCATGCCCTGTAAGCTAAAGTCACAGTTAAATTACCTCTAAGTAATGCCCCCCTTGCAACAGAATTGTTTTCAGACCGCATCCTGTCATCAAACTTCCTCTAAGTGGTCTCTGCCTTCTGTTCTTTCTAGCAAGTAACAAAGCTGATTCTCATCTGTGGTTTATTTCTGCTGGCAAGTTTCCATTTATCTGTTGCAAAAAGCTTCCGTTTAAATAATAATAATGCAATTTACCTGAGACTCCTTTGTAAGTTAATATTAAAGTACCTCACCTTCCCTGACTAGAACTTCACTGGACCAAGGTTGAACAACTACGCCTTCAGTATTGCAGTTGCTACCCTGACTGCTTATAGAGAGGGATGAAGGAAGGAGAAGAGAGGGAAGGAAGAGAAGGGAAGGGAAATTAGAGTAGGAGTGAGGGTAAGAGAGGGAGGAAGAGAGAATGAGAAGGAGAAAGGAAGAGGAAGTAGGGAGGAGAAGAAGAGGCGGGGAAGAGAAAGTAAGAAGGAAAGAAAAGAGAGAGGTGGTAGGTTTGAGGAGAAAGATTGCTGAACAATAAAAAAGATGAAAGGCAAGAAAGGCAACCCCAAACAAATATAAAGATATTAAGATAAAGAATGAATTATTAAACTTTAAAGAATAAAAGAGAACAAATATGAATAAATAGCAATAATTAGAAACACACATACAAACATACAATGTATTTTCTTTGAACAGAGTATTTGGCCGGTTCACAAATTTAAATAGTGTTTAGTCATTTCAATTAAATTTACAATTTCTATATTTTACAGTTTTTTTCCCTCTAGCCATCAGCTGGGACTCAGGAGGCAGCAATAGATTGGGAGTGGGGCCAAATAAAGGGTAAGAATAACATGGGCGGTGGTGGTGCTGGTGGAGGGGAGAACCAGTTCGGTGATGTCATATCGTCACCGCAACCGGCTCGCAGGAACCGGTGCGAACCGGGAGCAACCCACCACTGTTACATAATAAGTAGAAACACTATACAAATCTATGTCTATATGATTTTTCTAAAGTATGTGTTTTCCATTCATCTCACTGAGAAGCTGGGGGCCTGCTACTGAAAGTGTCCATCCTCAGTATATAGCTATTGCATCCTCAGTGGTCCTGGGCTTTGGCTGCTGATTTTATCTGTAACAAAGCTGCCCTCCATACTGAAATTTAGTTGGGCTTGGCAAGGATGTACAGTATCCCTTCTTGGGGAGGGGGGGGGGAAGCAAGGAGGAAGAGTGTCTGTTATCACCTGTGAACTGCTGCAAGCTTTCAGTGGCTTTCTTCCACATAACCGGACTGGAGATGTGATCTGATTGTCTTTTGGCTTACTGATGTCATTCTCTCTTGGGTTTTCCCAAGGATTGGGAGGCAATTCAGCTGAGGCATAATTGCTGCTAATCATGGTATTTTTCTGAACTAAGGAAGAACATGGGCTGAGGATAGAAGTCACCATTTTGTATGGTTTTCTTCCTTTCTTGGGGCTGGTTCAGTTGTTGGTTGGAGAGCTGGGAGAGATTGCTTCCTAGGTTCCTCTTTTGTAGGATACCTTAGGGTTCTATCCTCTTTCCCTCCTATTCAATACTTACACAAAATAGTTGGGTGAGATCATCTATTGGTTTGGAACTGAATATTATCAGTAGATTGGTGATACCCAATTATATCTTTTAGCCTTGAGCCAGTCAAATGAGGTTGTTAAAGTTCTGCCCCAGAGGCTGGAGGCTGTGCAGGAGGAATTGCTTCCGACTTAATATGCAACTATGGGTATCTGGGCCACCCAGATATGGAAATTTTCCATCTTTAATCTTGGATGGGATAGCATTATTTCATTCAAGAATGGTGTGCAGCCTGGGGAATATCCTGGATTCACAATTCGTACTCAATCAGTAGATAGTAGTGATGACTATTGTAACGCTCTCTACATGGGGCTCCCCTTGAGGTGCACTCGGAGGCTCCAACTGGCGCAGAGTGTGGTCGCGCGGGTGGTTATGGGAGCAACATGGAGCTCCCATGTAACACCTCTCCTGCGCGAGCTGCACTGGCTCCCGGTGGTCTTCTGAGTGCGCTTCAAGGTTTTGGTTACTACCTTTAAAGCTCTCCATGGCTTAGGACCTGGTTATCTACGGGACCGCCTGCTACCACCAATAGCCTCCCACCGGCCAGTACGCTCCCATAGAGAGGGTCTCCTCCGGGTGCCGTTGGCCAAACAATGTCGGCTGGCGGCCCCCAGGGGGAGAGCCTTCTCTGTGGGGGCACCAACGATCTGGAACGAGCTCCCCCCGGAGATACGGAGGATCCCGGATCTTCGCACCTTCCGTCGCGCGCTTAAAACGTTTTTATTTCATCAAGCTGGCCTGGCCTAAATCATCTCCTCTTTTAAATTTAAATTTTAAACATAAATTTTTAATCTGTTTAATTATGGGGGTATTTTAAAATTCAGCCTAAATTATTTAATTTGTTTTAATTTATTTTAGATTTTGTATTTCCTGTGTTTTATCTTCTGGCTGTTCACCGCCCTGAGTCCTTCAGGAGAAGGGCGGTATAGAAATTTAATAAAATAAATAAATAAAAATAAAATGAACAGAAAGGCCTATGCACAGTTTCATCTGATGTGCTAGTTGCACCCTCTCCTAGATTGGGAGGCCATTTAGACAGTCATATTTTGGTCACCTTGTGGCTTAACTACTACAATACACTCTATATATGGCTTCCTTTGAAGGCCATCTGGAAACTTTGACTGGTCCAGAATGCAGAGCTGAAGGCAGGGATGGGCATGCCTCACTACACTCATTTAATATTTCTGCTCCATAAACTGTACTGGTTGCAGCTTGTGGAGCACTGGTTGCACTGGTTGCTGGAGCACTGGTTGCATTTGCCTCTGAATGTGATTCAAGCTGCTGGTTGTTACCTCCAGAGGACTGCAAGGCATAGAATAAGTTATTTGTGGGATCCTCTTATTTTCCATAGTATCTACCCAGCCAATTTGATCTGGTAGGATTGGTGCATGCTAGGTTTCTTCGGTATTAAACAATACTATCTGACAAGATCCCAGAACTGCACTTGGTCTTCTTTAGTATCTGCCCTCTGGAATGAAATTCCCCCAAAATATGGATTGCTCCTATCCTGTTGGCATTTAAAGACCTGGCTCTTCACCCAGGTCCCTTCTAGATAATGTGGGTTTGCCTTAGTTGTTGTGTAGTTTGTGTCATCTTCTGATCATTATCTTTTTATCACTGTATACTGCACTGTTTTATTGTTCTGTGTGATTTAATCTGTGCACTGCATAGAATCGTTAAAGAATCAGTAAGTGTAAAAACTTAATAAAGAAATTATGTCTCATTTGAAAATACACAAACATCATTCAACTTACCAGCTTCAATTTTATCATTGATCTTTATAACAAGATCTTTTCTGGGAATTTCCTCCAGGAAATCCTTAAGACATTCTAGAGGCGTCTCAGAATAAGCCATTATTAATTTTGTTGCATCAACCGCATTAATATTCTCTAGTTTACACCTGCTTATATCTTCTTTGTTCAGTATCAGAAATGTTTTCATTTCGTCGTTTGACAGGTGTTGAAGGATTTTAAATATGAAGGCTTGATTACTTTCTGCCATGATGTTTCTTAAGATTCTATATGGTATTGTGTAGACAGACCTGGAGAGGAATTTGAGGGATAGGGCAAAGAGAATAAAACTGTGACTACTAACAGTTAATTGGGTTCAAGTTCATCTAGAATGCACAACTTTTTCAAAGTCTTTGACTGATGTAGCATTCTTATATTAGATAAAACCAAATTTTATTTAGTCTATGTATATAACTTACTTAAGTAAAGTTAACACTACACTTTAATATTCAATACTTCTATTTAATCAGATTAAAAATACAATTTGGCAGTAACTCTGGAAGACTCTAAAAAAATACTTTTCTAGATCACCTGAAGTTCAGCACCCTCTGGTTGTACACTTCTGATTGATTCTACCCATGAATGATATTCACACATGAAGCAAAGTCAGCCCAGGCTTGAATTCTGTATAGCACTTGCCCAATATAGATTAGATTAACAGAGTTGGAAGGGACCTTGTAGGTTATCTAGTCCAACCCCCCTCCCCAAGCAGGAGACCCTACACCATTTCTGACAAATGACAGTTGTTTTATGAATTAAGTACCATTTTCAAACAAGCTGTGGACTTATAATAATTATTATTATTTATACCATCCAGGCCACAATTTATTGGATTGGTTATCGGATTTCATGGAATGCTCATTTGAAATACTCAAGAATGTCTCCAGCATTTGTAGCATTTAGTAACAAAGTAATTTTTAAAAAATTAACCTGGTACGATTTGTTGTTGAAAATTTCTAACAATTGCCACATAGGTTTCAAGATTTTTACATTTATGATATGACCACAATATATAACTACTTACTAATTTTCCTAACCTTCCTTTTTTATTTTAAGCTCTAGATCCCATTTATCTTTTTTCACTCACTAACTTAAAGGCTTAGACAGCAACCAATTGTTTTCAGGCAAAAATAGCAGTTACATACCATATAATAATCACGTTATAAGGCCATCAAATGCACAGCAAGAACCCATTAAGTTTTGGAAAGATAAAACAATGCATTAAAAGTATTTGTACTATCTTGTTGAGAAGTACCGTAGAACTGTTCTGTATGGCTTCACTCTAACCAGCAATAAAGATTTTTATCTGGGTGAGCCCAATCAAGGGAAGAATCAAAACTAAGTTTTGCAGTAATCTCTCATTTTGTTTAATATTCAGTAGAATAAGAGGAGGTGTGATTTAAGACCTGATTTACCAGACCTCTGGGCAAAAAAGCAGTTATTTTGGCAGAAATAAGGTTTTTTAAAAAAATTATCCATTGTACTACACAAAAGTTTGGAGAAAATGTTCCCAAATGCAACATTTCACTAGATAAGAGTCATAATCAAGAACATCTGTGATACAGAGACCAGAATGGCTTCCTACCTCATAGACAATTGAAAGATAACGTGAGAACTATAATGAATATATTAGAATATTATGAGTGTAATTCTGATAAACAGGTGGCCCTGGTCTCCGTGGATGCACAAAAAGCCTTTGACAGAGTGAGCTGGAAATTTCTCTTTGCACAGTTGAGCGAAATGGAATTCGGGGAAAGATTTACCAGGGCAATCCGGACAGTATATGCAAAACAGACAGCGAAAATACTTATTAATGGGGAGGAGTCTGAAAAAATTGATATAAGTAAAGGTACTAGACAGGGATGTCCATTATCTCCACTTTTATTTATTTTAACCCTAGAGTTATTATTGAATGAGGTCAGAAGAAATCAAGGAATTAGAGGGCTAAGAAACAGAGGGGAAGAGTTTAAGCTCCAAGCCTTTGCGGACGACTTGATATTTGTCTTGGAAGAACCTTTGGAATCGGGACCAATCCTGCTACAGGAATTGGAGGCTTACGGGAAAGTAGCGGGATTTAAATTAAATAAAGATAAAACCAAGATCCTAATTAAAAATATGACGAAGAATCAAAAAGCGCAGTTAGAGGAAGAACTAGGGATCCAGATAGTCAAAAAACTAAAATACTTAGGAATTTGGCTTTCATCTAAATGCTCGACCATTAAAGAAGACAACTACCAAAAACTACTTAGTCAAACTAAAGAAATGTTGGAAGGATGGAAAAGTTTACAGCTATCATTATTAGGTAGAATTGCAGTAGTTAAGACGTATATCCTGCCTAAATGGATTTTTCTCTTTCAGACAGCCCCAGTTTTAGTAGATACAAATTTTTTTCATTCTTTAGATCAGTGTATACGTAGATTTGTATGGCAGAATAAAAAACCAAGGATTAAATTGAAAATGCTTCAAGAATCCCCTTCCAGGGGAGGATTTGGCCTACCTAAATGGGAGCTTTATCATCAGGCAGCTGTCTTAACTTGGATCAGAGACTGGATTGCCTTGAGGAGGAGGAGAATCCTTAGCTTGGAAGGTCACAATTTGCAACAGGGGTGGCACTATTATCTGAGTCAGGAAAGGCCCAAAAAACATAAATATTTTATGGACCACTTTATTCGAAAGGTTTTGATGACCATATGGGATCGAATAAGAAATAAATTTTACCTGATGACTCCGATTTGGCTTTCCCCTTTAGAGGCAATGACACACCCGACTCTTTACAACAGAAATAAACCACTAATCTACCAAGCTCTGTTGGATCCTTCAGGCAAAGTAAAATCTCGAAATATGCTGGGGGAATTAGGCTATGAGCTAGATTGGTGGTCATACAATCAGATCCAATCTAGGACAGCTCAGGATAAAAATAAAGGAGGAATTTATAATTCTCTACAGGAACTTGATAAGATCTTGTTGGGGAAGGATGAGAAGGTATTATCCAAACTCTATCAATTCCTCTTAATGGACTGGATTGGAGAGGAGGTCATCAAAGACTCAATGATTGCCTAGGGGAGAAATTTGGGATACTCGATTGAACTTGAAAAATGGGAAGAAATCTGGGGGACAACCTTAAAATTAACAATGTCAGTTTCCTATAAGGAAAATATATACAAAATGCTATATAGATGGCACCTGCCCCCGGCTAGATTATCGAAGATGTTCCCGGGGACCTCTCCGGTTTGCTGGAAATGCAACGCCGCTATGGGAACTTACTTTCATAGTTGGTGGACCTGTCCCCGAGCAAAAGAATATTGGGCTAGAATTCAAAAATGGATTTTAGAAATCATAGGATGTAGAATAAATTTGAACCCGGAAACGTTTTTACTAGGCATGAAACCAGAGAATTTAAACAAATCTAATTGGTATCTCGCTCTCCACATCATCATTGCAGCCAGGATCTCGTTCGCGCAAGAATGGAAATCTAAAAATATCCCATCGGAGGCTACGTTAATTGCAAAGATCATGGACTGTGCAGAAGCAGACAAGCTTACTGGACTTTTGCGAGATAGACAAGAATCGGGGTTATATAGGAACTGGGACAGATGGTATGCTTGGCTGCAAAAAAAGAAATCTTAAGAAGAACGAAAATATTAACCTTAATGTGAACGTGGGTAAATACTTCCAGGAGTACTGCATGACGATTGAGAATTTTTTTTTTTTCTGGTTAAACCTTCCTTTCTTTTGATGAGTTAGCTTAATGGAAGTTTGTACTTTCTCCAGGCGAAAATTGATACTTTAAAACTCTATATGTATTATATTACTCTCTGCAATACTATCCATATTATTATATTTTTTTCTGTATTTTTTAAATAATTTTCAATAAAAATTTAAAAAAAAAAAAAAGAACATCTGTGATAATAAATCAGTAAACCCTAGCAACTTACATAGTGGAGTGGTATTTGTGATGCAGTGTTTAGAAATCAAACAATATTCTCCTAATTATGCACTGCAATCACACTAGAAAAGAAAGGGAAGTGAAGGAATAACAGAATAACAGAGTTGGAAGGGACCTTGAAGATTTTCTAGTCCAACCCCCTGCTTAAACAGGAGACTCTATACCAGGGGTGTCAAACTCAATTTCATGGAGAGCTACATCAGGATTGTGTTTGACCTTGGGCAGCCAGGGGGGCGTGACCAAGGGGGCATGGCTAGCTCAATGTCACTCGTGGCAGGGGCACCTGTGGTGGCCCGAGCGCTCTGCCAGTGAAAACGGGCTGTCGAGTCCTGCCGGAGCTCGCCATCAATGGGGTGTGTGGGAGACGAAGGAGTGGAGATAAGCAGCCGCAGAGAACACACAAACAGTTCCTGGATAGCAGCATTCAGGGCAATGATTGATGACGTTGCTGGGCCTCTCCGATTCTGCTGTCCTCGCTGCTCGCAGCTGTTACTGTTAAGGGAGTGGGGGGGTGCTTGATTGATAATCACCGGATGTATGTTTAAGGGGCTGAGTTTTTGTTAAATAGCGCTGTGGTGTGATTACACCCAGCGCTGACTTTGAACCAAAACACCGACTTGTACTTTACTTTTGACTGCAAGCTTATCATTGCCAAAGTAAACCCTGATTCTCTGTGTGTTACTGGTGATTATTTCCTATCGCAGTTCTGAACGAACGACAAGCCGAGAGAAAATCAGCGCTTGGTTCCTTTTCACAAGAGGTGAGGATTCCCTGTGGCTTTGCAGCAAAGGGGGATATGGCAGAAGGGACGGCCTTGGAAGAGCAGGAGTGTGGTGGAGATGTGGAGGGGGAGGAACCACTGATAGAGGAGGTGAAGGAGAGTGTGGAACAGTTGGCAGTGAAACCAAAAGTCAAGCAACCCAAGAGCGCCCCGCCCCGGCCGGAGGAGGAGAGTTTTCCAGGACAACGGGCTCGGACGGGGGATTGGTGGCACAGCTCTGTTCTCCTCGGGCCACGGATGCCAACACCCCCTCGCTTGGGAGCATCTTTCCAGGGCTGGAGGGAAAGACGATGGACTGAGGAGGATGAAGGGGATTGGGGGTATCCTGCTTCATCCGGTCCCAGCACCATGGATACGCTACGTGAGCGTTTTGGGGAATCTGGATTTCGTGACGCCCCATCCTGGCAGCCCTGGGTTGCAGGGCTGGAGCCTCCAGGTTCTTCTTGGCAGGATACAGGGGTGACCGCTTCGGAGACCCAGTCCCGGCTCAAAAGTCCTAAATTGAGGATGGAGCGGACCTCTAGACGATCCATGGACCAACCCCCTCCAGAACAAGACCAAGGTGCCTCATCGGGAGACCTTGGAGCCGGTCCTGAGCCCCAACCAACGCAATTGGCAGGGGGCTTACCTGTTGGGGGTCGTGGGGCGGCGAGGGACCAACCTAGGCAGGACAGGAGAGCGACTGGAGCAGCGAGGACCCCAGGCCCCATGCCTTGGCCTCCGGGGGCCCCGCCGGGGCTGTGGGTCCCGCAGGCCGTTTGGGGACCACCTGCCCTGCAGACTTCCTTTGACGGAAACCCTGAACGAGTGGCTATTTTCTTAAGCCAGGTGATAAGCCATATGGACCAGCTTAAGCCAGGTGATAAGCCATATGGACCAATATGGACAGTGGTATCCCTCCCAGTGGGCTATGGTGGTTGCTGTTACAGGGGTCCTGACGGGAGAAGCAGCTGAGTGGGTGGCAGGCCTCCATGCTAAACATGCAAGGGAACTCGTGGACCTGGGACGATTTCTGGAGGCTCTTCGTGCCAGATTTGAAGACGAAACAAGCGCCCAGGTTGCAGAGGGGGATTTGTTTGCGCTTAAGCAACAGGGCGTACCAGCAAAGGAATATGTACAGGAGTTCCGAAAGATTGCGGCTCGGTTGGTGGGGTGGCCAGAACGTCTTCTGGTGCACCAATTCCATAAAGGACTAGACCGTGATTTACGGCAAGCCTGCGTGTACCGGGGCTTGCCCCCCAAGTTGAGTGTGTGGTACAAGGCAGCCATCGAATTGGACGTCGGTCTCCGAGAATTCCGTATATGGGGTGAAGGGGTTGCAAGTCAAGGAAAACGACCAGCAGAACGCACACAAACACCCAAGGAGACTAGACCGAATGCTGGCTCCGGCCTGGGGGAAAGGATCCAGCGGCCTGCGTTTCGTTGCTTCAGATGTAATCGCCTTGGTCATCGAGCAGCCGACTGTCCTCATCCCATGCCCCGTAACTTGGACCAAACCCCCCCCCCTAGAGCTGTGTTGAGAGGCAGAGGCCGACCAACATCCGAACGGTCCCAAATGACTCGAACATCCTGTATGGAGAGGGATCCCCTGGCTACAGATACTAAGAAAGTGGTGGCGGAAAAGTTCCCGATTGCGGCTGGGGATAGTGATGATGACGATGAGGACCCACATGACCCGATGGTGAGCGACCCCATCCGACCTTTTGTGGTACCAGTCGTACTCCGAAACCCACGGGCCACCACTGGACGCCGATATGAGGCATTGATTGACTCAGGGTGTACTCGTTGTTTAATTCGTAGGGCGATAGTTGACGAGCTTGGGCTGCGGGTTGTGCGGTTGAGAACCCCTATTACCTTTGAACAAATGGATGGTTCATTGCTGGGAGGGGCACCAGTGACTCATATAACAGAAAAGGTGCACCTCGATATTGGGGAGCACACCGAAACTATTCGGTTTATTATAGTGGAGAAAATGCTAGAACCAGTGATTTTAGGATTAGCATGGTTGGACAAGTGGGCTCCTACGATATGGTGGGAAGGGGGTTTTCGCAAACTTCGATTACCGTTGGGACCTCCCCCTACCAAGGAGGAAAAGGAGCCAGCAGGGGGAATAGAAGCAGAGAGCCCACCAGTAGACACGACGTATCCTGATGTGTATAGGGATCTCGCCAGAGTCTTTAGTGAGGAGGAATGTGAGACCCTGCCCCCTCACCGGCCTACGGATTGCAGTATTGAGTTAATACCCGGGGCGAAGCTACCCAAGCCCCGGATGTATTCAATGACACAACCCGAACTAAAAGAATTACGGAAATATATAGACAAGAACTTGGCCCGGGGTTTTATCACACCTAGTCGATCAAAGATGGCTGCCCCTGTCCTGTTTCGTGGGAAGAAAGACGGGGGTTTACGCTTATGCGTTGACTTCAGAGGTCTCAATGCAGTGTGTGTGGAGCCCCTCTATCCACTTCCCTTAATGAAGGACCTGTTAGCTGCCCTAGCCACCGGTCGTATCTTTACGAAACTCGACCTACGCGAAGCGTATTATAGGATACGAATCAAACCAGGGGATGAGTGGAAAACAACATTCAATTGTCCCTTGGGAAGCTATCAGTTCCAGGTCATGCCGTTCGGACTACAGGGCGCCCCTGCGGTGTTCATGCAGTTCATCAATGAAGTGCTGCATGAACATCTGTACAGGGGTGTCCTTGTATATTTGGATGACATCTTAATTTACACGCAAACTGAAGAGGAACATATATCTCTGGTCCGACAGGTCTTAGACAAATTATTAGCTGCTAAGCTGTACGTGAAACTATCCAAATGTGAGTTTCACAAAAAGAGGATAGATTATCTAGGCTATCGAATATCAGAGAGCGGGGTAGAGATGGATCCCAGAAAAGTCCAGGCAGTGCTTGAATGGCAGGCCCCTAGAACCAGAAAGCAATTACAGAGCTTTCTAGGCTTTGCAAACTTCTATCGGCAGTTCATTCCCAGATTTGCTGAAATAGCCCTACCACTAACAGATCTGTTACGGACCAAACCGGCCACAGCTAAACCAAAGCCGGGACAAGCGTTGACGTGGTCGTCAGCGTGTCAAATGGCTTTCGAGCAGTTAAAAACACTCTTTGCTCAAGAACCAGTACTCAAGCATCCAGACCCAACGCAGGCATTCGTAGTCCAAGCAGATGCTAGCGACGTGGCTGTAGGAGCAGTACTCCTACAAAGAACACAGCAGGGAGGGTTACAACCTTGTGCCTATACGTCTAAAAAGTTAACCACGACAGAGCGGGCATGGGCGATCTGGGAAAAAGAGGCATTCGCGGTCCGTTGGGCGTTGATGACATGGCGACATCTCTTGGAGGGGGCGTCTCATCCTTTTGAGGTATGGACGGACCATAAAAACTTAGAAGCCTTACAAACGCCCAGGCGACTATCTCCCAAACAGATAAGGTGGGCACAATATTTTCAGCGTTTCTCTTTCCGGTTGCGGTATGTTCCTGCTGGGAAAAACTTCCTGGCTGATGCACTGTCCCGGATGCCACAGTATAATAGCAAGCGAGAGGAAGTGATAGAACCTCTAATTGCACCTTCCCAAACCCTATTAAGACTTACAGAAGTAGATGGTCACTTACGTACCGAGTTTAAAACAGCTTTACAACAGGATCGATGGGTAATCCAAAACCCCTCTATGGTTAGCTATAATGATGGAATAGCGTGGAGGGAGAATAGAATATATGTTCCAGAACATTTACGGAACGTAGTGTTATGCAGGTGCCATGATGCCAAATCAGCAGGCCATTTTGGGTATTTAAAAACTCTACACCTTGTGAGGAGGCAATTCTGGTGGCCACGAATGCGTAAGGACATAGAAACATACGTAAAAGGTTGTACAACCTGTGCAACCGCCAAACCCTGGTCTGGACGACCGTTAGGACTATTACAGACAGTCGCGAATCCTAGCAGGCCTTGGGAAGAGATAGCTATGGATTTCATAGTAGATCTCCCCCCTAGCCATGGCCACACTGTAATTTGGACGGTGGTAGATCTGTTTTCGAAACAGGCCCACTTTGTGCCATGTAAAAGCATACCATCCGCGCGACAATTAACCGAACTCTTTTTGCAACATATCTATCGTCTCCATGGAGCACCTAAGAGGATTATATCCGACCGCGGTGTTCAATTCACCTCTAAGTTTTGGAGACGATTTGTCCGTTTAATTGGGTCCTCTCAAGGGTTAAGTTCAGCATTCCACCCGAGCACTAACGGGGCGGCTGAACGGGCCAATGCCATGGTCGAAAGATATATCAGATGCTACGTTTCATACCAGCAGACGAATTGGTCAGGACTCCTGCCTTTCGCCGAAGTGGCATATAACAACATACCCCACCGCAGTACTGGGTTCTCCCCTTTCCAAGTAATATATGGCCGAGAGTTTTCAGCCATTCCAGAGTTAGATCCCCCTATGACAGACGGTGACACGCCACGCAGTTGGGCCGATAAAATTAGTAATGTATGGCCAAGTGTAAAAACAGCATTACAAAAGGCAGCAGACGAGTACAAAAAATATGCAGACAAGAAAAGAGCTGATCCAAAACCATTCCGGATAGGAGACAAAGTATACTTATCTACGAAATACCTTAAACTCCGACTGCCCAGTAAAAAATTAGGACCTAAATATATAGGACCATTTCCCATAACACAAGTCATCAATCCGGTAACCGTAGCTCTTAAACTTCCCCCTCTGTTCAGTAGGATACATCCCGTATTCCATAGCAGTTTGGTGAAACCGGTGACGATAGAAAGGCCAGGTACCTCAACTACTCCACCGGGTCCCGTGCATACCAACCAATATGAGATAGACCGAATATTGGACTCCAGGGTTCGTAGGGGGATGTTACAATATCTTGTGCGGTGGAAAGGATACCCTGTAACACAGGCCTCGTGGGTGGCAGCACCCGATGTTCACGCTGCCCGATTGATACAACGGTTCCATCGGAAATACCCAGCCAAACCTAATGCAGGATCGTAACAGTGACTAACATCTGTATGCTTTCCATTTATAGGTGAGCTCCTGGTAGGGGGGGCCGCCTGTCGAGTCCTGCCGGAGCTCGCCATCAATGGGGTGTGTGGGAGACGAAGGAGTGGAGATAAGCAGCCGCAGAGAACACACAAACAGTTCCTGGATAGCAGCATTCAGGGCAATGATTGATGACGTTGCTGGGCCTCTCCGATTCTGCTGTCCTCGCTGCTCGCAGCTGTTACTGTTAAGGGAGTGGGGGGGTGCTTGATTGATAATCACCGGATGTATGTTTAAGGGGCTGAGTTTTTGTTAAATAGCGCTGTGGTGTGATTACACCCAGCGCTGACTTTGAACCAAAACACCGACTTGTACTTTACTTTTGACTGCAAGCTTATCATTGCCAAAGTAAACCCTGATTCTCTGTGTGTTACTGGTGATTATTTCCTATCGCAGTTCTGAACGAACGACAAGCCGAGACGGGCTCTTGAGCTCTGTTTTCGGCTGCAATGGCCTCCTGCAACCCTTTGCCAGCGAAAACAGATCTCCTTTTTCCCTGGCAGAAGCACTGTGACCTGGTCCTTTGCTGTTTCCAGCTCCACGGGCCAGATCTAAGCACCCCCAGGGTCTTGAGTTTGACACCCCTTCCCTATACCATTTCAGACAAGTGGCTATTCAGTCTCTTTTTAAAAGCCTCTCCTTGATTAGTTTCCATCCATTGTTTCTTGTTATGCTTTCAGTTCCTTTGCAGAATAGGTTGACTTCTGTCTTTGTTGTGGCAGTCTTTCAAATACTGGAACACTGCCATCATGTCACACACCTAGTCCTTCTTTTCTCTGAACCAGGGGTCCTCAAACTTTTTAAACAAGGGGACCAATTCACAGTCCCTCAGACTGAGGGCCGCTCGCTCGCTCACCCGCCAGCTGAACTAGCCCGGAAGCAGAGCGTGCCCCAGTTGCGGGCTGGATGCGGAGCCCTAGGCAGAGGTGAGGGCGAGGGACTGTCCCTCAGAGGAGAGTGCCATGTTGGGACGCTGTGTGTTATTGAGCCTCCTGCCTGTCTCTGCTTCTGCGAGGCAGAAAGAAATCCATAAAAGTCTTTGCCTGCACCCTCCTGAGGCCCTGGTCTCAGCGCCAATTTGAGCACGTCCTCCACATACTGCTAAGAGCCAGAGGCTGGTGGTGCCAAAGCAGCCCTCGCCTCCCGCCACTTTGGGCTCGGAGATGTAACCCGCGTCCAGAGAGAAGCGGATGAGGTCAACCCTACCTTTGCTGTCCATTGCAGCTAGGAATCTCAAATAAGGCCGAGAATGAATGTCTGGTGCTAGATCGCCCCCTACAAACTCCTCGTCTCTCGAGAAGCCTGTCTGAGGTCTTGCTCGCTGCGGTGCCTGGACTCCCAGAGATGGCATGGAGTCCTTTAGGCACTTAGCTTTGCCATCTATTTAGTAGCTCCAGCCCCTCCCTCCATCACCGGAAATCCAGGCGCTTGAATAGGCTGCAAGCAAGGCCTTAGCTGGCTTCCTTGGCAGATGAGGACTTTGCAAGGGGCCTGATCTAGTGCTGGCTACAACACATTCATTTGCAGCATTATTTGAGATTCCTAGCTGCAATGGACAGCAAACCTAGAGTTGACATTCCCCGTGCTGGGGCGTGGATGAGCGGGGGGTAAGTGCCTGGAGGCCCCACGGAAACCAGGAGGCAGGCCCGAAAGGTGGCTGAGCCTCACCGTGTATACCCCCTCCCCTTCGGCTGAGCACAGCAGGTCTGGGGTGGATTTCCGTCCCCCGTTGTTGGCCTTACCTTCCAGTTCCAACCTGCAGGGCTTGCCAAGGTCTGTACTCGGCCAAAGGGTGGGGGCTGATGTGGGTGGGGTAACCTCGTGGTCCTGCACAGGCCAGATTAATGGCCTTGGCAGGCCCTATCCGATCCATGGACCATAGTTTGAGGAACCCTGCTCTAAACTAAATATATGCAATTCCTGCAACCATCCTTCATATATTTTAGCCTCCAGCTCCTTAATCATCTTTGTTGCTCTTCTCTGCCCACTTTCCAGAGTCTCAACATTCTTTTCATATTGTGGTGATCAAAACTGGATTTGCTTCCACAGGGCATAGCTATGAAAACCAAAAAATTCACAATTGAATGCCAGACTCTAGCTCAATTTCTCTTTGAATGTATGATGCAATAGTGAAAACTTCAAAGAAAGAAAATATTTATTTATAGTTTAAAAATCTCCTTTTCCCTCTGCACAAACCTCCAAATCATTTATCTAGAATCCTGATGATTCAAAATCTTGATAAAGAAAGCATTCTTTACTTGTTTCCCCACTAGTAGAAAAATGACGCCTCACGTAAGGTAAATCTCACATAAGGCAAGTGTCATGTAGGGTAAAGTGTAGTAATCAGGTAAGCTGGGCTTCTGGTGAATTATATGACAGTCCATGTAGTTTTCTTGGCAAAAATATAAAAAAGATTTAGCCCTTCTTTTCTACGGGATGTCATTTTCAAATTCATAAAGCTGGGGATTTCCTACTCAAGGAAGTTTACCAATATACTGTTCAAACCTTCTTAAGGTCAAGAAGGGTTTGCATTTCTTCTGATCCCTCAACCAGATCATCAGTTTTAAGTATGCTACCTCCTGTGCAACTGTTCCCTAAATAACTTTTATTAGCAGTGAGGAGAGGGTACTTTTCTAGCTATAATATATAGTTCTGATTACTTCTAGTGTATATTTCAGGTTGATTTTTTAAAAAATGGGTAATTAAAATCCATTAGGAGCCAGTTTGGCATAGCCCAATTGGGGAGACTGTGAGTTTTAATCTTGTCTTAAGCAGGAAGTCAGCTGGATGAACTTGTGCTAATCATTCTCTTTCAGTCCTATAAGGAGGCAAGAGCAAACCACTTATAATAACCTTTGCCAAAAAAGCTGCTAGTTCACACAGTCACCAGGAAGCAAAAATTGACTTAATGTTACACACCCCCATACAGACACAAAAGTAAAACTCACTACCTATGCAAACTACTCATCTTTTGTGGAGAGGAAAACTGCATGGACAGTTATCTTAAAACAGTATTTTTCAAATTTGGCACATGTAAGATGTATGGATGGCTGCAGAACTCTGTGAACACAGAGGCAAGCAAAATTTTAATGTAAATCCAACATGGATTTAGATTAAACCCATCATGCCAGACAAATGTTACCAGATTCTTTGAGTTACTAAATTAGTGGACCAGCAATATATTTGGACTTCAGAAAGCTGTTTGACAAAGTAGACCACAATGTTCCACTTGGTAAGATAGAAAAATGTGGCATAGACAGCATCACCACCAGATGAATTTGTAAGTGGCTGACCAACCGCATTCAACATGTAGTCCTTAATGGAACTACAGCTACATGGAGGGAAGTATGCAGTGGAGTACCCCAAGGCTCTGTCTTAGGTCCAGTATTCTCTAACGTCTTTATGAACAATTTAGATGTGGAACTCATTAAATGACAGCAAGTTGGTGAGGTTAGCCAATATTTTAGAACATAGGCTCAGGATCCAGATGGATCTTGACAGACTCAAAAAGTGGGCCCTATCCAACAACATGAAATCAATGGTGAGAAAAGAAAAGTTTTATATTTAGGTAAGAAAACATAAATGCACAGGTATAGAATAGATACCTGGCTCAATAGCAGAAACTGTGAGTGGGATCTATAAATCCGAGTGGACAACCACTTAAATACGATTCAGCAGTGTGTTGCAGCCACACACACACACACAAAAAATGCAGCCCTAGGCATTAACAGAGGGATAGTATCTAGATCATGAAAAGTGTTAAGACTGCAAGATCAAATCTGGGTCGGTCACTGGGACCAGAGATTTACTCTTCCAAGCTTTCAGACTCATGCTGCAACCCGTCTTCAGGAATCTTCTCTCTACTAGAATACATGCTTTAGGCTATTATGGGAATCATATTTATATGGTGCCTTTTTATTGGCTGATTGGTGAGTTAATGGCTAGTGATTGGCTAATGTTTCCTTGTGCTGCCAAGTCCTTGGCTCTTAAGTACTTGATAAACTGGTGGTAAATCAGCAACAAAAAGAGCCTTGGTAGTACAGTGGTCTAAGGCACCCTGTTATTAAGCTGGTTATTAAGACCAGCTGCCTGCAATTACTGCAGGTTCGAATCTCGCCTAGGCTCAAGGTTGACTCAGCCTTCCATCCTTTCTAAGGTAGGTAAATTGAGGACCCAGTTGTGGGGGCAATAAGCTGACTTTGTATAAATATACAAAAAGGATGAAGGCTATTGCTGAGCACATTGTAAGCCGCCCTGAGTCTCCGGAGAAGGGCGGCATATAAATCAAATTTAAAAAACAAAACAAAAACCCTGCTAACTGATAAGCAGCCGAGGGGTTGACAGCATATGGAAACAAGAACCAGTTGCCAACCACCAACACACCAATCCCCCAATAGGAAGGCATCACATAAATACAACCCACAGAATTGCCCAAAGTACGTATTCCAGTAGACAGAACTTCCCTGAAGATGGGCTCTTGCATGAATCTGAAACTCAGAAGAGTAAATCTTTTATCCTGGTGATTGACCCAGATCTGATCTTGCAACATTATCCTAAGTCACATATATGTCTTCATTATTGTTAGTACCACTTTGTAATACCTTGGAAGCACACCCTTGGAATACTACATCCAGTTGGTTGCCCAATATAAAAAAAGATGTTAAGAAAGTGCAGAGAAGAGCAACAAAAATGACTGGGGGACTGGAGGCCAAAACATATGAAGAATAGTTGCAGAAATTGGGTATATCTAGTTGAATTTTTAAAAAAGGACTAGGTGGTGATATGATAGCAATGTTCCAATATCTAAGGGGCTGCAACAAAAAAGAGGAGTTAACTTATTCTCCAAAGCACCTTAAGCCAGGACAAGAAGTAACAGATGGAAGCTTATCAAAGCGAGATACAAACTAGAATTAAGAGAAATTTCCTTACTGTGAGAACAATTAATCAGTGGAAAGGCTTGCCTCCAGAAGTTATGGGTAGTCCATCACTGGAGGGTTTTAAGAGACTAGAGTAGAGGGACCCTTGTCCGGAATGGTATAGGCCAGGGTCTCTTGCTGAGAGGATTGAAATAGAGGACTTCCAAAGTCCTTTTCAACTCTCTTATTCTGAATGAACCAGATAGAGATCAGCACACTCACCTCCTTTTGGGGACTTAGGAAAAGAGTCTAGGGACTGTTGAGATGAGCGGGTGCACTTAGGATCTAGAATCTCGCAAAACTAGAGCATAACAGAGCCCTTTCCCCATCTCCCCCATCTCCCAGCACTTACTTGGAGCACAAACACTTCCCTCGGTGCAGCCGCGACGCTATGGTACTGCTGGCACTGGTGCGGGCTCGCTCAAGTCTGTTGAAGTTTCGCGGCAAAACCTTAGAGTGCCCGGCGGGTGAGTGGAAAAGGCGGGATGGAATAGGATGACATGGAAGGCTTCCTTTTCACAGACTCTGCAGATGGCGCGTTAGAGATAAGCATCAGAAAAGAAATAAAACCGAAAACTCTAAATCTTTAAACTTCTGATAACCTAAAATGAAACTGCCCGGACTATCGCCTTCCTGAAAGTCTTTGTGGTAGAGCCAGTGTGAGAGATACTGCTGGAAGAATTAGATGAGAGAAAGAGAGTTTGAAAAATAAACAGGTCTATAGCTGCAGATCATTGCTTTGTTTGGAAGCCTGAGTAGCCCTCGCCCCCCACAAAGGAGAACGATAAATGGAGGGGATAGAGAGCGTTCAAGAAAGGGAGACAGGCTACCAGGGAGAGCTTTCATTTTTTCTACTGATGAAAACATTAGCAGAGGAATTCTGAGAGTTGAAGTCTACCGGGATTGAGAAATACTGCTGTATCCTGCCCTATATTATCCATTCTGTGAAAGTGCCCATAAAATGCGCTCATTTCCAAAATGTGTGCACTTTAAAATTATAAGGAAAATGAGATATATTTTAAATAATTAGACTAAGAAGAGTATAAAAGGGGAATTTACACTGAAAACATTTTGGCTAACCAGAATGAACAGCTGAGTCCATATATTCAAATAAATCCTGCATATGGTTCAGATAAGTATATTTGCAAATTATGGGGGAGAGGGGGGGATCTCTTAGTGATTTGATTGTGTGAATGCCCTGCCATGCTTAGTGTACTAATATCTTCGGATATTATTTTTGCCTAATTTAAGCAGTAATTGATAAACTGATTATGGTACATACAAAAACATTTTCTGACATCTTTTGTCCATTTGAAAGCACCTGATATTTTAAAGTAATGAATAAAAAATAATCCTTAATTGTACTCCCACCAGCTGGTGTGTGTGTTCATGTGTAATTTATTCCAACACTTGTTCTATGTGGTTAGGTTGCTTCTAATTTTTCAATGGACAATAATCCATACTAGAAAGTACACATATACTTAAGGAAACATTTTAAAAAGGCATTTTAAAGTTACCATGTACTATTAAGTTGTCTTGAGAATTTATTTATTTTTTTATTTGTATTCCTTATAGGAAAGAGGTGAAGACTCTGGTGGACTAAATGTTCTAAATGTTAATAAAACAAAGGAGATCATTGTAGAGTTTAGGAAGAGCCAGCATAGTCATACTCCATTAGGTATGAAGAATTCAGCTGTAGAGGTGGTCAATAGTATTAAGTATCTGGGGGTGCAGTTAACTAATAATCTGAATTGGTCTCTCCATACATCATCCTTGAAGCGTGCAAACCAGTGTCTGCATTTCCTGCATTAGATGAGGAGAGTATATCTTTCTCCTTCTATCCTGGCCACTTTTTATAGAGTGATGGAGAGCGTTATAACAAACTGCATTACTATTTGGTTCAACGGCAGTAGTGCCTAAGATAGAAAGTTCATACAGAGAGTGGTAAGGACAGCCAAGAAAATTATAAGAAGCTCACTTCCTGTTATTCAGGATACGGCTTATAAGCACTATGTGCTTAGAGTTCAAAGTATTGTTAGAGATTCCACACACCCACTTTATGGTCTGTTTCTGGGAGCAGGTTTCAAAGTATTTCCAGCAGGACTACCAAATTCTGGAACAGCTTTGTTCCTTATGCCATCCGTCTGGTTAATTCGCAAGATTCATTTTTCTCGCTATGTACATGTATACATCAGAACTAGATAGTATTGTTGCTCTGAGTCATATAATATATGTGGGCATATGCATATTTATTTGTTTGTTTATTTATTTATTTTGTCATGCTTAGCGTATATTGGAGATAGTGACCCTTTGAGAGCTTTATGCGACAAAATTTCATTTTAATGTATGCTGATTAGTGTACATTCAAAATGACAATAAAGTTATCCTATTTTGCCCTACCCTACCCTACCCTACCCTACCCTACCCTACCCTACCCTACCCTACCCTACCCTATCCTATCCTATCCTATCCTCCTTTATTATTTTTACAAATAATACATCCTATCCTATTCTCCTTTATTATTTTTACAAATAACTCAAGACAGGGAACGTATCCAGTATACCTCCTCCAGGGGTGGGATTCAACTGGTTTGCACCAGTTCAGGTGATCCAGATGTTAATTTTAATCTGGTTCGCCGAACTGGTTGTTCCAAGGACTGGCTGAACCTGCCCCTCCTCTCCCAAGAGTTTCCACGTGGCCTGTTTTGGATGCCAGGTAAGTGCAGGGCACACACCGAAATTCTGGGAGGGTGAATAACAAGCCTACCAGAAGCCTGAAAACAGGCCCATTTCCAGCCTCTGGAGGGCCTCCGAAGCCTGGGGGAGGGCGTTTTCGCCCTCCTGGAGGCTGCAGAAAAGCCTCTGCAGCCTGGGGAGAGTGAACAATGGGCCTACCGGGAAGTATGGAAATGCACCTGTTTCCGACCTCCAGAGGGCCTCCAGTGTCCCAGGGAGGCAGTCTTTGCCCTCCTGGAGGTCCAGGAAAGCCTCTGGAGCCTGGAGAGGGAGAAAAATGGGCCTACCAGAAGTCTAGAAACGGGCCCATTTCCGGCCTCCGAAGGGCACGCGAAGTGAACCAGTTGTTACAACCAGTGAATCCCACCACTGCCTTCCTCCTATTTCCCGCAACAACAATCCTGTAAGGCTGGTTGGGTTGAGAGAGAGGGACTGGCTCAAAGTCACCCTGTTGACTTTCATAACTCAGGCTTGAATTCATGAATATAACAAAGTGAAAAGGACTAGAGATCTGCAGTAGTCCTTGACTTACAACAGTTCATTTAGTGACCGTTCAAAATTACAATGGCATTGGAAGAAATGGCATGACTGTTTTTCATACTTAAGACCATTGCAGCATCCCCATTGTCATGTAATTGAAATTCAGATACTTAGCACTGACTTATGATGGTTGCAGTGTCCTGAGGTCACATGATCACATTTGTGACCTTCTGACAAACAAAGTCAATGGGGAAGCCAGATTCATTTAACAATCATATTACTTAGTTATCAACTACAGTGATTGAGTTAACAAATGTGATAAGAGAGGTTGTAAAATGGGGCAAAACTCACTTAACAAAGTAACAGAAATTTTAGGCTCAATTGTGATCGTAGGTCGAGGACTATCTGTACATAATTTTGCAGGAACTTTAGAGATACATATTTTTCATATATATATTATATATATATATATGTTTCAAATACTTTTCCATTTAAATACCCAGGCTTAGAACAGATCATTGCTATCAATTGTTGAGGGAAAGGGAAAGACTATCAAACAGTACCTATGAGTGTCCCGTCACTAAACAAGCTGGCTAAGCCATTCTTCACTCTTTTGTTTTGTTTCATTTTGCTGCCTTCAAGTCAGTTTTTGTCTCTAGTGGCTCATTGAATTAGTCCCCGAAGTTTTCTTGGCAAGATTTTGGAAGTGGTTTGTATTTGCCTCTAAACTGGTTCTCTTAGGGCAGTTCATTTTACTTTGGCCTTTTTTCTGCCAATCAAAGGATAGAAGAATTTACATTAACATAATCAAGAGGAAGAACTTTTATCATACATTATTTAGAGGGAAATTTAATTTAATAATAGTTGGCATAATTAGAGGTACATTTGGTGAACATTGGGAGGCATTGGTCCCCTACTCCCCTCTGATCACTTGTGTTATATATAAGGAAAATAATCATTTAAAAAAATAATTATCATTTTTAGGAAAATTGAGTTCTATTGTTTCCAAAAAGGTAAATGCTTGATATGTCAAATGGGACAATTATAAGGTGTTTCAAAATTATCTGTATGTAGCAGCTAATAGCTAAGAATCAGCTGTGTCAAATCACAAGCCTAGCGAGCCTGAATGCCAGCTGAAACCACAAGCAGCGGAAGTACAAAAATAACAATAGAGCTTATGCTAGCAAGAAAAAAAGGTTATGATGATCTTGTTAAAATTTGAACAAACAGTTCAATGTCTGAGTGTGAACTTTCTTTCTTTCTTTCTTTCTTTCTTTCTTTCTTTCTTTCTTTCTTTTCTTTCTTTCTTTCTCTCTCTCCCTCTCCCCCCCTCTCTTTCTCTGTCTCCCTGCCTGCCTGCCTGCCTGCCTGCCTACAAAAGACCCAAGGGACATAGTTAAAATTAACTGCTGGACAGAATATTAAGGCAATGCAAATCTCATTCTGCCTTTGTAATTGTGTCTGAAAAGGAAAGGGGGTGCAGCTTTTTCTGTTCATTTTAATCCCTTTTTTTTCTTGTTGCTTAGTTACAACCTTACACTTGCCTGAGAAGGGTGGGGAACTGTGACACTGATATCTACTTTCCCTCACATAAAAAAAAACAAAAACAAAGAGAGAGAGGTAATTTCTGTTTGCTTTAGTCTGCAGGAAATGGGTGTATTTAGTTTACTAAAATGCAAATATAGTAGCAGTATTCCAATACCTAACAGGCTGCCACAAAAGGAATGATCAACTTAGTTTTAAAAGTACTAAAGTACTAAAAAACAGAAAAATAAGCAATAGCTGGAAATTAATCAACCAACCTAGAGCTAACGAAAATTTCCTGACTGTAAGTCTAATTAATCAAGATGATTGTCTCCAGAAGTTGTGGGTGTTTCATTAATACAGGTTTTTAAGAGGAAATTAGACAAGCATTTGTCTGAAATGGATAGATTTTCCTGCTTCATTAGGGGGTTGGACTAGAAGACCTCTAAGGTGTCATACAACTCTGACATTTTGTTTTTGTGTGAAACTTCAATATTTTCCTTTGCATTTTAATCTGGATTTATCCTTAATAATACATTAGAGGGCATTCTAGTCAAATTAACACTCCTATGAAAATTTTATTTAACATCTGATATAGCATGTGTCTTTAGAACTCTTTGCTACTGCAAAATAAGTGATTAGTTGCTTTTTACTGGATGTGCTCAATTTGTTTCCTTTTCCTTGGAGCCATTATAGAGAATCAATTTGGTTTCAGGCTACAAAGCTGGAAAACTCTGAATTCAAATCCTTCTTTGGCCATGAGGGCTAGCTGGGTAATTTTGGGCTGGTCATTTTTTCCCCCTCAGCTCTAGGAAGGAGGCATTGGCAAGCCACTTCTGTATCTGTTGCCAAAGAAAACCTAGGCAGTTGCCAGCAACGTGATTTCCTTAGCATAAATTATATCAGCAGAGAAGCCCCAGTTTAAGCACCAGTTTCCCTGCCAGAGGACAGGAAAAGAGCTGATATAGTTCCCATCTTCAAAAAAGGAAAAAAAAAACTAGATCCAGGAAACTACAGACCTATCATTCTGACCTCAATATCAGAGAAGATTCTGGAAAAGATAATCAAGCAATGAATCAGAAAACACCTAGAAGCAAACAAAGTTATAACCAAAAGCCAACATGGCTTTGTCAAAAACAGATCATGCCAGACTAATCTTTATTGCATTCTTTGACAAAGTGACAAAATTAGTGGACCAGTGGAATGCCGTCGATATAATTTACTTGAATATCAGTAAGGCATTTGATAAAGTAGACCATAACCTACTACTTGATAAAATAGAAAAATGTGGGTTAGACAGCTTCACTACCAGATAGATTTGTAACTGGCTAACCAACCGCACTCAATGTGTAGTCCTCAATGGAACTGCATCTACATGGAGGGAAGTATGCAGTGGAGTACCCCAGGGCTCTGTTTTAGGCCCAGTGCTCTTCAACATCTTCATCAATGATTTGGACGAAGGGATAGATGGGGAACTCATCAAATTTGTAGACCACACCAACTTAGCAGGAATAGCCAAAACTCCAGAAGATGGGCTTAAGATACAGAAGGATTTTGACAGACTTGAACACTAGGCCCTAGCTAACAAAATGAAATTCACTGGTGAAAAAAATAAGGTTCTACATTTAGGCAAGAAAAACAAAATGCACAGGTACAGTATATGTGGTACCTCGCTCAATAGTAGTAACAGTGAGAGGAATCTTGGAGTCCTAGTAGACAAACATTTAAATATGAGCCAGCAGTGTGCTGCAGCTGCCAAAAAAGGATAGAATTAGGATCACGTCAGTGGTGGGTTCCTCCCGGTTCGGCCCGGTTCTCCTGAGCCAGTAGCGGTGATGATGTGATGTCACCGAACCGGTTCTGGCCCCTGCCCCCCCGCTCCCCCCGCATTATTCTTACCTTTTACTTGGCCCCACCCCCAATCTATTGCTGCCTCCTGAGTCCCAGCTGATGGCTAGAGGGAAAAAATCTGTTCAAACTGTTGCTGTGGGGCTTCAAAGGGCCGCACTACAGCTGATCAGTGGTAAAAGAAAACAAATGAATAGACCAGTGCCTGCAAAAATATATGAGTAGATCAGTGCCTGCAAAAATAAATGGGTAGACCAGTGCCTGCAAAAAATAAATGGGTAGATCGGTACAGCTCTGCAAGCATTTAAAAGCCTGGTAGACCAGTACCTCTGCTAAATCCTAAATAATTGTCACATGACCATCAAGCCACACCCACAAAATAAGCCACACCCACAGAACCAGTAGTAAAAAATTTTAGAACCCACCCCTGGATTACGTGAAGTGTTAATACTACTTTATAATGCCTTGGTAAGGCCACATTTGGAATGCATCCAGTTTTGGTTGCCACGATGTAAAAAAGATGTTGAGACTCTATAAAGAGTGCAGAGAAGAGCAACAAAGATGATTAGAGCACTGGAGGCTAAAACATATAAATAACGGTTGCTCGAACTGGGTATATATAGTCTGATGAAAAGAAGGATTAGGGGCAGGGGTGAAATGCTCCCGGTCTGGACCGGCTCGGGCGAGTAGTTAGCGATGGCGGTGGGCAGTTCGGAGAACCGGTAGCAAAAATCCCTGCCCCCGCCCCCCATGCCCAGCTGAGCCGTGCGATCATCAAAGCCTTTTTTTTCTTTTAAATGGCTCTGACGAGTCAAGCTCTGACAACCCCAGCTGAGTTGCCTGCTAATCGGTAGCAAAAATCCCTCCCCCTCCCCCCCTCAGCTTGCTTACCTTAGCTGCTGTAATCTCTGAAATCCATTGCATCAGCAAGCAACTGAATCTCCCTGCCTGCAATCAAGCAGGCAGGGAGTTGTGGACTTCAACTCCCAGAATTCCTCAGCCAGCAAAGCAAAGCTGGCTGAGGAATTCTGGGAGTTGAAGTCTACAAGTCTTAAAGTTGCCAAGGTTGGAGACCCCTGTTCTATTGGGTAAGTTTTTTCCCCCTTTGGGAGCTTTAAAAAAATAGTTAATTGGGGTTTTTTTTAGCTGTTCCTTTTTTAGACCTAACCATTTAAAGTTTAGGAAGTTTTAAATTTAGCTGCTTTTATATAAAAATAAAAATAAAATAAAATAATATTTGTGCAGCTTTCTGAGATTTTGTGTTTCTGTAGTGTTTCACTCTAACTACACAAACACACAAAATCTCACAAAGCTGTATGTGGAATTTTGTGTGTGTAAAGTGTGAAAGTTGTTTTTTATTTGGGCTTTTGTGGCTGTGTGAGGTTCCTGCTTGTTGCAGGGGCCATTTTGGGACTAGCACAGCGGCTTTTACATTGTGGGTGAGCCAGTTGTGTTGTGTTGTGTGTGTGTAAAATGTGAAAGTTGTTTTTTGGTGTTTTTTTTGTGGCTGTGTGAGGTTCCTGCTTATTTCAGGGGCCATTTTGGGTCTAGCACAGCTGCTTTTATATCGTGGGTGAGCCAGTTGTGTTGTGTTGTGTTTTGTAGGTTAAAAAAGGGCAAAGAAGTGACATTGATTTGGCCACGCCCACCTGACCAACAAGCCATGCCCTCCCAGTCACCTTACTACCAAGCCCCACCCACTAATTAAGTCACGCCCACAGAACCAGTAGCAAAAAATTTTAGATTTCACCCCTGATTAGGGGTGACATGATAGCAGTGTTCCAATATCTCAGGGGCTGCCACAAAGAAGAGGGAATCAAGCTATTTTCCAAAAATAAGCAATGAGTGGAAACTAATCAAGGAGAGAAGCAACTTAGAAATAAGGAGAAATTTCCTGACGGTTAGAATAATTAATCAGTGTAACAACTTTTCTCCAGAAGCTGTAAATGCTCCAACACTGGAAGTTTTTAAGAAAAGAGTGGCTAACCATTTGTCTGAAGTGGTGTAGGGTATCCTGTCTAAGCAGGGGGTCAGACTAGAAGACCTCCAAGATCCCTTCCAACTCTGTTATTCTATTCTATTTAATTTTTCATGAAAATGTTATGGCAATTTCCCTCCTGTTTTATTCTTTGAGGGCTGTTATAGTTCTCTGAAAGCAAAAGTTTTGTATTAATTTTTTACTCTGCATGACTTGGTGGAGAGGGGATCTTGCATGCGTGTCCCTCCTGGCCTCCATTCTCATTGGCAAAGGCTTTCCCTATGAGAATGGAGGCCCAAAAGGACACAGGCACCCCTCCCAGCCTCCGTTCACATTATCAAAGACTTGAGGAAAGACCTTTTGCCGATGAGAATGGAGGCCCGGAGAGATGTGCTTGCCCCTCCTGGGCTTTATTCTCATCAGCAAAGGCTTTTTGCAAAACTGACCAGAGCCTATAGGGATGCAATCTCTTGTCCCTGCAGGCCTCCGTAAGTCTTTGCTCAAGGCAAAATCATGGCAGAGAGGTTAGAGAAGAGACAGCTCCATTGATCATCGAGATCTATGTAAGGTAAGTGACCCAGTTGGACAGGATGGGGAGGGAGAGGGGGAAGCATGAGATATCTTAGTGGATCGGGGGAGGCCTTGTGTGGTCAGAAATACTAGGCCCTCTTGACCTTCCCCACCCTGAAATGATATGTATGTATGTAACTACTTATATGATTTCATTGATTATGTGTATTTATTGTTGGTGTTCCATGTATTTAAAATATATTTATAGGCAACCTATACCTTAGAGAAACCCCACCAAGTGAACCTTCAGGGAATACTTGCAGATTATGAGGATAGTAACTTGTGGGAATAATTGACCTTGTATTTACACTTTCTTTCTAAATGTCTAAGGAGATGCTCAGTCATCCAGGTCATGGTTGTCCCAAAAGTACTTTTTCAAGAGGCAACTGGACTTCCTGGTTTTTGTTTGAAGACATTTGCTTCCCATCCTAGAAGCTTCTTCAGCTCTGACTGGATGGTGGGAAGTGGAATATTTTTTTTCTTTCTACAAAAGGATTTCTTGTTCCATGGAATAGAAGGACTGCATAGCATGGAACATGCTAAACAAGGTGGCCAATATTATACCAAGATCACCTATTGACTTTGAAGGCTATTTTTAAAAAATATGACCTCTTACCTTGTATGTTTAAAGCTGGCAGATTTCTAAATGTGTTACACCACCTATGGAGGGCATCCCTTTTTGTTGGGAGTTCTTAACTCTTCATAGCCCCATTTTTTCTTTTTCTTTTTTTTTAAATTTATTTTATTAATTTTGAACAATTAAACAATTCTTATTTACCTTTTGTGCACAATTGTAACCATTTATATATCTTAACACTACAATTCACCTATACTCTATACATTTTTACTAAAACTACTTCTACTTTATCTGGTTTTCCCCCATTTTCCTATTTTTGATCTAATTGTACCATTTCTCCCATATCGCATGGTATTCTGAGTTGATCAATCCTTTCAATTCAAGTGTCAATTTGTCCATTTCGGCGCAATCAAATACTTTTTTAATTATCAAATCTTCAGAGGGTATATTTGTACTTCTCCAACATTGTGCAAAGGCCAGCCTAGCCACAGTTATTATGTATAGAATGATATATGTTGTTGTTTTTTGTCATATTTCCTTTTCATTATCCCTAGGAGAAACAATTCCGGGCTGTATTCAGTGTGGAAGCCTGTTATTTCCTCTAACTAAAAGTGAATTTCCTTCCAATGATTTTTTGTTTCGAAACGTAACCACCATGTATGAAAGAAGGTACCTTGCTTTTGTCTACATTTCCAACAGTTTGGGCTATGATTTGGATATATTTTTGCTAATCTAGAGGGTGCCAAATACCAGCGATAGAACATTTTAAATCAGTTCTCTTTATATTTTGCTGATTTCGTTAATTAATCATTTCTATTCCAAATTGTTTCCCAATCTTTTAAGGCCCCATTTTTTCTTGATACATCTTATTTCTCAGTCACTTGGATGACTCATGAAGATCTATTCTTCTTGCGTATATTGTATGTCCCCCCACATAATAGTCATTTTTGTTGGGAATATGACATACTGAAATTGAACTTTTAACATCTCTGCTGTGCTGAAAAACCAGAAAAACTCCAAAGGATTGTTAATTTTGGATGTGTGAGCCTGTTGCTTATATAATATTACCTTATACAGTATTATCTTATACATGATATTTGCCTGGTTTGGGGTTATTCAATTGGCATTGCCCTTCTCCTTATTTCTGTATCACTTGTAATCTATGTCTATGTTACAGTCAATGCCATTAGGATAATACCAACTGAAGTCTCCTCTGTATCTCTAATTGCTGTTTGGAACCACACGGCCCTCGATTTTTTATAGGCAAACATAGGAGGTGTTTGTGCACTAAATACTTCATGCCTTTTACCACAGTTAGGGGTTTGGCTTTTTTGGTAGATTTTAGTTTTGGCTATTTTTTATATTGTAGTATGTGTTGCTTCCTCTTTTTCCTTCATTAAAAAAACCCCCAAATCTACTCCTTCCTGGTTATCTATCTTAACATAATTGCCATCATTTTAGGTGTTTTTATTTTAATTATTATATTAGGGATTTTGACTTGTTTTTTCCTTAGTCAGAATGCCTACCCTATACACTGCACCTTTTGTGAGCTATTTTCCACAAGGCTTCTATTCCTTCTTTCCTAAATTGAAACTTCTGTGCATTTGGTCCCTAATACTGTTGATCCAAACTCCTTAGGCTTTTGTTTATCGTTATTTTCTTTTTAGTGATGCTGCAAGACCATATTTTGTTTGCCCTTTAGCATCAAAGGGGGGAGAGGATTATTAGGGGCACATGGTATGGATTTTGTAACTTGTTAACCAACATAGTTACTTTGTATTTTACTTTGACTTATTTTATGTTTTTTAAAATGATGTTCAGGCTCATTACAGACTGGAATGTAAGAAAACTTTTTATCCTATCACTGTTGGAATTGATAGTTTTTAACATTCCTAAACTGAAAAGATAGACTGGCTGGAGACTCTCTCCTGATAAGATAGGGTTAGATTTGTCTCATTGTGAACTCCAAACAACCATATTTCTTATAATTTATGCTCCTTCTGACATAATCTCATTTTAATGAACATGTGTGATATTATGGCATACAAATATGTAACGTGTTTGACTACGTGTATCTGATTTCCTATGCAAAGAAGACATTATTTTTATCTTGTCCAATCAACTTTCCTCTTGCATTTTCTTTGTCATGTTAATTATAAAAAGGAACATAAGATGGGTCTCAAGGCTCTCCCTTTCCATAGGGAGATTCCAGTTTTTCAGAGTACTGCTTTTAAATGATCATCCAGTTCAGTTGCTTATTGGGAAAGTAAATTGAGGCAGAATCTTGGGGCAGATTGGGCTATCGGTACTTTAACAGAGGTTTCCCTTGAGATGCAGTCATTGGTATATATAGAGAGAAGAGCAATGGAGAGCGCGAACAACCCTTAGAGACCCTATGCTAATTCTCAAAAACTAGAGGTAATGTTCTCTAGCTTCGCCTGCTGCTTCCTTCCTCTCACAAAACTGACAATCCACCTACAAATATGAATAATTTTTAATATAGTTAATACAGTTAAATGTAACCCATACAAACAAAATAGTGGAAACAGGTCCTGAATCAAAAATTTAAGAAACACTGAACTAGAGTGACTGTTACTATCTTAGTTCCAGCATGGGCTTGAAACCAAACAGAACGGAATATATTTAAGCCATAATAGTTATTAAATACAGCTAGATTCTGAGAACACCTGTTAAAGAGAGATGCATCACAGCCTCCTTTGAGATTGTTTGCATAATCTGTTCTAAAGTCAGGCAGTAACAACTTCATAGATCTAGTTCATCATGCCCCCTTGCAGGAACCAAGAGGGTCATAGATTGAACCCAAAAGTGATAGGACCATGTTAGAAAGCACCTTTTTCACAGGTCAAAAGGAATCTGAGACAATACTCAGACGCTGCTCCAATCGCCTTCAGGGACTCCACCCATAAGGAATCTGAGCAAGTTTATTGTGGAATGTAGCAAATAGACTTGGTTTGATTAATTAGACAGAATCATAATTACTATCTTAAATATCACTGATACTGCCTGACTTCAGAAAGGTTATGCAAACAGTCTTGAAGGAGGCTGCTAAGAAGGGGTCTTCTTAAGAGGTATTCTCAGAATGAGGCTGTATTTAATAATTATTATGGACTAAATATTTTCCTTTTTGTTTGGTTTCAGTCCCAGCATAGAACTAAGATGGCAAAGGTCTCTCTAATTCAGTGTTTCTTAAATTTTTGTTTCAAGACCTGTTCCCACTTTTAAAATATTATGGAAGCCTTTTGTTTGTATTGGTTATATTTATCTGTATTCACTATTTATTCACATTTATAAGTCTGCTCTAAGTATGACTAAGCCAATATCTAATTCATTTTGTGTATTTAGTCCTTAAACAATTTATTATTCCTTTCCAAAATATTAAGCAGTAATGAAGAATGGAACACAATTGTTTTAAATAACTAAATTAAAGATTTGGGTTAAGCAGGAGTCAGTCATGTCCCTTACTTCGGAGACTAGCTTGAGCCTTGTGGGACATAACACAACTCTGAATGAGTCCACATCCTTTATACTGGTGGTTGGGCTTGAAGGCTGCAGTGGGATTTTGATGATTTGCAGGGTCTTCCTTCCTTCCATATCTTTTTCCAATTTGTTGTTGTATAATTCAATTTCCATGTGTTTTCCTCTTTAATTTTCAAAAGCAGAAAGTCAGAAGCTCAAGATAGTTGCTAAGGGACTACTGCTTGTTGCTTACCTGTGTCATGGTGGAAGAGGTGACTCTGGTTCTTACTATTTCTCCATATAGCTACAACAATTGGCCAATCTCTTGTCCCTTCTGGAGTTAACTGAGGATTGCAGGCAATGGTAAAAATAAGGGGGGGGGTAGCATTTTCTTATCTGAGATCCACAGGAAACTGCCTCTGCAGGGACTGTTGTGACTGATGGTCATTGATAGCCTTGTGCTCCCTTATCTGTCTTTCAGTTGGCATAAAACAGGCTTTGGGTCTAGCTGGCTCAGGATAACTTCTCACATACTGGAAAGAAAAAGTGGAACATTGACTTTTAAGTACAGCTGAATTTGAATCCCAGCTTTGAGAGTCATTATAAATTGAAAAATGCAGAGAGGTAGAAACAGAGAAGGAAAGGCATAGTAGGCAGAACTGAAACTGAATTATGAAAATTAACTTTTTGACTCTCTGGTTTTGTCTGTGCATGAGGCTACTTCATCCATTTTCTTTTCTGAAAAGAGAAGGTATTTAGCTATGCTTTGTGAAAAAACAGGAAGTAAATGGTTCCAGTCAGTAGTTTGCAGAAAAACATGCCCAAACAGTATGAAATTGAGCATCCCTGAAACAGTTAAAAGGACATTTGGGGGCAGTGGATATGATAACTGTATATGTGTTTTATATGTGGTATGTGGGTTGAATTGCCACTTTCTTGATGTGAAGAGTGTTTAGTGGCAGGGTAACCTTAGCAAGTATGAAAGGATAATACAGGGTTAGTTATTGTTTTCTTATGGACTTTTTCTGGTCAAGCAATGGAAAAATCGCTGACAGTACCTTCTGTCTCAAGCGTTCACTGGAAACACTTGATCTGGATGAGGAACAAGAGACATGTAGGTGTTTCAGAAGAAGTGCTAAATTTGCAAAACATCGCAACACAAATCTTGGCCCTTAGATATCCTGTGTGCAACATTAGAACAAAAGGTGCAGCTTGTGTTATCAATTCACAACAAGCCTTTCACTATTTTAGTATTGGAAATAGATGTCTACACAAACACAGTTGTTCCATTTTGGGCAGCAAAATATCTCTGACCAGGTTGGTTTTTAGCAAAGCCTCTGTGCTTGCCAAAAGTGACTAGATCTCTACTTCAAAAAGGATTTTTAAAAAAACTTTGGTTTTCAAAATGCAATTTCTGAAGGTGTTTAACAGATGTGTTCACCGAGGAATAAAAACCTCTGCAGCCCTTACCATAATATATCATTCTTCCAACCTGGTGCCTTCCAGATATGTTTGAATTAAACTTTTGTGATCTTCACCCAGCACTGGCAACTGCCCATGCTGATTGTTTAAAATCAACCCAGCTGGAAGGCACTTGGAGCTACCATAGACCAAAAACATAATAGATGGAAAAGGTTATCCCTAAGAAGTTGGTTATGCATATTAAGTTAAAAATGTTACATCTTCAGATTTCTGTACTGTAGAAATGTGAAAACACACTTTTTTTCTCATGCTCCTGAAACAAAGAAGTAATATACTAAGTCAAAATTTGGAGAAGGAAACCCATTAGTATTAAACGTTTTTTTATTATTTTAAAAAGTTCAGCATATATGTTTGAAATTCTTTCATAAGGATGCTAGAGACATTTTTTTAAAACATGAGCCTAAAGAAGGAAAATCCTAACTGCAAAATCTCAGTAGAAAACATTATGTCCTATATAGCTAATATATTCCAGATATTTTCACCATAGTCATCTTGGTAAGGAATTCTGGGAGCAGAAGTCCCAGACCATCTGGAGTGTCCTGGGTTAAAAAAACTGAAGCAATGTGATGCTAGATACTAGTTTATTAGATTCAATCCTCTGTTGCCTAGCCAGTTGGGAACAAGAGCAGGAAATGCTCAATTAGAAAAAATGCCTTTTGGGGAAGGGAATGTTGAACGAACTCAAACCAGAAAGGCCATCTACTCACAAATTCATTTATCTTCTCAACTCTTTTTGCTTTCATTTTTATGGTGTGCCTCAAATTGTCTCTGGCTGCCTTCTCCCTTCTCCCCATTTGAATGTCTTTGATTCAACAATCCCAGGGAATCGGGAGATTGTGAATGCTTCTTTTTAGTAGTTTCTAGCAGAGTGGCTGCAAGCAAGAGATAAGCACATTTTAAAAGCTTCTCTAAAGTGGAATTTTTACAGTGGATCCTGGTTCCCCCAGGAATTGGTGTCCCTTTGGTTAAGTCAGCTGTGGCTGACCAAGCTGCTAGCCTTTTCATTCTTCACACGGATGTTCCCCCAAATCCCATTTCTCTGGTCTGTCTTGGTAAACACCAATGTCTTCATACGTATCAGCTAGTTCAACCGTCAGCCCCTGTTAAGAAGAAAAATGGAACCAGCCAATGAACGGAAAGTGTGTCAGCCAGGGCAACAAAGCACTGGGGGTTGGGGGGGGAAGGGGTAGAAACATGCCGCCCAACTCAATTTTGTTCTTTCTGCATGCCGGTAAAAGAACTGCCCAAAAGATGTCCTATGTGGACATAAAAAGAATCCTCAACGAGACTAAAGGCCCATCCAGCCCAGTTCTTGACTGGTGGACTGTTCAGACAGAAGTCAAGAATGAAAGACGCTGACTTGTACAATTTTCAACTAGTTCCATAATCCATCCAAGACAGAATTTTTTGTTTAAACTGGCAGTGGATCCCCAGAGTTCTAGATAAGGTTTTTCCAAGCCTCTCTTGGAGAAGAGGGGAATTGAACATTTCTACATATGAATAGAGATTTCTCCATGGTTGGCTACAGTTCTCTGGCCTGAAGATGACAGCCAAGCATGGAATATGAAGAGAAATTCATACATTTTTATGTGGTTAAGATTAAGAGTCTCTCACTCTGTTGCTTACCTCATAAGTATGGTCCTCCCCAGAGGCATCTTTTCTGTCACCCTAAAGTGTTAGAGAGATATATAGTCAAACTTGATATTTCTTCTGATACTAAGCATTCCTGATCCTTTTCCTTTTTTAATTGTTGCTGAGCTTATTTATCCAGTAATCTTAATGTTTTATTAAAAATATCATATTTAGAAAATCTTTGTTAATGGACAAAAGAAAAGCCTAACTACTGTAATTGGAGAAGATCCTTTGAGATGAAATGTGATGATTTGAAAGAGAAGTTGCTTCCTGGTCTCTGTGCTCACTTTATGGTAATGTCTGGTTTTGAAATATTTGAGATTGTTTCTGAAGTCTATTTGATTATGGGCAAAACCAAGAAAACTCTCTGCTCACCATCTTCTTTGTAAGGTCCTCTTACCATACCTTCCTGCTTGGACTTTGCGTTCATATTTTTTACAGTATATACTGTATGCTTCATCCTAAGAAAAGCACTTGACTTTACCTCAGCCCATTACCTCAGCTTCTGTTTTGAGGATTTATTTCAGTGTCTGTTCATGATGGGAATTGTAGTGCAATAAATCTGGAGGATGGCAGGGATCAGGCTATGGCATCCATAGGCATGGTTGAGGTGAGGTGGCGGGAATCCATGGCTCAGAAACAAGCTTAAAAGCAGGAGTTTTCTAAGCCTTCATTGATTTAAGCAGATTTGAGTTGGCTCAATTTGTTGCTTCTGGAGGCAACAATCTTCAAATACCTAATCATTTGCCAGTTTATACGTTACTGAAGTAATTCAACTGTTTTCTTATTTATTTGTCTATATTTTACATTTGTTCATTTATAAATGCAGCAGAACATGAAACAAGAATCATAAACATGCCGGATATATTATTACACTGGCACTATGTATCAGTGAAATATCCCCAAACTTCCTCCAGAAGAGCCAGATCTTAGTAACTCTGCAGAATGAAAATAAGGAAGAGCCCACCTTTGTATCTGGAGTCAACTGTTCTAGAGGAAAGGGGGTGAGAATAAGAAGGTGCACCCTCAGACACTTGCAACTGCATTCCTGCACTGCTTCAAAATGCCCAAAAGTCCCTCCCTTATTCGTGGAGAAGCCACCCACATGCACTCATATTAAAAATCACCATTATAATCACAAGTTTGATTATAGTCTAGTAGTCAGTCAAGGCCCCAATTGAACTGCTATTATGAATGTTCCATTCACTCACCTTCCCTTGGGTTAGCAACACAGGTATGCTCACAAAAAGGACAAGAAGAATTGTCTGGATTAAGATGATAGCATCTTTCACATTGTGCCGACTCTGCACTTGCTCATAGGTGCTGATACCTTCAAAACAACAAGATGAGCCCACTTCACTTCTGCGCTTTATCATAACATGATTGTGTACCCTCTAATTCTAGGACTACATTGTCAGAAATATCCAGTTTTGACCACTGTTTTCATTTCCATCTTTGAAATGAAAATAGTCCTGTACTATATTCAGGATAGAATTCAGATCCTGTGATGCAGTTTAGGTACCACATGTGTATACCTAAATATCCTTTAAATCCTGTAAATTGAGAAAAGGATACAGAGGTTTTGAAAGAGATCAGATGTCTGCCAGGTGCTACTGCCAGCAGAGATGAAGGACGTATTTTTAAGGTAGTGAAGAATGCTAGTAAGGACTGTGATGTTGATGTTATTGTACATCTTGGCACGAATGATCTGTCCCAAAAAGATGTACAATGAGATACAATGAGAGAACAATGAATCAGTGGAACAACTTGCCACCAGAAGTTGTAAATGTTCCAACACTGGAGGTTTTTAAGAAGAGATTGGATAACCATTTGTCTGAAATGGTATAGGGTTTCCTACCTAAGCAGGGGGTTGGACTTGAAGACCTCCACGGTCCCTTCCAACTCTTCTATTCTATTCTATTCTATTCTATTCTATTCTATTCTATTCTATTCTATTCTATTCTATTCTATTCTATTCTTGATTGTGTGTCTAGCTAAGGCAGGCTTCCAGTATGAACAGACAGAATTCCAGATATTAGCTGGTATATTTTTCTCTGGAAACAGAATGTATGGCCTTGTGCCAAGAAGTATTGTCCATACATACTGTAGCGACACCCAAGCATGTAGCATCAGAGGAAGCAGTATTTAGAAGATTAAAGATTTACCCATGACTTTGAGTTCAGTACCACATGACGGCTTCAATGAGTCCTTGATCTTACAGTGGTAGATACCATTGTCGGTGTGCTGTAGTTTGTGGATCTGCATCATTACCATTGAAGTATTTTTGGTCACATGGACTCTGGAGCTGTTCATAATCTCTTGGGAGTTGCCCTGCTCAGTCTCTTTATGCCAACTTGCCAGAGAACCAAAAGAACAGCTAAGGGAAATTCGGGCCCCCCCTCGTGCAGCAATGAAACGTGTATTTATCACATTCGTGAAAGTGGTTATATCTGTGTAAAAGAAGAAAAGTCCACAGTAAGGAAAGAAAGGTGGAGAGCAGGATGGAAACGAAGGGTAAATATCTTTATTGGACTTTCTGCCAATCTTCTCCAGCCAGGTTGCCTCTAGAAATGCTGCATTACTGAGTTCATTACACACAGTCAATATCTGGACCATGCTATACTAGGAAGATAGGTGGCTCTAAATAAGTTATTGAAGCACGTATCAAGTTCCAGCTAATTCCTGACTAGAGGAATGAGTTTGTCAATTCTTCTTCACTGGAGGTGCGGAGCTGTTCTTTTCTAGGAAGGTCTTCGTGGCAAACATTTATGTGATAGGCGAAGATTTCCCAAACCCGTGGAGAGTTCCAGGGTGGGAAGAGTTAGTTTTGATTGGGATACATATTTGGTTTGTGTCTTCATTCATCTACAGAGCACAGTAGATTGGGACTTCTAACCTATTTTGCTTTGTCTTCACCCTTGGGATGAGACTGACAGATGGGGCAGGGAACTGGATAGAGTCAGGCACTGCCTGGTTCTTTCTTAGTTCTGATTGGCTTTTTAGGATTTAAAGGGCTTTTTAATTTTTAACTTTACAGAGTTTGCCTCTTTGGATGAAAAGGTAGCCAGACAGGGGAGGGAAAGTATTGGCAGGACTTTTTAATCAATCACAATACAGGTGGAAACACAATCCTTAATTTGGTCCACCAAGAAAGAGCCAAAGGTCCATAAGGCACCCAGTGACCTGACATAAATGAGAACATTGGGTTCTTTTACAGGACCTAAATTGTTCCAAAAATTGCTGCCACACAGCTCTAGCAATGCTCAAAATCAGGCAATCATTTTACAAGTAACAAATAACACAGCCTTGGAAAAAAGATGTTGCAAGGGAATTTCAGAATTAGGAACTGGAAGACAATATTATCTTGAAAGTACACATATACCTTGTTTTTGAGAAATGTTGTTTCTTTCACTAGAAGCTTTGGTGATTGTCATACCTGGAGAAAGAGGAAAAATGCTCTGAAAAACAGCCAGTTTACCCATTCAACTAAAATTGAAATTGGTGCTCCTTGATTTTTTGTTTGTCTTTTGTGTCTTCAAGCAGAATGATCTAAACAAATGGGGAAAAAATGAACCGACATTTCCCTCCCCCAAATTCACTTCAATAAATTTTGATGCTGGATATGCTTTCAGTAGTGTTTGGGTGTAGATATGATTGGTGAAGATGGATATTTTGAATATTATACCCAAAGATTCAGCAGTTCCAATCCGTGTTCACTGCAATCTTACAAAGGTTGCAAGAGTAGATAGAAATTGGTCTTTGGCAGAATATAACAAAAAGACTTTGTGCATCCTCCAAGGGAGATAAATAGACAGCCATGTTAACATGCTTCCCTTCAGCCCTTGAGCTGCCAGAAAAGTACATTGGCATCAATTGCCCAACCTGAACAGATAAGCCCTATTCTGATTCAGAAACCAGGATGGCAAATGTTCTCTTTACAGTTTCAGTGTGGAACAAGATAAAAAGTTAATATGTGGATTCTCCTGGTTTCATTTCCATCACTATCGCTGAGCATATTATTATTTCAAAAAAAAAAAAAAAACCCAACCACCAGTTGCTGTCCTTAATATCAGTGATCTGGGCACCTGAGGAAGGGACTTTACCTCCTTCTTAAGTGCCCAAGTCACGCATGAAGCCCATGCCCAAAATAGCCATTCAGATAGGTCATAAGACTAGAGGTGATGTGCAGGATGAAGAAGAAAACACAATTGATAATGAGGAAATTCCATCTTCACCTATGGTTCAAGGGAACGGCCATGCCTGTGATAGGCAGTGCAGTGGCAGTCTGTGGAGATGGTAAAATGATGTTCCTCAAGTAATATAAACAATAGAAAGTTTAATCCCAGAGCGATATCAGTGAGGAGGCAACAGTGGGGGGCAGAATGGTGAAAGCAGAATTACTAGAAAAACCAACATTATGATTTGTATGCATGTGCAAAAGGCCCCAGAGCTGTGGGGCCAAACCAAGCCACAGATGCCTTAGCAGCTACTTGAAATAGCTTGTCAGCAAAACAACAGAAAGCCTGTAATGCACTCACTGGTGACAGAATCAACAGAAACAACTGGCAGAG
The DNA here is from genome assembly GCF_059756535.1 of Pantherophis guttatus. Taxonomy (NCBI): domain Eukaryota; kingdom Metazoa; phylum Chordata; class Lepidosauria; order Squamata; family Colubridae; genus Pantherophis; species Pantherophis guttatus. The sequence goes on from NC_142066.1 coordinate 55,874,747, forward strand.
TCTTTCCTGATTTGAGTCCAACTTCTCTGGAGCATGGGGTTGAAATTCTTCCAAGAAACATCAGTCCTCTTTTTATATTGAGGTTTAACACTCTTTTAAGGAGCACCATCTTGTCTAAATGAAGAGCTTGTGTAAAGCCTGACAAGTGATTTGGAAAGTGATGGCCAGGCCTTATGTATGCAGATGTTTCTGTAGAAGCCAGGGGTCTGACATCTTCTGCCACCCAGACCAAAACAGTCATGGAGGACTTGGAAGGACCAGCCATCAGAAGTGGGGAGTACCCTCTGTAGCAGTCTAATGGGGCTAAGAGATTCTAGGTACGCCACCAATCCCTGACCATATCACCAGCTGCATCTAAGATCAGATCCATGGGAAATATTGTGCTGGGAAAAGTCCCACTTCAAAATTAGAACTGCTGAAAACATCATAAATTGCCTCCTCTGTGAGCTGGGGAATGATAAGAAGACAAACCTTATGAAGACATTCATATAAAAGCTGCCATCAGGTGGGATGTGAGGATGAACCTTCAACCAAAGACATTTTTTACTGAGTTGTGTAAGCCAGTCTGACTTAGTGCACTATGTAGACAAAGACCAAGATGGTCCATGGCTTTCTAATAAAAACCACAGGGACCTACTTGATATCTATCTAAATTCTGCTGGAAGATAGCTGGCTGGCTATTCAGGACTTCTCTACTCTTCATGGCCTTTCTCTAATCCCAGTTCATAATCAAGGCTAGTTTACCTCAGGTTTTTCTGAACCACCAAAGCTGAAGTGGAATTTTCCATGTTCCCTAAGTACCTTTGGGGTAATTAAGCTGATGATTCAAAAATGGGGGTGAAGGTTGGGGATCTATCTGGACACATTCTCTGAAATGGCTGACGGGAGGTGGTGTCACATGGTGAGGAGAGTGTGCTTGAAATAATAGTTCCTCTTCCATCCCAGGTTCCCTGCATGGTATGTTGGCAGCCCACTTAACAGATAACAGACATGGTGGATGCTAAAATGGGAGATCAAATGTCATCAGGTCAAATACAATAGTGTGCTGGCTGACATTCCTCCAGTTTTTCCACTTCAGTCCTTGCTACCTCAACCTTCCTTGTCTTGAAGAGGGGAACTGGGTCAGCAAGTCTGCAGGGGTGGCAGCAGGTTTTTCAGGGATATGAGAGATGTCTTCCCTGTAGTTCAGATACTGCAGACAACCCAGAAAATTGACAGGTGCTGAATTGGGCGAGGGCTCATTAGAACTGAATAGTACTTCATATGAACCTTGGCCACCTGCATAGATTTCAGCAGCAAAAGCACTATACTGAAGGATCTGCCTCTCGGCCCCCACTGATGGGCAGTGCACAACAGCAAAAGAATTCCATGGGGAAATTTTATTGCTCAAGCCCACATCAACCTCTACCCATTCCATGGACACTTTCACCATCTAATACATGGGATCAGGTGATGTTCCGAGTTATATCTAGAGGATGTAAGGAATGCTGGAGAGGAGAGTCTCTCTTACTCAATTGAATAACGCCCAGTCAGCTTCTGACAGACAGCTAAGTCCTCCTCTCTAATTCATTTGTCAGAACCTGCCTCTTCTCTTGGCCCCAGAAGGGCAATTGAATGTTTTTCTCATGGATGAGAAAACTCACCAGTCTCTATCTCTTAACTTGCTTTGCACTGCACATTCTCCCCTCTTGTTCCTGAATTGGATTCCATCCTACTGAGATAGTGCCAGCTCATGGACAGAAGACAGTATGTTAAACTGGCTGTTTGGATATGCTGCCCTGAGAAGAGCAAGTAGCAGAAAGCGATTAAGTGAGATCTGAATCCAGAACCGAGGACTTGCAAGGAAGCTTTGCAGACTAAAGTATTCATACCTTTGAAAACAAGAGAGCCTCTAATCTATCCCCTCACACGTCTGACTTTCTATGTTTTCAAGACTCACTGTCTATTTCCCACAATGGTATATTTGCTAATTGTATTTTCTTAATCATGATTTACTGATAAACTACAATTGACTGGATTCATTGCATATGTTAAGCAAAAATTCAACTAACTATATTATGGCTTAGTATGGTCTGTAAACCTAGCCATTGATTGGGTTCATGCATCATGCTAAGCCATAATGTTATTTGATTTTGCCTTATTGTACTGAGTGAACACAACAACTGTGGTTTATTCAATAATCCATGATTACGAAAAACATAAGCTAGTGTGATATGTGAATCTACTTCATAACAATCTTTCTAAAACAGTGTATTTCCATGGGCTAACTATTTTTTAATTTATTACAGGAAACAATATAATAATATTCACTTTTCACTTCTTGTTATTTTATCATTCTTTAGGCATGCTTTTTCAGTATAAATTGGGGGTTAAAGATCCCGTCTTGTTATACTTAATCTCTGCCCTGGAAATCTGGTCAATTCTATTTGTGCATTTACTAAAAAGTAAAATGTGCAATGCCAGGTAGCTTTAGTCCAATATTATTATTAGACTGAAATGCAAGGATTACTTGGAAGGAATCTCCTTTGCACTTAAAAAAAACTTACTTCTGAGAATTCATAGCTAGGATTATATTGTGTGCACCATCTTAAACTCTTTAGAAATAAAATGAGAGAAATGTATGATTCACAACAGCCATGTTTTTTACAGTATTCTACAGTCTTAATTTGACAAAAGTGCTATTTAGGCCAGGAAGAAGTCTGGAAAAAAGGATAGGGCCTCATATATTAATTGTTGAATAAAAAAACTCAAATGATTCTATTTTACACCCAGATTTGCTGAAAGGACCTCTTTTACACAAGAAATAATTCTTCCACTGCATCTGATTATTCAAGGTCTCAGTCCTTCCATCCTTTTATTCAGACCAAATAATTTACACCCATTTTCATTGCTTTGCCCTTCTCTGGGGAGCTTCAGAAAGAAAGTTTCTAATTTTAGAAAGCAAACACCAAACGTGTCAGCTTCTCTCCCCATTCAAAGCAGCTGGACAGGAAGTGTTGCAGTTCTGGTAACACAGCCCAATGAACACAGTTCTTTCTTTCCTGCTTCTGTGAAATTTCCCCTGAACAATTCGGGGAGGGGGGGAGGTAGGAGAGGATGAAGAAGGTTCTGGGCTCTTTTTGAGACATTTCCATCTCCCACCAAAATCCCCAAATAATATCTGCACCGTCGAGAAAAAGATATACTATCTTTGTAAAATGTGGCTTCAGGTATTTAGTTACAGTTTTGTAAAACTTCATTTCTAAACATGCTCAGTAACTTAGAGGATGCCATTATCTCTTATTTGGTACAGTATTGCTTTTATTGAATTCTCAGAAGAATTTTCTGCTGATCCCTCTGTTAATCTGGTTTTATTTTGTCCCCTCCCCTTCTCTCTTTTGGTATTTTTTCCTCCAATCTCACAGAATAACTGGAAAACCGACCTCTGTCTTTTCCAGGTGGGTTTCAGGTTGTGTACCTTGTTTATTTATAAATCAAATCTTCACCTGGGATCCAACTCTCAGCCTACTATGAATTTAGACCAGACTTCTTAACATGGTTTCCTCTTTTTGCATCAGCAATACCAATCTTAGTCAACTTGCAGTATGGAAATTCTAGTGCTAGCATCTGAATGGTATCAATTTAGAAAAGCCAATGAACATAGTTTTTATCTATTTATTTGCTGATTTAGGCCCTATCATTCAATTCAAAAGATTAGCCTCATAAGAGAGAGGGGGAAACACATAAAAAAAGTCAACTAACATCATTAAGCTACCTAGGACTGTAAACCATTTTAATGGATTTGGCCAAAAGAGGTGGAAGAAACCATACCTGTGACTACAAGCAAGAGCCCCAGGGTGGCCCCAAAGTCCCTGCAAATCCAGAAGGAAGAAGCTGCCATAGCTGAGCAAAAGCTGAGATGGAAGGAACGTATCTTGGATTAGATTCAATCGGAGATTTGCGAAAACACCTTCAGCCCTCACTTTCTTCTTTCTTTTGACAAAAAGCTGAGGCTCCTGGGCTGAGCTCTTGTTTCCTGTCCATGTAAATTCAGTTGTCATGGGATAGTCCCTTGGGTGACTTGATTGGCAAGAGCTGCACTTAGAGACTGGGTCTCACATGGAAAGTGGAGGAAGTTATTCTGATTCACCACCTTTTCTCTTCTTGTGGATATTGTGCTTTGCTTTGTTTTATTTTACTTATACCATACGGTTCCTTTCCAAAGACTCCAGATTGGTGGCTTCTTCCTTCCTGCATAAAATTCACAGAATGGGAATTTCTCTCCCTTCTGGCTGTTCCAATGGCCATCCCATAGTGTAGCTGTTCCTCTGCATTTTACTAGGGAAATGCAGAAGCAAACCGGTCCCTGCAAGGCAATTCTTCTCCATACCTAATACTGATCAGGGCTGCCTGCTAAAAGGTCAGCTTGACATGCACACACAGCTGCCCACACAGCTAGAATGTATCTTTAAATTTATCAGCCCCTTCATCATCCATTCCTGTTCATCACCAAATCTGCTTTCATGTTAACGTCTTGGTGCCAGTAAAAACAGGCATTGTAATTAGATGATAAACTGTATGGATTCTCCCTCTTACTCTGTTGTCTGCAATCTTTGTTCCCACAGGACACTTCTTGAAAATTCAGAATTAATGGTCAACAGGGACTTCCAGTTTGGTGCCGCGGCGATGCAGTCGGGGAAATAGCCCCGCGAAAACCCCGACTGATGAACCGCCGCCGATGGGTCTTGGGACCGAATCTGTCTTGCAGGGATGAGAGAAGAAGAGGGGTGCCTCGAATGGCCGAAAGGAACAGGCAAGTTTCTCGGAGGCCAGAGGGAACCCTCTGAGTCAGCGGCGGGAGGCGGCAGCCATGGCGGCTGCCACGAAGCTGCAACAAACCGGGAAAAGAATTGTGCAGGAGGAAAGAAGAAAGAATCGGGTACTTTGAAGCCGGGTGAGTGACACCAACCCTGGCAGGAAATAACCCTTGAGTATGGACTTTTACTAATAAGACCCCCAGCTTTAAATAGCGGCTGTAGATTTGTGGGGCATGAAGATCTGGCAAAGTAATAAGAGGAGACAAAGACCCATTAAGGAATCTGCCTTGGTACAGGCTGACTTGATAGAATTGATTATTAATATATTAGAAAATTGGGTTTTTCTTTAACTTGGAATTGATTTGATCCTTGGAAAAAGCAAAAAGCGATAACTATGGATTTAACACCTTTAAAAGTTAAAAGAAGAGAGATAAATGGATGGTTACATAATGGATACAAAATGGAGATTGCTGTGGCTAAGTGAAAGTATGGATTGTAGAGACTCGCCTTCTGCTTGAAAAAGAAATATTCCGACTTGCTACTGATTTTGGATTATTTTGAAAATAACTATGGACTTTTGCATTTTGGAGATTCCTATTCTGTCTATGGGTGATTTGATAAAGAAAGAAGAAATATAATGGAAAAATACTAAAAAAATACTAAAATTGAAACTAATTGGCGTAGGAACAAAAGATATGGCATAGGAACAAAAGAAGGGAAGCTGATGGATTTTATATGGAACAGTTGTTCAATATAATGGATTTTGGAATGGAATCAATGAAACAGTTGTTCAGATGTTACAAAAGAATTAAAATGACTTATAGAGTTTCAAACATGAAAACACGCATTTTGAAGTGGAATGCTTATGGACAGATAGGGAAATGAAGAAATAGAATAGATAAAATTAAAATCAGTGGTGGGATTCTGCCGGTTCTAGGGGGTTCGGCCGAACCATTTGTTAAATTGTTGGCTCGCCCTGCCCCTTGCCCCGCCCCTCCGCACCACTATTTATTGCTAATAAATAGTGATGGGTGAGGGGCGGGCGAGCCAGCAATTTAACAAACGGTTCGGTGTTTTTTTGTAATTTTATTGGCCCACGGAGCTTTAGCATAGGCTAATTAGCCCTTGATTAGATCGGCTCCCGACTCTCAGATGATTTGCTCTCAGCTGTTTTGCTCAGGGCTCTGCTGCTTGCTGGAGCAGATTTTTTTCCCCCTAGCTATGCTGAAAAACGAAACTGAAAGTAAAGCAGGCTGTTGGCTTTGCTGTTGCTGCAACGTTGGAAAATTAGGCAGGCAGATTTCTTTTCTTTTTCCTCACCAAAAAAGGTAGATTCAAACAATGGGAAATTTAGGGAAAAAGAGGAGAGTTCAAGATTTTAAAACACAAAAGAAAAAAAGCTCTATTTAACTTAATTGTAATAATTGAGATACTATTAATTGTATATTGTGTTGAAAGCAGAAATGGTTAAGTTGTGCTTTGGAAGAATATATGGGGGAAATTATTTGGTTTATTATTATTGGTAAATATAATTAATTGATTTGTAAGAAATTGGATTGCATGGAAATAATTGGAATATTCATGTTCATATCGATTAATATACAAAAAAGGTAGTTATATAACTAATTGATTTATATTAAAATGTTGAATTTATATTAAACAACTGTAATATTACATAATTAACCAATGTGAGGATGGATATAAAAATAGATGACAATGGGAAGGGGTATAATATAGAATAGAAGGGAAAAAATGAATTTGATTAAGTTTAGAGATGAGGATGAAGGGTAATATTGGTTTTTTACAAAAATAGATGAGGAATAAATGGCAAAAAGGAAATATAGAAATTGTAAATTTAATTGAAATGACTAAACACTGTTTAAATTTGTGAACCGGCCAAATACTCTGTTCAAAGAAAATACATTGCATGTTTGTATGTGTGTTTCTAATTATTGTTATTTATTCATATTTGTTCTCTTTTATTCTTTAAAGTTTAACAATTCATTCTTTATCTTATTATCTTTATATTTGTTTGGGGTTGGCTTTCTTCCCTTTCATCTTTTTTATTGTACAGCAATCTTTCTCCTCAAACCTACCACCTCTCTCTTTTCTTTCCTTCTTACTTTCTCTTCCTCCCCCTCTTCTTCTCCTCCCTACTTCCTCTTCCTTTCTCCTTCTCCTCCTCTCTTCCTCCCTCTCTTACCCTCACTCCTACTCTAATTTCCCTTCCCTTCCTTCATCCCTCTCTATTGCTGTATCCTTTTATGCATATGGACTACTCAGAGGGCTGAAAAAGTTATTTCTGACTGGTCCTCGCACTTTTGACCAGTCCTCGAACTAACTGTCCTCACATTTTACGTTTTTGCCCTATCTTGTCACCATGGTGAAGAGAAGCAGTTGTGAAATGAGTGACACGGTTGTTAAGAATGCTACAATGAGCATAAATGATGACCAGTCATCAGTGCGAAGACCAGTCAAAAGTGCAAGGACCAGTCAGAAATCACTTTTTTCAGCCCTCTGGGTAGTCCTTTTGTGCATATGGACTACTCAGAGGGCTGAAAAAGTTATTTTTGACTGGTCCTTGCACTTTCGACCAGTCCTCGAACTTACGACTGTCCTCACATTTTACGTTTTTGTCCTATCTTGTCACCATGATGAATAGAAGCAGTTGTGAAATGAGTGACACGGTTGTTAAGAATGCCGCAGCGGGCATAAATGTGAGGATGGTCATAAGTGCGAGGACCGGTCAAAAGTGCGAGGACCAGTCAGAAATGACTTTTTTCAGCCCTCTGTAGTCCCTATGCAGATAGCCACGCCCACCGGTCACATGACCAGCTAGCCACGCCCACCGGTCACATGACCAGCTAGCCACGCCCACCGGTAACATGACCAGCTAGCCACGCCCACCCAGTCACATGACCACCAAGCCACACCCCCAACTAAGCCACACCCACAGAACCGGTTGTTAAAAAAATTGAATCCCACCACTGATTAAAATTTAATGTTTAAATGTTCAAATGTTCAAATGATTTTTAAATATAAACAGGAGGTGCTTATAGAATAATAAAGATGGAGAATAAAAGAAGGTAACTAAAATAGAAAATTGATGTAAAGGTGGTTAAAAATGAGATCTTTATAAAAATACAAGAGTATATACTAATATGAGATGAACCTAAGAAAATTTATTAGATTATGAGAAAATAAGAAGAGAATATGCCTGATATAATATGTTTTAATTTTAAATTGTAAACAAAGTTGAGAATGGTAAATATGATTAAATTTGAATGATTAATGTATTATTGGATGATAAAACAAGATATACAATAGTGATTGAACTTAATGTATGCTAGAAATGATTAATATTAAGAAATATGTTGGGAGTCACCCTGGAAGAGTATGTTAGGAAATAATTAAATAGTAGATTAAATATATTGAAAAGAAAACAGTTAAAATAAGATATGCTGGATATCAGCCAAACAAATAGTTGGAGATATAGAGGAGAATATGTTGGAAAATACCTAAAATAATACGGGGTGAAAAAGAATATGTTGGAAGACAACTAAAATGAAGCGAAATAAGTATGAGATGAATCTGTGTAAATTAAAATGTGTATTAGATGACAAATTTAAGAAAATTAAGTGTAATTGTTAAAGTTTAAGATGTAAAGATTTGATGAAATGGGTCTAGAGATTAAGGAATATAGATAAAAATTTGATTTATAAGTTGAAATAAAAATAGAGTTGTACAATTTTGGGAACTAAGATTTGTGGTGATAAAATAGTAAGGTAAACATTTAGATCAAGATGTTAGAATATTTTTTAAAATTTGTGTTTTCGATTTTAATGTTAAAAGGTGTAAGGGAGGGAATTAAGCTAGATAGAATTTATATTTATAATTGGATATAAAAAATGAGTAGTTTATTTGGAAATTAAGATTTTAGTGATATAATAGACTGGTTTAGATTAAGATGTTAGAATTTGTGTTAAAAACATTTGATTTGATTTTTAATTTTATAAGATGTAACGGGGAAATTGGGAATAGAGCTCGTTAAAGGAATGTAAGCAATTGTACCTATCTATGACCGGATCAAGACTTTGTTCTTAAAAGATATATTTTATGTTTACGTTTGGAAAAAAATTAAAAAATATTTTTCAAAAAAAATATATTAATTTTTAACAGGGACACACTGTTCCTACAAATAAGGAAATCATGGATATATTAGCAAAAGAGTTGAAAATGGAAAACAAAGATCATCATCAAATTGTCATGGAAGAGATCTCACTGTCAGCACTTGAGTGAATATAGCTTGGAGTAACCTGACACTCGCATTGCTTGTTTTAAAATTGCTTCCAGTGGGGCATCCAGGAGTGTGAAGGTTTGATTCCAAACATCCCTCTCCAAAGATGCAGTTAGATCGGAAGCTCATTTCTGGACATGAGGATAAAACAGGTGACTTGGATTGTTGTCTCCTTAAAGCAGCCTTTTCCAATCAGCCTTTTCCAATGTGAAGTTGAATGGAATAATAGACAAATACACAAAATACATAAAACTGTAAGACATGCTTTACACAATTGGCTCAATACACATTACACATTTAATTACAAATGAATCGGATTTTCCCTTCAAGCTTTATGAATCCAGCCATTGTGATTTATTTCATAAATAATTTTCTAATCATCCAGAATTTGCCACAATGTGGGAACTATAAAAATTTCTACCAAAATGGTTCAAAATACTGCTTTTTCCCTAAATATTATAGCATATATTTGCACATTACAAATTGTCAGTCAGACTATTGGCTGTTAGAACTGCAGTCTTCTCATTCTACAGAGAGAAGCTAGAGTGGTTCTGAATTACTTCTACTTGAGCAGAAAATAAAGGTGCCTCCTGTTCCTCAAGGCAACTGATTGGCTTACAGGATTCAGAAGAAATGGTGAGAAGCCAGGGAAACTGGCAAATTCAGGAGGAACGGCTGGGAAGCCGCCATCTTTATCCATAGTACTATCAATATGGAGTGATTATCCTGCCTGGCTTAAATGACTTTAAAACTCAATGAGTGACATTAAAACAGGAACAACTACATGTAGAGAGAGTACAACAGATGGCTAGAGACTTCAGTTACCAAGTAAAAGCCAACCTATGATAAACACTGCAACCAATCCTAAAGCATATTTATTCAGAAGAAAGCCTCATTAAGTTTAATATACTCTCAAAATGACAGGATTGCTTTATTTATTTATTTATTTATTTATTTATTTATTTATTTATACAAATTTAAGTAACCAACTCACATGTAAGTTATTCCAGGCAGCTTGCAAATTTTTAAAAAATCCACCATATAGTAAAACCCATTTAAAAAACACACACACACTATACCCCTCATGGCATATATCAACCCCTCAACTTGTATGAATAGAAGCTTCAGCATTTTCCCCTGCATCCCACCAGCCCTATATTCTGATGCTACTCTGATAGCCCATTTGTTTATTCCTTTTTCCAGAGCGCTGCGGCTCCACTCCATAGATGGGATTTCTCCTCTTGTCTGACAGCAACTGAGAGAATTTGTAATTTAATTAACCCACCCTCTGTGCTCTAGCCACGCCCCTGCTCCTAACTCCCCAGTCTGTCTCTCAGTTGCTGACAGACTGAGGTGAAATATTTTGCTCTGTGTTCTGCAGCCTTGCGTTAGTGCATTTAGGTGATTTATTTATTTTTGAGTAGTTTGTTTTCTATCGGGGGAGAGCCGATATTCGCTGCGGCGTTTTGCCGCCTACCAGCTGGATTGCCGGCGTCATGCCTGCAGCCCCGGGTCATGCCGAGCTTCAGCGCCTTAGCACTCCCAATTACTGGATTCCGATCCTTCAGGGCAGATCCAGTTATCCTAGAGCCGCCGGTGGTAATCAGGTGCAGTGTCTCGCCTGTGTGAGCCTGCCACCTCCATCCTGCAATTTCCTCCGTGCTCTCCAGCCAGGCGGCATCCGGGTCTTGCACGGGTTCATGCAGGCCCAAAATTGCAGCAGCAGGTGTATGGTGGCCGTTCCGTCAGGGCTCTGCAGGCGGCGCCGTCAATCAAGCCAGGCTTGTGTGCCTTTGCAGCGGTTTGGGATCCCTGCGAGTATCCTGCTTGTGGACAGGCTGTGCGGCTGTGTGTGGGGCTCGCAGACCTGTTTCCGCCGCCATCGGCCGTCGTCAGCAGTAAGTTGGAGCAGCGGGCGCCATTTTGCTGCCACCTTCCTTGGCGCCCGCCATTTTGAATTGGCCTGGGCGAAGCTGTCTCTTTCACTCAGCTCTCTGAGGGAAGCGTGGGGGGGCGTTTGCACCCTTCACCCACACGTTTGATACCCCTCTTTGCCGTGACCCTAGGCGGACTAATTGGGGGTTTTAGAGGTTGTGTGGGCTCCTCGCCCTGCCCCTCCCCCCATGTTGGAACTATTGCTGAGGCTCACGGACCATCTTGACTGGCGAACTTCCTCTGGCTGCTGCGAGAGGGGTTCTCACATTATAAACACTATAAGCAGGTGACTGCCTTGTGAGACAGTATTTCCACTGTTAGCCCTTTTTTTTAAAAAAAAGACAAAAGTCTCTGCGCTGCATATCTGCCCATCGCCTTTGTCATGGCGGATTCATCCTTTTCATCGGACCTTGAGCAGGAAGCTAGTCCTGCCAGATCCATTACAGCACATAAAAAGCATTCGGGCAAGAAGTCGGCATCTAGGAGCCATAAGCCCCACCATTCAAAGGCATCTTCATTCGGCCGATAAAGATGCGCTTCGCAGACACAAGGCTCTGGAACGACAATTTGAAAAGGCGAAGCTCGCTGCGGCCGCGCCGGATGACCAAGCTGAGACAGCCTATCAACAGGTGCCTCCTGTCTCCGGACAGAGCGTGACAGGACCATACCCATTGGTTCCGTTGGCACTAACCAGGGGTGTTTCGCAGTCCCTTCCAGACGTCTCAGTGGCCACCTTCTCATCCACGGTGGCGGGTCTGCGAGCTGTACTATAGCCAACCACGGGCTCGCAATTTGACTTCCAGGCCATGCTATCCACGGCTTTGGCCTCCATCATGGCAGCTGGGGCACAATCCACTGTTCAAAGTCCAGCTAGGGACTCCCCTCGTGAGGTGCCTGCAGCTCCTGTTCCGTGCCATTCTCGTTCGCCGCTACCTGAATTGTCTGAGGGGTCTGGCTGTGAGGACGACTATCCCGAGGACCTCGAGTTTTCTGAGGACGATGGGTTATTGCCGGACTCTCCGGCCTTTATGGGTTTGTTTTGCCCGGCTCTGTTTAAGTCCCTACTCCACAAGGCGCGGCTAACTACTAATTTGAGGTCCATTGGAGCACAACCTCCCTCATCCTAACCTGAATCTGGCCCGCATGATGCCTTGTTCAAGCAAGCCAAATATGAGAAGGACTTTATTCCATGTCCCCATGACGTTTTGCAGGTGCCATGGGGCCAGCCGGGTTTGTCGATGGCGCCCACCAATTTGGACAAAAAGTTGTTTTGTTCAGCTCCTGAGTTGGAGTCATTGCTGGAGTTGCCATCCGTGGATCCCAGTCAATGATTTTGGCAGATCCTCTGGACGGCTTGAAGTCAGAAGATAGGCACACTGAATTAGCTTTCCGTAAGGCTCATCAGGCCGGGTGGTGCGTTATTGACGCTTCAAGATGCATTCTCTGCGTTCAATTCTTGCTTTGGTGCGCCAAGGGGATCTCATGCAGTCGGTGGACTTGCGCAAGGCTTATCTTCATGTGCCCGTCCACCCCTCACACCGCCAGTTTCTGCGCTTCGAGTTTGGGGGTTTGCACTTCCAATACTGTGCTATGCCCTTTGGGCTTTCCTCGGTGCCCAGAACATTCACCAAGCTGGTCGCAGTGGTGGCGGCATCCCTCGGATCAGTGCCGGTGAGGACCCTGTGCTATCTGGACGATGTTCTGGTCCTGTCATCTTCCCAGGTCCAGGCAGCGCGGGACATGGATCACGTATTGGAGGTCTTCCGAGCACATAGGTTCACCATAAACCTGGAAAAGAGCCACCTCACCCCGTCCACGTCCATTCTACACCTCGGCTCCATGATAGATTCGGCGAAAGGGCAGGTGTTTCTGTCACCGGAGAGGGTGCGGGACATTTCGACCCTGCTCGACCAGGTCCTGACCCAGAGATCGGTTCCGTTGTTGACTCTCTCTCAACTGCTCGGAAAGTTTGTTTCGTGCTACCAGATCGTCCCGTGGGCCCGCCGGCATTCTCGCCCCTTACAATGGCTCCTTCTCCCATACCAACAGAAGGGATGCGCCAGCTCATCCAGGAAGGTGTCAGTACCCCCCCCCAGGTCTGACTGTCTCCGCGTTGGTGGAAGTCCCTGGCCATTCAGCGGGGCTGCCATATTCTGGCTCTGGACCGGATAGTGGTTACCACCGATGCCAGCCTTCACAGTTGGTGAGCCCACCTTTTGAATCAGGTAGCTCAGGGACTCTGGACTCCGTCCGAGCGCGCCCTCAGCATCAACCTCCTCGAACTGCGGGCAATTCAGTTGGCCCTCCTTCACTTCCGACCTGTGATTCAGGGGTGTCACGTTTTGGTCCTCACAGACAACACGTCAGCCAAAGCACACGTGAATCGAGAAGGGGGGACCAAGTCGCGTGGTCTGATGCTCGAGTCGGAAAGATTTTTCGTTTGGGTGGAGTGGCATCTTCTGTCGATCCGGGCGGACTATATCTCCGGGGAGGCCAACACTCGGACGGACTGGTTCAGGAGGGAGATAGTTGACCAGGCCGAGTGGCAGATGCACCCGCGGCTGTTTTGGGAGCTTTCTCTCCGCTTTAGGGATCCGGTGATCGATCTGTTCGCCATGCCCGCCAACGCTCAACTCCCTCATTTCATCTCCCGCTACCCGACACCGTTGGCGGAGGACTCGGATGCTTTGAGATGCCGTTGGCCGACCAGGCTGTTGTACGCCTTTCCTCCGATCACGCTGCTTCCTCAAGTGATCAGGAAGGTCATCGCGGAAAGGGCGAAGGTGCTACTGGTGGCGCCCCATTGGCCACGCCGGCCCTGGTTTCCCGATCTTGTAGAGCTCTCCGTATCCAGCCCGTGGGTGATCCCAACCCATCGGATTGCCCTGTGTCAGGGGTCCATCTGCCATCCAGAGCCTCAGTGGCTCCAGTTGGCTGTCTGGTCCTTGAACGGGTCATACTGAGGAAAGGACGGTTGCCGGATTCAGTGATCGGCACCATTCAGGCGGCTCGTCATCCCTCGACAACGCGGATCTATGAGGCTTCTTGGAAGGCCTTTTGCTGCTGGTCCACTGCCCATCACGTGGACCCAATGTCTGCTTCAATCCAGGACGTTTTGGGGTTTCTTCAGTCTGGCTTGGATACAGGACTGGCACCGACCACGCTACGTCATCAGGTTGCAGCCCTCTCTACAGTCATTTCATCACCGCCTTACCAGTCTTTGGCTCACCACCTTGGGTCCGGGGGTTTCTTCATGGGGCCACGAACTTATGCCCAGCCGTGGTCCACTGGTACCCTTCGTGGGATTTGCTGTTAGTTCTACAGGCGCTCACTGTTCTTCCATTTGAGCCCCTGGGTTCTATTTCTCTTAAGTTTCTGTCGTTTAAGGTGGCCTTTCTTTTGGTGGTCACGTCGGCTCGTAGAATTTCCGAGCTCGCGGCGTTGTCCGTCAGGAAAGACCTATGCATTTTTCATCCTAATACTGTGGTGCTTCGTTTAGATACGGCCTTCACGCCCAAAGTTAATTTGTGGTTCCACCGCGCGCAGGAGATTATTCTACCAGACTTCTGCCCTTCTCCATGTCACGATCGCGAAGTCTTTTGGCATATCCTGGATGTTCGCCAGGCATTGCGTCGCTATATTCGTTGGACTGTGTCATTCCAGAAGACGGAGGCCCTCCTGGTGTCATTCCACCTGGCTTCCATGGGACAGAGAGTCTCGTCGGCCACGGTTGGTTGGTGGATCAAAGCCTGTATAGCCTCGGCTTACGAGCGCCAGGTGCGGCCAGCTCCATCTAGGATTCTGCCCCACTCCACATGGAGTGTCGTCACCTCGGCAGCCTGGGCGACGCAGGCTTCTGTGTTGGACATATGTCGGGCGGCCACTTGGACTTCATTGTCGCCCTTCATAAGATACTATAAGATTGACTCCTATGCGTCTGCCGACGCATCTTTCGGACGGAGGGTTTTACAAAGCGTTATTTCTGGGTCAGCAGGGGTGAGCAGTCAGCCACCCGGCCCTGTTGTTTGAGTTTGGGTATATCCCATCTATGGAGTGGAGCTGCAGCGCTCTGGAAAACGGACGTTGACTTACCTGAACGTCCCTTTTCGGGGCGCTGCGGATCCACTCCATTCCCTCCCTCTTTATGGTTGTTAGGTTGCCTGCTCTGTGGTTTAGTATTTCTTGTTTGTTCATGGATTTGTCTGGTTTGAATAAAGTTTCTGTTTACATTTCTGTAAACAGAAATGTTTACAAGACTGGGGAGTTAGGAGCAGGGGCATGGCTAGAGCACAGAGGGTGGGTTAATTAAGTTACAAATTCTCTCAGTTGCTGTCAGACAAGAGGAGAAATCCCATCTATGGAGTGGATCCGCAGCGCCCCGAAAAGGGACGTTCAGGTAAGTCAACGTCCGTTCTATGACTACCATGTGTGATAGCAAAGAGTGTTTAGTGACAGTGTCTGGCAAGAATATATCATTGCCTTTATCATTCATGGAAGATATTTGGCTGGTTAGAGGCACATTGAACAAAAATATTCTTTAGGTTGTTCTAGTTAAGGTAGTCACACTTTAATTTTTATTATTATTCTTATTATTAGGTAATTCAGGCTTGCCTAAGCCACATCTGTAATACTTATGGGAATGTGGAGCCATGTTTTTCAGATCCAATAAGAAAATTGAATATAGCCAGATCACCAGTGGTTGCTTCTGCATTTACATAGCTATTTTTTGAGTGTATTTTCCTTTTTCTACTTAGAAATGTCCTTAAAAAAAACAATTAAAGAGAAAAAATAGTGAGATCCTAGAGTTCATAAAATCCTTTTGACGATGTTCAAACCAAATATGGCATATATTTCTGTATTGGAGGAGTATACAAACTCCCATCATTTAAGTGAAAGATGTATATATTTCCATCTTCTAAAATGGACTCAAAAGGCCTTTTCAGTCACAAGACTTTTCTGTGCATATACAAACAATAACCAGACAGCAGACGCCTTAATTGCCTCTTATGCTGAAACATACACCTGCATTTGTCTCCATAGCTTTAAAAGTGCATGTTGTAGGTAACCATGTAGCTGTTTGGGCTTTTACTTATGTTTGGCTTTGATAGCATGCATGCCCACCTGGCAATCTCAAGTTTGGTGTTTGTTCAGCACTGAAAATAGTTTAAAGTTGCTAAGAAGAATGGAGAAAAAAGGATATGGAACTGTGGGAGTGTAGCAGGAAGCCAATGGTATACATACAAATTCAGCCATCCAAAATGCAGATTATTCAGCAATGTTTTCAGTGTTTACAACTTCTATATGCAACATCATATGAACTAAAATTTGCTTTTCAAACGTGAAACTCATAAATGTGTTGCCAATAAATCTTGAGATTGATCATCATAAAAAGGGTTTTCAGAGTAACAAGTTGCAACTAAGTATCTCCAAGGAAGAATTACAATTTTTCTGGAGGGGTTCCTTCCATAACTTTTGAAGAGCAATGAGAACAGATTTGCTTAATTTGAAAAGAGAGGTGTGGTTGTGAGGGATAAATATAAAGATGTTTCCACAGTGAGGAAAAACAATCAATGACAGGCACAAAGAACAATAGCTTTTTCTCTGTTTCTCAATAAGAATCTTTTTCCTTTTCTCAATCTTATGTGTATAAAAAGGTCTGCAGCCTCCAACATGGTCTTGGTAGGCCTCATAAGAAGGTCTTATGAACCATATCAAGCCCACCAGATAGATGTTCCCTATCAGAATTGGAGGTGGAATGAATCCAAACTCAATACACCCATTTAGTTACCCTATTTCCCTTCCTCATCCAATAATTTTACTTATATTGTAAAAATATACTGAATAGATTTATACTATTCAGTATATGTCTGGCTCCTCCTACCAGCCTCACACTCAGGACAGCATCCAGCCATACCTGGTCTCCCCCTGCGGCAGCCCACGTGGCTCCCAGGCAGCACAGCTTTGAGCCTTTTCCTTGCAGCAGTGATGGCGGTGACTAGGCAAGCAGGCAGGTGGATACAGGGAAGCTACTGGCGGCAGTGCTCCTGGATGGCAAGGGGTGGATGTCCCGGGGCTGCATGCGGTGACGACGGCATGGTCAGTGTGCACCCGCGCTAGGAGCACGCCTTCAGCTGGCTGCCACTGCACACATGAAGGCCAGCTGATCATCGTGCGCCCATGCGCACCAGTAACCAGCAGACTAGCTGGCCAGTACGCATGTGTGCCCTGGAAACCCGGAAGAGGAATGGGCGACGCCGCGCGTGCCAGGCGACATGGCTCTACATGCCACTTCTGGCACATCTACCATAGGTTCGCCATCACAGGTCTAGGACTTGGCTCTTCTGACTTCCAATTTAGCCCCCATGTCATGGTTGCCTGTCAATTATAACAGTGAAATCACACTTGTGCAACTAATAGACAAAACTCTAGTAATCTGTGGACCTTACTTCATACGTAAGAGGTCAGTAGAGGGGGCGTACATAAGTGCAACAACATGGCTATTGTCCCTGTCATTGTATTTTTATATTATTTCTGTTTTCATTTCTGTTTGACAAATTACAATAAATAAATTATGGACTATATAGACAGATTCAGTAAAAATAAAGTTAAATTGCTTGTGGCCTATTAGGTTAATAACTGGTTTTTGTTTCTTTCTCTCTCTTTCCAAATTTCTTTAAAAGTTTCCTGGTGACTTCCCCTTTAATGTATAACTCCACTTAAAATGACTGTACCTGGTATTTGGTGGTTTCTGTTTTAATGACAGAAATATTAACATTTTAATTAGTAATATAAATATCCTAACATTAAACTCTTGATAGAAGTAAACATGCTTGTACAGGAGATCATAATATTTTCTAGTTGTGACTTGCACTGTAAGATTAATATAGTTCTGTAAGCATAACAATGTAATTTTAACAGAAATTAATATTTCTTCAAATCTCATGACACCTTGTGAGACTTGGTATCATGGGATTTAGCTCATTTCTTTTAATTCATTTTTTAAAATTGTTTTTTATTGTCCTGTGGTGCCATCTAATGGTGTGAGGTAAATGTGCTATCTCTGGGACCTCTATTGCAGGGGTTCCCAACACAGGTCCATGGACTGGCTCCAGGCCACGGCATGTCAGAAACCAGGGCTGTGCAAACAAGCAAAGCCCCTCCGCAAGATGCAGGTAGCATGCAAAACGATGCCCCCTCCAGTCCACAGAAAAACTTCTGTCCATGGAACTCATTCTTGGTGCCTCAAAGGTTGGGGGCCACTGCCCTACAGTATTACTGTACTGACTTAGGCCCCTAGATTTGTTAAGCAGATGTATAGTATGAAAACCACTCCTTTTTAAATTCCTGAATGTTTCATACATAACAGCAGTAAGTAAGTGGAACAACAAAGCAGAAACAGGCCCAGTAACTGTTCTTTCAGAGGGAAACAATACTTCTTTTTGCTATTGTGCTCTGGACTTAAAGCATTCTGAATTTTTTTTTTCTGAATCCTGCTATATAATTCCTTTCAGATCTCTGGGTTTGCATCATACTTTTTTTGTTTGTTTGTTTCTCTGGGTATGTCACACAAGCCACACTTCAAAATGGAGAGGGAAGTGAGACAATAATAAATCAATAAGTAAATATTGAATTAAGTACTGCTAAAAACAATTCCCTGGAAATGGTGTCCATTTTGCAAATCTCTCTCTCTCTCTCTCCCTTCCTCCCTCTCTCTCTGACCCTTCACCCACCCACCTATCTATCTATCTATCTATCTATCTATCTATCTATCTATCTATCTATCTATCTATCATCTCCTTACCACCACCCCCACCCAAGATAATTTGAATTTGAATGTTAGGCACGATGAAAACAACCTTAAACTCACTAATCTAAATCTTTATTGAGAGGGGTGTACACTTGGGAGGCTATGTCAAAGTTATAAAAAGGAAAAAATAAAATCTGCTTTGGAAAGCTGGATGAATTCTAATTCTTCAGAGAAAATGCTAATTCTTCAGGAAAATCAGTTAAGCATAGCACCAATAAAGAAAAATATTGGTAGCTCAGGGTGGACATGAGGAGTGCTTGCTACTCACTGAGCTTGTTTTTTTCTCTCATTCTAACTTGTATTATTGTAGAGGGAAAACTCATAGCAAACACTCACCTGGTACCGCTGCTGAGGAGAATTGTGAAGATTTCAAACCATTTGTGTTCCACAATTTTGAAACATGTTTTCTGAAGATTCCACCACTTTGCTCTTTTTTTATTTTGATATCAATGTACAGTCAAGGACACCTTTGAACACAGGCTGCAAGGGAAGAAAGAGCGAGTCAGTTAACACTGTAACTGCTCTACCTTGTTCTGAATCTACGCCGAGTACTTGAAATTCATTCATTGCAAACTACACAGACATTTTGTTATTTCCTCATATGCTCTTAATGCCGACTACACAATTTGGGATTCCCTTATCATGGCAGCAAAGCATTATATACATGTTGGAGCATTCTTTTTTCAAATGTGCTGAAATAGGAGACTTGGGAAGCATACAACATAGAACATAGATTTGCCTTGCTGTGAGATAGGTGACAACACACACACACACACACACACACACACACACCAACAACAACTATAGGGTTTGAAGTGACTTTGGAGTTGTTCCGTCCAACACTATGCCCATGTCAGTAGATGTCATAACATGTGGACAAATGGCTATCCAACCTCTTCTTGAAAACCTCCCGTGATGGATCACCCAAAACTTCCAGAGGTAAGGCCTTTCACTAATTAATTGTTCTTACTTTGAAGAGATTTCTCCTTAGTTTTAGTTTGGATCTCTGATAATCTTCCACCCATTCCTTCTTGACTTGCCCTCAAGTGCTTTGGAAAATAAGTTGACTCCCTCTTCTCTCAAGTATTGGAAGACTGTTATCATATTACTCCTAGTCCCTCTCTTTGTTAGACTAGACATACTTAATTCCCTCAATCATTCATCTTATGGTTTAGCCTCCAGATCCCTTATCATTTTTGATGCTCTTTTCTGGACTCTTTCTAGCATCTCAACATCTTTTTTTGTATCATGGTGACCAGAATTGGACACAGTATTCCCAATGTGGTCTTACCAGTGCAGTATACTATCATTTCATGTGATCTTCAAACTATCCCTTTCTTGATGCAACCTAGAACTGCATTAGCTTTTTTGGCAGCTGCAGCACACTGCTGGCTCATACAAGTGGTAGTCTACTAGGACATTTACATATCTCTCACAATTGCTACTATTGAGCCAGGTACCACTTATTCTATATCTCTGCATTTGGATTTTCTTGCCCAAGTGTAGGTCATTATTGTTCTCACCACTCATTGCATTTTGTTGGATAGATCCCAGTTTTCAAGTCTGTCATAGTTCTTCTGAGTCTTGAGTCTATGATTCAGAGTATTAAGCTATTTCCCCCACACTCCACCTTGGTGTCATCTGAAAATCTGATGAGCAGAGCTTGTTTCCTGACCATGGTACTTTCAGGGTTACCTCTGGATCATCATTCTTCACATTTTCTTCAACTTCTGCGTTCTCCTCCAAGGCATCTGGAGGCTTGTAATCTAGAATGTTGCATATGGGATGAATTCCATCTGACAGTGGTTTCTGAAGACAGCAAAAGAATAGTAGATTAAACCTTTGGTTCACTGCAGGAAGCAAGAATAACTCTGTCCAAAGCATTCACCCTAAATTTAAGAATGGTTGTGCTGAATCGCTGTTGGGAATCTAACGAAAAGATAATTTAGCATATAGTGAATATCTGAGATGGGGTGTGTGGGTGAGTATGTGTGGGTGAGACAGAGAGAGAGAAAAGAAAATGGACACTGTCATAATTAACATCAAAAGTATACTCATCAATCATTAAATCATGATTTACTCAAGTTTGCTTACTTTCTGAGTTTGCATTACACACTCCTCCCTAATGGGACAGATTGTATAATATGGCAGACAAAATATGGTTGGCCAGAGTGTTGTAACAGCACAGCCACTTACATCTTTCTACCTTCTCTTCTCTTTGGGGCTGCCAGTTGTCATCAAAGCGCTGGATTCCTTAGTACCCGATGAAGGGAATTGCCCCATAACATTGTTTGAGGGAGTGATGTCTAACATGCAGATGTGTAGCACTTATTTAATTATCAATCAACTTTTGCTATAGGGTAGGATAGGCATCATACAGGTAGTCTTCAACTTACGACCACAACTTCTTTTGCTAAGCAAGACAGTTGTTAAATGAATTTTTCCCCATTTTATAGCCTTTCTTGTCAGAATTGAAGTGAATCACTGCAGTTGTTAAATTGGTAACCCAGATGTTCATTGAATCTGGCTTCCCCACAGATTTTGTTTGTCAGACAGTTGCAAAAGGTGATCGTATGGCCCTAGGACAACACAGGGGTTAAAACAGTTTATGTCCAGGATGTGAGGAGTCTGTAGATATTTGCTCAGCCTTCCTTCTGACCTGTGCAAAATATAGGCTATATAGGCTGGTTGCAATTGTTCATTCTGCAGTCCTAACTATCCACTGGAGTCTGTACCTATTCTGTTTGGTTGCTGCAACTCTTCAGCAACTCTTGGGACAGTCTGAACTTCTTGAGTTGACACAGGAAGCACATTCTTTGTTGTGCCTTTTTAATGATGGTTCTAATATTGTATATCTGTTTCAAGTCCTAACTTGAAGGATTGCTGACATGGTACTATTGAACAGTGTAAGAGGTGGTAGAATAGAAGGGTTTTTCCTAAAGTCCACTCTCATGTCTACAGTTTTAAGTTTGCTCAGCTCCAGATTGTTCCAGATGCACCACAGGGCCAGTTGTTCAACCTCTTGCCTATATGCAGACTCATCACTGTGTTGAAATAGGCCAATGACTGTTATATCATCTGCAAACTTCAGTACTTTCATAGAGAGATCCATTGAGATGCAGTCATTGGCATAGGCAGAGGTGGGATTCAGCTGGTTCTCTCCGGATCGGGTGCTAGTGGCAACAGTGGGAGGCTCTGCTCACCTGCCAGGATGTAATGCGCAAGAACTGTGCATGCGCAGAAGGCTGTGCACATGCGCAGATGTGCGTGCAAGCAAAGCAAGGGCACACTCTCACATTTGTGAACTAGTAGGGAAGGTAAGTGAATCCCACCTCTGGTATAGAGGGAAAAGAGCAATGGAGGGAGCACAGAGCTTGGGGGAGCCTGTGCTAATTGCCCAGGTACTAGATATAATTTTCCCTGTTGCTTCCTAACTATCAAAAAGCTAACAATCCACCTAGAATGATGGTATTGAATACCAAGCTGAAATCTGCAAAAAGGACTTATACATGTCCCCAGGGATTCAAGCTGTTGCAAGTGCCATATTGACAGCATCATCTGCCAACCTATTGGCTCAGTAGGCAAAATGCAAGAGGCTAAACGGAGGATCTGTGGTGACTTTCAGATGGGCCAGTTGTTCACCAAAGGCTTTTAAGCAAGAAGGAATTACTCCACCTGAACCTGGTGCTTTTCTCATCTTTTGTCTATGAAATAGACCACATACCGCTTTTTATAGGAGGGTGGTGGTGACAGATGCTTGGAGATAGATGTAGGAGATTTGGCTACTGTTGGTGTATCTGAGGTGGAGGAGGTAGTGGTAGATGACAGTGATCTGCCCCTCCAGCCTACAGAAGAACACATTCATGTCATCTTCCAGTTGATGATTCCCTTCAATAAGGGATGGGATCTGCTGTAGCCAATTATATCTTCGGGCTTCTCCACATAGACGCTGGTTCATTAGCTGAAAACTGATTTGTCAGCTTCTTGGAGTAACTTTTCTTTACTATTCTGTTCTCCCTTGTTCCTGGCCTGATTGTACAGCATCCTATCTTCTTTCTTGTAGACTTCTTCTTTGGCATGATGTAGCTACTTGAACCTAGTTGTGAGTCAAGGTTTATTGTTGTTATGTATACACAAACTCTTGATAGGCACACACATGCCCTCATATGATGCTAACATATGATGTCATGGTGTCAGTAAATTCATCCAGGTCTTCTAAAGTAGCTTCAAAAACACTCCAATCTCTGCAATCAAAGCAAGCCTATAATTCTAACTTTGCCTCCTCAGTCCAAGATTTCGTTGTTTGTTTGTTTGTTTGTTTGTCAAACATGCACAAGATAACATTATTTTAGTCAATACTGTAGTCAGCATTGTAGTCAATACTGTATTCTACAATACTATACTACAATAATATGATACTACAATGCTATGCTACAATGAAGTACTATAATACTGTAGTCAATATTATTTTGACTACAGGCTTTGCGGTTTTAAGTTTCAGCCTGCAGGGGGGGTGAGATGGACCATACAATGATCAGAGAGACTATAGTTGCTTTCAGCAGAGAGTGGTAAGCACTTTTAACATGGAGTAGCAGGGAACCAATGTGTTCTTCCCTCTGGTGAGACAGCTGACTTGCTGAGTGTATCTGAGCAACTCATGAGTCAGATTAGGTCTGTTAAAATTCCATAAAACAATGAGTTAGGGAGTCTGGACATTTCTGTTCTGTGTACAGCTCTGGTCAGCTAGGATTTGCAGAATGCTGGTCATGCAAGCCTGAGGTGGCATATGAACCTTAATCAAGACAAATGAGGAAAAAATGGAGCATAAAAGGGTTTACAATTGAGGAATAATCTCTTTAAATCCATATTGCCAAATCTCTTTAGTACTGTGACATCCTTATATCATTGGGTATTAACATAGAAGAAGATTTTCCTTCCTTCCGTTTTCCTGGGTGTTTCTGTAACCTGATCTACCCTTTGAATCTGAATCCTGGGAGCTCTACTATACTACCCGCGATAGTCTCACTGAGTCAAATTTCTGTAAAGCAGAGAACTGCCAAGTTCGAAAAATCATCTGCTGTTCCAATTTAGGAGGAGCAGCTCATCCATTTTTTTTAATTATTATTTTTATTATTTTTATTTATTTTTATATGCCACCCTTCTCCGGAGACTCAGGGCGGCTTACAGTGCGTTAAGCAATAGCCTTCATACTTTTGTATATTTTATACAAAGTCAGCTTATTGCCCCCACAAACTGGGTCCTCATTTTACCCACCTTAGAAAGGATGGAAGGCTGAGTCGACCTTGAGCCTGGTCAGAATTGAACTCGCAGTAATTACAGGCAGCTGGATGTTAAATGCTGCCTTAGTAGGAGGCATTATTAAGTAGTGAATGAAGGAATCTGAATGGGAGGTTCAAGTGCCAACCTTTCATCATGCCCATTTGACTCCCTTCTAGCTGCCATAGCCGATATGGGTGTGGTTTTCCTCTTCCACTGGTGGGCAATACTCCATCATCATTGCTCCCTTGGCCTTCTTCCCCCAGCCCCTTGTGCCAGCTGTTTCCCTGAAGCATAATCCTAACTGGTGATTAGATAAATTATGTTCCTACCCCACTGGGGCCTTGGGAGTGTGCTCATGTGATGGCTGGCTGGCTGGGAGGATCAGGATGCATGTGTGTGGGCAGTTTGCACAATGAATGACTGGCAGTGTGTGTGTGTGGGGATAGCTTGCATGATGGGCACTTGCAGAGTTGGGGTTAGGGTTAAGATTAGGTTACTCCTGAAAGATACTTGGATGGGAGACCACGAGATGATCTCAAACTTGTACACTTGACAGGGAAGTCTTCTTGAGACCTTGGCAGGGCAACACCTTCTTTCTCCTAGAACTGTATTGCACTTCCCAACTGCAGGGCCTCAACCTTGATCTCTCCCATATGTAAAATCAGTTGATTCTTCAGTGAAGGCATTGAATGAACATTGATCCTTCCACATAGGACAGCATCCAGAGCCTTTCCTTTGCAGGTAGGAGATAATTCTAAAAGGATTCTTTGTGTCATAGGAGAGGAAGGGAGGATGCTGCATACCTGCCCATGCCCATTTCCAAGGTTTAGGGTTTATGTTCCGTTGACAGTTGCAAAACAAAATGGCAGCTCAGAGCTGAAACTCCGAGGCTAGGAGGGAGATGTTTCGACATTTTCAAGAGTGTGGAGGTCAATTAACCATCCACAGACCCCTCTCCCAGCAAGCTGAGGTATTTTTGGCTCAATAGAGCTGTGGATGGAGCCCAAGGATAAAACCCGAGCCGAGCCCGAAGATCAGCTGTTTGTCGGTAAAAAGACTGAGGGCGGTGCGGAGGATGTCAACATCAAAGCCTGGCTGTCACGACCGGGTCAACCACGGAGTCTAATACAGCTGATGAAATGGTTGGCGAGACGGTGGCAACAGCGACTCCGGATAGGGTGTTGATAATGATGCCTGGGCTAATAGGCGCTGCATGTAGCAACACGGCGGCGATGATGTCTACGTCAAGGTGGGTTACTACAATGGCGAGGGGAATGGCGCTAATGGCAGCGACGGCGACGGCAACACCAGGAGGCTGCAAGGAAGCCCTCGTTGTTAATAGAGGAGAGGGCAATGCTGCAAAGGCTATAAATGTTAGGATCCCTTCAAGCTCTAGGGATCTGTTGCACTCCTCTTTCTTGAAACTCTGAGGACTTATTAAACTAATTGAACTAAGTAGCCTGAGCAAGGTGATGGATAGGGACTGAGGATTACAAACTGGAGATGATGACTTACTCTCCCCCTCAACTGTCCCTCTCTCCTTTATCAGATCTAGGTCTATTACGACCACTCAGCGTTAACTTGCAATCTTAGATCGATCTGCAGCTTTATTTACCACCTATTCCCCAAGATTACCCTGATTATTTAACCCTACTTTGTCCAGTGGCTCTGCCTTACTTTTTTGATCTAATTCTCGGCCATCACTGGTATCAGGACTGGAGGAGATACAGACATCGAGAGTCTTGGATTATGGGGAGATAGACCACCTTCTCTTTGTTTGTTTCAAATGGTTTGGTCACTGTGAGAGGACGACCCTTTGAGACCTCTACCCCCACCTCCTTTGGATGGACTTACTACAACCACAAGACTTCCCATCATCGTGAGAGGGCGATGATGTTCCGATGTATTGACATTTGTAACATACTGGTCTTCCCTTAACATCTATTTCCTCCCTTATTTTAAATTACCTGTCTTAACCATCTCTAACACTCTTAGAAGAAAATGATCCTTCATCTCCTTCAACTCGCTCCTATCTTTGATGTATTCAACTGCGGAGCTCCTTGCACTGTGAGATTCCCCCCTCTCACATGTCTGGCCCTCTCAGTTATCAAGGGCCGCCCTTGAGGACAGGTTTTGGAACCCCGAGAGGTGGTTTGCAAAAAAACCGACAGCTTTGGGGTTTTTTAGATAAATCTTTAAGTTCTATTTTAAGGGGTTCTGGGAGGGATTGTGGGAATGGATCTGGGGGGATCCATAAATCCACTGAAAGGGGTAATGGGTCTGATGATCATGATGGGGAGGATGGGGACAGAAATCTGACAAGGATGCAGGGGGATGAAGCGATGGGCATTAGTATAGTAAGTGGGAGGGGCAGATACGATGGCTGCAGGGGGCCATATTATGTTTCGGGAGTGCGCACTCGTTGTTTACGAGCGATTGCCCACTCCGACCCCCAAAGCACTGCTTGTTTCCCGGGTTGTTCAGAGTCTCAGATCCTGGGTCTACGGCTGATGTTATGTAATGCCAGGTCAGTGGTAAATAAAGCCCCCCTCATTCATGATCTTATCTCAGAGGGGGGTGCTGACCTGGCAGGGATTACGGAGACCTGGTTAGGCCAGGAGGGAGGAGTTCCCCTTGTGGAAATGTGCCCGCCAGGTTTCCGTGCATTCCATCAGCCAAGGACTCAGGGAAGGGGTGGGGGAGTGGCAGCAATCATTAGAGAAAGTCTTTGCCTGAGGGAGGCCACTGTTCCTCAGATAGCCGGATGTGAGTCCCTCCTTGTGAAGTGGGGTCGGGGGATTCAGATGGGCCTACTGATTGCGTACCTGGCTCCCTGCCACGTAACAGTGGTCCTGCCTGAGCTGCTCGACATTATAGCCGGGGTGGCGGCTTATTGTTATGGGGGATTTTAACCTGCCATCCACTGGTGAGATGTCGGAGACGGCTCAGGAGTTCATGGCTTCCATGACGGCCATGGACCTGACCCAAGTAGTTCAAGGCCCCACCCACTTGGGGAATCACACTCTGGACTTGATTTTTGTCTCTGATCAGTGGCTGAATGATCTAAGAATAGGGGATATAGACATCAAGCCCTTGTCATGGTCTGATCATTCTCTCCTTCACATGGACTTTCAAGTCACTTCCACCCACCACAGGGAGACGGAACCAACCAAATGGTTCTGTCCCAGGCGCCTGATGGACCCCGAAAGGTTCCTGATGGAGCTTGGGTCATTTCCTGAGACTCTGGCTCACAACTCGACTGAGGACCTGGTGGTCGCCTGGGACAGGGCGGCTACTGTGGCCTTGGACCGCGTCGTGCCTTTGTGGCCTTTGACCTGATGCCGATCTCATCTAGCTCCTTGGTTTTCCGAGGAGCTGAGAGAGATGAAGTGTCAGAAAAGACACCTGGAGAGCGATTGGAGGACAAGCCGATCTGAATCTGACCGAACACAGGTGAGATCTTATATTAAGACCTACCTAGTGGCGATAAGAGGGGCGAAGTCTAGCTACTTCTCCGCTCTTATTGCATCTGCAGAGAACCGCCCAGCCGGGTCCCTCCTGGTTGGTACTGGCCTCCTGGGAGGTTACACGAGGCTGGCTCCAGGGGATTATAAATGCTTCTCTGAGTGAGGCGGTTGTGAAGCCCCTCCTCAAGAAGCCTTCCCTGGACCTGGCTATATTATCAAATTATCGTCCAGTCTCCAATTTTCGCTTTGTTGTGAAGGTTGTTGAGAGTATGGTGGCGCGACAACTACCCCGATATCTGGATAAAGTTGTCTATCTGGATCCGTTCCAGTCGGGCTTCAGGTCACGATACAGCACGGAAACGGCATTGGTCGCGTTGGTGGATGATCTCTGGAGGGCTCGGGACAGAGGTTGTTCCTCTATCCTGGTCCTATTAGATCTCTCAGTGGCTTTTGATACCATCGACCATGGTATCTTACTGCACTGGCTGGAGGGTTTAGGAATAGGGGGCACCGTGCTTCAGTGGTTCTCCTTCCTCTCTGACCGTTCGCAGTTTGTGTTGGCGGGGGGGCAGAGGTCGACCTCGAGGCACCTTATTTGTGGGATGCCGCAAGGGTCCTCTCACCCCTTCTGTTCAACATTTATGTAAAACCGCTAGGCGAGATCATCCGTGGTTTCGGGGTGACTGTTCATCAGTATGCTGATGACACACAGCTATACATCTCCACCCCAGACCACCCCAATGATGCCCTTGCTGTGATGTCCCATTGCCTGGAGGCCGTGCAGATCTGGATGGGGAGAAACAAGCTCAGACTCAACCCCTCCAAGACCGAGTGGCTGTGGCTTCCAGCGTCCTGGTATAGTCAGCTGGTACCATCACTGACAATAGGGGATGAGATCTTGCTCCCCACAGAGAGGGCCCGCAACTTGGGTGTCCTCCTGGATTCACGGCTATCTTTAGAAGATCATTTGATGGCCGTGGCCAGGGGTGCCTTTTATCAGGTTTGCCTGATCCGCCAGTTGCGTCCCTTTCTGGATTGGGATGCCTTGTGCATGGTCACTCATGCCCTAGTTACCTCCGTATGGACTACTGTAATGCTCTCTACATGGGGTTCCCCTTGAAAAGCACCCGGAGGCTCCAACTGGTCCAGAACGTAGCCACACGGGTGATTATGGGCGCAGCTCGTTACGCCCATGTAACACCTCTCCTATGCGAGCTGCACTGGCTCCCGGTGGTCTTCCGGGTGCAATTCAAGGTGTTAGTTATCACCTTTAAAGCGCTCCATGGCTTAGGACCTGGGTACCTACGAGACCATCTTTTGCCACCAATAGCCTCCCACCAACCAGTTCGTTCTCACAGGGAGGGACTACTCAGGGTACCGTCAGTCAAATTATGTCGACTGGCGACTCCCAGGGGGAGGGCCTTCTCTGTGAGGGCTCCAACCCTTTGGAATGAACTGCCCCCGGAGATACGGAATATCCCTGATCTCCGTGCTTTCTGCCGTGCCCTCAAGACCCTGATGTTCCAACAGGCGGGGCTAAACATATGAACATGTGAATGATTTTTTAAAATGTTATCTAATTCTGGGTTTTATTTAATTGACCAAATTAAGTAATAATTTTAATTAGCAATTTTATGATGTTTGTGTGTCCATATTTTTCTTGACTGTACACCGCCTTGAGTCCTACGGGAGAAAGGCGGTATAGAAATATAATAAATAAATAAATAAATACATGTTAAGGTAAAATAAATTATTTTTTAAAATTAACTGAAATTATAAAAAAGCAAACAAACATCAAGCCGATACTTCCACAAACATCAATTGTTGAACATGAGGAAAAGAGACTTCAGATAACATTTCATATCTGCTCAAACCCCAAGATGTATCTTGGTCAAGACTAAATTGAATAAGTTCTAAAGACTAAATAGGATGAATTTGCAAGGATGATGCCAATTGCTATTTTGGATCTTGCCAAGTTGGAAATTAATTTGATTAATCTTTAAATTTTATAAGTTGTGAGATTTAGTAGTTTCCAATTTACTAAGCTAAGTTAGAAGTAGAATTGATCTTACAACATACTATTTCCAATGTTACAGATATGAATGAGGCATTTGAATTTATATTGTCTCTAATTATAAGCCAGCGCTTAATTGCATGGGATTCTCAAGATAGATGAGCCCAGTGTGGTGGGCTCATAAACTAATTTTAAGCAAGTATAGTCCATATACTGTAGATGCAATAAGCAGGAAAACAAAACCTTTAAGCAAGAAGAAGAACCCGAAGAAAACAACAAACAATAAACAACAAATATAAAAAGGGGGCTCAAGAGATTTGAATTTTTGGAACCTTTGGATTTTTGGAATATAAGTGATTTGTGGCTTTTCTCTTGGTTTTTTTTGGTTTCTGTTTTTTTGCCTATTTTCTGTCTTTTTTGGATTATAATTGGAGATTATAATTTTTAAAATTAATATTATTTTTCTTTCGCGGTGGATTACAAATATTAAAAGATTCAAGATGAGGAAAACAGATCAGCACCATTGTCAGCAACTTCTTCAGCAGCCTCAAGTCCTGCTGGACGGAAGACTTTGGTTGCTCTAGTTCAACAAGAGAAAGCGAATGTAACACAGTCAGAACTGAAAGAAATCAGCTAAATGTTGGAAGTATTGCGTCACCAGAGTTGAAAGATACATTTTGCATTACTTCAACCAGTCTGGCTTTGCCACCATTTCTTTTCTAAAAAAATCTTCTTCGGGTGACATCCAAAGAGGCAGCTTCTTAGAGAGCCTCATTTTATATTTATACCAAACTCTTAGTATGGCACTTCTAACAAAGTGATTATTAAAATCAACATTAACTTTAATTTTATCATATCATAGATAGCTGTGCCATCCAAACCTTAATTCATGGCCCTCTTGTTCTGGAGGTTCACTCATTCTTTTAACCAGGGCAGATAGCGTGCATCAAAATACAGTTTCAAGTCTGGTAGACCCAAACCCCCTCTTTCCTTAGCATCTTGCAGTAGCTTGTATCTAATTCTTTTTTTCCTTGCCATATAAACTTAGAAATATTCTTCTGACATTTTTTAAATGGATTATTAGTTGCAAGTATTGGTAACGTCTGGAATAAAAAAAAGCATCTTTGGTAAAATATTCACCTTAATTACAGAGATTCTACCCAATAGTGATAGGTGCAGTTTGTCCCATCTTTGTAGGTCCTGCTTAATATCTCTCCAAAGAGGAACATAATTGCTTTGAAACAGTTTTACATTTGTCAACATAACCCTAAATATTTCATCTTTTTCTCAACCCTAAAACACAATTTTTTGGTCAATATATCACTGTCCTGAGAAGACATATTCTTAATCAACATTGTTGTTTTCTGTTTGTTTATTTAAACACCTGCCAAAGCCCCAAACTCATTTCACAAATCTTTCTAAGAAAAGTGCAGGGACTTCTCCAGGCAGTCTCCAAAGGTCAACACCAACTTGAAGGCACCAAACTTCAATCTTTCATCTTCAATTAGACTTATTGTCTCAAGGTTCCATCTCTTAAAATTGGGGTTTCCTGTCCCCTTGAAAAGGTTGCTTTGTCCAACAACAGAAATAACCCCAAGTACTCAGACAAGGACTTACCAATTTCTCCAACAATTTCCATCAAATCAGATTCCTAAGATTTTCTGTCTGCAACCTTCCACTTCTACCTCAACTGGAATGGTGTCTCTCCTGATATCTCTCAGACATCTACAGACGTGGTTCTTAGACATCTACTGAACACTTGCCACTTTCCCAAAACCTTTACTATATAAATATTTTCCTCTTCCTTTTCAATATGTATTTATTAATTATAATTGTAGTTGATAATCTTTCAATCATGTTTTCTTTGTCTACCACTTGAGAGTGTAAAAATAACAAATGGCTTCACTTTGTGGCTTCTGCTATAAATACAAGGAAACGGGAATACATCTGGTCTTTCTAATTTTCCTACAGCTGCAAGAATGCTTGTTGAACTATAGTTGTTTATCATACTATAAACCCAGATACCAAGGCAGACACCGTACTTTATCATGTGACTTCCGATCAATAGTTCTATTTTTAAGAGAAGAACAGCAATACCTCAGAAACAAATAAGGTTCTACTTTGATTTCATTGGAGCTTTTGATACCATCAACCCTTCTACTATTCTGGATAGGCTATACAAATTGTATATTTTTTCTTAGATGGGTAGTTTCAAATAGTGGTAGTAGCAGAGTCCCATTAAGGATTTCCTTCTTTTTTCCATATTAACTTTGATATTTCAATCAATCTCTTGATGAGAGAGATCCAGAAATACCACAAAGGGTAGATGACTTTGAGTTTAATTGTTTCTCCCAACAAACATAAAAAATGATTTGGTAATGGATAGAATAAAATGATTAGGAAATTGAAACTAACCATAATTAACTTGAATACTGGTGTGCATATGTGTTTAAAATATTCATCCAGTTCTGAATGGGCTTATCAGAGAGCTTCCTGATCCAATGTTGCCTCTAAAAACTTGAGCAGACTCTGTGACAAGAAATAAACATTCTTCATCAGTTTTGGCTGATAAACTAGTTGTCATTTTTCCTGCAGGTGACAACCTGTCTACCTTTCATCCTGCTGTGGTCATCTTCCATAGTGCATTGTTTTCCAAGAGCCTTGAAATTTCAGTGAGCCAAATAATACTGCAAGATTTTTGGAGACTGAGAAATTTTCTATGCTACTCCAATGATTTATCAGCTGCACAGGATGTTTCTGGGCTCATCTAGTGCTTTTTTGACTTGGGACCAAGATTTTAGAAAGAATTTATATTCCTACATCTCTCAGTTTGAACTATGAAAGCTTTTTCAAAGGTTGTTTTATTCTATTTCCTTGCTCCTGACAAGTGAAGTGAAGAAAATAGAATATTTTCCCTGCAAAGGAGAACAGTATTATATAGCTAATTTTGTTATTTGGCCATCGTGAATATTATTTTATTCCTCAGTCTTTTTAATATCCATTACATTTTCATTTTGTATTGTAAATGTTGTGGATTCTTAGTCACATTGTGAGTCTTATTTCACTCCATGCTATTTTTGTTGTTGTTGTTGTTGTTGCTGTTGTTGTTGTTACAGTTTATAGTCATAATTTTAATTACAGATATAAAAAGACCTGATACTGTATTCTGCATTTGGGAACCTGGAAATATTATTGAAGATTTTATAGAGATGCAATAAATAAATGAATACATACATACGAGGGTAATCCTGCCGCTACACAAATGTCATGTGAATGATCTACACATTTGTAAAACATCATTCTGGCACCAGGAAACCTATATAGATTTTATCATTGGTAGCCATTAGGGTCATGAGTAATATGAACCTTAGCTCAATCCAATTGCAGTTGCTCCAGATGGGAGAATAGCTATTCTGAAATGTTTTTAAGCCTCAGGATAAGGATAACAATGAAAAGGTGTACTGAGAAATGTATTTAATAATAAAATATATAGCAATACATAAGTAGGATTAGTCTTCTTCATCTTCATCTCCTTCTTCTGAACTTCTGTAGATATAAAAGGAATAAAAGATGATATTACAATGTGGTTATAAAACTGCATGTTCTTCTAATCAGTCTGTTCAACTTTTGTCAAGCTATTATTATTATAACTGATTCAGTACCTTTATTCTCAGATGCTTCTAAACTAATATCCATATATTGAGGTGCCATTATTTTTTTGAGAAGAGCAAGAATTTCAGTATTTCAGAGCTGCATTTCAACAACACTATCACAGCCAGTTGCTTTAAGAGAAAAGGCCCTGGTAACAACCCATAGAATCTTCTCACAATAGCTACTTTGGGTCTGGCAGCATCACTTTCTTTCTACGATAAGGGAGATGTGAAGCCTTAAGGCCGTGATAGCTAACCTTTTTGGCACTGAGTGCCAAAAGTGTGCGCATGTGCACGTGCCCACCTATAATGCAATGCGTCATGATTCCCCTTTGCATCCCCCTCACATGTGTGCGCAACCCCCTACTTGCACCCCAGACGTGCCCGCGTGGGCCCCCGCACTCGCCCCACCCCACACACCTGTGTGTGTAACCCTCACGTGCACCCCACCCTCACCCGCATATGTGCATGTCACCCACGTGTGTGCACCCTGCCCCTTAAGCATGCGTGCACATCTCCCGTATGCACCCCGCACATGCGCAGCAGAGACCCAAAAACCAGCTGGCTAGCAGGAGGTGCACGCACATGCTCAGCGGAACTGAACTGCAGCGACGATGCACGTGCCCACAGAGAGGGCTCTGCGTGCCACCTGTGGCACACGTGCCATATGGTTGCCATCACAACTCTAAGTTGAGCAGTAAGTTTCCAGAGGCCTCATATTGGCTTTCCAACAAGATTGAGGAAAGAAATACTGGGTTCGGGCTTCTCTTTTTTGATGTGTTTGAATGAAATTAATAAATGTTAAATAAATATTATAAGCCACCTGGAATTATGTATATGTGAGTTGGGCAATTATATACATTTGTTTAATAAATAAATGAAATGCATGACTATTTCTATCTCCCTGTAAACAAGCATTGGTACTAAATAAAATATTTCAATAGGAGGAATACAATACAATACTATTCCTAGTAAACCAGTGTTTGGGAGGTTTCTTATTGTGGCATCTGAATGTACTGTAAATGTATTTAGGAGTAAAACACACTATATCGTCTGGGGTCCATCTGTGAATTGGTTATACAGATCAGGATGCATATTCTTGTATCAAAACGAGAATTGTAACAGGCAGAACACAATATTATCTTGCCTACTGAGATATTTTAACAAGTCTTTTGAGTTTCTGTTTGTTTTTCACTTCTCAACAATCCTGGAATCTTTTCCTCTAGTTTGCCAACTCAGCCTCATCCTGCACATCGCAGTACTTTCTGTTCTGAGTAGTACAGTTAATTACTAGTATGCAGTATCGCAGGCTAACTCTTCCCACAGTCAAAAGTTATACCCTGACTGGCACAAGGTTGGTATACCCTGCTCTTCTGAGGTTGGTATTGCCGCCATTTTGTTGAGGGCATTATTCTGACACTATAAACAGCTCAGAGAGTGCTGTAAAGTACTGTGGGGTTGTATACAAGTCTAAGTGCTATTGCTTTTGCTAATTCTGTTGTAAGATACTAGCTTCTTTGACAGAAAGCAATGATTGACTTCTAAATCTGCATTTCCAGTTTCTATTAAACCGAGCTAATATGAAAATGTCATTATATATTTTAACATACATTGGAAAATATGATCCCCCAAACCGAATATATTAAGAAAATCTGAAATGTCAGGTATTCATGTGCAAATTGTTATATTCTCTCCATGAATTGCAGTGTTGCTAGGCTAGATTTTTTCAGAAAGGAGATACATTTTCTCTGAGGAAATCTAGACAAACACTAAAAATAATTAGTGGATATAAAAAAAAAATATCCTATTTTTTTATATCCACTAAACATACCTTTGCTTTGTATGTCCTGTATTCTAGCAGTCACACACACACACACAAATCTTCTAGGAAAAAAATCTCCATTCCTTCTTTATATTTTGAGAGAGGAATAATAGTTTTATTGTTTGTTTTATTTTAGATTTCATGCTATTTTAATTATATAGTGCTCTAGCAGTGGGCTTATTAATTTACCAAGCATTTCCATTTCTAAAAAGAGCCATTTGTCCAAACGTTATCACAAGTTTTCTGATTATTCTTCAAAGAGTAAATATAGGATCCAATTTAAATACAAATGCAAAAGCAAAACTGAAATATCTGTTAGAATCAGATAGATAGAAAAATGATAGGAAATTACACCCACATGTATGCAACAGAAACATACAATGAATATACACTGAAAGGTGCGACTGCTCCCTTTTGTAATAGGGATTTGGTACTCCAGAACAGGAAAAGGTAAAAAGTTGTTGCTCTTTTGTATTTTTTCTCCTTCCTTTTCCTATTTCCTACTAGAAATATTTGTTTCTATTGTTGAAGAATAAAATAAGATGGTGAGATTATGAGATGTTTGAGACATTAAGTATCTTATAATGCATTCTGGACTTCAAAAATTCCTAAAGAGAAATACTCCTGACTTGCATACTGAAGCTACTTACGTTTTCTTTGACGTAGCTTCAGTTCCTTCTTCTTCTGAAGCCCTGGTTAAAAGAAAAATTAAAAGCAGAATTTAAGTATTGTTCTGGCAGCAGTTGAATATTTTATCTTCACCTGGTCAGCTTGCCCTAGTCATTTATCTGTTTATTTATTCAACTTAATTGCCACTCATCTTCTTCCTAAGCAAGCCTGGGAGGCTTACACCATAAAAGATAAACATTTCTAAGATTATAAACCTTTGTGGTGCAGCAGACTAAAGTGCTGTTAAGTAGCACCAGCTGCCTGCAATTACTGCAAGTTCAATTCTCACCAGGCTCAAGGTTGACTCAGCCTTCCATCCTTCTGAGGTAGGTAAAATGAGGACCCGGATTGTGGGGGCAATAAGCTGACTTTGTATAAAAAAGAACACCACTTGGGGGGGGGGCTGAAAGCCCTACTAAGCAGGTATATACAAAAGTATGAAGGCTATTGTTTAATGCATTGTAAGCCGCCCTGAGTCTCTGGAGAAGGGCGGCATATAAATTGAATAAACAAACAAACAAACAAACAAACAAACAAACAAACATAAAAACGGCTATAATCAAAGACAAAGTTAATAAATAAAAAATAACTAAAAGATAAAAGATGGGGAAGGAGGAAGCAGGATGCTCAGTAGGAGGGGAGGAGGTGGGATTGCCTCTTAATTCACCAGCCACCTCCAGTGTCTCTTGTTGGGGCCCCAAAGCCATCTGGCAGAGTCAGGTCTTCAGGTCTAACTGTATGGAAGGTCTGAAGGGTGGGAGACAATCTCACCTCAAGGGTAAGTTGCCCCAAAGGGCAGGAGCCACAGCAAAGAAGGTCCTTCTCCTAAACCCTAGCAGCCACAATTCCTTGACTGATGAGGCCTGAAGCTTGCCTCTCTGCTGATGTGAGTGGGGTGGGCCAGCCTCAACGGGGCAAGACTGTTCCTCAAGTAACCTGGATCTATACCATGCAGGGCTTTAAAGATAATAACCAACTCTCTGAATAGCACCCAGAATGCTCTTAGAATCTGAAATGTGTTCAGCTACTAAAAAATGGACCCTTTATTGTTCCAGATTATTTTATACTATTAGAGTACAGGAGGAATTAGGTGTTACAAATCTGTGTGCAGTATATTTTATATTTAGTTTATATGTGCAAAGGTTTTTAGGTGTGTAAAATTGTTGATTTTAATAACAATGAAACTGCAATAGTAACAGTACAAATTAGATGTTGTTTTAAACAAATGCATTAGAAATAAATTGGGGGAAAAAAGTTCTAAGTTAAAGAACAGCTCTTGACAGACTATACTACTCACTCAGTCTTTGGAGAGCTTTCACTGGTGGGCGTCTCTTTTTCAGACCTGACAAAGAACAAAAAAACATTTTAACAGAATAGAAGTTAAAAAGAATTCTGCTGCAGCTAAGATTGTCTCCTTCTCAATAAAACAATTTATATTGTTTTATTTGTTTCCTGGTATGATTTGATTGCTTATTAGTAACCTATGACTATCAGTGTTGTATCTTACGATTCTTGATAAATGTATTTTATTTTATTTTTCTTTGTGAACACTGAGAGCATATGCACCCAAGACAAATTCCTTGTCTATCCAATCACACTTGGCCAATAAAGAATTCTATTCTATTCTATTTCCAGGAAATATCTTGGAGGAAAAAGGTTATAAGTTAAATAACAGCCCTTGAGAGACTCTACTACTCACTCAGTCGTTGGTGAGGGTTCACTAGTGGGCGTCTCTTTTTCAGACCTGACAAAGAACAGAAAAATATTTTAACAGAACAGAAGTTAAAAAGAATTCAGCTCTAGCTAAGATTGTCTCCTTCCCAATAAAACAATTTATATTGTTTTATTTGTTTCCTGGTATGATTTGATTGCTTATTAGTAACCTATGACTATCAGTGTTGTATCTTATGATTCTTGATAAATGTATTCTATTTTATTTTTCTTTGTGAACACTGAGAGCATATGCACCCAAGACAAATTCCTTGTCTATCCAATCACACTTGGCCAATAAAGAATTCTATTCTATTCTATTTCCAGGAAATATCTTGGAGGAAAAAGGTTATAAGTTAAATAACAATCCTTGAGAGTCTCTACTACTCACTCAGTTGGTGAGGTTTCACTAGTGGCTGTCTCTTTTTCAGACCTGACAAAGAAGAGAAAGGTGTTTTAACAGAACAGAAGTTAAAAAGAACTCTGCTACAACTGAGATTGCGTCCTTCCTACGGACACATTACCCTGGGAGGGATAATAGCTCTTTTCTTTTCAAACTTCTTAAAATGCAAGGAAGTTTTAGATTGGATTTTCTCAACCTCAGAAACTTTAAGATGTTAATATTAAGCATGGCTGGCTAGGGAATTTTGGGAATTGACATCCACTCATCTTAAAGGTTCTGTGATTGAGAAACATGCTGTAGATAAATTGTCCTCTGGAACGTGGCTACCATGAGCTCCAATCTATTGGAGAATTTTGTTCTCCTGAGCAAATTAAACCAAATATTGCTCCATCCCAATTTGCTTGCCTATAGATAGGGCTAGGAATTTTGAGTGGCCTCTCCTCTTAGTATAGCAACTATGAAACACAATCAGTTTATATAAATATGATTAAGAAATTCAATAGCAATAGCACTAAGACTTATATACTGCTTCACAGTGCTTTACAGAGTCAAGTTTACGGAGTCAGCATATTGCACCCAACAATCTGAGTCCTCATTTTAATGACACTGGAAGGGTGGAAGGCTGAGTCAATCTTGAGCCAGACAGGATTGAACTCCTGGCAGTGACCAGTTGAGTTAGCCTGCAATACTGCATTCTAACCACTGTGCCATTATGGCTCTTTCATAAACTGAATGAATTAGAATCTCTGGGTGAATCTACCTTTAAGTAAAGGAATACTATCCGACAGATATAAGTATACAGATACTCACAGTTTCTTTGAACTGGCCTTTTTAACAGGAGCGGGAGCAGGAGCAGGAGCAGGAGCGGGAGCGGGAGCGGGAGCAGGAGCGGGAGCGGGAGCCGGAGCGGGAGCCGGAGCGGGAGCCGGAGCCGGAGCCGGAGCCTTAGCCGGAGCTGGAGGTTCAGTTGCTGCTGGTGGGGGTGGTGGCATTATCTCCCTAGGTAGATAAAATAGAAACAGAGATTAATCCAAGTTTAAATGGTTAATAAAGAACAAAATTGTGATCTTTTATTTCCTTATGTGAATCCAGCATTTCACGATTTCTTTTTTTTTTGTGAAAAACTTTTTTATTTTTAAACAAAACTTAAAACATAAAACAATTATCATCCATTACAATTACAGAAAGTGTATTGATCGGTTATAAATCTTTTGTGCTTAATCCTCTATCCAACATTTTCTTATTTAACAATTTATTACATTATTATTCTCATTTACCAATTATTTAACAGTAAATTATCCTCCATAAGGGGAAAAAAACCCCTTTATATGTTTTATTATCTTATCCATTTCATATTTCATATTTCATTTCCATTCTTTCTTGTCTAACCATTGATAAAATAAATCCCATATCAAATAATATTGTTTATCTTCTTGTTCCCTAATTTCAAATGTCAATTTACTCATTTCAGCACACTCCAAAATTTTCTTGATAATATCGTCATCCGTGAGTATCTTCTCTCCTTTCCAGTTTTTAGCAAATACAATTCTAGCTGCCATTAAAACATTCACAATTAAATATCTCATTTCTCTATTGTATATTTCTGGTAAAATCCCTAATAAAAATATCTCTAGTTTAAAGTCAATATGTTTCTTTGTCATTTTTTCCAACCATTTGTGGATTTTAGTCCAATATCTTTTAGCTTCTGCGCATGTCCACCACATATGGTAATATAAGCCCAGAGTCTGATGACACTTCCAACATTTCTCCGATTTATTCTTGTACATTCTGGCTATTCTTGCTGGAGGTAAATGCCACCTGTAAAACATCTTATACAAATTTTCCTTATATGCTGTTGACATTGTCATTTTATAATTCTGCAACCATAATTTTTCCCATTTCTCTAAGTCAATCCCATGACCCACATTTTTCCCCCATGCAATCATTGTTTCTTTAACTTGTTCTTCTGCCAATTTTACTTCTAATAAATGACTGTACAATTTTTAAATTACATGGTCATCAGAACCTGTTAAGATTTTATCTAAATTTGTCAAGTTACTATAAAAACCTCCATTTTAGAATCTTCATCATATCTAGATTGTATTTGCATATATGAAAACCAATCCATTTCAAACTCTTGTTCTTCTAGTTCTTGCTTCGACTTAAGTTCACCCCTTTCATTTAATAATTCACCATATCTAACAATTTGTTCCTTTCTAAATGTTATTGCATGTGAGACTGCTTCAATAGGTGATAACCAGACTGGAATTTTTAAATAGTAACATTGTTTGATCTTCTCCCAGTTTAATAACAAAGATTCTCGTATCATATGCCTTCTGAAATAATCCTGTACTTTTGTACTTTTATACCACATAAAAGTGTGCCAACCCAACAATAAATCATGTCCTTTTAAAGTCAACAATCTAATATTCCTTAGCGTTATCCATTCTTTAATCCACATCAAGTTACAAGCTTGATAATATAATTCCCAATCCGGCAAACCAAAACCTCATCTTGATCTAACATCTTGCATCAATTTTAGTTTTATCCTTGCCTTTTTGCCCTGCCATATATATTTTAACACCATTTTATTTAAATCTTCAAAATATTTTTTTTCCCAACTTAATTGGAATTGTCTGAAATAAATATAAAAGTCTGGGCAGTATATTCATTTTAATAGTTGATATTCTCCCTATCAATGATAGCTGCAAATTCTCCCATTTTGTTAGATCTGTTGCTATCTGTTGTTTAAGCTTATCATAATTATTCTCCTTAAGAGTACCACATTTTGCTATCAAATGTATTCCCAAATATTTAACCTTATTCGTGACCTGCATCCTTGATACTTCCGCCAATTCTTCTTTCTGTTTTTTTAACATATTTTTTGTCAACATCTTCGTTTTGTCTTTATTTATTTTCAAACCAGCCACTTTCCCAAAATCTCCTATTTTGTCTATCAATTTGTTTACAGATTGAAGTGGTTCTTCCAAGATAAACACCAGGTCATCAGCAAATGCTTGCAATTTATATTCTTGATTTTGAATTTTCATTCCTTTTATTCCTTTTTCTTCTCTAATATTTCTGTTTAGTACTTCTAATGTTAACACAAACAACAGTGGTGACAATGGATGACATTGTCTCGTTCCTTTTTGTATTTCAATAAATTCTGTCAGCTCTCCATTCATCATTATTTTTGCTGTTTGTTTATAATATATAGCTTCTAGAGCTTGGACAAATTTCTCTCCAAAGCCCATCTGTTTCAATTGTAGTATCATAAATTGCCAGTTCACATTGTCAAAGGCTTTCTGTGCATCTAAAAACATCAAAGCCATTTGCTTTTCTGGGTGCGCATCATAATATTCCAATGTATCCAAAATTATCCTCAAATTGTCTCTAATCTGCCTTTTTGGCAGAAATCCATTTTGATCCGGGTGTATAAAATTATTTAAATATCTTTTAAGTCTTTCTGCTAGTATTGTAGCGAAGATTTTATAGTCTGAGTTTAGCTAGGATATAGTTTTTGACTTGTTGTAGGTCGGTATCTTCTTTTGGAATAAGTGTAATATAGGCTTCTAACCATGAGTTGGGTATTTCCTTCTGTAGCATTACTTCATTCATAATTTCTAGTAATGGGAGACCCAGTGATTCCTGCAAAGTCTTATAATATTCCGCTGGTAATCCATCTGGACCTGGTGCTTTCCCACTTTTTTGTTTTTTAATTGCTTCTGTCAACTCCATCATTGTTATATTCCCTTCTAACATCATCTCAACATCTTTTGGAATCTGAGGTAAATTCGCCTTATTGTTTAAAATATTGTTTAATATTTTCCTCTTCTATCTTTTCTTTTTCATATAGTTTTTTATAATAGTCTTGTACAATGTTCTTCTTCTCCTCATTTCCAAATCTAATTTGTCCTTGATCATCTATTAACTGTGTTATTTTCCTTGAGTTCCTTTCTTTTTTCAATTTATATGCTAGCCATCTGCCTGGTTTATTAGCATCTTCAAAATATTTCTGTTTAGCGTTCCTGATTTTTTGTGCTAGCTCTTCTTTCTCTAATAATCCCATTTTATGTTTAATCGTGTCCATTTTCATTTTAATGTCTTTTTTTGTGGGAACTTCTGCAGTTCTTTTTCTAATGTCTTATAATCATCCTCTAGAATTTTATATGCTTGCCTTTTCTTAATATTTCTTTTCCTTGTATAGTCAATAATCAGGCCTCTGGCATAAGCTTTCATGGTATCCCATCGGTTCTGCAGTGATGTATCCTCTTTTCTATTTTCTTTGGAAAAAAAAGCTAATTCTTTCTTCATGTTCTGTAGGAAATCCTTTTCTTTTAATATTGTAGTGTTTAAAGTCCATCTAGACCTTATCCTTTGTCCTTTCCATCTCATCATCATTGGATTATGATCTGCCCAAGTATTAGCCTCTATGGCTATTTCTTCTATGTTCGAGGTCAAGTCCATTGTCAACCATATCATATCTATTCTGGACCATGATAAATGTCTATTGGAATAAAAAGTATATTGTCTATTTTTTACATTTCTTTCTCTCCATATATCTTTTAAATTTATTTCCTCTATCACCTTAAAAAAAGATTTCAGCGAAGTTTTCCTACTTTGTTTTGTTGTCTTTTGTGTATTATAGTCCATTTTCTCATCTACTATTCCATTGAAGTCTCCCATCATACAGATGTTGTCATAGTCCAACTCTATTAATTTCAAATGTAATTTTCTGTAGAAATTTTCTTGA
The DNA here is from genome assembly GCF_059756535.1 of Pantherophis guttatus. Classification (NCBI taxonomy): domain Eukaryota; kingdom Metazoa; phylum Chordata; class Lepidosauria; order Squamata; family Colubridae; genus Pantherophis; species Pantherophis guttatus. Next base: position 55,917,350 of record NC_142066.1, read on the forward strand.
CTGTCGCTAGGAGCATATATCGCTGTTAGCAATATTTTCCTATTGTTGTCTGTCATTTCCACCATCAAAATTCGTCCTTCTCCATCTTCATAAATTTTTTCTGCTAATATTATATCTTTAATATACAAAACCATTCCTCTTTTCTTACACTGTGGCAGTGAAGCAAATAATTTCCCTAATTTAGGCTGTACCAAAAGTAATTCATGCTGAGTTTTAATATGCACTTCTTGTAAGCAGATTATATCCATTTTCAATTTCTCCAATTTGTGAAATATTTTTCTTCTTTTAGTTGCTATATTAAGTCATTTATATTTATTGTAATTAACTTTTTCTCCTCCATGTTTATACTTTATGTGTTGGTTTTGTTGATCTATTCGGTCTCAGTTCACATTGTTCTTTGTATTCTATAGCACCTCCTACTGTGCCTTCTAATGCGCTCTCCTCCTTTCCCATCATCAGGAGATCCTCTTCTTGTAGTTGGAGCAGTGTCTCTTCCCTTCTTGATTCAGCATCTTTTCTCTTATATATTCCACAAGGAATGCTTTAGCTTTGTCAATTGAATCTATTTTAAATCTTTGCGTTTGCCATGTAAACACCAATCCTTCTGGTATCAGCCATCTGTAGTTCAGTCCTTTCTGGAGCAGTATTTTTGTCAAAAATTGATACTCTCTTCTCAGCTCTCTTACTCTTCTCGGTATTTGCTTCAGCACCATAATTTCCTTGCCCTTGTATTGCAACGCCTTCTCTTTTGCTGTCTGCAATATTTGTGTTTTAATTGATTTTTTAGTAAATCTTATGTGGACTTCTCTTGGTAGTTTATTTCTCATTGCATATCTAGTATATACTCGGTATATTTCGTCAACGCCATCAGACATTTTTTCTTTAGAAATTTCTAGAGTTCCTGCAAGAATTTCTATCATTTTTTCCGCCAAATTTTCTCCTTTTTCTTCCTCCACATTTTGGAATCTTAAGTAAAATTCTGATTTATCCATCTCCCATGCTAAGCCACTTCTATCATGTTCAACTCCTTCTAATCTATTATCCATATCTCTGATTTTTTTATTTCTTTATTCCTCTTTTTCTTCAATTTTTTCAAGTCTGTCTTCATATTTCTTCATCATCTGTTGTACATTCTCCACTTTTTCATGTTTTCTCTATTTTTGATTTTATATCTTGTATTCCTTGCAAAATCATCTGCATTGTCGCATCCTTTTCTTTCTCACGTTCTTTCTCTTTTTCCTGCTGAATCATTGTCTGTATTGATCGTTGTCCTCCCGCTGGTGATGAAGAGGGGGTCGATCCAGCGGAGCTAATAACTGCTGCTTTTTTGCTCATTTCTATAAGTAATCCAACTCGACACAGTGAGATAATATATCTTCAGGTTCTTCTCAACCCTAATCCGTTTTGTACATGGCAGGAGATTAAAAAAGGATAAAAAGAAAAAAGAAAAAAACAGAAAAGAGACCAAAAAAAGGAAAAAAGGAAAAAGAAGAAAAGAAAAAAAAAATACCCCAAAAACCCAACACTCTTCAGGCTCTTGTGTGCCCTAATCCAATCATCTAGGATAGCCAAAAACAAATTCAAGTAAGAATCTCCAATGAGCAAGTAAAAAAAGAAAAAAAGAAAAAAAAGGGCCAAAAGAGAAAAAGGAAAAGTTTCTTCAGACTCTTGTATGTCTTAATCCAATTGTGTAAAATAGCCAAAAACAAATTCAAATAACAGTCTCCAATCAGTAAATTAAAAAGATAAAAAAAAAAAAATCTTCAGGCTCTTATGTGCCTTAATCCAATTAAGTAAACACTTATTCCATTTCACAATTTCTCTAAAGGTAGCAACAATTGTGTATTTGCTCATAAGAATCCTTAAATGGTTTTGCTGCAAAACCCAGGGCCTCAGCTTTGTTGAATTTGAAGTCTAGCTTTTCCAAAATGTCTAAGCAGACTTTTCTAGCTTTTTTCAAGCCTTTGATTCTTATATACATTCATTTATTTTACGTATTCTGATTCTGCTTCAGCTTGTTGATCCATAGTTCAGAGTGTGACTTAAAGGATAACTGGGTTAAACTGTTGGACCAGGTGTGGGGAGACCCAAGTTCAAATCTCCACAAATGTCACGGAGCCCTCTGAATAATTTGGAGCCAGATTTTGGTAGATTTATCTCAGCTACTTCCTGAGATAAATCTACCTCACAGGTTTATTGCTGTTGGGATAAAATAAGTGGGGACTCCCCTATATGCTATCTTGAGTCCACAGGAAAAGAAATGGTAAAACATATATCCAACAAATAAGAACATAAACAAATATGTCTCTAACTTTGGTACTAGAAATGGATTAGCTTTCTGGAAACACCAATGGTTCATGTCTCCTCTATGCCTCGAGAAACAATCCTACAGGATAGGATGCAATAGAATAACAAATTCATTTTAGCCAATGTAAAAATTATATATGTCCTTGAACAAAATAGAATCTGATCCCAACATAAAGGATTTCTATTGCAGTTCTTTTAAAGCCTTAAAGCTCTAAGGCACATCTTAAAGGCACAGTTGTTTGTTTAATTGGTTCTGCACCCAGATGGCATTCTTGCTCTAAATTAACCAGTTTTGAGGGGTTTACATAAAGATTTTTGGTGGATTTATTTATTTAACTATCATTGTTTGTGTGCATGCCTTTATATCAATGTTGACTTCTGGCAAATGTCTGGCCTGTCTCTGCAGTTTTCTTGGAAAGATTTTGGAAGTGGTTTGCTATTGCCTGCTTCCTAGGACTGAGAGAGTGACTGACTCAAGGTCACCCTCCTGGCTTAATGCCCAAGGTGATACTAGCTGATAACCCGGTATTGCCCGGATATTTAGTTATCCCAATCCTGTATTAGACAGAAAAAGACCTAATTGCCCTGGCCAACAGCCTGGGAAAAATTCTACAGGGAACAGCCTTTGAGGTGATTATCTGCATTAGCAGGCACCTCCCCCAACAACTTGCCCTCTTTGCTTGAAGCTGAGGGCCCAGGGGGTTTATTTTTTGTTTGTTTGTTTGTTTAAGAACCAATCCCCCTTACCAGAGGGAGCCCCTTGTGAAGCCGTTACCATAGCAACTCCATTGTGATGTACATTAGAAGCCATTTTAAGGCACAACAGGCTGTATCTTAACAGCCTGTTAATACAAAATGCACATTATCGCTGTCAAAAGTATTGTGATTTGACACTATAGATATAATTCCTTTCTTTTCATTTCAGCAGCCCATTCATTCCAGAGTTATGATTGAACACACACACACACACACACACACACACACACACACACACACACCCTGAGGGGTGTTAGGGCTGTGTAACCCCCACAGAATTTGTTTCCAGAGAGTAAGTCATCTGTGTACCAAGTTTGGTTGAAATTGCTTCAGCTATTCCAGAGTTATGTTGGAACACACACAGACACACACAACAGGGGTGTCTTAACCCCCACCCCCCCATATTTGTTTCCAGAGAGTAATATATACACACACATACATAGATCCTTGCTATGGAGCTCTAAATTTTAAACAGGAAAACAACATTAGTAATAGTTTTGTAGTATATGTAGTAACTCACGTTACTTTCGCAGGAAAAGGCCCAGGTATTTCTGGAGATCTGATAAAGAGCAGAAATTACACAGTTTGTTCTTCAACAATAAGATCTAAGTTTTTTTTTTTTTGCAACTTGTATGGTTTGTTCTTCATGTACAGCTTTTGTACATGACGGTTGTAAACAAACCTATTTTCATAACAATATTACACACATGGGTTCTGCAGTGGTGTATGCCCATGTTTAGAGAAAATAGCCATTGCCAGAAAACCTAACCCAGCAAACTACAGAAGCAGTAAATGAAGAGAACATTCAAATTTTGCAGTCAACAAGGGCAACATCTGCAATTGCGTACATTTTTCATTCTTGCAGATATGTTGTGGCATTTCTATGGAATGCCAGACTTTTTACCTTTATAAGAAATAATTCTATGGCTGCCCATCTTAAACAAAATTCTGGGTAATAATAACAATAAAATTAATAAACCATAAAATAAAACTATTAAACCATAAAATGAAAACAAAAACCAGGCTTCACAGTCAATCCTTTGGGATGTTTCACCACCAGCTTCAGATATTCTTTTTCCATCCCTGTACTTGGGTTTGCTGAATGTTTTTTTGGGGGGTTGGGGGGAGAATGTTCCATAAGGTAGCAACAGCCACAGAAAAAGGCACACCTCCGATCTCCCACTAGATGGGAAGACTTCAGGAAAGGACCTGGAGTGTACCTACCCTATCTGATCTAGTAGGAAGGGCAGATTCTGTCAGGGAGAAGCAATCCTGCAAATATCTTGATCTTTGCCATGTAGGGATTTAAAGGTGACAGCCAGACGCTTGAATTACACTCAGAAGAAAACTGGGAGCCAACACAGCTCGTACCACAGAGGTGTAGGTTTGGCAAACCTAGGGCTGCATGTGCCACTGGTTTTGAGGCCAGTTGCAGCTTCTGAGTTGCCTTCAAGGGCAGTTGAAGTGATCCTCAAGGGCAGCCCCATGTAAAGCCATCGCAGTGATCTCATTTTGGACAAATCCAAATTTGTTCCATGAATTTTGTAATGAAAAATATAAAGATATTCCCTAAACTGCAGAATGGGATGATTCCCTCTCTAGTTTTACTTTGGTCATGTCCTGCAGGGGAGTTCACTGGAGAATGTAATTACATTTAGAAGAGTCAGTGGTAAAAGGAAGCCAGGCTGTCAAAGAACATGGTGGCTGGACACTATCAAAGTCTGACATCAACCAGAGCAGACAAAAACTCAACGAAGTAGTGCAAGATAGGAAGATGTGGTGAGATCCTGTCCATAGAATTGCCAAGAGTTGGACATGATTAAATGCCTCCACCTCCTCCTCCTCCTCCTCCTCCTCCTCCTCCTCCTCCTCTTCCTCATGTTGCTTTGTGAATTTTTTTCTTGTAATATGTGCTAAAGGGGAAAAAAGAAAAGTAAAATACCTTGCGCTTTCACGATTGAATATCTCTTCCTCTTCGGAGGATTCTTCATCATCAGATTTATCACTGCTGTATTTTTTGCCTACTTTATCAAGAGATTGATACATATCCTTAAGCCAAGGAGGCTTGTCGAAAGAAGATGCTGAAATCTAAGCATGAGGAAAGGATGTGAAAAAATGATAACAAAACTTCAGTCTGAGATTTTAATGTTCGTGTTGCATTATCATTTTATTTATATCTCAGATTAAAATTCCAGATTCTGGAATGGAGGTTCTTCCTGAAGAAATATGTGGCTAGCAAATTAGAGCAAACTTAACTGTGAACTCCTAATTAGGACACAGGTTTTAGCTCCCTCTTTATTTATGATAGACAATTCTGGAATGTATTTTGTACTTCTGCTAATTAGTGTTAGTAGCCAGTAACATTAGTAGTTAGCTGCAGTTTAAAGATTTCTTTCAGTATTAGCATTCCTAAACTTTGCAAGTGTTGTTATCTTTAATATATGTTATTTAATTTGAGCTTAATTATGATGTATGAAATAAATGTGTGCCTTAATGTTGTATGGAAATAAAGATTTTTATCACTTCATCTGTTCATTACAACTCTGATTTTAGTGAATTGTTACTATTATTCTTTTAGGATTGTTTCAAAAGATCTATCTTGCTTCATGCATGCTATCTCCCACATTAATGGGTTTGACAGAATTGGATAAGATACAGTAGTTGCAAAATCTTCCAAAGTCATGTTTGTTCATCTTGGTATATTTAATAAGTCACAAATGGTTGTAGCAAAATTTTCTCCTGAAAAAATGCCATAGTAATAGTGATACACAAAATACATAAAACTGTAAGATATGGTTTATACATCTGACTCAATACACTTCACACATTCAGTCAGATTTTCCCTTCAGGTTTTGTGAATCCAGCCATTGGATTTATTATGGATTTATTCCATAAATAATTTTCTGATTATCCACAGTTTAGTGCAACGTGGGAACTATGTCATAAAAATGCCTATCAAAATAGTTCAAAATATTGTTTTTTTCCTAAATACTATAGCATCTATTTGGACATTTCAAATTGTGACTTATCTAGAAATCACAGGTGTAGGAGAGGCTGGGCTCCAGACCATTGGCTGTTACAACAGCCTCTTCTCATTCTACAGAGAGAAACTAGAGTGGTTCTGAATTACTTCTACTTGAGCAGAAAATAAGGATGCTTCCTGTTCCTCAAGGCAACTGATTGGCTTACAGGATCCAGAAGAAATGGTGAGAAGCCAGGGAAACTGGCAACTTCAGGAGGAATGGCTGGGAAGCTGCCATCTTTATCCATAGTACTGTCAATATGGAGTGATTATCCTGCCTGGCTTAAATGACTTTAAAACTCAATGAGTGACTTTAAAACAGAAAAGCTACGTTTAGATGGATAGCTAGAGACTTCACTTACCAAGTAAAAGCCAACCTATGTTAAACACTGCACCCAAGCCTGAAGCATATTTACTCAGAAGTAAGTCTCATTGAGTTTAATATACTCCCAAAATGACAGGATTATATTTATTTATTTAAACAAATTTAAGTAACCAACCAACAGCTGTTGTTGTTGTTGCTATTATTTTTGTTGTTGTTGTTGTTATTTACTTTATTCATTAAACATGAAACAGTCAACTGAACATTTAAAAATGCATCACAAATACCATTGACTGGTGCTAATGGTTGATATGGGTTGCTGTCAGCATCCTAAGTATCAACCAAGTATCTTCTTAAGATGTACAATGTTCCAACTAGCACAGTTTTTTGCAGTTCCGCTGGTGTTATTGCAGGAAGCTGCAATTCGTCGATGTATCATAAAATTCTTGGACATGGTACCTAGTGCTCCGATGACAATGGGTATCACTGTTACATGTTTCATCCATAGTCGTGTAGTTTCGATGGTCAGGTTGCGATATTTCATGATTTTTTCCAGTTCTTTTTCTTCGACTCTGGCATCTCCTGGTGCCGCGATTTCAATAAATTATACGTTTCGGTTTTCGATAACTGTGATATGTGGCATGTTCTGTTCCAAGTGATGATCCATCTGTATTCAAAATTCCCACAAGATCTTCACCTTGTCATTTTCTATAACTTTTTCCACTTTATGTTCCTATGACTTTTTGGATACACGTAAATTGTATTTTTTACATAATGACCAGTGGATTAATTTAGCAACTCGGTGGTGTCTAGCTTGTAATCAGTTTGTGCGATTTTGCTGCACTCACATATTAAATGTGAAACAGTTTCAACTTTGTTGTTGCAAAGTCGGCAGTTTGGATTGTCGGTGGATTTTTATATCTTTGCTTTCATGGCATTAGTTTGTAGTGCTTGTTCTTGAGCAGCGAGTATTAAACCTTCCATTTCTTTCTTGATGGTTCCCATCTTAAGCCATGCCCATGTAAAGTTGTCATCACATTTTCCTTCAATGTTTTTCAAGTGCTGTCCATGCAAAGCTTTAGTTTTCCATCTATTTAATCTGTCATCCAGCTGTTTTTCCTTATATTCTGCCTTTGTTTCTGTTGTTTTTATAATGTTCTCTGTTTTCACAGCCTGCAGCAATTTTTCTGTACCTTGGTTCACATAATCATTCAAACTTCGTTTTTCTTCTTCTACATTTTGATGGATTTGCAATAGCCCTCTGTCCCCTATTTTTCATGGCAGGTACAACTTATCGATGTCACTTTGTGGATGTAAAGCGTGGTACATATTCAAAAATTTGTGTGTTTTCCGGTCCAAGTTTTTCCAGTTCAGCCAAAGTCCAGTTGATTATTCCAGCTGAGTAGCATATCACTGGAACTGCCCATGTATTAATGCCTTTAATTATGTTTCCAGCATTCAGCTTTGATTTTAATATTTTGCCGACCCTCCTGATGTATTCCTTTTGTGTTGACTCTTGACTTTTCCATTCAAGATGTTATCTGCTTCCAATATGCCGAGGTGTTTGTAACCATCATCCTTTGCTAATGCTTTTACTATGTTTCCATTTTCCAGTTCTATTCCTTCTATTTTTTCCATTTTTCCTTGCTGCGTGGATAATATAGAATATTTTTCAAGTCCAAAGTTCATTTTGATGTCACTGCTGAATAGTTGAAGCTAGTTGAGTATTGATTTAAATTCAGTGGAGCTTTTTGCATACATTTTTAAGTCATCCATGAATAGTAGATGGTTTATCTTGCCATGTTGGCTTGAGATTGGTATCCCAGTTTTGTGTTTTGTAGGATTATTGTCAATGGAATTAATGCAATGTTGAACAGTAGTGGTGAAAATGAGTCCCCTTGGAAGATTCCTTATCTGATGTTGACTTCACCAATGTTCTCCCCATTTGCTGTTGATTTTTTATAATAATTTAATATAATTTTCCCTTTTTGTTCTACTGGATACAAACTGTTTTCCATTAGATGATTGAATACTGAATTTGCCAGTATTCTTGTAAAAAGTATGTTGTTTGCAGACAAGTAATTGGGCGATAGTTGCTTGACTCTGTGCCCTTTTCTGGATCTTTCACTATCAAGTATGTTCAACCAGCTATTAACCATTCTTCACTTGTTGCATTTTGAAGCATTTGATCATATTGAGTGGCCATGCAATGATGAAGGTTGGTCAGGTGTTTTAGCTAGTATCCATGCAGTTTGTCCAGGCCAGGTGCACTCCAGTTCTTGACTTACTTTGCTTGTTTTGCAATCATGTCAGTTGTTATTACAGTATTTTCCATTTTGTTTTGTGTTGTTTGTTGTTGAATATCTTTGATTCAGGAGGCAGTTTTGTTGTGTTCCACTGGGTTTTCCCACAGTTCTTTCCAAAAGTTCAAAGTTTTTTCTTTACATGGGTGAACATTAGTTTGGACTCAATTTTCATCAAGGGACTGGTAGAAGAGGTGTTGGTTTCTTCTGAACTGGACATTTTCACGATATTGTTTAATTTGTCCTTCGTATCTTTCAATTTTCTTTGCTGCTGCTATTACATGTTGTTTTAGTTCTTCCATGATTTCCATTATTGTTTTTTCCTCCAGGTTGTATTTATTGTGTAAACTATTTTTTAGCTTTTTGTTCTTTAGTTTTCCTTCTTTCAAGTACTTCAGATTGTTGACATCCCCTTGTAGTTTTTTAATTTTCAAGTTGAATTTTCCACTTTGGTTTTCCAGTGGGTTTTATTTTGGCATTCTATAACCCAGTTCTGCAGTTATAATGGCAGCTGTGCTATACATTAGTTGGTTGGTTTCATATGGTGTGCTGGATGGGATGGACATTAAAATGCTGTTCATGGGGGTTAGTAGATCTTTCACTCGTTTGCTATGCACTTCACGAATGGTAGGTAGTCTTTTTCTTTCTATGTTTTCTTTGATGTGGTTTTCAATCTTTTCTTTCAGCATTTTTGCTAGATCACTTAACTCTACACTCGAGTGCCCAATTGAGTATTCCAGCTGGGTAGCGTATCACTGGAACTGCCCATGTATTAATGGCTTTAATTATGTTTCCAGTATTCAGTTTTAATTTTAATATTTTGAATATATATATATTGCTGTTAAAGAAATAAAGGGAGACTAATATAGATTTCAAGCTTTTTAGCTTTTTAGCTTTCATCAGCGAGCCCTAACCTTACTTGGATTCGAACTTGGGCTTCCTGCATGTTAGGCAGTTGAATTAACCTTTTGAGCCACAAGTTCTCCTCCCTTCATCTCCTCCCTTCATATTGTTGTTGTTGTTGTTGTTGTTGTTGTTGTTGTTGTTGTTGTTGTTATTATTATTATTATTATTATACTTGACAACTTGACTTATTAAGCTTGCCTAAACCACATCTGCAATACTCATGGGAATGTAGAGACATGTTGTTCAGATCCAATAACAAAATTGAAGATCACCAGTAGTTGCTTCCACATTTACATACCTGTTTTTCAGGTTTATCTTCCTTCTTTCTACCCAGAAATGTCCTTAAACAATTAAAAAGAAAAATAGTGAGATCTTGGAATGGATAAAGCCCTTTTGACAATGTTCAAACTAAATATAGCATCCATTTCTGTACTGGAGGAGTATACAAACTCTTATCATTTAATTAAACATGTATATATTTCTGTTTTTCAAAATATACTTAAAAGGCCTTTTCAGTCACAAGACTCTTCTGTGCATGTACAAACTATAACCAAGCAGCAGAAGCCTTAATTGCCTCTTATGCTGAAACACACACCTGCAATTGTCTCCAAAGTTTTAAGAATACATTTTGCAGATAACCACCTAGCTGTTTTGGGTTTTACATATTTTTGGCTTTGTTAGCATGCATGTTATCCTGGAAATCTGAACTTTCATCTTTGTTCAGCACTGAAAATAATTTAAAGTTGCCAAGAGGAAAGGGGGAAAAAGGATATGAGACCAATTGAGGAATGTAGCAAGAAGCCAGTGCTAAACATACAGATTCAGCCAGCAAAAAAATCAAATTATTCGGCGATGTTTTCAGTGTTTTCAACTTTTAGATGCAGCATCTTGTGAACTAAAATTTGCTTTTTAAGATTGAAACTTATAAGTGCATTGCCACCTAATATTGAGACTGTTCCTCATAAACAGGATTTTCACAGTAGAGAGTTGCAAATAAATATCTCCAGGGAAGAGTTACCATTTTACAGGAGAGGTTCCTTCTGTTCCTTTGGTAGTTTGATGACAACAGATCTGTTGAATCGAAAAAGAGAGGTGTGGTTGTGAGGGATAAATGTAAAGATTTTTCAAAGTGAGGAAAAATAATCAATGACTATCACAGAGAACGATGGTTTTTTCTCTGCTTCTCAATAAGAAACTTTTATTTTTCTCCATCTTCTGCTTATAAAAAGGTGAGAGGTCTCCAACATGGCCTTGGTAAACCTCATAAGAAGGTCTTATGGAGCAAATCAAGCCAACCAGCCAGACGTTCCCTCTCAGAATTGAAGATGGAATGAATCCAAGCTTAATACACCCATTTTGTCATAATTTGTCCCCCTCACCAATAATTTTACAAAAATCAATCCCACCCTTTTTTTGAGGAGAGAACATATTATATTAAATCCTGGCGGCAGTAATGTGGTCTCCGAGTTACGGTGTTCAAAGAAATGCTGGCTCTTCACTAAAGCAGCATATTGAGTTTGGAGAAATTTATTGGACTTTGAAATATAGTGGGTAAATAAATTAATATAAGGATCTTTAGAAAATATTTTAGCTTACCTCAATCAAACAAATTATTACAATAATAACCACCATCACAGTTGTCACAGAAACAGCCAACCACCATTTGAGGCCATTCCCATATTGTAGAATTCCCTGCTTTGGTATCTGCAAAGAGAAGTAAAGTGAAAGATGGGCCTTTGTGTATTTTAACATAAAAGCTCTTTTCCCCAGAAAAAAAGTATATCCAGGCCCACCTAGGCAACAGTTTAAAGGCAATAACAGTTTTACCAATTCAGTTTTATTAAAATAATCATATCTGAAATTTCTGATTTAATTCTAATGAACCTCATTTTGTTTTCCCTTGTTTTCACGTTTCAGTTACTTTAGCTTATATGTTGCTTATCCTTGTATATAGAGATGGGAATTAGGCAGAGAAGTGGTCTTGGCACACACACATTACTATAAACAATCTAACAAGGCTTTTACTCAAAAACAGTAACTTTCTTTCAAGAAATGAATGAGCAATTTACATCAATTGGTCTTCTGGGGGAGGGGGGGGGAAGAGACATCTAGGTAATCAAATCTTGTAATACTCCTATTAGTGCACCTGTTAGGATTATTTATGTAGGTTGCTTTTACCTCATTAGAAGGTTTTTTCATTTTTCTGGAGCTTGGTATATTCATATTGGTTTCATTTTTAGTTAGCAACAAGTCGGATTTCAACAGAGCAGATGCTTCCTGGATGGTTTTTCTGTTATTGAAGAGTTTCATTACAAGCCCTATTCTAGAGATGAGAAAATCACAAGACGTCTGGGTAGTCGGTTCTCTGCAGTTCACATTTATCATACGGATCAAGTGGGCAGTTAGATTCCTCCTAGGCTCGTTAAGGATCAGGTGTGCCAACTGTTTTTGCACCTCAGCTTCAAAGACATCGCCCTGAAGAAAATAGTTATCAGTGCTTGATAAAAAGTCAGATAAAAGGGGAGCAGAAGTGCTTTGTTCCTGATAATCCCAATACGCTTCATTGGACAATGTTTTATCAGGCAACAGTTCGTTCAAAGTTTCAGACTCCTCCGTATTAAGTCTAGAGTTGCTTCCTCCAATTATTAAATGTCTGAGAAGATTTTCCTTTCTCGACTCCTGAGACTCAAGTTCCTTCTCCAAAAGTTTCTCTGCAATTTGTTCGTTCTGAGCATTTTTCTCTTTTGCATGCTCACTGGTTACAAGGTGTTTTACATGGCTCGGTCTTGCTGATCTGTTGCCAGATTTCAGAATAAAGACCACTTTATCAGGATGTTCCTCACCTCCACCATCCACTACAAAAGAAGAAGTCAAAGGAGGTAGCTGAGTTGGAAAGTGTAAAATGGAGCGCTTCTGTAAGGAGTGAGCCGATGCTTGAGGAAGCCTCTTAATGGAAGAAACCTGCTGAGGATATAGTACAGCTACAAGCTTCCCTGTTTTTTCAGCCACAGAATGTGAAGCAAGAGCTTCTGAAATTTCTGTAGCCACTTCCTTCTGCATCTCCAACTCATGAGTTTTCTCTTTATTTCTTCTTATTTTTTCCTTGAGAGTCCCCTTCAGCCAGCTCTTAACCTTCAGAGCTTCTGAAATTTCTCTAGTCACTTTTTTCTCCATCTCCAACTCATGAGTTTTCTCTTTGTTTCTTCTTGTTTTTTCTCTGAGAGTCACCTTCAGTCCCTTAATAATCTCCAGAGCTTCTGAAATTCCTCCAGTCAGTTCCTTCTGCATCTCCAACTCATGAATTTTCTCTGTGTTTTCTCTTATTTTTTCTCTGAGAGTCACCTTCAGCCCTGTATTAACCTTCAGAGCTTCTGAAGTTTCTGTAGGCACTTCCTTTGGAGTATCCAACTCATGAATTTTCTCTTTGTTTTCTGTTATTATTTCTCTGAGAGTCACTTTCGGCTCCATATTAACCTTCAGACTTTCTGAAATTTCTTTATTCACTTCCTTCTGTATCTCCAATTCATGACTTTTCTCTTTGTTTTCTCTTATTTTTTTTCTAAGAGTCACGTTTGGCCCCTTATTAACCTGTAGAGCTTCTGAAATTTCTCTAGTCACTTCCTCCTGCATCTCTAGCTCATTAGTTTTCTCTTTGTTTTCTCTTATTTTTCCTTTGAGAGTCACCTTCAGCCCTGTATTAACCTCCAGAGCGTCTGAAATTTCTGTAGTCACTTCCTTTTGGATCTCCAACTGATGAGATTTCCTTTCCCCCCCTGTTATTTCTGCTTTGGGGGTGACTTGAAGGAGATTGGATGATTTGTACAGTTTTTTCAGCAGATTTTCATGAGATCCCGTTTCATCCAAATATTCATGAGGATTTGATTTAGTTAATCTATTCCATAATTTTAAAATTGATGACCTAATAAATTCAACGAAATTACCAATTATCTCCTGAATATGCACATTATCATAACTAGGAGATCTGTCATTCCTTTTGCAATTGTTTGAAGCTGGGCATGGAAGTATGAATCCATCCAAACTTTCACAATAAAACAATAGAATTCCAGCAAGGAAAATTTGGGTCACAAAGGGGGCAACACCTCTCATGATGCCTAACCCCTCTGGTTCATTTTACCCATGTGAAGGATGCCTTGGAATGTGGCAACCAACAATTGAGGTGATTCTATGCGGTTACCAAGCAACCATATATTGTTCCATACGGAGGCTGCAGGATAATGCCACTGCTGTTTAGTTTACCATGATTCATGACATCATAGAATTGCCAAAAACCATGGCAACAATATAGGTAGTGGCCTCTTTTATAGCTAATGAGTTGATTTTATGAGATCACTCAGATATTTATGATTAATGTTTTTGGGTCAGAAACACAGTAGGGAATACTATCTGTTTCCACTGGAAAATCAAATTGTAAGGCTTGGCTGTCATTCTCCAGCTACTAAAACAAATTACTGCACATTACTTATAGCTAGAGAAAAGAGAGATAAGCAGTTGAGGAAGGAATATAGTAGGACTTTAGCTTATATACCTCCCGTAGTACTTCACAGCATTCTCTGGGCAGTTTATAATGTCAGCATATTTTCCCTGAAAGGATTAGAGCATACACAGAGTGTGCCTAACTTTACTTTTGATTTCCTGCTGAGCTGAGCTCCATTGTAACCTAATGTGCCAACTGCATACCTGTTTCCCCGAAAATAAGACCCTGTCTTATATTTTTTTGAACCCTGAAATAAGCGCTTGGCTTTATTGCCATGCGCTCAAAAGCCTAATTGGGCTTATTATCAGGGGATGTCTTATTTTATGGGGAAAAGGGTAGATGAAGCCTCTAGGCGAATTGCCAAATAGCTAAAGTAACTTCTTATGAAAAATAAAATGTGGATTCTGCTTGCTGTAACTTAAAAAAACTCTCAGAAACCTAATATAAGAGATAATAATGCTAACGAAGCTCTGGGTTATATGCCAGAAAATGTATTTCTTTCCTCTTCTAAGGTCCATTGTTTTCAGAGTGCTAAGAAAAATCATGAAGTTTGCGTGATATGAAATAATGTTTCTAACATTATGATGGTCAGTGCAAGCTGTGTAAGACTATAAGAAGTTTGGAAAAAGTTTTTTTGCATGGGCCTGCTTTTCTCTCTGCCTGCTGTTAAGGTGGGAGACTATAAAGAGTCTCCCAGTTTTGCTTTCCAGCTAGAAATAAAAGCTGATTATCAGTAGACTTGTGTTCAGCATTTCATTGGATTTATTGGATTCTGAGCTGCATTAAAAAACCTTACACCCCTAACATTCTGGGTCCTCATTTTACCAACTTCGAAAAGATGGAAAGCTGAGGCAACCTTGAGTCATTCATGGTCAAATTCCAAATGTGGGCAGAGTGTCTGGGACATCAGCCTGATTTCCAAAGGAAGACTTTAAATAAAGAAACCCAGTTCAACTGAAAAGCAATCCCTCCTGTCTTCACATTTATCACATTTGGGGATGATAAAGACTAGGGATATTTGTGGGGAGGTGGGAACATGATAATGGTATCTGCATTTAACTGTTATGGCAAACAGAAACATCCTTGTATCAAATGTCCTAACAAGTAAATTGATTGCTGGTGGCTTTTGGGTGATTAAATCACCACATGCTTATTATTTTGTTATAACTGCTGTTGACACACATATCCTCCCCAGAATCTACATTTGAAGAAAAGGAAGAGCCAGCCCAAAAATAAATAATTAAGGACTTAACAACTAATTTAAATTATTTGCCTGCATAATATATTGCCTCCATTAATAACATTGACTGATCTCTATCTATGTCCCCTGATAATTCTTACATACCAAAACTTCTCTCTCAAACACAAGCACAGAGACCCTGGGACCTGCTACAGTTGTTCCTTAGTCCTGACAAGAAAAAGAGGACAATAGGGTGGGATGGGGAGTTGGACTGGAGAGAAAGGTGAGAAAAACTTGAGCATGGAAAGGAAAAAGTAACTGGAAAGGGAGAAAAGATGCTACAAAGGAGAAGATTTCAGCCCCATTGACTTTACCAAGCCTAATCTCAAGGGCATCCATTCTTTTCAACAGCAGTATTTGCCAGTATTTGCATCTCTTGCGCCTTCCTTTCTTTTCAATGGTTTCTACTATTCTTAGCTGCCCTCAATTCACAATGATCTGGGGGTGGGGGCCAAAAATCACCCTTTTCTATTAGTAAATCATTTATTAGAAAAATATAAAAATAATACTGTCTTTTCAATCGTCATTAATTATAAATAGGCAATTAGTCTTTTCTTGGAAGAGTGCTACCTTCTATTGGTAGCTTGCATTTGGAGCTTCATCACTCAAATGTTCTAAAAAACAAGGAGAACAAATTTCCAGGACGGATAATGTGCTTAGGAGAAAAGAGGATTCCTTTCTCCATAGTGGTGGACATAGCATCCAGGAATGGGTTGACCTCATCTGTTCAGTTGATTGGACTGAGTCTATCAAAGTTGTAATGCCACACCTCTGTTGCTAGGGCTTCCCAGTTTACTCAGTCCTTCAGCCTGGACAGACATGTCGAAGGTTTCTCTTCTGACTAGGATTATTCCTGGTTGCTTCTTCACTGCTGAAAAGGATTATTCTTGGAAGTTTATTCAGCTCTACTCAACATTGTGAGTTTAACAGCAGACTCTCATTAGTGGTAGAGTCGCTGGGAGTTTCCCAATGGTGAGGGCTTCGGCTCCAGTCATTGGAAGGGCCTCTCTGCTCTCAGGCTACTGACAGTCTCCTATCATTTGGCCATCCTGTCATCCATTGAGGTGCAGGCACTCTGGACAGGCTGTGGAGTCTAGCACTCCCATTTACAGCAGGTATAGCCAGACAGAGGAGCTTCACTCTCCCAGTTGTCGATCAGGAAGTGAGCTTGGTGGAATTTTGCACTCCCGAATCGGGTGAGTCGGGTGGCCATTTCAAAAACTGGGACAGCTGATCCACTCTTTTCAGAACCTGACAAGACAATAGATGCCATCCCTTTGCCTCGCCTATTTGTAGACATAGCCCAACGGCAGTGGGCAGCTCCATGGACAGCTCCAATTCCTTCTTCGACCAACAAACAGTTCTTTAATGTGTGCCCAGAGTTGGCTAAGGTGCTCCAGACTCCATCCGTGGATGCACCTGTGGCCGTCTTGATGTCCTCCTCCAATATACCTGGGGAGCCGGAGCAGAGTTTGAGACCAGACGATAGGTGGTCGGATGAGTCACTACAGAGAGCGCATAAAGGAGCCGCCTGCACAATCCAATCGGTCACTACTGCATCCTTCTCTGGTTCTGCCAGCTGCAAGAGAAAATCCCGGTGGCAGAAATAAGAATGCATAAAGATATCAACAAGATCGTGGCGGCAGTACAGTTTTCAGCTCACGCAATCCTGAACTCAACCCGATTTGCCTCCAAGGCTATGGCCTCCTCTGTGGCTGCTCCCTCTGGCTATGGCATTGGCAGGTGGATGCCTGTCACAAGTGGTGCCTTGCCTCTGTCCCTTTACAGGGGACAAATTATTTAGGGAGGTGCTGGAACCCTTGTTAGTGGAAACAAGAGATAAGCGCAAGATTCTACCATCGTCTCAGTACAGCGGTGAATTTCGCTCCTCTCCCTTCTTCCGCCACCCACTATTTTGGGGACCCAAATTGGGCTCTGGGCCTTCCTGATCGTAGAGGGTTTTCAGCCAGAGACAAAGAGGTCATTAAGATAGACAGCTAGAGGTAGACCCTTTCAGACTAAATGGCCCTTTCAAGGGGGAGGAAGTCATTCCTTTCGCCACCATAAGTAACTACATGTACATATCTCCCATTGGGGGCTGACTGGCCCTCTTTGCAGGCTGATGGGAGGAAATTACATTGGATGCCTGGGTCAGGGAGATAGTGAGATCTGGCCTCTCCCTAGAATTCCTCTCCACTACCACCACCCTGAGATTTTTTATATGCTGCCCAGTGTCAAAAGACACTTTTGAAAGGGCCCTCATCGATTCAGCCGTAAAACACCTACTGGACATTCGAGCTATCCAGAGGATCTCAGAGAACCAACTAGAGCAGTTGAGTACAACTCAATTCTATTTATCATTTCCAAGACCTCAGGAGGATGGAGAGCTATTCTTGGCCTCAAAGACTGAATCGCCTATTGTATATAGGCGGTTCAGAATGCAGTCACTTCATTCGATTTTTGGAGGCGTGAGAGAGGGCAACTTCCTCACCTCAATTGATTTAATAGAGGCCTACCTGCATATTCCAATTCTGCCCTTACATCGGAAATACCTTAGATTTTCACTAGTGCAGGCACCCACTATCAATATAGGGCATTACCTTTCAGTCTTTCATCAGCGCCTTGGACGTTTACTAAACTGCTAGTCACCTTGGCGGCTCATCTCAGGGCCTTACCCATGCGTGTCCAATGTTACCTGGATGACATATTAATCCAGTCCTCCTCTATCCATCAATCAAGAGAGGACCTCTAGGTAACTGTTCAGACACTTAGACACCACGGGTTCTCTAGTAATATTGAGAGGAGCCACTTGACAGCTTCAACCTGCTTGCTCCATCTGGGAGTGTTATAGATTCCATTGAAGGCATGGTGTATCTTTCCCAGGAGCGACAGGACTCTCTGAGGGATCTAGCACATAGAATCCTAAGGGAGTGCAAAGTGCCCTTAGTCCTGCTCTCTAAGCTCCTGGGCAAGATGGTGTCCAGCATTTCCATCATAACAGGGGCATGCCTACATGCCAGAGACCTCCAATAGTTTCTTTTACCTTTCCAGAGGACTGGCAGGAGCAGCTTGCCAGCCAGGGCCCAGGTTCCCAGAGAGGTTCTCCGTTCCCTCAATTGGTTCCATCTCCAAAGGATGCCTCTTCCGAGAACCCCAGTGCCTAGTTATAAAAATGGACACCAGCCTCTTCAGTTGGGAGGAGCACTTCAATTGCAAATGGCCCAGGGCCAGTGTAACCAACTGGACCGAAAACAACATCAATTGGTTGGAGCTGCGGCCTGTCCATCTGGCCCCCCATCATTTTCAGCACTTGATCTCAGACAAACACATTCTAGTGCTAACTGACAATGTGGCCATGAAGGCACACATAAACCGTCAAGGGGGCCCCTCATGCTGGAGGCCAGATGGCTGGGCCTTTGGGCAGAGAGAAATCTGTGGTCCATAGCTGCGGAGCACATCTCTGGGGTGTCCAACATTCAGGTGAACTGGCTCAGCAGGACAGCCCTCTTTTGGGGATTGAGAGACTGTTATGGCATCCCGGAGGTGGACTTATTTGCCTCCCCAGAAAATTCACAGCTCCCGTGATTCTACTCCAGGTTTCCAAATCAGGAGGTGGAAGGAGTCAATGCACTCCGCAGCCCATGGCCTCCAGGACTTCTTTATGCCTTCCCTCCTCTTCCTCTTCTTCCAAGGGTGATAAGGAAGGTTCTGGAGGAAAAGGCGGAGGTCAGGTCCTGCTCCTAGCCCCACATTGGCCCAGGAGGGCTTGGTTTGCTGACCTCGTGAATCTCTTGATGACTCAACCCTGGAAGATCCCTCAGGGCGTGATCTCCCTCAGCCAGGGGGCATTGGTCCACCCGGATCCACAGTGGTTCCAACTGACCACCTGGGTCTTGAGTGGAACATTCTGAGAGGGGACAATTTTTCCTCCAGGTCATCAAGACTATTCAGGCCTCTCAGAGACCTTCCACCGAGCGCATATACTCCACCATTTGGAGGGCTTTTTGACACTGGTCTATCAAGTCGGGGGTTTCTCCAGTAGAGATATCGATAGCCCAGATCCTGGAATGGATCCTGGAAATCCTCTAGGATGGACTGGATAAAGGGCTATCTCCTAACACCATCCGGAGGCAAGTGGCGGCCCTGTCCTCAGTATTAACTTGTGGATCACTGGAGTCGCTCACCTAGCATCCCACAGTCTGACGATTTATCAGGGGCACAACTAATCTGTACCCCCTGGTAGTGCACAGGTATCCTACCTGGGTCCTGTCTAAGGTATTGAATTCCCTCACTGGGGCCCCATATGAACCCTTACAATCTGCCAGCCTGCTCCACCTCTCCTGGAAGGTGGCATTCTTGGTGGCTATTACATCAACCAGGTGGATCTCTGAGCTTGCTGCTCTGAGAGTAAGGAATGATCTGTGTATTTTTCACACAGATTGAGTAATTTTGCAGTTGGACCCCTCCTTTATACCCAGGGTGAACACTTGGTTCCACAGGGTGCAGGAGCTGATATTACCCAACTTCTGCCCTAGCCCAGTCCACCCCTTGGAAAAGAAGTGGCACACCTTGGACATGAGGAGGACCCTCCGCATCTATGTTAAGAGGACTGCCAACCTGAGGAAAACAGAGGCACTGTTTATTTCCTTCCAACCAGCTTTCATAGGTAACAAGGTCACACCTTCCACAGTGGGTCAGTGGCTTTGGCTAACCATTGCCAAGGCATAGGAGCTACAGTCCCTTCCTAGGCCCACATGAGTGACAGCACTCAATCCGAAGTGCGGCTACGACAGCAGCGTGGGTAACACGCTGCTCTAGAGGAGTTCTGCAGAGTTGCTACTTGGTCTTCTCCTCCATTTGTTAAGCATTATAAATTGGACATATGTGCCTTGGCAGAGGCGGCATTCAGTTGCCGGGTCCAAAGTGTACATACAGAGGGGGAGACCGCTGACCAGACTGTAGCCCACCCATGAGGACAGCCAGCTTTGGTATGTCCCATTCCTGGATGCAATCTCCACCACTATGGAGAAGCGGTGTTGGTCTTACCTGAGATGCTCCTTCTCTCTGGGTGGAGATAGCATCCAGCCCCACCCTGGAGACTGACTGGTCCTTGGTCAGCAAGGACAATCTGCAATAATAACATATCGAGTCTGTCACTTCTTCTTCATCAAAAGTTGGGAAATCTTAGCAATAGAGGCGTGGCATTATAATTTTGACAGACTCAGTTCAATCAACTGAACAGACAGGTCAACCCATTCCTGGATGCTATCTCCACTCAACAAGAAGGAGCGTCAACGCCCCTTCTAGATCAGCAAGAAGGAAACAGAATCTTTGTCAATAATCTGCTATTCTCTCTCCATCTTAAAATCACACAAGATCTCCTTTTTTCATAGAGCAGGGATGTCAAACTCACATCATTATGGCAGCATTAAGTGATGTAATGGGACTCCCCCCTTCGCTAAACCTGGTGTGGATGTGGCCAGTGTGTGACACATCCAGCCTGTGGGCCTGGAGTTTGACAGCCTTGTCCTAGAAGATCTAGCTGTGAAAATGACAATTCAGTTACCTAAGAAGAGAAGGAAGAAAATCTTGATAATTTATTTTGCAAAGGCTGAATTCTTCAATTCTTACAGATATTTAATCTGTACGATTTCCTTCAGTACATTTCAAAACATTTCAATCTTTTAGTGCTTTCTGTAGAGTTTAACAGAAGCCCCAAATAGCACGAATGGGCTGCTTCCAAGTACAGTTTCATTCATTTACAATCAACTATTTTTCTTCTAAATTTTCACATCGATTTCTTGGATTGACATAGGATGTTCTTTCAACTGATTGTTGAAAGAAAAATCCATCTGGTTCAGTTCCAAGCTAGGAGAGAGGCGCTGGAAAGAAAATGGAGGCTAGCTGCTTAGGAAAGAAGGTCTGTTTATTGATGAGCAGAGCCAACAGATGAAAAAGTTTTAGAGAAAATGTGTATAAAATAAATTTAAAAACTGCTTCAACACAATCTTGGATGGTAAATAAGAATACAATCAGTCTTGGCTTTGCACATTCTTGCTTCTCTTTCTTATTACAGCAAGGCTTTCAAAAACACTTCATGGGAAAACACTTCCGTTTTTATTCAGTTGCAATTTGTTGTTGTTCAAACTGATAAGAGGATCACAAATTACACTAAGCCATGATCCCTATAACCGTTATCTATTGAACAAGTCAAACTGAGTTTCTGCAGTATGTTAAGCTGCAGACAAACCACATAAAAGCTTAGAGCAAAGTAAAACTTCCTGGAAATGTGCTTAAGATTTCAAACTAAGCAACATTAAAAAAAAAAAAAAGAAAGTCTGATTTAGAGCCAAGAGATAGTTTGGTTTGCATATTTGATGATAGGAATATTCAATCATTTCTCTGATGGAAGATGGAGGGAAGTATGGAAAAAGGATTTTAAAGGAAGGTTTTATGGCTTTGCCTCGCATTATGAACAATACTTTCCAAAATGCATCCAAGAGTTCCTGTTGCACTGCAAACCTCTGAGTGTTGTGGGTAGCCCTGAAAAACTCTGAAAGACAGAAATCCAAAATAACATATTGATTCAAGATTTCTTGGCACTGCTGAATATATCTGATGTACTTCAATGTGAATTCAAACCGATTGAAATACTGGGCCCATCAAACCTACTTCGGGGAACGTTTGCGGGGGGTTCTTAACACCTCTAGATTTTTGTGGTCAGTCTATACTTCAAAGTGTATTTTATTGCCCTCTAAGAACTGTCTCCATGTCAGCAGCACCCATCGCACCACGAAAGCGTCTTTCTCCCACTCTGCCCAATGTCTCTCCGTCTCACAGTTTTCAGGATGTGTAGGTGCATGGTTGCTGTTTCCCCTCTTTGTTCTTTTGGAGAACTAGCCCTCACTGCCACATCATTGGCATCTGCTTGGATCACAAATGGTTCCTCTGGATTGGGGTGCTTTAGGACCGCCTCATCAGCAAACAATCTCTTAGGTTTCTCAAAGGTCACTTGGAATTCCACTGTCCAGTTTAGTGGCTGGCTGGGCTGGAGCTCCTCCCCCCTCCCCCAGTCTTTAATAGTTCCATGATCAGTAAGGCGATCTTCACTATGAGGGGATGTATTGCCTATAAAAGTGCACATTTGCGACCTTAGAGCGATTGCACACTCTGGTCCCCAATGCTTTTCTCGTTCCCCAGGCTGTTCAGATTCTCAGGGCCAGAGCCTTCAGCTGATGTTGTGTAATGCCAGGTCCGTTGTTAATAAAGCCCCCTTCATCCACGATCTTATTCAGGAGGGGGAAGCGGACTTAGCGGGCATTACGGAGACCTGGTTGGGCCAGGAGGGGGGAGTTCCCCTCGTGGATATGTGCCCACCAGGCTTCCATGCATTCCATCAGCCGAGGGCTCAGGGCAGGGGCAGGGGGGTGGCGGTTATTATAAAGGAAGGTCTGGATCCGAGGGAGACCACTGTACCTTAGATAGCCGGATGTGAGTCCCTTTTTGTGAAGTGGAGTTGTGGGGTGCAGATGGGCTTGTTGATCACGTACCTGGCTCCCTGCCACATGGCAACGGCCCTGCCCGAGCTGCTCAATGTCATAGCCGGGGTGGCGGTTGATACCCCCAGGCTTTTGGTCATGGGGGATTTTAACCTGCCATCCATCGGCGAAACGTCTGAGGTGGCCCGGGAGTTCATGGCTTCCATGACAGCCATGGACCTGACTCAGTTAATTCATGGCCCCACTCACATAGGTGGGCACACTCTGGACTTAATTTTTATCTCTGGTCAGTGGTTGAGTGGCCTTGATATAGGGGATATAGTCATCAAACCCTTGTCATGGTCTGACCACTCATTCCTTCGACTAGACTTTCTAACTGCTACACCCTGCCGCAGGGAGGCGGAACCAACTAGGTGGTTCCGCCCCAGGTGCCTGATGGATCCTGATAGGTTCCAGATGGAGCTTGGGCCAATCCCTGAGACTCTGGCTCATGACTCGGCTGAGGACCTGGTGGCTGCCTGGGATAGTGCAGCCACCGGGGCCTTGGACCGCGTCGTGCCTTTGCGGCCTCTGACCCGGCACCGAACTCACCTAGCTCCTTGGTTCTCCGAGGAGCTGAGGGAGATGAAGCGCCAGAAAAGACGCCTGGAGAGCAGTTGGAGGACCAGCCATTCCAAATCTGACCGAACACTGGTGAGGTCTCATATTAAGACCTACCTAGTGGCGATAAAAGTGGCAAAATCTAGTTATTTTTCCACATTTATTGCGTCAACAGATAATTGCCCAGCCGCCCTGTTTAGGGTGACCCACTCCCTCCTCCATCTGGGAGCACGGGATGACCCCTTGCAGGCCCGAGCTGAGGATTTTGTGCAGTATCTGCATGATAAAATTACTCAGATTCGGGAAGGTCTGGCCACTGACTGGGTATGTCCAGACGGGATGATTGAGGCAGGTCTTGAGAGTGTTACCTGGGAGCAGTTTGATCCTGTAGTTCCCGAGGACGTGGACAGGATTCTGGGATGGCTGAACGCGACCACATGTCCCTCCTGTTGGTGCTGGCTTCCTGGGAGGTTACACGAGGCTGGCTCCAGAGGATTATTAATACTTCTTTGAGGGAGGGTGTCCTGCCGGCCGCCTTGAAAGAGGCGGTGGTGAGGCCCCTCCTCAAGAAGCCCTCTCTGGATCTGGCTATTTTGGCTAACTATCAT
Organism: Pantherophis guttatus; assembly: GCF_059756535.1. Classification (NCBI taxonomy): domain Eukaryota; kingdom Metazoa; phylum Chordata; class Lepidosauria; order Squamata; family Colubridae; genus Pantherophis; species Pantherophis guttatus. Next base: position 55,941,408 of record NC_142066.1, read on the forward strand.
CGAGTCTCCAACCTTCGTTTTATTGCGAAGGTTGTTGAGAGTGTGGTGGCGTGGCAGCTGCCACAGTACCTGGATGAAGCTGTCTATCTAGATCCGCTCCAGTCCGGCTTCAGGTCTGGGCACAGCACGGAAACGGCATTGGTCGCGTTGGTGGATGATCTCTGGAGGGCTCAGGATAGGGGTTGCTCCTCTATCCTGGTCCTATTGGATCTCTCAGTGGCTTTTGATACCGTTGACCATGGTATCATGTTGCGCCGATTGGAGGGGTTGGGGGTGGGGGGCACCGTCTTGCGGTGGTTCTCCTCCTACCTCTCTGACTGGTCGCAATCTGTGTTGACAGAGGGGCAGTGGTCGACCCCGAAGTGCCTTGTTTGTGGGGTGCTGCAAGGGTCGGTCCTCTCGCCCCTTCTGTTCAACATTTATGTAAAGCCGTTGGGTGAGATCATCCATGGCTTTGGGGTGGAGTTCCATCAGTACGCTGATGACACCCAGCTGTACATCTCCACCCCAGGCCACCCCAACGATGCCCTTGAAGTGATGTCCCAGTGCCTGGAGGCCGTGCGGACCTGGATGGGGAGAAACAGGCTCTGACTCAATCCTTCCAAGACCGAGTGGCTGTGGCTTCTGGCGTCCAGATATAGCCAGCTGGTGCCATCGCTGGTTATTGGGAGTGAATCACTGGCCCCCACGGAGAGGGCTTGCAACTTGGGCGTCCTCCTGGATGCACGGCTGTCTTTAGAAGAGCATATGACGGCCGTTGCCGGGGGGGGGCTTTTTATCAGGTTCGCCTGATACGCCAGTTGTGTCCCTTTCTGGATCGGTCACTCAGGTCACTCAGGCGCTCATCACCTCCCGCCTGGACTACTGCAATGCTCTCTACATGGGGCTCCCCCTGGGGTGCACCCGGAGGCTCCAGCTGGTCCAGAATGCGGTCGCACAGGGGATTTTGTGAGCGACGGGGCGCTCCCATGTGACACCGCTCCTGTGCGAGCTGCACTGGCTCCCGGTGGTCTTCCGGGTGCGCTTCAAGGTGTTGGTGACCACCTTTAAAGCGCTCCATGGCTTAGGGCCGGGGTATCTGTTAAGGATATTGGTGTTGTGTTACCAACCAGCAGAGTAAATGCACAAGGAAACGTTGCTGAGAGCAATGAATAAGATATGTGCAAACTGGTTTATCAAAAGCTTACTTTATAGTAGAAAAACAGTCTCATAGTCTTTAAACAAATTCCAAGTCTTTGCCATTTAAATCAGTCCAGTAGTTACAGATATCTTCTTACCAAACAAACATTAGTTGGTTAGAATAACAAACTCACTCTGGTTCATAAACCACGATGGTAGCAGATCCATCAAACGATGATTACAGATAGCAACTCCTCTAAATGGCAGCATATCATAGCAGCAACTGAACACGTTACAATACCTTGCTTAAATACTCTCACAACCAGTGATTACCTAATTACAGCATGACTCAGCATTAAAGTCACATAATACATTTACAGATTAAAGTTACAGTACACTTATATTGCCTGTTAGGCTCAAACCATATCCTAACAGTATCTACGAGACTGCCTTCTGCCACCAATAGCCTCCCACTGGCCAGTATGCTCGCACAGAGAGGGCCTCCTCAGGGTGCCGTCTGCCAGACAATGTCGGCTGGCGACCCCCAGGGGGAGAGCCTTCTCTGTGGCAGCGCCTGCCCTCTGGAACAACCTCCCCCCAGAGATACGCACAATACCAGACCTCCGGACTTTTCGTCGGGCCCTGAAAACTTATTTATTTCACCTAGCCGGGCTGGCTTGATCCCACTGGTCTTGGTTAATTGATTCTAATTGGGTTTGATTGATTTTAATTGGGTTGTTTTAAATTGTGGCCAAAAATATTTAATTATTTTTAAACTGTTTTTAAATTTTGTAAATGTTCTGTTTTATTCTGACTGTTCTCCGCCCTGAGTCCTGCTGGAGAAGAGTGGTATACAAATTAAAACAAATAAATAAATAAGCAAATAAAAATTTGCAAAGCCCAGGAAACTTTATAAGTGTTTGTGGATCTGTGAGGCTTGCCACTCTAAAATGGCTTTCACCATCCATCTCCAACCCCTCACAGGGCACTCTATATCCTAGGTAGACCGGGCTGGGTTTATGGAATTCGTATTTTGACAGTTTGGCATACAATTTAGCTCTTAGGAGGTTTTCCAGTACTTTACATACTAGGTTCACATGTTCATCAATTGTCTCCAAATAGATGAGATTGTCAAACAAATACACTAGGACCTCTTTGTATAGGTGCTCGTGCAGCACTTCATTTATCAGTTAAATGAACCCAGCTGGGGCTTTTGTTATCCAAAGTCTGTTACCCTAAACTGGTAGCATCCTAATGGCCAATTGAAGGGAGACTTTCATCTATCACTTTCTTTGATTCTTACTTGATAGTATGCCTCCCTGAGGTCCAGTTTGGTGAACACCTTCCCTTTGGCTAAATGTGCCAGCATATCTTTCATGAGTGGGAGTGAGTACATGGTTTGCATACACACACCATTTATCTCCCCAAACTCTATCCATAATCTCAATGATCCATCTTTTTTCTCCTTGAACAGCATGGGGACTTCTACTTGGGATTTTGTTGGCTAGATGAAGCCCCTGGTCAGCTTTTTATCTATATAGTCTGTTAACTCCCCCAACTCCTTTGGAGTCATTGAGTACATCTTGGGCTTTGGGAGTTTCACCCCTTGTAGGATATTGATTGCACAGTCCGTGGGATGATGGTGTATGTAGGGGATAGGACATCACATTCCTTTTCACTGAACACGTAGCTAAGTCCCGGTATTCTTTGGAGATGGTTTGTACTTTTGGTGCCAGTTTGGATGCCACTTTTGTGTGCTTGAGTCCTTCTCTATGTTTCCTCTGCTGGTTGGGCTCACCCTGCTTCCTTTCCAGAACATTTGGCTCCTCCCTGTCATAGCTACACATCTTTTTTCATTTCCTCAATACACAGTAGGTTTCTATTTGATAAGCCAGACTAACCCAATATTATAGCTTCTGCCATCTTTTGGGTGACCACAAACCAAATGATTTCTTGGTGGGTTCCTAACTTAAGGTGCATTGGTTCTGTTAGGTAGGAGATGGGCAAGCCCTTTATGATGGAGCCATCAGCCTTTTCGAATTTCATGAGTTGGCGTACCTTTCTCACTCGCAATCCCAACTTCCACATTGTTTGTTTGTTTGTTTGTTTGTTTATTTATTTGTTTGTTTTAATTTGTATACCGCCCTTCTCCAGCAGGACTCAGGGCGGTGAACAGCCAGAATAAAACAGAACATACAAAATTTAAAAACAGTTTAAAAATAATTAAATATTTTTGGCCGCAATTTAAAACAACCCAATTAAAATCATTTAAATTTAACCAAAACAGTGGAATCAAGCCAGCCCGGCTAGGTGAAATAAATAAGTTTTCAGGGCCTGACGAAAAGTCCGGAAGTCTGGTATTGTACGTATCTCTGGGGGGAGGTTGTTCCAGAGGGCGGGCGCCACCACAGAGAAGGCTCTCCCCCTGGGGGTCGCCAGCCGACACTGTCTGGCAGACAGCACCCTGAGGAGGCCCTCTCTGTGCGAGCATACTGGCCGGTGGGAGACTATTGGTGGCAGAAGGCGATCTCGTAAATACCCCGGCCCTAAGCCATGGAGTGCTTTAAAGGTGGTCACCAACACTTGAAGCGCACTCAGAAGACCACTGGGAGCCAATGCAGCTCGTGCAGGAGAGGTGTCACATGGGAGTGCCCCGTCACTCCCATAATCCCCTGCGCAGCCGCATTCTGGACCAGCTGGAGCCTCTGGGTACACCCCAGGGGGAGCCCCATGTAGAGATTGTCTGCAGGCTGACTGAGCATCGGGTGCACGCTGGATCTGTTAGGGCTTTCACGACCCCCTTTGCCCTCAAATAGGCTACTACAATCTCCACTTGGGCTGACAGGGGGTGATGGTTTCATTTACCATTGGGTCATCTTTCACCTTGCTGTCTGTGCTGTTCCTCTCACTCACATGTCAGTGTGGTTTATGGAGGGTTTTATTTGTCTTTCCCCAGCAGTTCTCTTCACCCAGCTTTAGAACTGTCCCAAGCCGAAGCCAGCCATGTGAAGCCCAGATTAATTTCCCAGGCAATGGATAATTAGTCCATAACACAAATGGCAAGCTGCTGAAACAGTGAGTTCAATAAACTCAGGCCAAACTTAAAGTACATCCACGTTATACACTTACTATAACACTCATGGGTTATAGTAATTCAGAGTCTCAGGAAACACAAATGAGCACACAGCCATGACCCACACACATTGTTTTTAGCAATGCCTCCCTCTTCCTACTATGCTAAATAGCTTCTGGTGCAGCCCATCAAAAGGGGCAGGGCCTTTTCCCCAACAATCTGGCAGACCTCAATTTTTCTGCCCTGTGTGCTCTGAGATCTAACATGGCCAGCAGCTTCTCCCCCTCCTCTTCACTGCCTGCAAGCTGTCTCTAGCTGAAGCCTGTTCTGCTGGCACTTCAGGGTCAGTAATTCTGATGTGCCAGGAATCATCTCATTCTCCCTTGAGCTGGCCTTTGAGGTAGGGTTGGAGGAGTCATCCAAAGGAGACATCACATTGTCACTCTCATAGAAGGTCAGCTCGGGATCATCCTCAATAGGAGATCCTTCCCTTTTGCTGCTGGGGTGGGGTGGGGTGGGGGGAGAATTCTAAGACAATGTGCCACTCACAACTTCTCCTTCCTGTGTTTGGTCAGCTTTCTCGGCTTTGCAGGGCTCGGGGCTCTCAGGGTTGAAATGGGTGCCAGGCAGAGTGCAGCTCTATGGCCTATTGCTCCAGGAGGAAGCAGGGGAAACTCAGCTTTGGGTGCCTTTGGCACCACTCCCTGCCATAACTCCTTGCTGGCTGATGGAGTCCCCCAGCTGCTATGGCCTCCTCCTGCACTGCCAGCTGTTTGGTTGTCTCTGCTTATCCTTTCGAATCAGTCACCACCTTCTGGGTGCCAAAATCTACTTGGCCTGTAGTTGGGGGTCTCCTTCACCGGGCCCATCCCAGATCTGGCCCTTTGCTCTCCTTTCCGTTCCACCCCAGACATCTTCTCCTGGGTCTTCACAGGTTTTCCAGAGGTAGCTGGACAGGCTGCATGAGCCCAGGACTTCAGGGTTGTTTTTGAGTTTAGTAGATCTGGTTTAATATCAATGTTCCGACTAAGAAACCCAGTTACAGCTGAGTCAATTCAATCTCTTAATGCAAAACTTTATTGAGTAGATCATTTTGGCACAGATGAGGGCAAAATCAGATCTAACTAATTCCTGCACAAACCCACATAATTAAAGTATAGATTCTCCCTCCCACTATTAAACCAGGTCACATTGTCCAATTGAATCTCGTGATATTGTTGTGAGAAAATCTTTGGCTCTGTTTCTCAATGCTGTCTTCTTGATGTCTGGAGCCTACATTCCATCTCCCCCTTCCTTCCTCCCTGGTTTGTTTGCAATCTGAGAAGCAATAATGGTTGTAACAGCAAAAGCACATTTTGAAACTTGACAGCTTATTTGTATCATTAATCCATTATTAATAACAGTGTGCAAAAGATGAGTCCCTTTTATCTACCCTACCTCCCTTATACTAGAAATTCAATAATTTTTGGGGGGATGAGGGGGAATGTTAGATCTAATACCCTCTAAGCTGACACTGTTTGCAAGCAATTACAGGTAGTTCTTCCATTACAATAGTTCTTTTAGCCACCGTTCAAAATTACAACAGCATTGAAAAAAGTGACGTATGACCATTTTTCACAGTTACAATCTTTGCAGCACCCCCATGATCATGTGATCAAAATTCAGAGGCTTGGCAACTGGTTTATATTTATGACCATTGCTGTGTCCCAAGGTCATATGATCCCCTCTTGCGACTTTCTGACAAGCACAGTCAATGGGGAAGCCAGATTCACTTAACAACTTATAAACTTCAGTGATTCATTTAGCAACTAAGGCAAGAAAGGTTGCAAAATGAGATAAAGCTCACTTAACAAATGTCTCTCTTAACAACAGACATTTTGGTCTCAATTGTGATCATAAATTGAGGATTACCTGTATTTTATGTATGCTCACAAGTCTCTTTGTATTATTTCTGAATTTGGAAGATTCACTTGACCAGAATGGTCTTTAAATAAACAAAAACTTTATAGAACAAGCCATAAAGTGCTGGTAGTAAGCAGATTATGATGTGAAAAAAATGAAGGTGGAAAAATATATTAGATTCCATTGAGTCCCTTTAAAATAATTTTGTTGCCTTAAGTGGAAATCAATGGAAGTGGAAGGAACATTACCTTCATTATGAACTGGGATTGTGCCAGCACTTTCCCCCTCTTATAATATATTTACAAGGCTGAAAAAAGCCAGCTACACAGCCAAGATGGAGCCAACATTCTGATAGTCTTTGGGAAATAATTCCTGAATAATCTTAAATTGAAAGTTGCATTCTAGAATATGATAAGGCTACTTACTGAAAGACAAACTTGTTAATACGTGTTTCTACAATTTTTCAATAGAAAAAGAAGTGATTAAAAATACCCTTGTTATTTTCCTTATCTTATGGAGAACATACTATGGAGAATATAGAGCCGTGGTAGTGCAGTGGTTAGAATGCAGTATTGCAGGCAGACTCTGCCTACTGCCAGGAGCTCAACCCTGACAGAATCAAGGTTGACTCAGTCTTCCATCCTTCCAAGGTCAGTAAAATGAGAACCCAGATTGTTGGGGGCATTATGCTCACTCTGTAAACCATTTACAGAAAGCATTATGAGTTAGTATGTAAGTCTAAATGCTATTGCAAGTTTATGATCCTGTGTAAAATGAGGTCAATGCCTTTAAGGTTGTATTCTTTATCATTTAAGAGACAGATCTTATTGAGCCAGTCAGCTTATAGCACTAATTCTTCAGCAGCAAAATTGCATTTATTTTTGCACAGGTATCAAGGAGCATTGAGGGACTTCACAAACAGCAGGGCTTTGAAATGCAATAGGTTGCTTTTTACTTGACTCAGGCATGTAGGCAGTTGGCGCAGCAATAGCACATTCTCTTTCCCAGGTTCTAGGAAATTGCATAGGAAAAGTGGAATGGAGAGGCGAGTCTTTTCTGCCTTTAGGAGACACAGCTGATTTCTCTAAAATGAGGGCATTTCATCACTCGCAGGAAGGTCTCCACTTTGTGCAAGTCTTTCTTGAAGCAGGACAAGAGATTGTAGTTCTTCAGCAAAGTGACTTTACTCCGGAGATTGAATTCAAACTTGTCATAGGTAGGTCTAAGCAGCTGAAAGCTCCGGGAGGTACCATCTTCCACCCCCTGAAAATAGATGTTGTAAGTGGAAAGAGTAGTACAAAAGCACTAAGAATCTCATTCTGCTTCAAAAAAAATCACACACACACACACACATACACAAACACACCTACCTCCTTAACTCAAATTTACTGAGTACTTAAGCTAGGAAATTGAGTTAGAATAGAACAGAACAGAACAGAACAAAACAGAACAGAACAGAATAGAATAACAGAGTTGGAAGGGACCTTGGAGGTCTTCTAGTCCAACCCCCTGCCCAGACAGGAAACCCTACACCACTTCAGACAAATGGTTATCCAACATCTTCTTAAAAAATTCCAGTGTTGGGGCATTCACAACTTCTGCAGACAAGTTGTTCCACTTATTAATTGTTCTAACTGTCAGGAAATTTCTCCTTAGTTCTAAATTGCTTCTCTCCTTGATTAGTTTCTACCCATTGCTTCTTGTTCTACCCTCAGGTGCTTTGAAGAATAGTTTGACTCCTTCTTTTTTGTTGCAACCCCTGAGATACTGGAACACTGCTATCATGTCTCCCCTAGTCCTTCTCTTCATCAAACTAGACATAGCCAGTTCCTGCAACCGTTCTTCATATCTTTTAGACTCCAGTCTCCTAATTATCTTTGTTGCTCTTCTCTGCACTCTTTCTAGAATCTCAACATCTTTTTTACATCATGGCGACCAAAACTGAATGCAATATTCCAAGTGTGGCCTTACCAAGGCATTATAAAGTGGTATTAACACTTCACGTGATCTTGATTCTATTCCTCTGTTTATGCAGCCCAGAACTGTTTTGGCTTTTTTGGCAGCTGCTGCACACTGCTGGCTCATATCTAAATGGTTGTCCACTAGGACTCCAAGATCCCTCTCACAATTACTATTATTGAGCAAGGTACCACATATACGGTACCTGTGCATTTTGTTTTTCTTCCCTAAATGTACCTTGCTTTTTTCACTGTTGAATTTCATTTTGTTAGATAGCGCTCAATGTTCAAGTCTGTCAAGATCCTTCAGTAACTTGAGTCTATCTTCTGGAGTGTTGGCTATTCCTGCCAGCTTGGTGTCATCTGCAAATTTGATGAGTTCCCCATCTATCCCCTCGTCCAAGTCATTGATGAAGATGTTGAGTTAATCTATAATAATGTATAATTTCTAATATATTTTATGTAATGACTTATATATAGTTACAATGAAATATATATTTTATCCAATATCATTTATAATATCTTCAGTACTTGAGGATTGGAACATACTGAGTTTTTTATGATTTATTTTGTGACTTTCTGTGAGCCTGTAGCTGCATCATATTGATCCTCTGAACTCCATTCCACCATGGTCCATGGATGGAGGTAAAACTATAGGTGTGTGATAGAATTCCCGCTTTTCCCAACCTTGGGAAAGTATCTGAATATAGTCTGAGCTCCAACTTTTGAGTTCTGGAGCAGGAGGCCAAGGGCTGTGCTGGTTGCAAATTAATGGGAGAGTTAAATGTGTCTGGAAGACACTGAGAGGAAAAACACTACAAAAACTATGAAAAACTAATCTCATTCTGCAGATTCCATGATGGTTGAACATAGGTCCTTGTGAATTCATTTTGGGGTTTATTTTTCTTTTGGTCTTAAAGAATACCTTAAATCCATATACTTTCTAGTATATACAATCTGAAAATCATATAATTTTCTTTATCAATAGCCCCATTTGTGTTACAGTTTGATACAGGTAATTTCAATTTATGACTGTAATTGAGCCCAGAATTATGATTGCAAATCATGCTGGTTATTAAGTAGGTCATCAGGTGACCAACCTGATTTTACTTCTTTTTGTGGCAGTTAAGCAAATATAAAAAGCAAGCCCATTACCCAAGCAAGCCCCCTCTCCCCCCAAAAATGGTGGGTGGGTTTTTTTTGCTGGAAACTGGAAGTAAATTTTAATTTCCAGCAAGAAACATCATAAATTGAGTGACCTAATAGCAGGGTGTGGAAGGCTGTAAATGAGGACCGTTTGCCAAGAGTCCAAAATGTGGTCATGTGACCAAGGAGGGAGCAGCCATTGGAACTTTGAATCTGGATCACAAGTATCTTTTTGGGGATCCATTGTAATCTAAAATGGTCACTAAGCACCTGGCCGTAAGTCATGGACTACCTATATTTTTCTATATTTATATACTTTTCTAGTGTTAATAAATCATAATAGCAAGGCTTTCTCATTGGAAGGCAATAATATTATAACAGTAACAGAGTTGGAAGTGACCTTGGAGGTCATTTACTCCAATCCCCTGCTCACGCAGGAGACCTGTACTAGGGATTCGAACGGCCGAACTGCCGACCTTTCTGATCGACAAGCTCAGTTTCTTAGCCACTGAGCCACCTAGTCAGGCTTTTGATGTCTGGGATTGTTCTGATTTTAGGAATAGAAAAGTCAGCCTTCTCCAGTTTCATAACATTAGCCAGGTGGGACAGCACAATCTGTGACAGAATTTTAAAAGTGCTCCTTGGAAGGGATTGCTTACCCTCATAAAAACTTGGATACCTTGTTCCAAATCTTGGAGTTTTTCATAGACTCTATCTGAGGTCCCAAACACAAGACTGTTTGTAAACATCCTGCTTAGAAACCGTATAGGATTTAGCCAAGATTGAATGAGAATCAGTGAAAGGTCCATGCAGTTCCATGTCCTAGAAAAATAGATACACTTAAATTAAAAACTTCTATTTTCTATCCTGACCTCCTAGCGTCCAAAGAAGGAGAGCAAGGATAATAGCATTCAGTTGTCTGTCTTAAGATAAATGGCAATAGAAGTTCAATCTGGGAAGAGTTTGATTCTGTGACGCCCGAAGACGTGGACAGGATACTGGGTAGACTGAGTGCAGCCACATGTTTACTGGATACGTGTCCCTCCTGGTTGGTGCTGGCCTCTCGGGAGGTTACACAAGGCTGGCTCCAGGGGATTATAAATGCTTCCTTGAGTGAGGGTGTCTTCCCTGCCGCCTTGAAAGAGGCGGTGGTGAGGCCTCTCCTCAAGAAACCTTCCCTGGACCCGGCAGTGTTGGCAAATTATTGTCCAGTCTCCAACCTTCGCTTCGTTGCGAAGGTTGTTGAGAGTGTGGTAGCGCGACAGCTCCCCCAGTACCTGGATGAATCGTCGTATCTGGATCCGTTCCAGTCGGGCTTCAGGCCTGGGTACAGCACGGAAACGGCATTGGTCGCGTTGGTTGATGATCTCTGGAGGGCTCGGGACAGGGGTTGTTCCTCTGTCCTGGTCCTATTAGACCTCTCAGTGGCTTTTGATACCATCGACCATGGTATCATGCTGCACCGGCTAGAGGAGTTAGGGGTGGGGGGCACCGTCTTACGGTGGTTCTCCTCCTTTCTCTCTGACTGGTCGCAGTCTGTGTTGACAGGGGGGCAGAGGTCGACCCCAAGGCCCCTTGTATGTGGGGTGCCACAAGGGTCGGTCCTCTCGCCCCTTCTGTTCAACATTTATGTGACGCCACTGGGTGAGATCATCCGTGGTTTTGGGGTGAAGTACCACCAGTATGCTGATGATACTCAGCTGTACATCTCCACCCCGGACCACCCCAATGATGCCCTTGAAGTGATGTCCCGGTGCCTGGAGGCCGTGCGGATCTGGATGGGGAGAAACAGACTCAGGCTCAACCCATCTAAGACCGAGTGGCTGTGGTTTCCGACATCCTGATATAGTCAGTTGGTGCCATCACTGACTATTGGGGGCGAGTCACTGGCCCCCACGGAGAGGGTTCGCAACTTGGGTGTCCTCCTGGACTCACGGCTGTCTTTAGAAGAGCACATGACGGCCGTGGCCAGGGGGACTTTTTATCAGGTCCATCTGATTCGCCAGTTGCGTCCCTTTCTGGATCGGGACTCGTTAAATACGGTCACTCATGCTCTCGTTACTTCCCGCTTGGACTACTGCAATGCTCTCTACATGGGGCTCCCCTTGAGGAGCACCCGGAGGCTCCAGCTGGTCCAGAATGCGGCCGCGCGGGTGGTTATGGGAGCGATGTGGCGCTCCCATGTGACCCCCCCTCCTGCGCGAGCTGCACTGGCTCCCGGTGGTCTTCCGGGTGCGCTTCAAGGTTTTGGTTACCACCTTTAGAGCGCTCCATGGCATCGGACCGGGGTATCTACGAGACCGCCTTCTGCTACCAATAGCCTCTCACCGACCAGTACGTTCCCATAGAGAGGGGCTCCTCAGGGTGCCGTCGGCCAAACAGTGTCGACTGGCGGCCCCCAGGGGGAGAGCCTTCTCTGTGGGGGCACCTACCATCTGGAACGAGCTCCCCCCAGAGATACGGAAGATCCCGGACCTGCGCACGTTTCGCCGTGCTCTCAAAACTTTTCTATTTCAGCAAGCTGGCCTGGCCTAACTCCCATTTTTTAAATTTTTTAAATTTTTAAATTTGTGATTTTATAAATTGGGTGTTTTAATCTGTGTTTCGGCCGAAATATTTAATAATTTTAAGGGATTTTTTTAATATTTGTATTATCTGTATTTTATCTTGGCTGTTCACCGCCCTGAGTCCTTCGGGAGTAGGGCGGTATAGAAATTTGATTAATAAATAAATAAATAAATAATAAACAGGCAAGAAAAAATCCAGCCAGAGCAAACCACCTATTTTCTGATCAGTTCCTTGAGCCTTTAAACCTAGTTTTTTGCTAAACATCAGTGATACACACTTTTCATTATTGCAGAGGACATGCATGGATAGTAATAGATAAAAATGCTTTTGGTTAGCAAACTGCACAGACACTATACTATGATGAGATGTAAGTATCAAATCAAATCTTTATTATGATCAAACCCATCACAAAGAAGGTGGGGTGTAGTTATTTAAAGGAAAAATCTCAATCATAAAAATTGAAAAGCTAGAAGTTATAAAAGATATATGATTTAAAATTAGGTAGGTGTAGGATAGGATAAAAGGAAGATCGTATGAAATTACGAAGCTCTCTAATACGTAAACTAGTGACTCTTTAAGTCTAGTTTATAGGACAGGTTATCAGCCAGTGAATTTTGAGCACTGCTGCATGGAATTTGGCATATTTCAATATAATCATTGTTTCTATAGTTTTGTGATCACCTTAAAAATCACAAGAGATCACCTTAATAGAGCCAGTTTGGTGTAGTTGTTAAGACACAGTCTGGAAACGAGACACAAAGTCAACTAGCTGACCTTGGTCCAGTCACTCTCTTTCCGCCTTAAGAAAGAGGCAATGGCAGGACTAGAACTCACAGACTCCTTGTTTCTAGCCTATGTCTTAATAACTATATCAAACTGGCAAACCACTTCTGAAATCTTGCCAAGAAAACTGTGGGACTTGTCCAGGTAGCCTCCAGGAGTCAAAACTGACTCAAAGATACCAAGATAAATGAATAACTAAAAATATAAACTAATTAGTTTAATCTTAATTAATCAAACTAGTGTTTGAATTAAACTCTTGTGATCGTCACCCAGCTTTGGCAACTGCCCATGCTGATTGTTTAAAATCAACCCAGCTGGAGGGCACTTGGAACTGTCACAAACCAAAGACATAATTATTTACAAGTAATTCTGTTGTTCATTGCCCAGATGGAAAAGGTTATTCCTAAAAAGTTGGTTATGCACATTAAAAATGCACATTAAAAATGTTACATCTCCAGATTTCTGTAATTTAGACATTGCGTTCCTTCAGTGCCACTTCACCTTTCCCCAAGAACCTCCCTACCGACTCCCCCACTAGGAGGCAGGGCTTGGCGGGAGGTGGGGAGAGGGATCCCACCAGCTCTGTGATGCGACCATGAGGAAACGTGCCGGGGGAACCCGGAACTGAGCTGAAGCAGTGGCCATGCTCAACGGGAGCGTGCCTCTCGCACCATGGTGCCACTTAGAACTTCAAAAGTGGGAAGCGCTTAGAGTGAACTAGACTCAGTTTCAGTAGCTACTTCTCTCCCACTCTGAGATTGAGAATGGCAGCTTCAAGTGGAGAAAGTGAACCAACGCGATTGGGTAGTATTAACATGTTTTTGCCTCCTCCTTGTTTTAGATCCGTCAAACACACACACACACACACAATACTATTTCATACAGCATATAGGATGAATTCTGAAGTGTCCTGAAATACTCTGAAATGTGCACAACAAATACCACAAAGGATAACAATGACTACCAAACTTCATGATTAGGCACATTCATGATCCATTATCAAATACCAAGAAAGAGAGAAGCTGAGTTTGTTTGGCCAAGTGTGATTAGACACACAAGAAATTTGTCTCTGGAGCAGAAGCTCTCAGTGTACGTGCAAAGCAACAATAATAATCATTGTCATAATTTTAATACCAATAGGGAGGGATAATAAAATTATGATAAATAATATTACAGCCATACTACTTGGGTAAGTGTACATAGACACTAGATAGGTGTTCAGCAGAGTGTTGGCACAAGGGAAAAAGCTGTCCCTGCACCTAGTTGTTTTGATATGCAATGGAGCTATAGTGCCATCCCAAAGGGAAGGGGTTGAAACAGTTTATTTCCAGGGTGTGAGGAGTCTGTAGATATTTTCTCAGCCTTCCTTCTGATCTGTGCAAAATATAGTCTATATAGGTTGGTTGCAATTATTCATTCTGCAGTCCTAACTATCCGCTGGAGTCTGTAGTACCTGTTCTGTTTGGTTGCTGTACCAAACCAGACAGTTTGATACCAGAAGGAGATATGATAGATTCAATAATTCCTCTGTAGAACTGTATCAACAACTCTTGGGACATTCTGAACTTCTTGAGTTGACACAGGAAGAACATTCTTTGTTTTGACTTTTTAATGATGGTTCTAATATTATATGTCCATTTCAAGTCCTGGGAGATTATATAACCCCAAAACTTGAAGGATGCTATTGCTTATACAGTACTATTGAATAGTGTAAGAGGTGGTAGAATAGAAGGGCTTCTAGTCCGCTTTCATATCTACAGTTTTAAGCATGCTCAGCTCCAGATTGTTCCAGCTGCACCACAGGGCCAGTTGTTCAACCTCTTGCCTATATGCAGGGTCATCACTGTCTTGAATTAGACCAATGAGTGTTACATCATCTGCAAACTACTTTCATAGAGGGATCCATAGAGATGCAGTCATTGATATAGAAAGAAAAGAGTAATGGAGAGAACACACAGCTCTGGCGGGACCCTGTGCTAATTACCCAGGTACTAAATATAATTTGCTACAAAATATAAAACATTTGCTAGACCAATTCTTGAATACAGCTCATTTGTCTGGAACCTGCACTGCATATTGGACATAAATACAATTAAGAGAGTCCAGAGATATTTTACGAGAAGAGTACTCCATTCCTCTAACAGCAATAAAATACCTTATGCCACCAGACTCCAAATTTTGGGCTTAGACAACTTAGAACTACGCCAACTTCAGTCTGACCTAAGCATAGTACATAAAATTATCTGCCACAATGTCCTTCCTGTCAATGACTACTTCAGCTTCAGCCAAACAATATACGAGCAAATAATAGCTACAAACTCAAGGTAAACCATTCCAAACTCGATTGCAGAAAATATGACCTCAGTAACAGAGTGGTCAATGCCTGGAATGTACTACCTGACTCTGTAGTTTCTTCTACAAACCCCCAAAACTTTAACCTTAAACTGTCTACTCTTGACTTCACCCCATTCCTAAGAGGTTTGTAAGGGGCGTGCATAAGTGCACCAGCGCATCTACCATCCCTGTCATAATATTTCTTTTTTACTTACTCTTTTCATGTATTCAAATTATGTTTATACTTTTACCTGTTCTCTTATATATGCTTGTCGAATAAACTTATGATTATGATTAATTTTACCTGTTGCTTCCTATCTATGAAAAAGCTAACAATCCACCTAGAATGATGGTTTTGAATACCAAGCTGAAATCTATAAAAAGGACTTATACATGTCCCCAGGGATTCAAGCTGTTGAAAGTGCCATATTGACAGCATCATCTGCCAAACTATTGGCTCAGTAGGCAAAGTGCAAGGGGGCTAATAGACCATCTATGGTGACTTTTAGATGGGCCAGTTGTTCAGCAAAAACTTTAAAGCAAGGAGTTACTCCAACTTAACCTGGAGCTTTTTTGATATTTTGTCTATGAAATAGACCTCATACCTCTTTTTATAGGAGGGGAGTGGTGACAAATGCTTGGAGATAGATGTAGGAGATTTGGCTACTGTTGGTGTATCTGAGGTGGAGGAGGTGGGGTAGATGACAGTAATCTGCCCCTCGAGCCTACAAAGAACACATTCATGTCATCTGCCAGTTGATGATTTCCTTCAATAAGGGATGGGGTCTGCTGTAGTCAATTATGTTCTTCAGGCTTCTCCATGCAGTCACTGGAGTGCAGTACTGCAGCTACTTCAACTGACTGCTAGTTCAGCAGATCAGCAGATCAAATCTAACCGGCTCAAGGTTGACTCAGCCTTCCATCCTTCCAAGGTGGGTAAAATGAGGATCCAGATTGTTGGGGGCAATATGTTGTTCATATTGTCTTTGTTGTAAGCTGCCTAGAGTCCTTGGAGAGTGGGTGGCATAGAAATACGAATAATAAATAAATAAATATTAGCTGAGAACTGATTTCTCAGATTTTGGGAGTATTCTCAGATTTTCTTTACTATTCTGTTCTCCCTTGTTAATACATTCCTGGCCTGATTGTATAGCATTCTATCTTCTTTCTTTTCTTTTCTTTTCTTTTTTATTGAAAAGTTTTACAAAATTTTACACATATTTTCCCCTCCTGCCCCAACCCTCCCCCCCCCGGACTTCCCAGAGCAAATACAGGGTATAGCATTTAACAAACATTAAAAAAAAAACATACGCTAACTATCTATAGATTTATCTCCCTCTTGCATTTTAACTCCCCTTGTTCATATCTAAATATAACTATTTAAACCAATTATTGCTTAAAAGTAATCAATCCAACTTCGTTCTTGTCTGTTCTTCAATAATAAGCAAGTCTGTTTTCTTCCAGCATTACACAATCAGAGCCCAGTTACAATTAACCATCACATCTCCAACCGTTACATATATTAACACATTAACAAAATATTTTAACCAATCTCAAATAAAATATATTGTAAAAACCTTATTTTTACTTTTTACCCCATAAACTTAGATTAATTCTTCCTGGAAACCTTTCTTACTTAATAGCTTTGCATAAATTTATTCATCTTATTCTCTACAATTCCACTACGTATAATCAAATACCATCTTCACTATTTAATATCTATAAAAAATATTATAAAAACCTTCCCTCAACCCTTGCACCACTTATATTTTCCTTATAACCCACAAGTTTATATTTATTCTTCAACAAAGCATTCTTTATTATAGCATTAATGTAATTTAAAACAAAGTATAAAGGTTTAAGTAATATCCTTCTTCTAACCCATAAATTTATATTAAATGATCTACGCTGTCCATAACTTTTACATCCACAATATTTTTCTTTTAACCCATCAACTTATATGAATTCTTCAACAAAGCATTCCTTGAAATATAACTTTTCAAAAAGGAAAAAAAGAAAAAAGAAAAAAAGGAAATAATATACTTTAGTGTTAATATACTTCAAGACAAAAGTGAAAATTTGGTCAGTGGCCCATAACAATTCAAACATAATATTACTTATAACTTTTCAAAACAAATCATGTCCCTAAATATAAGTAAATCATTCATTTTCACTATAACTTTTCAAAACAAATCATATTCCTAAATACAGGTATAGTCATTCATTTTCACTATTACTATCCTCTCCAACAAAGAGGATTGTAATTTTTCCATGTCCATTTTTTCCTGACTTTTTTGCGAACCTTCTTCTTCAGTCTTATTCCTCCGCCTTCTTTTATTTTTATAAATTCTTGAATTTTCAACTGAAGTTGCTGTACCTTACAATCTTGTTCTCTTCACAAAGTAGTTCCTTTCAGTAAACAGACCTCATTAACTTCGATTGAGAGTCCATTTTTGTAAAAAAGTTGTAAAATTCCACTTCGAATCCTCCTTCTTATATTAGAAATCCCAATGCCTCCTGACAATTTTCCAGTTGATTGTATCAAAGCCTCTGGAGAAATCTCTCTCAGTATTTCCTGGTTATGCTCCTTCAAACCTCTCAGCCTTTCCTTCTTAATTTGAAAAACATCCATTCCATTTTCCAAAGGCACATTAAACTGGGTTGTTTCTCCCACCTGTTCATTCAGCAGCTCACTATTATTTGGCAGCTGAAATACCGATACAGTATCTTCACTTGTATCTTTGTTGCGAATTTGAGTAAAATCCTTCTTGAAAAACCCTTCCATTCTTTCCACTAACGCGGAGGTAAATGATTCCAAAGTTTCTTTAAAGAGATCCACAGTCAGTATTTGTGTATTTACTGATGTATATAATGGTGAGCCTTCATCACTTTCAAAACAGCCAGCCATTTTTTTTCTTCCCAATAAAACTTTCACTTTATACTTTTCCAGCAACTAAATCAATTATTCCAATCCCTAAGTGGTACAAGTCTTTTTTTAGAAATAATTTTTAAATCCTTGTCCTTTTAAGATAAAATCCTCTTCTTTTAAACAGGGGCTTTCAACACAACATAATATTTTGTATCTAACTTTCACTTCTTCACGCCCCGTTAGAGTCAAACGCCATCTTACTTTCCCTTTCTCCCATAGAAATTCAGAGGGAAGTGATAGACTTTTCGGAGTTAAAGTTTAGTACTTGCAATTTTAGTTTCTCCTGTATTTGCTCTGCCAGCTTTCAAGTCCAAAATCTTTTTTAAAATTGAGTTGCTGGGGTGGTCACGTCGTCTAGTTCTGCTTGAAGCAGAAACATCCCGGGTCCGGAGCAATGACGGGCTTTCCGGGGAGCTCTCACCCTTTAAGCCCCAGATTTAAAAAGAAACCTGGGGCTCTTGGGGAGCTCTACCCACATCCGTTGGCTCTCTTTCCCCTCTTCTCCCAGGGGGAAAGTTTTCAAGCTGCTAGACAGCTGATTTTCGCTGTTCTGGCGGCTCTAACAGAATCCTGGGGCTGGAGGAGGATCTTTCGGAGCATCTTTCGGTGCCGGTGGAGCCTCCGGAAGTCCCATTCTATCTTCTTTCTTGTAGGCATCTTCTTTGGCATGATGTAGCAGCTTGAACTTAGTTGTGAGCCAAGGTTTATTGTTGTTACAAATACACAAACTCTTGATAGGCACATACATCCCCTCATATGATGCTAACATATGATGTCATGGTGTCAGTAAATTCATCCAGGTCTTCTAAAGTAGCTTCAAAACACTCCAATCTCTGCAATCAAAGCAAGCCTATAATTCTAACTTTGCCTCCTCAGTCCAAGATTTCATTATTTGTTTGTTTGTTTGTTTGTTTGTCAAACATGCACAAGATAACATTATTTTAGTCAATATTGTAGTCACCATTGTAGTTAATACTGTATTCTACAATACTATACTACAATAATATGATACTACAATGCTATGCTACAATGAAGTACTATAATACTGTAGTCAATATTATTTTGACTAGACTTCCGGTGGCTCCGCGGACATCGAGGACGGTCTCCATTGACCGCCAGCCACCCAATCTGTAAAAACCGCCCTGACAGCGTTAAACTGCTGTCCGGCGGTTTGAAAAAACTCTCCTTTGGGCAAAGAAGGAGAGGAGAGTCGGAGGGGGTGGGTAGAGCTCCCCGAAAGTCCCTGGATTAATTCCAGGGACTCGGAGGGTGAGAGCTCCCCAGTTCAGCCCTCCTATTGCTCCGGATCGCTGGTGCCTCTGCTAGTCAGAGCCAGACGTCGCGTCCAATTCTGCCGGCAAACAGTGAGTTTTAATGATTTTCAACAAGGCAGACAGAGCGGAAGCAAGAGTGCAAGCTTTTTAAAAGAAACAGAACTTAACTCCGTGAATACATTGTTGCAAACGGAGCTTTCCTGAGCTGGAGGCTGGAGAGGAAGCCTTTGTTATGGGCGGAAGGGAAAGGGAAAGTTAAAGGGAAATTGCTTGTTAAGAGTCTTCTGCCTGAGGAGAAAATTGCTGGGGACTGAGAATAGTTTGAAGAGAGGACTGTTTATTTTGAAAAAACTCTGAAATAGACATTGTAAGACTGTTTAAGATTTTGTGGCTGTAAAAGGAAAAAAAAACTTATTTTAAAATAAAATGGCTGCTAAACAACTAAAGCCACCAACTTCTAAAGGGGGAGGAGGTTCCCCTGTAGTGACTCAAAAACAACAACTTCCAGCTGATACACAGTCACAAGACCTTAAAGAATTTATAATGGGTGCCCTGAACAATCAGGCAGAAATGATGAAAGAATTTTCAGAGGAGTTAAAGAAAATTAAAGATGTGGTGGAGGAAAAACATGATGCAATAAGAGATGACATTGTTTTTGCAGTTTCAGGACTGGCTAATCATATGTTAAAGATTGAGGAGAGAGTACGGGAAATTGATGATGCTAATTTGGAGCTTGCAACTAAATTAGGAGAGGTTATGATACAAACAGAGAAAGTGGATGATGAAATGGTTATGTTACAATTCAGATCAATGGAATTTGCCCTGAGGCTGAGAGGTCTGAAAGAAAAGAATGGTGAAAATTTAAAAGATATCTGTTCCAATGCCTTAGCAGAGCTGATTTCAGAAAGGCCAGAAGATGTGGCAATTCAAATGGAGAAAATCTATAGGGTTAACTCCTGGCTGGCAAAACAAAAGCAGCTACCAAGAGATGTGGTGATTTATTTCACAACAAGGAGAATTAGAAATGACATTTTGTAAGCTTCTTACAGAAACAAGATTAAAGTGGATGGACAAGAGTTGGTGGTCCTGAAAGAGCTTCCTCCTAAAATGTTAAGAGACAGAAAGCAGTTTGGTTTTTTGGTGAATGAATTAAGAAACCAGCAGCTCCAGTACAGATGGGATGTCCCATTTGGGATAATAGTGACATACGCTGGGCAAAGATATAGCTTAAACACAGTTGGAAAGGCAAAAGATTTTTATGCCGATGTTTTAAAGGCTGGACGGCCACCCTCACCAGGGGGTGCTAGAAAGCAATTGGAAATGACACAACAAGAGAAAGATGGAGGGCAACCACAAACCTACGCTCAAGCTTTAGCTGCAGGAGCTAATTTGGAAGAAGATTTATTGCTGAGTGGGGGTCCACCACCAACCCTTGAGCCATTAAAGTTGATAGAGCTGCCAAAAGATCAACGATTGACAAGAGCCACATATAAACAACATCTGGCACGACAGCCTCAAGATTCAACCCAACAAGTCCAAAAAACACAAGCAGTGGGAGGAGCTAGGCCGAAGTCCAAGATGGCGGAGGAGGTTCAGCTGATGCTCTCAAAGCTTGGAGGGCCCAGAGATGGCAAATAAATTCTTATCCTGGAATGTCAACCGTTTAAATTCTCCACAAAAAAGAAAGAAAATATTTCACTACTTGAAGCAATTTCAGAATGATGTTATTTGTTTGCAAGAAACGCATATTAAATCCTCAGATCAAAAGTACTTGATAAATTCGAAATTAGGTACACATTTTGTGGCATCAGCACCAGAGAAGAAAAACGGCCTAGTTATATATGTTAAAAGAGGTTTATTGGCCAATTTAATTGAGGCTGACACTCAAGGTAGATATATTGCAATTGAATTAATAACACAGAATGGGAAGCTGCTTGTAATTGGAGTATATGCACCTAATCAACAACAAGACAAATTTTATAAACTTTTACATACTAAAATATTACAATGGGACTATAGATCTTTACTTTTAATGGGTGATTGGAATGGGGTAATAAATACCCAGAAAGATAAAAGAAGTCTCTCCAAGATACCCATGCGTGCTAAGTTGCCTAAATCTTTTTTTGATATTTTGGAGGATATGGAGCTTAGAGACATTTGGAGAGAAAGGAATGTATTGGAAAGTGATTTTACTTTTTTTTCAGATAGGCATCAATCTTTTTCTAGGATTGATTTTATATTAACCACAAATGATCTTTTTTCTAGGGTGAAGAATACGAAGATATGTCCAAGAACTTTAACTGATCATAGCCCGGTTTGGGTGGAATTAGAGCAGGAAAGAGGGGAAAGGAGGTCTTGGAGGTTAAATGAGAATTTATTTAGATATGAAGATAACTTGAGTGAACTTAAAAAACAAATGAAAGAATTTTTTGTTAACAATATGAATAAAGGTACCTCAATGGAAATGGTATGGGATGCAAGTGAGGCATATATGAGAGGAACATTAATTTTCTTGAACAATAAATATAGATTAAAACAGCAAAACAGACGGAAAGAGATAGAGGAGGAAATTAAAAAGAAAGAACAATTGCTTATAACTAATCCGGGAGACAAAAAGGCAAAAGATATGATCAATATCTTAAGAGAGCAATTTAATATGTTAATGGCTGGGCAAGTAGCAACCAGCATACAATATGCCAGACATAATACATTCTGTAATGCTAATAAACCTGGGAGATGGTTGGCTTACACGATGAGAAAAAAACAAAAATCACGTGTTATAGATAAGATAGAATTTAGAGGTAAGTAGATTTACCAACAGAATTTAATAAAAAAGGCTTTTTTGGAGTTCTATACAAAGTTATATGCTAAAGATGCAATTCAAGATGTTGATATTGATAGATATTTAAAGATAGATATTCCTGAATTAACGCTGGAACAGAGAGAGAGATTGAATCAGCCAATAACTTCCAAGGAAATTGTTGGGGCAATTAAACAATTAAAAATAGGTAAGGCTCCGGGAACAGATGGTTTAACAGCTGTTTATTATAAACATTTACAATTTGAAATGTTAGAACCACTCAAAATCTTATTTAATAAAATACAGGTAGGAGGAGGAGTACCACCTTCTTGGAAAACAGCTTTTGTCTCACTAATTCCAAAGGAGGATCAAAATTCCATCAAACCTGAGAATTTTAGGCCAATTTCACTTTTGAATACTGATTACAAGATTTTTGCTAAGATACTAGCTAATAGATTAATGCCAGTTATGCAACAAATAATTCATAATGACCAATCAGGGTTTATAAAAGGGAGACAAATGAAATATAATGTTAGACAAATTGTAAATTTACTGGAATATTTGGAAAAAAATAATCAAGTCCCTGCAGCGTTTATATTTTTGGATGCAGAGAAGGCATTTGATCGCTTGAACAGGCAAATTTTTGTTTAAATTAATAGAGAAAATGCATTTTGGGGAATATTTTACACAATCAATTAGAGCGATATACCAGCAGCAAACAGCACAAATAATAGTCAATGGAGGTTTAACACAGGTTTTTAGAATTGAGAAAGGAACAAGGCAGGGGTGTTCTCTGTCCCCATTGTTGTTTATCTTGACTTTGGAAGTGCTATTGAACAAGATACATGACTCAGAAAAATTGAAGGGTATTGTAATTAGACATCAAGATTATAGATTAAGAGCATTTGCAGATGATTTGGTTGTTACCTTATCCCAACCTATCGAGTCGGCTCCATATATATTGGATATAATTGATCAATACGGGAAAGTATCAGGGTTTAAAGTTAATCCACATAAGACAAAGATGATAATTAAAAATATGTCTATACTTGAAAGAGATGAACTAGCAAGAATAATAGATTTTGAAATAGCTAAAAAGGTTAAATATCTAGGAGTGTACATAGCAGCTTCAAATACAAAATTATACAAAAATAACTATGAGGTTCTTTGGCAGAAAGTACAGAAGGATATAGAGAATTGGAAAAAATTACAGTTGTCTTTATTGGGAAGAATTGCAGCAATTAAAATGAATGTGTTACCTAGATTTTTATTTTTGTTCCAAATGATACCTGTGCTTAAGAAAGATGAAAATCTGAGAGAATGGCAGAAAGGTGTTAATACTTTCATTTGGGCTGGGAAAAAACCCAGAATAAAAATGAAAATTATACAAGATACACGTGAAAGAGGGGGTCTCAAAATGCTTAATTTAAGATTATATTATGAAGCAGCGGTCTTATCACAAATTAGTGACTGGTTTAACTTAACTGAGGGGAGAATTTTGAATCTAGAAGGTTATGATTTGTTATATGGATGGCATGCCTATTTGTTATATGATAAAAAAGTGGATAAAGTATTTAAGGCCCATATACTTAGAAATGCTTTGTTGAGGGTTTGGAAAAAATATCAATATAAGTTAAATTACAAGATACCTGTATGGGCAAATCCTAGACATGCAATAGAAAATATAAGTATAGAACAAAAACAGGAGGTGATTACCTATAAAGAGCTTCTTATTATGGAAAGGGGGGTAATGTATTTGAAACCTTTAGATACATTGAGAGAAGAAGGTATAATTTATACATGGTTTTATTACGGTCATCTTCAAGCTAGATGGAAGGAAGATCAAAAAACTGGCTTTGTGCAAAAGGAGGAGAATTTGGTAAAACAAATTAGAGATCAAAAACAAATGCATATTAAAAGGTTGTATAATGCTTTATTGGAAATAAACTCTGAGACGGAACTGGTTAAAGATTGCATGATTAAATGGGCACAAAATTTTCAAGAGCCAGTAATGATGGAGACTTGGGAAAAGATTTGGACTAGAAATGTGAAATTTACACAAGCACAAAATTTAAGAGAAAACTTTTATAAAATGTTTTATAGATGGCACTTAGATCCCAAAAAATTATCATGTATGTATCCTAATGTGCAAGCTAAATGTTGGAGATGTGACTGTGATGATGCAACTTATTATCATATATGGTGGACTTGTAGAAAAATCAAAGCATTTTGGATAAAGATTTGGTGGGTGATGCAGAATATTTTTTAAAAAAGACTGAAATTTACTCCACAGTTGTTTTTACTGGGTATAACTACGGACTGTACAGTTGTAGAGACTAAACTGACTTTGAACTTGATAACAGCAGCAAGATTGTTGATAGCACAACATTGGAAGAAGGACTTTTTGCCTACTATTGATGACTGGATATTGAAAGTAACTAATTTAGCTGAAATGGCTAAAATTTCAGCATATTTGAAGGATCACACACAAGAAAGGTATATACAGGACTGGAGAAGATGGATTGATTATATTCAAAATAAGTATCAGACCAAAAAATATCAAATAGCTTATGAATGATTTCTTTTAACTGTATAAGCGCTATATAAGTGATATTAGAAGTTCTATGTTTAAGAAGTAGGATTTTATCTATGGGGGGTTAAGAATTTTTTTTAGGGTGTGTCAGTTTAATGATTGGTTAAGCAATTTAGTTTATTGTTAAAAGTTAATAGAAATACCTTGTGTTCTGCTCTGGGAAGTCGGGGAGGGGGAGGGGGGTTGGGTGGGAGGGTTGTGGGGAAATTGTGTACTAATAAAACTTTTTCAATAATAAAAAAATATTATTTTGACTACAGGCTTTGCGGTTTTAAGTTTCAGCCTGCAGGGGGGGTGAGATGGACCATACAATGATCAGAGAGACTATAGTTGCTTTCAGCAGAGAGTGGTAAGCACTTTTAACATGGAGTAGCAGGGAACCAATGTGTTCTTCCCTCTGGTGAGACAGCTGACTTGCTGAGTGTATCTGAGCAACTCATGAGTCAGATTAGGTCTGTTAAAATTTCATAAAACAATGAGTTAGGGAGTCTGGACATTTCTGTTCTGTGTACAGCTCTGGTCAGCTAGGATTTCCTATTGATTCTGATACCAGTTTACCATGGATTTTCTTTTTGCTGACCCACCTAGCACATGGAAAGGGACCCAGTGGAGTGGAGTGCCTAAGGCAATAGACTAGAATCCAGGAGCCTGCTAGCTGAGTGACCTTGGGCCAGTCCCTCTTTCCTGGCCTTAGGAAGGCACAACGGTAGACCATTTCACAAATCTTTCCCCCAAAAAGTGCAGGGGCTTCTCCAGCCAGTCTCCAGAGGTCAAAACTGACTCGAAGGCACCAAACTTCAACTTTTCATCTTCAATTAGACTTATTGTCTCCAGGTTCCATCTTTTAAAACCGGGATTTCCTGGCTCTGCTGTCCCCTTGAAAAGGTTTCTTTGCCCAACAATAGAAATAACCCCAGGTACTCAGATAAGGACTTGCCAACTTCCCCAACAATTGCCATTGTTAAATATAAAGTATTGCTCCTAAAGTTTTAATTATAATTAAAGAACTTTTTGAAAAATGAGTATTACTACAGTTAACAAAATGGCTCCGAAAAGTCCAGAACAGATAAGGGAGGGGGGAGTGCTTTCTGAGCTGTCGTTAGGGAGACTTTGCCCTGCAGCTAGGGAATGTTTGTTAATAAGTGCTCCTGATAGGTTGTCAGCTTGTTAGTATCCAGCCAATGGGAAAACAGAACAGTGTTAAGTGTGGGGTGAGGGGAGTGGTATAAAAACCTGCTTGGTGTTTTGCTCTAGATCCACCTCATGTGCAGCTGTATTTGCAATTATATTAATAAACCTTTGCTACTTTTTGGAATGGGATTGCCTTCATTACTTTTTGGCTATTTCTAACACTGTCAGATCAGATTCCTAGGATTTTCTGTCTGCAACCTTCCACTTCTACCTCAACTACAATGGTCTCTCAGACATCTACAGACCTGGTTCTTAGACATCTACTGAACACTTGCCACTTTCCCAAAACCTTTACTATATAAATATTTCCTTCTTCCTTTTCAATATGTATTTATTAATTATAATTGTAGTTGATAATCTTTCAATCATGTTTGTTTTCTTTGTCTACCAGTTGGGAGTGTAAAAATAACAAATGGCTTCACTTTGTGGCTTCTGCTATAAATACAAAAAATTTGAAACTAACCACAGTTAACTTGAATACTGGTGTGCATATGTATTTAAAATATTCATCTAGTTCTGAATGGGGTTATCAGAGAGGTTCCTGATCTAATATCTAAAAAGTTGAGCAGACTCTGTGACAACAAATAAACATTTTTCATCAGTTTTGGCTGATAAGCTAGTTGTCACTTTTCCTGCAGGTCTACCTGTCTACCCTTCATCCTGCTATGGTCATCTTCCATAATGCATTGTTTTCCAAGAGCCTTGAAATTTCACTAGGCCAAATAATGCTGCAAGATTTTGGGAGACAGAGATATTTTCCATGCTACTCCAATGATTTATTAGGTGTACAGGATGTTTCTGGGCTCAACATCTAGTGCTCTTTCGACTTGGGACCAAGTTTTAGAAAGACTTTATACTCTCATCCCTCTCAATAAGGGCCTGGTGGCTCAGCAGACTAAAAAAGCATTGTGATTAACACCAGCTGTCTGCAATTACTGTAAGTTCGAATCTCACCAGGCTCAAGGTTGACTCAGCCTTCCATCCTTTTTAGTTGGTTAAATGAGGACCCAGTTTGTGGGGGCAATAAGCTGACTTTGTATAAATATACAAAAGTATGAAGGCTATTGCTTAACGCATTGTAAGCCTCCCTGAGTCTCCGGAGAAGGGCGGCATATAAATCAAATTTAAAAAAAAATTGAAATTTTTTTGCTCTATCAAGTGAAGTGAGGAAAATAGAATGCTTTCCCTGCAAAGGAGAATACTCTTATACTGCTAATTTTCATATTTTGTCATCAACTGAATATTGTTTTATTCCTCAGTCTTTTTAATATCCGTTACATTTTCATTTTGTATTGTAAATGTTCTGGATTTTTAGTCATGTTGCGAGTTTTATTTCACTCCGTGCTATTTTTGTTGTTGTTGTTGCTGTTGTTGTTATAGTTTATAGTCATAATTTTAGTTACAGATATAAAAAGATCTATACTGTATTTTGGATCTGGGAAACTTAAAACATTATTGAAGATTTGATAGAGATGCAATAAATAAATGAATATATACATACGAGGGTAATCCTGCCGCTACACAAATGTCATGTGAATAAACTACATGTTTGTAAAACATGATTCTGGCACCAGGAAATCTATATAGATTTTATAATTGGTAGCCACTATGACCATGAGTAATAAGAACCTTAGCCCAACCCAATTGCAGTTGCTCCAGATGGGAAAATAGCTATTCTGAAATGTTTTTAAGCCTCAGGATAAGGATAACAATAAAAAGGTGCACGGAGAAATGTATTTAATAATAAAATATATAACAATAAACAGTTTTCTACATAAGCAGGATTAGTCTTCATCTTCCTCTCCTTCTTTTGAACCTCTGTAGATATAAAAGGAATAAAAGATGATATTACAATGTGGTTATAAAACTACATATTCTTCTAATCAGTCTGTTCAATCTTTTCCTCTAGTTTGCCAATTCAGCCTCATCCTGCACATCACAGGACTTTCTGTCCTGAGTAGTACAGCTAATTACTGTACTAGTATACAGTATTGCAGGCTAACTCTTCCCACAGTCAAAAGTTATACCCTGACTCGCACAAGGTTGGTATACCCTCCCCTTCTGAGGTTGGTATTGCCGCCATTTTGTTGAGGGCATTATTCTGACACTATAAACAGCTCAGAGAGTGCTGTAAAGTACTGTGGGGTTGTATACAAGTCTAAGTGCTATTGCTTTTGCTAATTCTGTTGTAAAATACTAGCTTCTTTGACAGAAAGCAATGATTGACTTCTAAATCTGAATTTCCAGTTTCTGTTAAACCGAGCTAATATGAAAATGTCATTATATATTTTAACATACATTGGAAAATATGATCCCCAAACTGAATATTAATCCCCAAACTGAATATTAATTAAGAAAATCTGGAATGTCAGGTAT
This sequence comes from Pantherophis guttatus, assembly GCF_059756535.1. Lineage (NCBI taxonomy): Eukaryota > Metazoa > Chordata > Lepidosauria > Squamata > Colubridae > Pantherophis > Pantherophis guttatus. The sequence goes on from NC_142066.1 coordinate 55,969,454, forward strand.
TCATGTGCAAATTGTTATATTCTCTTCATGAATTGCAATGTTGCTAGGCTAGATTTTTCAGAAAGGACATACATTTTCTCTGAGGAAATCTAGACAAACATAGGAAAATCACCTAAAAGTAACTGAAGCTTGAACCTATTTTTTATATCCACTAAACATACCTTTGCTTTGTATGTCCTGTATTCTAGCAAAGACATCACACACACACACACACACACACACACACACACACACACACACACACACCTTCTAGGGGGAAAAAAACGATCGCCATTCCTTCTTTATATTGTTAGAGAGGAATAATAGTTTTATTGTTTAATGTTTTATTTTAGATTTCATGCTATTTCAATTATATAGTGCTCTAGCAGTGAGCTTATTAATTTACCAAGCATTTCCATTTCTAAAAAGAGCCATTTGTCCAAATGTTATTTAGAATCTGAATTATGTTCTATTACACTACAGGAGGAATTAGGTGTTACAATTCTGTGTGCAGTTGTATTTTATATTATATATGCAAAGGTTTTTAAGTGTGTAAAATTGTTGATTTTAATAATAATGAAACTGCAATAGTAACAGTACAAATTAGTTGTTGTTTTAAACAAACACATTCCTTCATTGGCATCCTTCAGTCTCAAGAGACTATGGTATTGTGCTCTGGAAAGAGGTCCTAAAACAGCATTTAGTGTGACTAAAAAGGCCAATTCGAGAGTGGCAATCCCTTCCACACTGAGGGCAGATACATTCTGTCCCCTGCCCAGCCCCCAGATTTTGCTGGTTCCAGGACTGCCTCTTTGCCTCAGCCTGTCGAACAAGTGTCTCTTCAAATTGGAGGCGTCTTTAGCCTCCAAGCTGAACGATCGGAAGTCAAGGTTTCCCAGTTGTTAATGTCAATTCCGAGGGCCTTTAGGTTCCTCTTGCAGATATCCTTATATCGCAGCTGTGGTCTCCCTCTGAGGCGCTTTCCCTGCACTAATTCTCCATACAGGAGATCTTTCGGAATCTGACCATCAGCCATTCTCACGACATGCCCCAGCGAGCATAAACATCGCTGTTTCAATAGTGTATACATGCAAGACGTTCCAAGACTGCGCTATTTGGAACTTTGTCCTGCCAAGTGATGCCAAGAATTCATCGGAGACAGCGCATATGAAAGGAGTTCAACTTTCTCTCCTGCCATGCGTAGAGGCTCCAAGACTCACTGCAGTACAAGAGTGTGCTCAGGACGCAGGCTCTATAGACCTGGATCTTTGTATGTTCCATCAGCTTCTTATTAAGCCATACTCTCTTTGTATGCCCCAAACAAACGCATTACTTATTTCTAAGTTAAAGAACAGCCCTTGACAGATTGTACTATTTACTCAGTCTTTGTAGTGGTTTCAGTAGTGACTGTCTCTTTTTCAGGCCTGACAAAGAACAGAAAAACATTTTAACAGAAGTTAAAAAGAATTCTGCTGCAGCTAAGATTGTCTCCTTCCCAATAAAACCATTTATATTATTTTATTTGTTTCCTAGTATGATTTGATTGCTTATTAGTAACCTATGACTATTGGTGTTGTATCTTACGATTCTTGATGAATGTATTCTATTTTATTTTTCTTTATGTACACTGAGAGCATATGCACCCCAGATAAATTCCTTGTGTATCCAATCACACTTGGCCAATAAAGAATTCTATTCTATTCTATTCTATTCTATTCTATTCTATTATATTCTATTCCCAGGAAATATCTTGGAGGAAAAAGATTATAAGTTAAATAACAATTCTTGAGAGACTCTACTACTCACTCAGTCATTGGTGAGGTTTCACTAGTGGCTGTCTCTTTTTCAGTCCTGACAAAGGAGAACTTAAAAAGAACTCTGCTACAACTGAGATTGCGTCCTTCCTACAGACACATTATCCTGGGAAGGATAATGGCTCATTTCTTTTCAAACTTCTTAAAATGCAAGGAAGTTTTAGACTAGATTTTCTCAACCTCAGGAACTTTAAGATGTTAATATTAAGCATGGCTGGCTAGGGAATTTTGGGAGATGACATCCACTCATTTTAAAGGTTCTGTGATTGAGAAACTGCTGTAGATAAATTGTCCTCTGGAACGTGGCTACCATGAGCTCCAATCTATTGGAGAATTTTGTTCTCCTGAGCAAATTAAACCAAATATTGCTCCATCCCAATTTGCTTGCCTATAGATAGGGCTAGGAATTTTGAGTGGCCTCTCCTCTTAGTATAGCAACTGAAACATAATCAGTTTATATAAATATGATTAAGAAATTCAATAGCAATAGCACTAAGACTTATATATTGCTTCACAGTGCTTTAAAGAGTCAGGTTTACAGAGTCAGCATATTGCACCCAATAATCTGAGTCCTCATTTTAATGACACTGGAAGGATGGAAGGCTGAGTCAATCTTGAGCCAATCAGGATTGAACTCCTGGCAGTGAGAAATTGAGTTAGCCTGCAATACCACATTCTAACCACTGTGCCACCATGGCTCTTTCATAAACTGAATGAATTAGAATCTCTGGGTGAATCTACCTTAAAGTAAAGGAATACTATCTGACACCACTGCAACAACTGAGTCTTTATCAATTGTAGCTGTTTCTAAAATATTAATTGAATTATATCTCCACTTTTGGATTGCTATAATGTGAGGAAAATGTAGTTACATTTGAAAAATAAAATACATTATTCCAGAGGATAAATCCTATAATACATTGTCTAATATATATATATATATATCCAAATATATTTTGAAAATTTAAAAATTCAATGAAATACCATGAGTATTCTTCCAATGTTTGAACTGCTCAGTTACTCAATTGTGTTGAAAACAGCGCTCTAAAGTTTTCTAATAATTCCATTTCAACAAAAATGCAGAAAAATTGCTGTGATGCTCTAAATTTTAAACAGGAAAACAACATTAGTAATAGTTTTGTAGTATATGTAGTAACTCACGTTATTTCCACAGGAAGAGGCTCAGGTATTTCTGGACATCTGATAAAGAGCAGAAATCACAGAGTTTGTTGTTCAACAATAAGATCTAAGATTATTATAATTTTTTTGCAATTTTTATGGTTTTGTTCTTCATGTACAGCTTTTGTACATGACGATTGTAAACACACCTATTTTCATAACAATATTACACACATGTGTTCTGCAGTGGTGTATGCCCATGTTTAGAGAAAATAGCCATTGCCAGAAAAGCTAAGTGGTGTCCGCAACAAACTACAGAAGCAGTATATGAAGAGAACATCCAAATTTTGCAATCAAGATGGACATCTGCAATTGCATACATTTTTCATTCTTGCAGATATGTTGTGGCTCTTTTCAATGGAAAAAAAAAGCATTTCTATGGAATGCCAGACTTTTAGCTCTATAAGAAATATTTGTATGGCTACCCATCTTAAACAAAATTCTGGGTAGTAATAACAATAAAATTAATAAACCATAAAATGAAAACAAAAACCAGGTTCCACAGTCATTCCTTTGGGATGTTTCACCACCAGCTTCAGATATTCTTTTTCCATCCCTGCACTTTGGTTTGCTGAATCTTTTGGGGGAAGAGTGTTCCATAAGGTAGGGACAGCCACAGATGGGAAGACTTCAGGAAAGGACCTGGAGTATACCTACCCTATCCGATCTGGTAGGAAGGGCAGATACTGTCAGGGAGAAGCGATCCTGCAAATATCCTGATCCTTGCCATGTGGCAAGGTGACAACCAGGAGCTCGAATTACACTCAGAAGAAAACTGGGAGCCAACACAGTTCGTACAATAGAGGTGTAAGATTGGCAAACCTAGGGCTGCAGGTGCCACTGCTTTCGGGGCCAGTTGTAACTTCTGAGTTGTCTTCAAGGGCAGTTGAAGTGATCGCAAGGGCAGCCCCATGTAAAGCGTATTGCAGTGATCTCATTTTGGACAAATCCAAATTTGTTCCAAGAATTTTGTAATAAAAAATATAAAGATGTTCTCTAAATTGACTACTGCAATGCTCTCTACATGGGGCTGCCACTGAAGACCACTCGGAGGCTACAGCTGGTGCAGAATGCGGCCGCGTGGGTAGTGATGGGAGTGTCCCGACGCTCTCATGTTACACCTCTCCTGCGCAACCTGCATTGGTTACCGGTTGCCCTCCATGTGAGATTCAAGGTGCTGGTGATTACCTATAAAGCCCTACATGGCTTAGGACCGGGGTATTTGGCGGACCTTCTGTGGCCAGCAACAGCTCCCCATCGCCCGGTGCGTTCCCACAGAGAGGGCCTACTTGGGATGCCGTCGGCCAGACAGTGTCGGCTGGCGACCCCTAGGGAGCGGGCCTTCTCTGTGGGCGCACCTACCCTCTGGAATCAGCTCCCCCTGGAGCTCCGGATGGCCCCCGACCTTCACTCTTTCCGCCGCAAACTAAAAACATGGCTATTTTGCCTGGCTGGCCTGGATTGATGGGGGTTTTAAAATGGATTTTAATTGATTTTAATTATGTGTACTTTGAACCCAGAGTTTTTGTTTTATTTTTCTGTTTTATTGTTGTGAGCTGCCCTGAGTCCTCTCGGGAGAAAGGGCGGCATATAAGTCTAAACAAATAAATAAATAAATAAATTGCAGAATGGGATGATTCCCTCTCTAGTTTTACTTTGGTCATGTCATGCAGGGGGAGTTCACTGGAGAATATGATTACTTTTGGAAGAGTCAGTGGTAAAAGGAAGCCAGACTGTCAAAGAACATGGTGGCTGGACACTATCAAAGTCTGACATCAACCAGAGCAGACAAAAACTCAACAGAGATAGGAAGATGTGGCGAGACCTGGTCCATAGAATTGCCAAGAGTTGGGCAGATTAAATGCATCTCCCCCCTCCTCCTCCTCATGATGCTTTGTGAATCTTTTTCTTGTAATACGTGCCAAAGGGGAAAAAAGAAAAGAAAAATACCTTGCACTTTGACGACTGAATTATCCCTGCTGTATTTTTTGCCTACTTTATCAAGAGATTGATACATATCTTTAAGCCAAGGAAGCTTGTCGAAAGAAGATGCTGAAGTCTTAAGCATGAGGAAAGGATGTGAAAAAATGGTAACAAAACTTCAGTCTGAGATTTTAATGTTCGTGTTGCATTATCATTTTATTTATATCTCAGATTAAAATTCCAGATCCTGCAATGGAGGTTCTTCCTGAAGGAATATGTGGCTAGCAAATTAGAGCAAACTTAACTGTGAACTCCTAATTAGGACACAGGTTTTAGCTCTCTCTTTATTTATGATAGACAATTCTGGAATGTATTTTGTATTTCTGCTAATTAGTGTTAGTAGTAGCCAGTAACATTAGTAGTTAGCTGCAGTTTAAAAATTTCTTTCAGTATTAGCATTCCTAAACTATGCAAGTGTTGTTATCTTTAATATATGTTATTTAATTTGAGCTTAATTATGATGTATGAAATAAATGTATGCCTTAATGTTGTATGGAAATAAGATTTTTATCAATTCATCTGGCCATTACAACTCTGATTTTAGTGAATTGTTACTATTATTCTTATAGGATCTTTTCAAAAGACCTATCTTCCTTCATGCATGCTATCTCCCACATTAATGGGTTTGACAGAACTGGAAAAGATGCTTGCAAAATCTTCCAAAGTCATGTTTGTTCATCTTGGTATATTTAATAAGTCACAAATGGTTGTAGCAAAATTTTCTCCTGAAAAAATGCCATAGTAATAGTGATACACAAAATACATAAAACTGTAAGATATGGCTTACACATCTGACTCAATACACTTCACACATTCAGTCAGATTTTCCCTTCAGGTTTTGTGAATCCAGCCATTGGATTTATTATGGATTTATTCCATAAATAATTTTCTGATTATCCACAGTTTAGTGCAACGTGGGAACTATGTCATAAAAATGCCTATCAAAATAGTTCAAAATATTGTTTTTTTCTTAAATATGTAGTATGTATTTGGACATTTCAAATTGTGAGTTATCTAGAAATCAGAGGTGTAGGCCAGGCTGGGCTTCAGACCATTGCCTGTTACAACAGCCGCCTTCTCATTCTACAGAGAGAAACTAGAGTGGTTCTGAATTACTTCTACATGAGTAGAAAATAAAGATGGTTCCTGTTCCTCAAAGTAACTGATTGGCTTACAGGATCCAGAAGAAATGGTTAGTAGCAATGAAAAGTGGCAAATTCAGGAGGAATGGCTAGGAAACTGCCATCTTTATCCATAGTACTGTCAATATGGAATGATTATCCTTACTGGCTTAAAACTCAATGAGTGACTTTAAAACAGGAAAGCTACATTTAGAGAGATGACTAGAGACTTCAGTTACGAAGTAAAAGCCAACCTATGTTAAACACTGCAACCCAATTTGAAGCTTACTCAGAAGAAAACCTCATTTAGTTTAATATACTCCCAAAATGACAGGATTATTTATTTATTTATTTATTTTTCATTCATTCATTCATTTATTTATTTAGACAAATTTAAGTAACCATCCAACTAAGTGATTCTAGGCAGCTTGCAAATTTTAAAAAACCTATCATTTAGTTACACTTTAATTTGGAGGATGATGATGATGATTACATTCAGGCTTGCCTGTGCCACACTTATGGGAATGTGGAGCCATATTTTCCATATCCAATAAAAAATTGAATATAGCCAGATCACCAGTGGTTGCTTCTGCATTTACATATCTGTTTTTCAGGTATATCTTCCATCTGTCTATCCAGAAATGTCCTTAAAGAAAACAAAGAGAAAAATAGTGAGATGTTTGTTTGTTTGTTTGTTTGTTTGTTTGTTTGTTTATTTATTTATTTATTTATTTATTTATTTATTAAATTTATATACCGCCCTATTCCTAAGGGACTCAGGGCGGTGAACAGCGAACGATAAAAATACATGTAATACAAACGTTAATAATAAAAAACCAATTAAAATATACTAAACATTCTGGTCCTAGATAATTCAAGACATCCCAGTTTAAAATAAAATCAAAAAGCAATATAAAGGGAAAGTTAGGCCAGGCCGGCCTGCTGAAACAGGAATGTTTTGAGGGCACGGCGGAAAGTGCGCAGATCCGGAATCTTCTGTATCTCTGGGGGGAGCTCGTTCCAGATGGTGGGTGCCCCCACAGAAAAGGCTCTCCCCCTGGGGGCCGCCAGTCGACATTGTTTGGCTGACGGCACCCTGAGAAGCCCCTCTCTATGGGAGCGTACTGGGCGGTGAGAGGCTATTGGTGGCAGAAGGCGGTCTCGTAAGTACCCCGGTCCTAAGCCATGGAGCGCTCTAAAGGTGGTAACTAAGACCTTGAAGCGCACCCGGAAGACCACAGGGAGCCAGTGCAGCTCGCGCAGGAGGGGAGCCACATGGGAGCGCCATGCTGCTCCCATAACTACCCGCGCGGCCGCATTCTGGACCAGCTGGAGCCTCCGGGTGCTCTTCAAGGGGAGCCCCATGTAGAGAGCATTACAGTAGTCCAGGCGTGAAGTGACGAGGGCATGAGTGACCGTTTTTAACGAGTCCCGATCCAGAAAGGGACGCAACTGGCGAATCAGGCGAACCTGATAAAAAGACCTCCCGGCCACAGCTGTCAAGTGTTCTTCTAAAGACAGCCGTGAGTCCAAGAGGACGCCTAAGTTGCGAACCCTCTCCATGGGGGGCAATGACTCATCCCCAATAGTCAGTGATGGCACCAATTGACTGTATCGGGACGTCGGAAACCACAGCCACTCGGTTGTGTTAGACTGGACAAACTCTTTTGACAATGTTCAAACCAAATATGGCATCCATTTCTGTCCACGAGAAGTATACAAACTCTTATCATTTAATAACAGATGTATATATTTCTGTTTCTCAAAATGGACTTAAAGGCTTTTCAATCACAAGACTCTTCTGTGCATGTACAAGCAATAGGCAGGCAGCAGAAGCCTTAATTGCTTCTTATGATAAAACACACACCTGCAATTGTCTCCAAAGTTTTAAGAGTCCATGTTGCAAGTAACCACATAGCTGTTTGAGATTTTACTTATTTTTGACTTCATTAGCATGCATATCATCCTGGTAATCTGATCTTTAATGTTTGTTTAGCACTGAAAATAATTGAAAGTTGCCAATAGGAGAAGGGAAAAAAGGCTATGACACCAATTGAGGAATGTAGCAAGAAGCCAGTGCTAAACATACAGATTCATCCAGCAAAAAAAATCAAATTATTTGATTATAAAGAGATGTGGGATCTCCAAAATGGCCTTGGTAAACCTCAAAAGAAGGCCTTATGGAGCAAATCAAGCCTATCAGCCAGACATTCCCTCTCAGAATTGAAGATGGAATGAATCCAAGCTTAATATACCCATTTTGTCATGATTTGTCCCCCTCACCAATAATTTTACAAAAATCAATCCCATCCTTTTTTTTTTTTAATTTGATTTATATGCCGCCCTTCTCCGGAGACTCAGGGCGGAGTTACAATGCGCTAAGCAATAGCCTTCATCCTTTTGTATATTTATACAAAGTCAGCTTATTGCCCCCACAACTGGGTCCTCAATTTACCTACCTTAGAAAGGATGGAAGGCTGAGTCAACCTTGAGCCTGGCGAGATTCGAACCTGCAGTAATTGCAGGCAGCTGGTCTTAATAACAGGGTGCTTTAGACCACTGTACTACCAAGGCTCTTTTTAAGGTGAGAATATATTATATGGAATCCTGGTTGCAGTAATGTGGTCTCTGAGTTACGGTGTTCAAGGAAACACTGCCTCTTCACTAAAACAGCATATTGAGAGTTTGGAGAAATTTATTGGACTTCGAAATATAGTGGGTAAATAAATTAATATAAGGATCTCTAGAAAAATATTTTATCTTACCTCAATCAAACAAATTATTACAATAATAACCATCATCACCGTTGTCACAGAAACAGCCAACCTCCAATTGATGCTATTCCCATGTTGTCGAATCCCGCTTTGGTATCTGCAAGGTTACACAAAGAGAAGTAAAGTGAAAGATGGGCCTTCACGTATTTTAACATAAGAGCTCTTTTCCCCAGAAGAAAAGTATATTCAGGCTCATCTACTCTTTAAAGGCAACTGCAATGTATTAAGTCTGCTGAAGTAGGAAGTAACATTCCGTTCGTTGATTGGTTAAGCCGCCTGACAGCTGGCTTTATAAGAGCTGTCAGGCAGAGTTCCAAGCAGTTTCAGTTATAGCTGTGGCATTTAGCCCAGCTGTTGTTAATAAACAGTTAATTACATGATCTTCGCATTGTCCATCGTCCTTGATCCAGCCAATACATTTCAGCAACAACAGTTTTACCAATCCAGTTTTGTTAAAGTAATCATATCTGAAATTTCTGATTTAATTCTATAGAAACTCATTCAGTTTTCCCTGTTTTCATATTTCAGTTATTTTAGCTATACGCCACTCTCCCCAGATGCTGATCACAATTTGTAAGAACCTTACATGTTGTTTATCCTTGTATATAAGAGATGGGAATCAGGCAGAGAAGTGGTCATGGCACACGCACATTACTATAAACAATCTAACAAGGCTTTTACTCAAAAACAGTAACTGTCTTTAGAGAAATCAATGCGCAATATACATCAATTGGGCCTTGGGGGAAGGGGAGAGACATCTAGGTAATAAAATCTTGTAATACTCCTATTAGTGCACCTCTTAGGATTGTTTATGTAGGTTGCTTTTACCTCATCAGAGGGTTTCTCCATTTTACTGGAGCTTGGTGTATTCATATTGGTTTCATTTTTAGCTAGCAACAAGTCAGATTTCAACAGAGCAGATGCTTCCTGGATAGTTTTTCTGTTATTGAAGAGTTTCATTACAAGCCCTATTCTAGAGATGAGAAAATCACAAGACGTCTGGGTAGTTGGTTCTCTGCAGTTCACATTTATCATACGGATCAAGTGGGCAGTTAGGTTCCTCCTAGGCTCATTAAGGATCAGGTGTGCCAACTGTTTTTGCACCACAGCTTCAAAGACATTGTCCTGGAGAAAATAGTTATCAGTGCTTGACAAACAGTCAGATAAAAGGGGAGCAGAGGTGATTTGTTCACGGCCACCGAGTCTCATATCAACCGTCCATTCTAGGTCCCACATGTAAGAGGCCAAACAATTGGGTCTCTGGGTGGTAGATGATAGTAATCTGCCCCTCGAACCTACAGAAGAGCACATTCATATCATCTGCCAGTTGATGATTCCCTTCAATAAAGGATGGGGTCTGCTTTAGTCAATTATGTTCTTTTTGCTGACCCTCCCTTCCCCCCAACGATACCCCCTGCAATTCCATTTAAAGCAGAGAATAGAAGCCTCCTCAGTAGTTCACAGGACACCTCAAGGGTAGATCCTAATAAGGGAATTGCACCTAGCACATGGAAAGGGACCCAGTGGAGTGGAGTGCCTAAGGCAATAGACTAGAATCCAGGAGCCTGCTAGCTGAGTGACCTTGGGCCAGTCCCTCTTTCCTGGCCTTAGGAAGGCACAACGGTAGACCATTTCACAAATCTTTCCCCCAAAAAGTGCAGGGGCTTCTTCAGCCAGTCTCCAGAGGTCAACACTGACTCGAAGGCACCAAACTTCAACTTTTCATCTTCAATTAGACTTATTGTCTCCAGGTTCCATCTCTTAAAACCAGAGTTTCCTGGCTCTGCTGCCCCCTTGAAAAGGTTTCTTTGCCCAACAATAGAAATAACCCCAGGTACTCAGATAAGGACTTGCCAACTTCCCCAACAATTGCCATTGTTAAATATAAAGTATTGCTCCTAAAGTTTTAATTATAATTAAAGAACTTTTTGAAAAATGAGTATTACTACAGTTAACAAAATGGCTCTGAAAAGTCCAGAACAGATAAGGGAAGGGGGAGTGCTTTCTGAGCTGTCGTTAGGGAGACTTTGCCCTGCAGCTAGGGAATGTTTGTTAATAAGTGCTCCTGATAGGTTGTCAGCTTGTTAGTATCCAGCCAATGGGAAAACAGAACAGTGTTAAGTGTGGGGTGAGGGGAGAGGTATAAAAACCTGCTTGGTGTTTTGCTCTAGTTCCACCTCATGTGCAGCTGTCTTTGCAATTATATTAATAAACCTTTGCTACTTTTTGGAATGGGATTGCCTTCATTACTTTTTGGCTATTTCTAACACTGTCAGATCAGATTCCTAGGATTTTCTGTCTGCAACCTTCCACTTCTACCTCAACTACAATGGTCTCTCTCCTGATATCTCTCAGACATCTACAGACCTGGTTCTTAGACATCTACTGAACACTTGCCACTTTCCCAAAACCTTTACTATATAAATATTTCCTTCTTCCTTTTCAATATGTATTTATTAATTATAATTATATTATAAACATGTTTCTGGGCTCAACATCTAGTGTTCTTTCAACTTGGGACCAAGTTTTAGAAAGACTTTATATTCTCATTGATCTCAATTTGAAACCATAAAATAAGAAAGTTGTTTTATTTTAATTTTTTTGCTCTATCAAGTGAAATGAGGAAAATAGAATGCTTTCCCTGCAAAGGAGAATACTCTTATACTGCTAATTTTCATATTTTGTCATCAAGTGAATATTATTTTATTCCTCAGTCTTTTTAATATCCGTTACATTTTCATTTTGTATTGTAAATGTTGTGGATTTTTAGTCACATTGCGAGTCTTATTTCACTCCGTGCTATTTTTGTTGTTGTTGTTGCTATTGTTGTTAAAGTTTATAGTCATGATTTTAGTTACAGATATAAAAAGACCTGATACTGTATTCTGGATTTGGGAACCTTAAAACTTTATTGAAGATTTTATAGAGATGCAATAAATAAATGAATATATACATACGACGGTAATGTCATGTGAATGAACTACACATTTGTAAAACATCATTCTGGCACCAGGAAATCTATAGGATAACAATAAAAAGGTGCACGGAGAAATGTATTTAATAATAAAATATATAACAATAAACAGTTTTCTACATAAGCAGGATTAGTCTTCATCTTCCTCTCCTTCTGAACCTCTGTAGATATAAAAGGAATAAAAGATGATATTACAATGTGGTTATAAAACTACATATTCTTCTAATCAGTCTGTTCAATCTTTTCCTCTAGTTTGCCAACTCAGCCTCATCCTGTACATCGCAGGAGTTTCTGTCCTGAGTAGTACAGCTAATTACTAGTATACAGTATTGCAGGCTAACTCTTCCCACAGTCAAAAGTTATACCCTGACTCGCACAAGGTTGGTATACCCTACCCTTCTGAGGTTGGTATTGCCGCCATATTTTTGAGGGCATTATTCTGACACTATAAATAGCTCAGAGAGTGCTGTAAAATACTGTGGGGTTGTATACAAGTCTAAGTGCTATTGCTTTTGCTAATTCTGTTGTAAGATACTAACTTCTTTGACAGAAAGCAGTGATTGACTTCTAAATCTGCATTTCCAGTTTCTATTAAACCGAGCTAATATGAAAATGTCATTATATATTTTAACATACATTGGAAAATATGATCCCCCAAACTGAATATATTAAGAAAATCTGGAATGTCAGGTATTCATGTGCAAATTGTTATATTCTCTTCATGAATTGCAATGTTGCTAGGCTAGATTTTTCAGAAAGGACATACATTTTCTCTGAGGAAATCTAGACAAACATAGGAAAATCACCTAAAAATAACTGAAGCTTGAACCTATTTTTTTATATCCACTAAACATACCTTTGCTTTCCGTGTCCTGTATTCTAGCAAAGACACCACACACACACACACACACACACACACACAGAGAGAGAGAGAGAGAGAGAGAGAGAGAGAGAGAGAGAGAGAGAGAGAGAGAGAGGAATAATAGTTTTATTGTTTAATGTTTTATTTTAGATTTCATGCTATTTTAATTATATAGTGCTCTAGCAGTGGGCTTATTAATTTACCAGGCATTTCCATTTGTAAAAAGAGCCATTTGTCCATTATCCTTTCCTTCCAAATACTACTGCTTATGACTTGCTTTTCTTTGTCTCTCCAAATTCAGCCATGAGGATTTTATTTTATTCGTAAGAAGGTGCTCTTTCATCTCACATTGTGATCTGTTCTGTTGGGCCTAGAGGACAGTCAACCCCATATATAAGTCTTCTTTTTTCTTAGTCCCAGTCAGGTTGTAACAGAGTTTTCAGGTAAATGAATTTGTGGCAGAAGAGGTCTGTTAAGGATATTCTTGTCTCATAAGCGATGTTGTGGGTTATTGAGCAGAGTACTCTTTGAGTTTACGCACAAAAGCGACTGAGAATGATTGTGGATAATAACAGTTAACATACTAACAAACTGGGTTTTGATAATATTTTACTTTTAGGGAAAAAGCAAAATCATAGTCCAAAAACAATCCAAGTCATACAGATATAAAGTGAGATAAGATCAGTCCAGGGATATTTTTCAAATATAAAGTCTTCTTACCAGTTATAGAAAAATACAATAAAACAGATCTTCTTTAGTTTCAATCAGGAACAAAGTTCAATATAAAAACAGTCAATAAATATTAGAAAAGCAATAAATAGCCATGATCAAGCAATGATCATGCAGAAAGATCAAATATAGAGTTACAGCATATCAGCAGGTAAAATGGTGTAGTGTCCACACAAACCATAATTCAGCTTTCCTTAAATACATTGGCTACAGAGCTCAGCCAATCAGGATGCATGATGAAGCAACACAGTTTTTAAAGCTACATAATACTTTTAGCTACAAACACACAATGTTGGTTTATATATTGCCTGACCAACCAGTTGGGTAATAACAATTTTCTAACAAGGTCAATCCACAAAAACATTGTGCAAGGTACTTGGACAAGAGTTGGAAAGGACCTTGGAGGTCTTCTAGTCCAACCCCCTGCTTAGGCAGGAAACCCTACACCACTTCAGACAAATGATTATCCAATCTCTCCCTAAAAACTTCCAGTGTTGGAGCATTTATAACTTCTTGAGACAAGTTGTTTCATTGATTGATTGATCTGTCAGGAAATTTGAGGGCTCTTACAAAAATGAGGGAGTCAATCTATTTTCCAAAGCACCAAAAGGCACAAGAAACAATGGATGGAAACTAAGTAAAGAGAGAAGCAAACTAGGACTAAGGAGAAATTTTCTAAGAGTGAGACCAATCAACCAATGGAATAGCTTGCCTTCAGAAGTTGTGGGTGCTCCATCATTAGAGACTTTCAAAAAGAGTGAGTGGCGTACACCCCAAAAGGACAATGCCAGGAACCACTAAAATAATGCAGAAAACTTAAAACAGTCATTCCCCTTTAAAAAAAAAAAAAGTCAACCCCAAAGCAAATGCAGCAGCTGAGAGGGAAACTAAGAGCAGCTGCTCAGGCTAATTGAAAGCCTGGGCATGCTGCCAAAAGCCATTAACCCTTCCAACTCTATTATTCTATGTTCTCTATGTTGTAAATTGGGTGCTTCACAGCAGAAGCAATACATCTGGCTGGACCACACATGCATTAAATTTATGGTCTGTATGATCAAGCTGCATCATTGTCCCCTCCTGTATCTTTTCCCCTAGGAAGAAACAAGAAGTAGCTAACACTGCAGCAGTTATAAAAGGTCTTGGGAAACTCCAGGGAGTATCAGTTGATCACAGAAGTGTTACTTAATACTCTTTATAATGAAAATGTTTGTAATCTTGTCCTCCTTCCTGAAAGGAAGAGGTTAATCCCTTCCCTAGATGGGTGATTGATGGGCTTCCCTGCTCTAATCCTGTCAGTTTCTGTTGTTTATTGACTTGATTCAGCGTGTATCGGCTGCATTCCAGCTACAACTGTTAAGTGGAGCTATTAACTGAAGGGAGAGAGAGAGAAAAAAAAATCTCTTGTACTTTATTTTTAACCAGTTCTCTGAACTACCTAAGCAATTAAATAACAGTTCAGGCGAACCAGTGAGAACTGGCTGAATCCCACATGTGGTCTGCAGAAATCTGGACTTATAGCACGATATTTTGCTGTCTATGACTTCAGTTCAGGTGGTTAGTGATCGGCTCGTTTCAGTGACTTCGGCTCAGATTTTAGTGACCAGCTTGCTCCATCACCTCAGTTCTCAAATTCCACCTTCGTCGAACAGAACAGTATTCTGTTCCGGAAACAGGGTGGAAAGAACTGAGGCGAGACAGAAGTAACATTTAGCTAACAGTTTATTAACAGTTCGGCTAACAGTGACAGCTCACCTAACAGCAATGGCTGATTCTCCATCTGACTGCTCCTTTTATACTCAGCTGTCAGCCAGCCAATCAGGATGAATTTCTCTTCCCATTTGAGAGGCAGACAGGAATGAAGCCTTAATATACAACAATGGGCCTTCACATATTTTAACATCAAAAGCTGTTTTCCTCAGAAGAAAAATATATCCCTTTAAAAGCAACAACAGTTATACCAATCCAGTTTTCTTAAAATCATCATATCTGACATTTCTGGTTTTAATTCTAATGAACCTCCCTTGTTTTCACGTTTCAGTTACTTTAGTTTTGTGTTATATGCCATTCTCCCCAGATGCTGAACACAATTTGGAAGAACCTTATATGTTGTTTATCCTTGTATATAGAGATGGGAATCAGGCAGAGAAGTGGTCTTGGCACATGCACATTACTATAAACAATCTAACAAGGCTTTTACTCAAAAACAGTAACTGTCTTTAGAGAAATGAATGCGCAATTTACATCAATTGGGTCTTCTGGAAAAAAAAAGACACACATCTAGGTAACCAAATCTTGTAATGCTCCTATTCGTGCCCCTGTTAGGATTATTTATCTAGGTTGCTTTTAACTCATCAGAAGATTTCTCCATTTTTTTGGAGCTTGGTGTAGTCATATTGGTTTCATTTTTAGTCATCAACGAGTATGGTTTCAACAGAGCAGATGCATGAGAAAACCAGAAGATGTCTGGATAGTCAGTTCTCTGTAGTTCACTTTTATCAAATGGGCAATTAGGCTCCTCCTAGGCTTCTATGTGTGCCAGCTGTTTTTGCACCTCATCTTCAAAGACATCACCCTGAAGAAAATAGTTAACACTGTGTTGTCCCCAATTTGGGCCTGAGCCTGGTGCTGAGGCCAATGAAGGACGCCAGATACAAGGTGCAGTTTTTGATTGCTTTTTATTGGGGTAATTCCAAGGAAAAGGGCTCCTGGCCAAAATGCCAAGAGAGCCAAGAACAAAGGATTAAGAAAGCTCTATACTTTTTCACTAAAGAAGAAAGTGGGACAAGGCAGGATTATAAGAGATATCGTCTAATAAACATTTTAGTAATAATTCTACAATTTGTTCTATTTGTCTCTAGCTGTCCCTATTCCTAAACATTGGCTAATGAATGCCCCAGCAGTTATCTAATACACATTTTATTTGCTGCAGGCCATCTCTATTCCTAACTTTTAGCTGAGGTCTGCAAGTTGCCTAACTTTTTGTTACTTTTATCAGCTTTCTAACTACCCAGAATTGTTACAAGCGTTACACATGCATATTTCTTGTGAATAAACAGTCTTTGTTCTTGTCAGAGACACTCCACAATTACAGGCTTCCTGATTTACTTTCAAGTGTGTGTTATGACCTGGTATTATTTTAGCAGACAGTCCATCAACTGCTTGACAAAAACTTTGTTCAAAGCTTCAGACTACTCAGAAGTAATTCTGGATTTGCTTCCTCCAATTATTAAGTATTTGAGAAGGTTTTCCTTTCTTGATTGCTGAGACTCAAGTTCCTTCTCCAAAAGTTTCTCTGTGATTTGTTCATTCTGAGTATTTTTCACCTGCTCGCTGATTACAAGGTGTTTTACATGGCTGGGCCTTGCTGATCTGTTGCCAGATTTCAGAATAAAGACCACTTTACCAGGCTGTTCCTCACCATCATCATCCACTTCAAAAGAATAAGTCAAATGAGGCAGCTGAGTTGGAAGGTGTAAAATGGAGAGCTTCTGTAAGGAGTGAATGGATGCTTGATGTTTCTTCTTAAGGAAGAAATCTGCTGAGGATCTAGTAGCGCTACAGGCTTCCCTGTTTTTTCAGCCAAGGAACATGAAGTAAATTTTCCTCGCTCTGCTGCAAGTCTTCCAGGAGTTTTTGCAAATGCTCGTCTTTTTGTTAGGAAACTAGCAAATAAATATTCTTCACTTAGTTTATTTCTAAGTTTATGAACTTTCTGTACCATTGTCCAATGCATCTTTAACCTTTCCATAGGGATTTTAACACTCAGGCTGATGTCCCCGAAGCTTCTGAAATTCCTGTAGCCACTTCTCTCTCAACTCATGATTTTCTTTTTGTTTTCTGTTAAGTTTGCTTTGGTAGCAACCTGAGCAATCCTTCTTCAGAGGAACTAGTCATCTTGCAACCACCCTCCATTTTTCAGCCATTTTATGTGAAGTTGGTTTTACTTGCTCCCCTGTGCATGTTCCTATAGTTCTTTCAAGTTTTTGCCTTTTATTTTACCAACTGAAGAAAGAAGTCATCTTCTCTTGTATTTTTCCCAACAGCATGAGCCTCCTGTACTATTTTGTGAGGGCTCTTTAACCATTCCAGGTTTATAATCCTGAGGATGATTTCACCAGAAGCTTCTGAAATTTCTGTAGGTATTAAGTGGGTTATCCTTTGTCCAATGGTTCTTTAACTATTGCATAGGACTTTTAACAGGCTAATTTCACTAGAAGCTTCTGAAATTTTGGTAACCACTTACTTTTTGATCAGAGGCTAAATGACTGGGGCTGACTGGTCGAATCGATGGGAGCCTTGGCCTGTTTTGGGGAATTGGGTTATGTGCTGGGCTAGCAGGAATTGGTCTAGTTTGGTTTGCCAGTACCTGGGTCCTATTCTAGCTAAGGGTTCCTTGGTGGACCACACCATCCATTCTGCTTGATCATTGCTGGCCAGAGGAAAAGGCACGACTATGACATGTCAGATTCCCTGCTCTGCTAAAAATATTTCAAATTGTTTTGCTGTGAATCGGGCTCTGTTGTCTGAGACCAGAATGTCCAGTAGCCTGTGGGTGGTAAAAACTCTCCTTAATACCCTGATGACCACTTTGGCCATTGTTGTGGTTATCAGAATTACCTCAAGCCATTTGGAGTATGCATCCAAAATTATTAGAAATGTTTGACCCTAGACCTGTCCCACAAAATCAATGTGGACTCACAACCAGGGCCCTTTGGGTTTCTCCCATTCCCCTGTCGGTGCTCTGGTTGGTGCTGGTCTGGATTCCTGGCATGGTGTACAAATTGCAACCCATTCCATTATGTCCCTATCCATGTTTGGCCACCACGCATAACTCCTGGTTAATGCCTTCATCCAGACAATGCCAGGATGCCCCACATGTAAAGCCTCTAATACCTGCTTCCTCAAATTGAGTGGTATAATCATTCACTCCCTCCACAACAGGCATCCTTTTTGTGCTGATAATTCATACTATTTTGTTACGAATGGCTTAAAATCATCCCCCACTGGCCCTTCCGGCCACAGCCTCTGGCCATTCCCTCCACAACCAGTTCAGAACTTTTGACAGAGTTTTGTTTTTCACTGACTGTCCCGCTATCTCAGTCACTGTGACTTGGCTGGCTGCAAAATCCTCTATGAGCAGGATGGGTGCGATGGGGGCAGGGTCTTCAACAAAGTCTGGGAGAGGGCACCGGCTGAGGGTGTCTGCATGACCTATGTCTTTGCTTGGGTGGTGTATTAGTCTGTAGTTATAAGCTGCCAGGAAAATTGTTCATCTAGTCTTTCTCGGGGATAACATGTTCGGGATGGGGCAGTCTCTTGCAATGATGCCCAGTAGTTGTTTATGATCAGTAATAAGTTCAAAGTCCCTTCCATATAGCTGGGAGGTTAAGTGGACTGTAGCGGGGGTCAAGTGGAAACACTTGACCCCTGCTACAGTGGCCAGCACCTCCTTGTCCAACTGGCTGTACTTCCTTTCTGTGGAAGATAGCGTTTTAGAGTAAAATGCAATTGGAACCTCAGTCCCATCAGCAGTTGATGGCTGAGAACACTGCTGACCCCAAAAGGGGATGCATTACAGGTTAATATGAGGGGCAAAGTCTCATTATATTGGACAAGGATACTAGTGGATGACAATAAATTCTTAACAGCAGAAAAGGCAGAGGCTTCCTTTCATCCCCAGGTCCAACTTGTCTAGCAGCTTGTGTAAGGGTTCAGCAACTTTCACCTTCTGTGGAAGAAAAATACTGTAAAAGTTTAACAGGCCAAGAAAAGCCTAGAGATCTGTCTGATTCTGGGGTGTGGGGGCTTCCTTAATGGCTTTAACTTTGTTTTGGGTTGGATGTATTCCTGAGCCATCAATTAAATATCCCAAAAATTCGACTTGTGGCACAGCTATTTGGCATTTCTCTTTTTTAACTTTAAGTCCGGCTTCTTGGAACTCAATGTTTCTTTTAGTCGATGGATTAGTTCTTCTTTGTTGTCCCCGGACACGAGGACATCATCAAAGTAAGGCACTACCCCCAGAATGCCCTGTAGGAGGCATTCCATTATGCTTTGGAAAAGCCCTTGTGCCACGCTCACCCCAAATTGTAACTGGTGGCATTTAAAATGCCCCTCGGTGTGTTACAATAGTCTGTGATTCAGTGGTGGTGTCGTCCACCAGCAGTTGCTGATAGGCTTGTGCTAAATCAAGTTTTGCAAATATTTTGCCTTTCTCTAATGAGTGGAAGGGTAGGCACTCTGTTGCAAAGCCTTATATATGGTACATTTATAGTCTGCGCAGATGCGGATTGACCCATCTGGTTTAATTGGGTTAGTCACCCTACAAGCTTCCACCATTGTTGAGCCATTGTATGTGAAGCAGGTTTTATTTGCTCCCCTGCAAGTTTTCTTATGCTTTCTGCAAATTGTCACCTTTTTGTTAGGAATCTAAGAAATAAATCTCCTCCTGTTTGCTTTTTTCCGAGCTCATGATCAGGGGTCCTCAAACTTTTTAAACAGGGGGCTGGTCCCTCAGACTGTTGAGGGGGCTGGACTGGCTGGGTGGGCATGGCTGGGTGGTTATGAGACTGGATGGGCATGTCCAATTTAGCAGTCCATTTTGCATTTGTCCTTCCTAAGATGTACTTGCTCAACCCAAGGAATCTATTTACTTAATAAGACCTCCCCAAAGGGAAAAAGAGCACAAACTTTCTTGCCACTTGCCTAACTTCATTACAACAGCAGCTTCAGTCTCCTTAAAATAGTCCTTTAAAAAAAAGAACAAAACAAATAGGATTTCCTTCAAAATAACTCCTGATCATATATTTTAGATGACCTCACAATAAACCAGACTGAGAACTGCACAAATTAAGATTGTAACTAAAAACCCCAAGACACGCATTAAGAGTCATTGGAAGCAGGCGGAAGAAAGCGAGAATCAACACCACCCCATGCAGCCTCCAATAGTGCATTAAGGAGGGATAACAGTCTCACAGACTTTTGGGGACCGGACTATAGTTTGAAAAAAGCATGAACAAATTCCTATGAACATTGCACATACCGTATTTTTCGGAGTATAAGACACACCTACCTTTTTTGGTAAGGAAAAGAAGAAAAAGAAATCTCCCTCTGCCTCTGCTTCTGAACAATTTTGCCTCATTGCAGCAAACAGCAAATACTCTACTTTCATTTTCGTTTTCAGCATAGCTTGATTAGCACAAGGAAAAAAAAAATCTGCTCCAGCAATTTACCTCTTTACAGCAAGCAGCAGAGCCCTGCGCAAAACACCTGAGAGCAAATCAGCTGAAAGTCAGGAGGCCAATCCAATCAACTTGTGCTAATTAGGCTGTGCTGAACTGAAAGGAGCTGTTTTTTCTTGCTGTTTGCTTGCAAGGAGGTAACTGCTGCGAGGGACAGAGGCCAAAGAGTGAGGGCCAGTGGGTGGGCAGGGCTACATTTGCTGTATAAAATGCACCTAATTTTCACCCCCTTTTAGGGGGGGGAAGGTGCATTTTATACTCTGAACAAAATGGTATATTTATTTGTAGTGCAAAAAAACAGGAAATAATACAATATTTAAAATGAAGAACAATTTTAACCAACATAAATATACTACTAATTCAATCGGAAGGGTAGGCCTGCTTTTGGCTGATGAGAAAGTCAATGTCTGGTTCCATATTTGTCACTGCTAGTCGTAGCAAGTGAATCAAGTGTTCATCAGTTAGTCTGGATCTGATTGGAGATTTCAGTTGTTACATTCCAGAAAAAGTCTGTTCACGGACATAGGTTCTGCCAAAGATGGTTACCATTTTGAGTGGATGGTTCCAGAGATTAAGATATGTCTCAGAGGGGAGAGATGGATAGAAATTAGTAAGGCTACTTGACTTGAAAGTGTCTTTCAGAGAATCACAATTCTGTAGTTCGGCCAGTTCCATTTGGTAAATTGGAACAATAATTTCAATGTCAACAGAAAATGGGTTCCGGAAAAGCTGTATGTCCTGTTCATGTGCATAAAGTTCTTCAAATCTAATTTGAAACTCCTTTTGCAACATTTTCAGTGAATCCACACACTTTTTGTTTGGGAATACAACTGATGGTTTTTCAGCCAAAGCTTTTGAGTATGTCAGTTTGTTACAGAAATAATCAAATCCAGAAATCACACACAGATAACTGATTCAGTTGGATTCATTAACTTCTTTATATACATATAACACATGAAGATAAATGTACAATACCAATAGCTGATTCTTCCAATATGGTAGAGAGGAGAGATTGCTTTTAGTTCCAGCAGCAGACTAGATTGGTTTTAGAGCTGAACACAGAGCTAAGCCATGCCCAGACTTCTTGCTTAAATTTCTGTTTCCAAAATAGCCCTCATTGGCTAGTTGCCAATGTTGCTATGCCTATTCATTGGCTGACCTTGTTACCATGTCTTCCCAGTCATGAATATTCTGACAGAGTAGTAAGGAGATGGCAGACGTTTTCCTCCTTCACTTGTTTAATGAGGAGGTCCAATTTTACTTCAAATGTCTTCACATTTGAAAGCATATCACAGATGAGCTTCCCCCTTTCTTTTTTCTTTTTCTTTTATTAAAAAGTTTTACAAAAAACAAAAATTTTCTTCCCTCCCCTATTCCCCCCACCCTTTCCCTCCCCTCATCCCACCCTCCCCCCCAGACTTCCCAGAGCAAAATACAAGGTGTTTCATTTAACAATCATAAACTAGATTAACCTACTTATCTTCAGACTACTAACTCCCCCCCTGAAACTTTAACTCCACTATAGATAACTAAATACCTCTAATACTTAACATTCAATCATAAGCTATATGATATTTTCTTGTCTGATACTTATTTTGAATATAGTCAATCCATCTTCTCCATTCCGAGATATATCTTTCTTGTGTATAGTCCTTCAAGTACGCTGAGATTTTCGCCATTTCTGCTAGGTTCGTTACTTTCAGTTTCCACTCTTCAATACTAGGCAAAGAGTCCTTCTCCCAGTATTGCGCTACCAACAGCCTAGCTGCTGATATTAGATTCAAAATCAATTTAGTCTCTAATACTGTACAGTCCGTAGTTATACCCAGTAGGAACAATTGAGGAGTAAATTTCAACCTTCTTTTCAAAATATTCTGCATCACCCACCAAATTTTTATCTAAAATGCCTTGATTTTTTTACAGGTCCACCATATATGATAATAGGTTGCATCATTACATTCACATCTCCAACATTTAGCTTGCAGATTAGGGTACATACATGATAATTTTTTAGGATCTAAAAAATGTGCCATCTAGTGCCATCTATAAAACATTTTATAAAAATTCTCTCTCAAATTTTGTGCTTGCGTAAATTTAACATTTCTGACCCAAATCTTTTCCCACGTTTCCATCATCACTGG
Organism: Pantherophis guttatus; assembly: GCF_059756535.1. Classification (NCBI taxonomy): domain Eukaryota; kingdom Metazoa; phylum Chordata; class Lepidosauria; order Squamata; family Colubridae; genus Pantherophis; species Pantherophis guttatus. The sequence goes on from NC_142066.1 coordinate 55,992,251, forward strand.
TTCCTGAAAGTTTTGTGCCCATTTTATCATTCAATCCTTAACCAATTCCGTTTCTGAATTGAGCTTCCCCTTTTCTTGAAGTTGCACATTCAAACTGTTGAGTAGCTCTGTTACATCTGTCAGAAAGGCAAGGTGCCATTTCCATTCTGCATCTTTGAGCTCTGGTACTTCTTTGTTTTTTGAAATCAGAAAAGCAGAAACCTGTGGAAGTGTCATAGAAATGTTTCAAAACTCTCCCTTGACTCAGCCAACAGACTTCTGTGTGGTACAAAATATCTTCATAGGCAACATGTAACTCAAATAGAAATTTCTGTGGTTTAGTGCATGTGCCCTAATGAAGTTAACACAAATTTCATGACCGAGTCCCACTTCAGTGACCTTCAACACAACTCTTGTTGGTGAATGAGGCAGTGTATGGCTATTGGATGTGAGTGGTTGTGTTTGTCCATCTCTTTGTTAATGCGTGCAACCACTCCTCTCATGTCTGATCAAACAATCATATTTGTCCTTATGTTTAGTCCCATAGTGTAAATGCAAATTGTATTCCTTTAATACAGCCACTAAATCTTGGCATATCAGAAAAACAACTCTTTCCTTATACTGCATGAAAAAGTAAAAGTAAGTCCACTGTTTGAAGATGCTGCACTCAGAGTCAATTTTTCTTTCCTTGACATAATTGTTTCCTAGGGATTAAAAATTGCTATTAGTAAGATGCCAATAAATATAGCACTACAAAAAATAGGGTTCACTATAGCACAGAAATAATGACAGGCTGAGAGATGCTGTCAGTGAATGTCCCTCACCCATTTGATCTTGAGATCTCAATTGCTGCCTTGTTATCCTCATGTATAATTATAGGTAATGATGGATTCATCCAGGCATCGGTGATTAAGTCATTAAACCAGACAAGATTATTTGAAGCTATGGAAAGGCAAATATATTCAGTTTCGGTTGTCGAAGTTGCCACTAAGTCTTGTTTACCTGTATACCAATAAATGGGGCAGTTATTGAGAAAGAATATGTATCCTGATGTGCTCTTTCTAGTTTTGGTGTCTCCTGCCCAATCAGCATCCGCATAGCAAGTGAGTGTGTGTACTTCGAAAGAGTCTGGTTCCAAATATAAACAAAAGTCCAAGCTGTTTTTTAGGTATCTGAGTACTTTCTTTACTGCTTCCCAATGGAAGGTCGATGGTTTGCTTACTTGTCTTGACAATAAGTTGAGAGGCAATGCAATGTCTGGTCTGGTCCAATTCGTGATGTATAGGAGGGGACCAATGATTGACCTGTACAGTGTGTTATCTTTAAAATCAGGAAATGGATCGTTCATGTTTTTTAGAAAGTGTGTTTGCATAGGAGTTTCACATCCTTTAGCATTAATCATATTACATTTGTGTAAAAGTTCAACAATTTTTTCTTTTTGTGACAGACAGAAGCCCTTTTCTGTTTTGTATACCTGTACCCCTAAATATTTATTTATTTTACCCAGGGACTTTAGTGAGAAATGTTTCTCTATCGCACTAGCGAATGCATCTCGTTTATCCATGTTCTTGCCAATATACAGAATATCATCTACATAAATTAATACGTATTCTAGTGATTCATCCTCCTTTCTAACAAAGAAACAGCTATCTGCTGAAGTTGCTGTAAACCCTATATCTTTGAGTACTTTGACTAAGCATTCATACCAGCGTTTTCCCGATTGTTTTAAACCGTATAAACTTTTATTGAGTAACCACGTGTCATTTTTGTTTGTATCTTTACTGTGTGGTGCCCTTACATAAATTTCCTTGTCTAAATTTGCGTGCAAGTATGCGGTTTGTACGTCATATTGGTAAACCTCTAGGTTTAGTATTGAGGCAATCACTAACGCTGTTTTTATGCTTTCTGTTCTTACAGTGGGAGAATAAGTATCGGTATAATCCTCAGGGTACTTCTGGGCGAATCCCTGAGCTACTAGTCTAGCTTTGTATAAGTTCTTTCCTCCTTCTAGTGTTTTGATTTTAAAAATCCACCTAGTACCTATGGGTGTTTTATTTTTTGGCACGTTAGCAGGCATAAACACATTTAATTCTTTTAGGCTGTTCATTTCTTTGGACATAGCTAACTCCCATTTAATTCTTTCTTCGTGTGGGAGTTTCAATACGTCTTCATAGGTGTTTGGTGTGATTGCGTTGGAGTGTACATGCATTACATAATCTTCAAATTTTTTTGGCAATTGTTTTCTATTATTTCTAATTGGTCTATCCAGAATGCTGTTAATATCATGTAAGTGTTTTGCTTCCCTTTGAGTGAGTGAATCTATCTTGATTTTATGGTAATCTTTTTTCCAGATCTTTTTGTTATTTTTTTGACGTATGTATGAATTCTTCCCATTTTCTGATTTATTGTGTTTATTGTGGTTTGTTTCAAGATTATTCCTTATCTCGTTAAAATGTAGTTTGGACCAGTTTGCTTGTTCATGGAACACCGCAGTCCTGGATACTATGAAGTTGTTATTACTATCTATGAATTTGTAGCCTTTCGTACCTGGTTCATAACCCATGAATCTGAGTCTTCTAGATATTTTGTCTCCTTTAGGGCCTCAATTGCTTGGGAATATGTACATCAGCAGTGACTCCAAACACATGCAGATATGCTATCTGGGGCTTCTTATTATACATCAGTTCATATGGAGTCTTGTCTATGACACTGGACCAAAGCCGGTTGATTGTGTAATTTGAGTATACTAGCGCTTCTGACCAGAAATGTTTACCTATCCCTGCATCCTCCAAAGCGCATCTAATCATGGTTTGTAGGGTAGAATTCCGTCATTCTACAACACCATTTTGAAAGGCGGAGAACGGACTTGAGGTAAAGTGTAACATTCCCTTTGATCTAAGCCAATGTGTGAATTCTTTTGACATGAATTCTGATCCCCTGTCTGTCATAATTTGTTTTATTTGTATGTGATGTTGGGTCTCTACCCTTTTATAGAATTCTTTGAATTTTTGAAAAATTTCACTTTTGTGTCTTAGTGTATATACAAAACCGTAACGACTGTAGTCGTCTACGATGGTGAGGAAGAATGGTTTTTTTATTTTATCGATGGTGTTAATGGCCCTACCAAATCCATAGGTACCAAATTGAAAATATGATTGGTGGTTCGAGATGCCTTCTTTGGTCTTGGCTTCGTTTTGAGTTTTGAGCATTTACATACCGAACATTCCAAATAATTTTCACAATCATTTATTTTAACACCTTCTGCATGTTCAGTCATTTTTTGGACAACAGGAAAACTGGCATGCCCTAATTTTCTATGTAGCATGTGAGCACACTCATCGTATATAGGTTTTCCTATTAAGGGTTTCCTGGGTGTGATATTATGTTTTGACGTGTTTTCATTAATGTGTCTTGTGTTGCCTTTGTTTTCCTTTATTACTATATCCGTGTCTAGCTTTATGTTTGTATTTATACTGTGAGACTTATTTTCATCTGTGCATAAGTAAGGTAATCCCCCTTTGATTACAACTCCGTCTATGATTTCTTTGTCCTTTTCTAATGTAATTTTCCCTCCTTTGAATATTATTTTTATGTCTGACTCTTTACTGAGTTTGAGAGCGCTGAGTATGTTGTGAGGTATCATTGGTATTAATAGTACCCCCTCTATTCTCCCTATCCCCGGTAGAGTTATATTCCCTTTCCCTGTTACTTGGACTTCATCTTGGTTGGCTACTTTTATTAAAAAAATTTCTTCAGTGAAGGAAGATAGAAGTTCCTTATTATTGGTTGTATGATTGGTGGCCCCAGAATCAACGAGCCACATGTTGTCTGTCATGTTCTGATTCGTTGTTTTTGTGTGTTTTTCTATCCCATATAATGATCCATGTCTGTTATCCCTGGGGTCATCTCTATGTCTGTTCATGTCTTTTGGACTTGGGGAATTCCTACGCCTGTACCTATCCCCTGAGGATTGTCTATCATGATATCTATTTCTGGTGTCGTATTTGTAATTCTCTCTTTGAATTTTGGGGCAATCCCTCTTATAGTGTCCTCTGGACCCACAATTATAACATTCCATGGGGTTTTGGCATTTATCTTGGAATACTACTCTTTTTATGGGCCTGTGTTCCCTAGTGTTGTTACTGCGACTCTTTCTTAAATTATCTTCTGCAATTAATCTATAGGATAGACTTTCAATGGATAGATAGCCTAGGTTTAGTGTGTCTAAGTGTGATATGAAATTGTCCCATGATGGATCTAAGGAATTAATGATAACGCTTTTCATGGTTTGGTCTGACACAATTTCCCCCCTTAGGTGCAGTTCAGCTCTAGTAGCTTCAAGGACAATAGGTGCTCACTTATGGTGGTTCCAGGCTTAACTCTAGCTGAAAAGAAATTTTTGGATATTCTGGTAGTTGTAGCTACACTTTCATTATGGAACAGTTTAAACATACTTCGTATAAGTTCAGATACAGTCAAATTATGTTTGATACTATGGTATATAGTTGGTGAGATACTAGAAATTAATAGATAGAATGCTCTGTGGTGCAAATTGTCAATTTTGAGTGTCCATGGTTTCTTAGGTGGATTAGTAATGAAGAACAGTAAATTTTCTTTTAGAAAGACAATTTGGAGCTGCTGGTTCCACTCCAATAAGTTAATGCCATCCATCCTTAGCTTTGGAAAATCATTTGGCAAATTTCCCGTGTTGTTAGCTAGGTTACTTACAGCAGGCGTCTGTCCGTGGTGCTGAACATTCTGGTAACAGCAAAAAGGCATAGGGATACTCGCAATTAGCTTGGGGGGTTCACTCTGTATCCACTTGCTTCTATGTTCATCTAGTGACGTTTGCGCATGCGCGAAGCTCATTTCGTCCCTAAAGGCGTCGGAGAAGGATCTCGTCGCTGCAGCTCCCTCGCAGTGGTCGTCATCGGACAGGCAGGTCTCTGGTTCGCTCTTGAGGATCCATCGTCGTGCTGAAGACATTCTTTCCGCCTCGATGTCGTCTGGATGTAGATTTCAGGTTCTCAGGAACGTTTGTGGCGTAGGTGAATATTTACAGCTACCTCTGGGTTCTGGCACTCGCGGTTCGGGTAGTTGATAGGGGGTGGATTCTGAGGTGCTCGTATTTTTTCTTTAGGTTCTCGGTCTCTCGATTGGGTTGGCGTTTGTTCCTTTTTCTTTTCTTTTGATAATTTTGTAGACCCTCTTGATATGCTTAGTTCTGGTCCAAAAGCGGCGAAGAGGGTTTTCATAGCCTCTTCGATTTGTAATTCGGTGGGATGGGTCTCGGAGTCGGAATCAGATCCTTCCGACCAATTTTGTTCGTTTTGGATTTTTTTTTGTAATAAATTTCCCGCACCATCCATTTTGGATTTCTGTCTCTCAATGGTGATTGGTTGGCCATTTTGGCGGGCTGACTTATTGAAGATGGCCGCCATTTGAGTTTTTTTACAGGGCCGTTAGTTTCTGTCAGAATGTCAGTTTGGGGTAGGTCGCTTACCGCTTCATAGTTTGCTGGATTTGAGGTATCATTATAATTTCCTCTTGCTGCTCCGTTATTTTTTATGAGTTCTTGGAGGTCCGCGGTGAGGTCTTCATGATCACTTTTCGTTTTTATTAACCTCAGTATTTTCAGCCTTAGGCTATTATTTTTAGTCCTATTCATTTCTTGTTTGTTTAGGCTATGAGTCATTTCTTCATCACCCATCATGTACTTGTTAGGTTTTCTTGTCGTTTTTTTTTTCAGTTTGAGGTTTATTGAACAGAGATGGCTTTATCTCTGTTTCTTTTTCTTCATTTGAAGAATCTATCTTTTATATGTCTATTTTCTTATTGAGCCACTCAACCATCCTCTGCTGCCAATTTGTAACAAATATTGAAGATATGGCTCATATAATAGACATAGGCTCATCATAAGTAATTATATTCATTTATTTACATATCTTCTTTTCTTCCACAGAATACATTCAGAGAGAGCTAGAGGAGAACAATGGAGGTGGTCTTATATACAGGATGGGCGGGGCTGAAGACAAGTATTGACCTATCATTGATGTAGAGGGAGGAGAATATATATTAACCCTTACTTATCTATGACATGACTTTAGTTCACATAAAGCGAGGCATTTACACTTGACATTCTGTCCCGGGGCGGGGGGGATCTTCCCTTTGCCCCATGCCCCTCGCCCACCTGAGCCTGATGGGCTTCTCGCTGAAGTCCAGCTCCTCTTGCCCTTCCACCTCACCTCGAGTCTGGTATGGTTTAGTGCGGAAGCTGGCTGTAACTCCCGTGGTTAAACATTGGATGCTTGTTCCCCACGATAGCCTGCGGTCTCCTGGTTGAGCATTAAAGCAGAGCTTACTTAATGTCAGGGCTGCCTCTGTTCAATTCCTAGGAAAGAAAAATCCTTGGATCCATAGATTTAGAGAAAAGTACTTTTACTGGGAGAATTGGCATTCCTAACAGAAAAAGTTGGGTGGCAAGAGGCTTTTGGGGCCTTTTGCCTTTGAAGAACGGTCCCTGCAGGTGGATGGCTTTTTCAGCTTGTTCTGGGGTGAGCCAGGGACCTTGAGAAGCTACTTGTGCAAGGGCCCTTGGGCTCTTTGACTCCCCCTAATCTGTTGTATCAGGAACAGAGCCTGCTTCAGCATGGCTTCGTCTGGGCTTCTGTCCCGGGGGGGGATCTTCCCTTTGCCCCATGCCCCTCACCCACCTGAGTCTGATGGGCCTTTCGCTGAAGTCCAGCTCCTCTTGCCCTTCCACCTCACCTCGAGTCTGGTATGGTTTAGTGCGGGAGCTGGCTGTAACTCCAATTTCCTCCAGCTCACTCCCGTGGTTAGACATTGGATGCTTGGTCCCCACGATAGCCTGCAGTCTCCTGGTTGAGCATTAAAGCAGAGCTTACTTAATGTTGGGGCTGCCTCTGTTCAATTCCTAGGAAAGAAAAATCCTTGGCTCCATAGATTTGGAGAAAAGTACTTTTACTGGGAGAATTGGCATTCCTAACAGAAAAAGTTGGGTGGCAAGAGGCTTTTGGGGCCTTTTGCCTTTGAAGAACGGTCCCTGCAGGTGGATGGCTTTTTCAGCTTGTTATGGGGTGAGCCAGGGACCTTGAGAAGCTGCCTGTGCAAGGGCCCTTGGGCTCCTCGACTCCCCCTAATCTGTTGAATCAGGAACAGAGCCTGCTTCAGCATGGCTTCATCTGGGCTTCTGTCCCGGGGGAGGGGGATCTTCCCTTTGCCCCATGCCCCTCGCCCACCTGAGCCTGATGGGCTTTTCGCTGAAGTCCAGCTCCTCTTGCCCTTCCACCTCACCTCGAGTCTGGTATGGTTTAGTGGGGGAGCTGGCTGTAACTCCAATTTCCTCCAGCTCACTCTGAAGTGAGTGGAATGCATCAATACAACCTCTACCCATTTTGAGTAGGCATCAGCTACTATGAGGAACATCTGACCATAGAACGGTCCTGCAAAATCGATATGAATGCGGGACCAGGGTCCCTTTGGGTCTTCCCAATTCCGAGCCTTTTCCTTAGGGGGCATAGGCCACGATTCTTGACATTTACTACAGGTAGCCACCCACTCTGTGATGCAACTATCCAAGCCAGGCCACCACAAATAACTCCTCCCCAGGGCTTTCATCCGCACTATCCCGGGATGGCCTGAATGCAGGTTTTTGAGGACTGACTTCCTCAAAGAGGGGGGAACTACTACCCGGTGCCCCCACAATAAACAACCGCCTTGGGTTGATAATTCCAGTTTCCTCAATACATAGGGTTGTAACTCTGGCCGTACTGAACCCTTAGGCCAAACCCTGGTCACCCAGTCAATTATTTGTGAAATGTCAGGATCTCTTGCAGACGCCCGAGCAATGTCTATAGCAGTCAACGGAAAAGGAGAACAGTCAATTAAACACACAGACGAAACTGGAGCAGGGTCGCACAGCAATGAAGGTAGTGGGCAATGGCTAAGAGCATCCGCATGAGCTAAATTCTTGCCTGGAACATGGAGCAATGTGTAAGTATAAGCGGATAGGAACACAGACCACCGTGTCATCCTAGGAGACATTATCTGTGGAGTTAGGCGATCCCCTGCCAAAAGTCCAAGCAATGGCTTGTGATCTGTTATGAGAAAAAAATGGCGGCCATAGAGATAATCATGGAATTTCTTAACACCTGCTATTAGGGCTAGAGCCTCCTTGTCCAGTTGAGAGTAATTTCTCTCAGCCGGTGCTAAGGTTCATGAGAAAAACGCCACCGGCGCCTCAGACCCATTTGGAAACTTGTGGCTTAACACAGCGCCTACACCGAACGGTGAAGCATCACATGCTAAAACCAGAGGCATATTGTCACAGTATTGTGCGAGCACGGAATTTGAAGTTAAAAGATGTTTAACTGCGGAGAATGCGGCAGCTGCCTTGGCAGACCATACCCAAGGCATCCCGCGGTCCAACAGCTGATGCAGGGTCTCAGGAACTGATGCTTTATGGGGCAGAAAAATGGCATAGAAATTGAGGAGGCCCAGGAACGCCTGGAGTTCTGCCTTGCTCGTAGGAGCTGGTGCCTCTAGTATTGCCTTGGTTTTCACTGCCATGGGGTGGATGCCATTTTTGTCTATTAAAAATCCAAGAAATTCCACTTGGGGAAGAGCGATGTAACATTTGGATTTTTTTACTTTCAGTCCAACGCTCTGGAATTGGCGGAGCACTATTCTTAGCCTATCCATCAGCTTGGTTGTGCTGGTTGCTGATACCAGCACATCATCAAAATATGGAACAACCCCGGGAATTCCATGGAGTAGCCGTTCCATCAAACTTTGGAAAATCCCTAGGGCCACACTGATGCCGAATTGCAAGCGGCGACATTTAAATGCCCCACGATGGGTTACAATCGTCTGGGCTTCTGCTGTTTTATTATCCACAGGGAACTGTTGGTAAGCCTGCGCTAAATCTAATTTGGCGAAGACAGATCCATTCCCTAGGGAGTGCAGCAGATGCTGCACTACTGGAACAGGATATGCATGGGTTGTTAACGCCTGATTAATGGTAGCATGGTAATCCGCGCAGATACGAATAGACCCATCCGCCTTCATAACTGTTACGATAGGCGTCTCCCATCGGGCGTGGTCTACCGGTTCCAAAATGCCCTGCTCTATCAACTTGTCGAGTTCAGCATCAATCCGGGGCCTCAGTGCAAAAGGCACTCTGCGGGGCTTAAGTCTTTTAGGTTGCACTTGGGGATCCAAGCTAAAAGACACTGGAGTGCCACTATACTTTCCCAATTTATCATCAAAAACAGAAGGAAACTCATTGCACAACATCTCTAAGTCTGATGATCGTATTGCGTTGACTCCCTGAATGGTCAACCCAAGGGCATCAAACCAATTCAGGCCCAAAAGACTTGGCAAAGGACCATCCACGATTACTAAAGGCAACCAGCCACTGAAATTATTGAAACTGACCCTAAAATTTCCAGTACCCACAATGGGAATTGGAGTGCCCTGGTAGTCCTTTAAAAGGATATTACAAGGCAGTCCTTTCTTTGACAGTCTGGGCACCAGTCGCTTAATGGTGCTCCAGGATACTAGGGAAGAAGCTGATCCAGTATCCAGCTCCATTTGACATAATTTGCCTTCAAGATGGCTTCATCCTCCGTCTCTGAATCAGGAAAATCGATTTCATTTACGGCAGCAACCTCCCCTGCCTTAGGTGGGGTTCGCCCTTGAGGTAATTCTGCTATAGAAAGCGCAGCCAATTCAGCGGCACATGCCTCATCCAGGAATGTCAGTTCATGGTTGGCTATCAGACGCTTCTTAAGCTCCTGATCCCTAACACCGGCTACGAGTCTGTCAAGAAGGTAATCCTCTAGATTTACAAACTGCCGCGCCGCTCGCCTCAAGGCTGCCACATACTGATTTATGGTCTTCCCCGGGCCCTGGTCTCGATGTTAGAAGTGCTGGCGGCAGGCAATTCTCGACGGGGCCGGGGCGTAATGCTTCTTTAATTTTTTAATGAACTCCTCCCAAGTCCCGGAGTGGATCGACTGTGGCACCATCAACGTCATAGCCATGTCAAACATCTCGGGACCACAGAAACTTAAAAAATATGCCCTTTTACGCTCACTAGATAAGTTCGTATAATCGTGAGCAATAAGGAAACAGTCAAATCGGGCCATATAAGCATCCCACGTTTCGGTTGCAGGGTTGAACGGAGGGAAACTATGTGGGGAAGCCATCTCCAGCTGCCTCAAATTTGCCTGATTCAGCTGACAAATGCTCTAAGTCCTTTATTATTAGATCGTATCCCCTCAGATGGGCGATCCCACCTTCGTTGCCACTAATAAATACTGGGCAGTCATCTAAGGATGGCAACTGGCGAGTAATACTTCTGAGGTAACTGTTTAATAACACAACCAACTTGAACACGAACAGCTGAGGTAAAAAGAAAAGACTGCGAACTCTGCTTTGACAGCTCTAATATATGCAGTTGTCAAAACGGCTAACCAATCCTTTTACAGAACATTTCAACCATGGCCCCTAGGGGGCCCACTCTCGGAGCAGACTCAATACATTACACCATAGATTTAGAGAAAAGTACTTTTACTGGGGGAATTGGTATTCCTAACAGAAAAAATTGGGTCGCAAGAGGCTTTTGGGGCCTTTTGCCTTTGAAGAATGGTCCCTGCAGGTGGATGGCTTTTTCAGCTTGTTCTGGAGTGAGCCAGGGACCTTGAGAAGCTACCTGTGCAAGGGCCCTTGGGCTCTTTGATTCCCTCACCTCGAGTCTGGTATGGTTTAGTGGGGGAACTGCCGTAGAGGTGGCAATTAAATTTTGTTTGCCAGTATACCAATGTACCGTGCAACCATTTATGAGGAAAACATAACCGGAGGTACTTTTTCAACTTTTTGGGTCTCCAGCCCAATCTGCATCAGCATAACAAGTTAATATGGGCTTTTCTGAAATAAATGGTTCTAGATATAAACAGACATCAGCACTAAATTTTAGATACCTTAGAATTCTTTTGATTCCTTCCCAGTGATATACACTTGGGCTGCTTACGTGTCTTGATAATAGATTAACAGCAAGAGTGATATCTGGTCTGGTCCAATTAGAAATATACAGTAATGATCCAATAATAGATCTATACAAAGTGTTTTCTTTAAAGGGCTCATATTCGTAGTGCATGTTTCTAGTGAAGTCAATTGACATGGGGGTCTCGCAAGTTTTTGAATTTATCATATTGGACTTTTGGATAAGTTCTATAATTTTTTTCTTTTTGGGATAATTTGAATCCCTTATCAGTTTTATCAATTTGGACTCCTAAATATTTATTTACTTTCCCTAATATTTTTAAGTTGAAGTGTTTACCCATTTTTTCAGCAAATTCATCACATTTGATTTTATCTTATCCAAAATACAATATGTCATCAACATAGATTAGTACATACTCAATAGAGTTATTCTTTCTTTTAGTGAAAAAACATAGATCCGATGAAGTGGCTATAAAACCCATATCTTTAAGTATTTTTGACAGACATTCGTACCATCGTTTACCAGATTGTTTTAATCCATATAGACTCTTATTTAACAACCACATTTCTCCTTTTTGAGTATTCTTTCCTGGGGATGCCTTTACATATATTTCCTTATCGAGATTGGCATGTAGGTATGCAGTTTGTACATCAAACTGATGCACATCCAAATTCAGAATGGAAGCTAGTACTAATGCAGTCTTTACGCTCTCTGCTCTAACAGTAGGTGAATATGTGTCTTCGTAATCATCAGGGAATCTTTGGGCAAATCCTTGAGCTACTAACCTAGCTTTATACAGGAATTTGTTATCTTCTAGTTCTTTGATTTTAAATATCCATTTAGTACCAATGGGGGACTTATCTGTGGGGGGATCTGCTGGTGTGTACACGTTTAGTTCCTTCAAACTATCCATCTCCTTTTTCATTGCTTCCTCCCACTTTGTTTTCTCTTCCAGAGGTAATTTAAGTATTTCATCATATGTATTGGGTGTTAATCTTTTGGCATTGAGAGATAGTATGTAGTCATCAAATCTTTTTGGAATTGTACCCCTATTTGATCTAATGGGTCTATCAGGAGGAGATTCAGCACCATGCATATACTTTGCTTCCTTCTCAGTTAGTGGGTCTACTTTCAAGATAGGATGCCCTTTTTTCCATTCCTCATTAATTATTTTTTGATATTTGTGTTTGCTTGTTTTTATAATTTTGGGTTCAGTAACTGGTGAATTGTGTTTTCTGTGTGTGGATGTTGCGTTCTCTGACTACGGGCACAGTTCGTTAAGGTGTATTTTGGACCAATTAGAGTGTTCATGGAACACAGCAGATCTAGACACGATGAATTGGTTGTTTTTATCTATGAAACGATATCCCTTAGTTCCTGATTCATACCCCATGAATCTTAGTCTTTTAGATACTTTTTCGCCTTTGTGTCTCAATTGTTTAGGTACATACACATCTGCAGTTATGCCACATATGTGTAGATGTCCAATTTTTGGTTTTTTGTTATACATGAGTTCATATGGTGTTTTGTTAATTACATTGGACCATAATCGATTTAGGGTATAATTAGAATATGTAAGGGCTTCAGCCCAGAAAGATTGATTTAAACCAGCATCGTCTAGCACACATCTAACCATGGTTTGTAATAAACCATTTTTTCTCTCTATGACCCCGTTTTGGAAAGGTGAGAAGGGAGAGGATTTAAAATTTAATATTCCCTGCATCTTTAGCCAATTGGAAAATTCGTTAGACAAAAATTCTGACCCTCTGTCGGTCATTATTTGTTTGATTTTTACATTATGTTGAGTTTCTACTCTTTTAAAGAATTCTTTGAATTTTTTGAAAACTTCATTTTTATGGTTAAGAGTGTACACGAACCCAAACCTGCTGTAATCATCGACTATAGTTAGGAAATACTTTTTTCTATATTTGATTGATGGTTTCATTGGGCCTACAACATCCATATGTACTAATTGAAAAATTGATTGTGTGGTGCGAGTGGCCTTTTTGGTCTTAGGTTTGTTTTTGAGCTTGGAGGATTTACATACAGAACACTCCAAATAGTTTTTACAATTCTTTACTTTGATGTCTTCGGAACATTCCAACATTTTCTGTATAACAGGGAAACTGGCATGTCCTAGTTTCCTATGAAGTAAATGAGTACAGTTGTCATGTATTGGTTTACCATTGTATAATTTTTCTGATAGAATGGGTTCACCTGTTGATATATTTTCACTCCCTCCATGACTATCGGGTTTAGCCTCTTTGCTTTTTAACTGAGTGTATGCACAGATTAACTCGTCATTTCGTGGCAGTAGATATGTTAGTCCCTCTTTAGTGAATATTTTGTCTATGTTCCTATTGTTTTTTGTCATGAATACTTTTCCATTTTTGAATGTGGTCTCTACCCCATTTTTTTCGCTTAGTTTTAGAGTTGCCAATATATTATGCGGAATTTGGGGTATAAATAGTACCCCCTCTATTTTCCCTATACCTTTGATATGAGTGTTACCTACTCCTCTTACTAGAACCTTATTTTGATTCACTACCTTTATGTAATACTCCTTTTCTGTGAAGTTGTTGAGAATTTTTCGATTGTGGGTTGTGTGGCTTGTGGCTCCAGAGTCAATGAGCCATGCGTTGAATGAATCTGATGCTGATGGATTATTGCCTTTTATTCCATATAATGACCCATATCTGTTTTCCCTAGAGTTGTCTCTATATCTTTTTTTGTCTTTTGAATAGGGTGATTCCCTGCGTTTATGTCTGTAGTCAGGAGAAGTCCTATCTGAGAAATAGATTCTTCTATCTGATCTATCTTTGTGATAATATGTATCTCTATATCCTGTGTTCTTAGGGCAGTCTCTCTTTTGATGTTTTTCTGAGCTGCATATAGTGCATTCAGGTGGATATCTATCTCTGCCTCGGAAATCTACTTTTGGTTTCTGCCTTCCCTTTGATATATAGATCGTTCCCTTCTAAGTTTGTCTTCTGCTATGAGTTTATTAGTAAGATTTTCTAATGTAAGATGTTCTAAGCTTAAGCTGTCAAGTAAAGTTATGTAATTATCCCAGCTGGAGTCTAGGGAATTGATTATAATACTTTTCATACTGCCATCAGATATATTTCCCCCACTTTGGATGATCTCTGCTCTGGTTGCATTTAGATTTAGAATATGTTCACTCATGGGGATACCATGCCTTAACCTGGCAGAGTGGAATTCCCTTGAGATTCTAGTAGTTGTGGCCACATTTTTGCTATAAAATAAATTAAATAATTTTTGGAATATTTCAGAGACAGTCAGGTTATGTTCAAGGCTAGGAAAAATACTTGGGGATATAGAGGCAATGAGGATATAATAAGGCTTATGGTGGAGGCAGTCCATTTCATAAGTCCAGGGTTTGTCTGGGGGATCATTAATAAAGAACAAAATGTTTTCTCTCAAATACATGACCTGGAGCTGCTGGCTCCATTCCATCAGATTATTTCCATCTAATTTTAATTTTACAAAGTCTGTAGGTAGTGTCCCAGAATGGTGTGAGTAGTTACTTACATTCTGTTGCTGTCCATGGTTTAAAACCTTAGCATACTCACAATAAGGCAGAGGTATTCTAGAGGCATATCTGTACTGGCTTGTCTCTATGTTTGGGGTGGATCTGTACTGATGTCAGCGCCTCAGCGCTGGCATAGAGAGGAGAGATAAGCTCTTTTGCCTGCTAAATCCCTTTGAAGCTCGGTCATCGTGGAAATGAGGGGGGAGACATTCCTGTGAAATGACGAGACAAGAAGTCAGGAGAGGGACTTGGAAGTGGCTTCCCTTCAGCCCCAGAAGCCAGTGCAGTGGTTCAGCCACCGTCACCTTCTGGGTAGAAATACACTAAAAATTCAGCAGCCCCAGGAATGCCTGGAGCTCTGTTTGGTTTCTGGGGGTGGGGACATCTTGTATGGCTCTGACTTTGTCTTTAGTGGGGTGTAGTCCTGAGCCATCTACCAGGTAACTGAAAAACTGCTCCTCGTGTCGAATGCGCAGTGATGCACTTGGGAATTGGAAGGGACTGTACCTCATAAGCTGGAGTGATACATGCCCGGATCCATCGACTGATAGCCGAAGGGGAGACCTTGGAACCTGTGACATCGGTTGGAAGGAGATGAATAGAGCCTCCGACTTCCTGGTGGGCGTAGTTCGCTTGATGTAGATCTTGAGGGCCCGCTGAACATCCAAGATGTGCCATGTTCTCTCCAAGGCATGGGAAGGCCGAGGACAGAAGTTAGGCAGGACGATCTCCTGGGCCTGATGGAACCAGGAGTTCACCTTGGGAACGAATGATGGGTCCAATTTCAAGACCACTTTGTCTAGATGGAATATACAGAGGTCGGCCCTGACAGAAAGGGCCACCAGTTCAGAAATGCGCCTAGCCGATGTGATGGCCACCAGGAATGCCACATTTAGGGTGAGATATCGGAGACTTGCCGTGTCCAGGGGCTCGAAAGGATGCCCTGTCAAGCCCTTAAGGACCTTGGGTAAGTCCCAAGTGGGATAACAATGGACGACTGGAGGCTGGATGTTACTCGCGCCCTGCAAAAACCTGCAGATGAAAGGGTGATGTGTCAACGTTTACTTGCCAGCTGTCTGCAGCATAGTGGAAAGGGAGGCCACCTGTCTCCTGATGGTGTTCGGAGCCAGCCCTTTGTTGAGATCCTCCTGCAGGAAATCTAATACCTGTGAAATGGAAGCTGAAACAGGGTTAAAGTGGTGCTGGGCACACCAAGCCATAAATACCTTCCAAGTTGAATCGTAGATTCGGATAGTGGACTGCTTCCTGTCGGCTTGCATGGTCTGGATGACCTGGTCCAATAGACTCTCCTTCCTCAAGAGGACCCCTTCAAGAGCCAGGCAGTCAGTTGGAGCCACTGCAGCTCCAGGAGTAGCAGGACCCCCTGGCTGAGCGATATCTTCTCAGGAGGAATCCTCCAAGGTTCCAAAGCAGACAGGTTGAGTAGGTCCATGAACGACGACCTCCGAGGCCAGTAAGGGGCCACCAGAATAAGATCCACCACCTCCTCAATGACCCTGGTTATCACCCACGGGATCAAGGGAAGAGGGGGAAATGCATAAAGGAGGCCGGGACGCCAGGCACAGCGGAGACTGGTGTTCTCCGCGCCCTGGGTCAGAAACCAGGTGATGAATTGCGGAAGCGGAGTATTCAGATGGGAGGCAAAGAGGTTCACCAGTGGTGTGCTGAACCAACTGCAGATGTCCTGAAAGATGCTGGGGTAGAGGTGCCACTTAGAATTATCCACCATCATCCTGCTTAGGATATCTGCCTGAACGTTTGCCTTGCCGGCTATGTGGTCCACTTTGAGAGAGGCTAGGCTGGCCTCCACCCATCTGCCCAGTCGTAGGGCTTCTATCAGGAGTGCCCAGGACTGTGTCCCACCCTGGCGGTTGATGTGTGCCTTTGCAGCAATGTTGTCCATCAGAATGAGGACATGTCTCCCCCGAACTGAGCCTTGAAAATGCCTTAGTGCCAGATGGATTGCCGTAACTCTAGCCAGTTTATGTTGTTGGCACGTTCGCGAGGGGACCAGTGACCCTGGGCTACCTGCAAGTTCAGATGGGCTCCCCAGCCATACAGGCTGGCATCGGATGTTAGACCGGTCCACCAGGGCTCCTGTATGAGAGAGCCCATCGAGAGCCGGTGACCCTCACCAGTGGAGAGACCTCCGGACAGAGAGGGGAACCTTGACCTTTGTCTGGGAGTTGGCAGAGTCCCTCCATTGATGTGGCAACAGAAACCACTGTTGGTTTCAAGCATGTAGCCGAGCCCATGGCACAATTTGTATGCAAGAGATCATCTTGCCTAGCAGTTTGGAGAGGCTGGCTAATGTGACTGTGTGGTGAAGCTGAATCTGGGACACCAAGGTCCGAATGCTGTCTTTCCTCTCCTGTGACAGACTTGACCCAGAGAAGAGTCTATGATGGCTCCAAGGTGGACTACCTTGGTGCTTGGGGAGAGCTGACTCTTTGGATAATTCACTAGGAAACCATGGTTTTACAGAGTCTGAATTAAGGTGATATCCCTCTCCGCTTGAAGGAGAGTGGGGGCCTGAATCAAGATGTCGTCTAAATAGGCTTGCAGCCTCACCCGGGATAGGTGCAGGTGAGCTGCAAGGGCCACCAGAACTTTCGTGAAGTAGTGTGGGGCTGACACCAGGCCAAATGGCAAGACTCTACTGAAGATGGTGACCCGCATAATAAAACCTGAGAAATCTCCGATGAACGGGAGATATCTGGATGTGCATGTATGCTTCCAAAAGATCGATGGAGGCCATGTAATCCCCGGGGCAGATTCCCCGGAGTATCGACTGGAGGGTGCACATCTTGAACCTCTGGTAGACCAAAAATGAATTGAGGGCTTTGAGGTCCAA
Organism: Pantherophis guttatus; assembly: GCF_059756535.1. NCBI lineage: Eukaryota > Metazoa > Chordata > Lepidosauria > Squamata > Colubridae > Pantherophis > Pantherophis guttatus. Next base: position 56,009,684 of record NC_142066.1, read on the forward strand.
GATGGCTCTCCACCCCCTGAGCGCTTTGGTACGACAAACAGGATTGAATAAAATCCCTGTCCGCACTGTTGTGGCGGCACCAGCTTTATGGTCTTGATATCTAATAGGTGCTGAATTGCGCTCTCCATGAGGTCTCGCCGCACCAAATTGCTGGGGACAGGGCATCGTATGAAGCGCTTGGGAGGGTTGGAGAGAAACTCCAGCAATAGGCCTTGTCTGAGTGTTATGAGGACCCAGTTGTCCCTTGTGGTGAGAGCCCATTGATCCACGAACAGGCTCAGCCGTCCTCCTATGGGAGGACCCTGGGGTAAGTCATTTCTGTCTGCGGAACTGGTGGCCGCCGGATCCACGAAAGGGTCGTCTTTGGTTTCCGAAATTTCGTGAGTGGTCACAAAAGGAATGTTTGTCTTGGAGATGGGTAGTCCCTTGCGTGTAGGGATGCTGCTGAGAAGATCCCTCTTGTGGGTTAAAACGAAAGGACTGTCTCCTGTAGTAAGGGGTGGCCCTCCTATCTGCCCTCCTGGTTGCTGAGGGCATCATCTTTCATTTGTCTTTATCCGCCACAAGCAGAGGATCCAACGATTTCCCAAAAACTTTGAGCCTGAATAGGGGGAAGACACTAACCGCCATTTTGCCTTGAACTCTGCAGGCCACTGTCGGAGCCATAATAGCCTCCTAGAGGTAATGTTGGAGGCTAGAGCCCTAGAAAAATATTTAGTGGCATTTAGCGTGGCATCCGCTGAAAATTGGTTAGCCGCTATGATTTTATTGAGGTCCTAGTGAAGACGGACCTCAGTGGGGGGGCAATCTCGATTGTAACTGTTGGAGCCAAATAAGGGAAGATCTATTGAAAAAGGATGCCACCGTAGCTGCCTGGATGGCCCAGGCGGCACTTGGTGCATCTTTTTGCTATCCAGATCCAATTTTTTCTCCTCTGGTCGTAGGCCTTCAGAGGGGTCCCCAGCCAAATATGAGGAGGGAGAGGTTAGAGCCATTACCGGACTGTCAACCGAGGGTACCTGTAATAGCTGCAGCAAGTGAGGAGCCATGTTGTAATGTCTCCTGTCCATGCTGGAAGGTGTAGGAAGCGCCGCAGGGCTGGTCCACTGGTTGCGGACAACATCAGTGAAGAGCTTGGGAGCTGGAATGAAGAGCTGTTGGGCTACCGGTTCTGAAAACAAGCTGTAGCTCTGGTCCCGAGATGTCTGGTGATCGGTGGAAGCGGCCTCCTCCTGAAGTCTGGTGGTGGCTTTGGCCTTGAAGAACAAGGACTTGAAGAGACCTGATGGAAAGACACCTGTGAAAGCAGGGACATCTGGTAGAGCCCCTTCATCATCTGAAAGGTCTTGTTCATTTTGGGCCTCCTCCCCTGAGTATAGCCTCTCGCTGCCCCCTGAATGGGAAAGTGATTGGTCAGGAGGCTTGGTGCGGCTTGCATGTGGGGACGTGGGAGCATGGCAGGAAAGGGAGTGAGACTCAACCGAGGCCGCCCTCTGATATTGTATGACCTCCGCAACCCTACCCCTGGATATGGCCTGAGAGATTAATAACTGCAGGTGCTCAGGCAAATTGGAGACAACTGGAGCTGCGGTCTCTGCTGGTTGTCTAGGCCGGGAATCCGGCACTGGGATGGTACAGGCAAAAGGGTTTCCTCTCCTGGCCTGGACTGTGTTGGCTGATTCCTGCACTGAGGGAGCTGGCTCTGGTGACCATGCCCAAGAAGGGGTGGTTGCCTGATCCTTATGCAGTGACCTGCAAGCTGACTGGTTACTGGAGAGTAATTGGGTCTCAGCGTGCCCCCTTGATGCCTGCTTATCAAAAGAGCCAGGCTTCGATCCAGTGGAGGAGAGTCTCTCCTTAGAGAGTTGGTGGGTCTTGGAAGAGGCTTTCCTTCCCCCTGAATTAGCAAGATCCTCCCTGGATCTGTGCTCTTCCCTAGGCTTAGACTTTTTAGCCATAGCCTTAATTTGATTTAAGTAAAGTAATGTAGGTGAACACGTGGCAGCTATGCCTGTTCCCAGGGCTTAGCCAGCACACAGAGAGCACTCATCTATCAAGGGGGGGCGTGCCTGGGCGAACCCAAGAATTGCCAGTTCCTGTAGTCATGGAGACTGTCCTTGAAGGCCGCGAAGCCTCACGGAACTTGGCGGGATGCAGTCACAGCAGATAATTAATTGCTGGTGGGGGGGGGAATATGAGCGGCCATCCCCAATCTGCGTTTGCCGCACCTCCGAACAACAGATAGGCAATGACAAAGGCTGCAGCCAGAAATGCTGCGAAGCCCCCCGATCCAAAACTGACAATTTGGCTGCGGAGGCGTGAATCCAGCTGAGCGGCACTTGCTCTCCCTCGTGGCACCAGTCCTCAAGCATGCAAAGCACCACAAAGTCAATTTTAAAATGGCTGTTTGAGTATCAGCAGCACACGGCAACGAAAGGCCTGGCCTGGCATGAAAGTCAATCCAAAATGGCCACCCGATCTCCGGTGGCGAAACCTTGAGCGTCCTGGTTGGATTGCCCTCAGACCGTGGCAGACAGGCAGCAGTCAAATTGAAGCCAACGCACCACCGCAGTCAGCAATCAATCAGCCAGAAGACAAAGCGCACCCCCCACCTCAATCAACAATTGAACAGCTGTGGCTGCGCAGCACGCTAACAGCCGAAGCGGTGGGCGGATACCCGAGCTGGTTCGGAAGCTGACAGCTGACAGTACAGCAGGGCCGTGCTCAATAAAGATAAGAAATAACAATCTCCAAAGGAGAAAACCTGATCCAATGTCCAGTAGAAAATCCAGAAGTGGGAAAATCGGAGCAACTGCAAATAGGTGTCTCTGTCAGAACTGGGCCCCAACGGTCACAAAGGGGGGAATGGCCCGAAAAAAAGTTACAACTCAGTCTCTGGACAGATTGCACTGTATCAACCCATTTCTAGACCATTCCGCAGTCCATTGGAAGAAATCTCTCTCTCCCTCCCTCTTTCTTTCTTTCTCTGTCTGTCTGTCTGTCTGTCTGTCTCTCTCTCTCTCTCTCTCTCTCTCACTCACACACACACACACACACACACACACACACACACACACACGTTGGATCAGATCTCTCTCTCCCTCCCTGATTTAGGCAGACTTAGAAAGTCTGCTAGGCTGAAGGAAACTGCATGTCCTACGGCATGCTGTGGACGCCTCTCACTCGCTCCTTTGCCCGGCTTCCTTCCTCCCGCTGCTTGCACTCTCCACCCCCAGTCTAGCTTGACACAAATGGCAGCTCAGGATTGCCCTTTGAAGTCTGTCCAGCTGTTGGGGGAAAGAAACGGCTTCCTCCCCAAAATCTTGTCTGTTTAACTTTCTTTAGCAAATAAAGGAGCACAGTCAAACTTTGATTTAATGGACTTTTGCTGGGCAAATTTTGGACACATCTGGCAAAAGCTCTAGTACCATGTGTTTCTGCACATGCATACAATCCCATTTGGATTTAGTGGAGATGTTGCTTTAACAGAGTTTCCCCCTTTCCCAAATTGAGAATTTACTGTACTAGACTCTCGGGAACATAAAAATAAAGAATACATATGTTGACACATAATCCTTTAGAGTTATGACAACTGCTAGGAAGTCTTGGTAAACATTTCAACTTTATTCTTTGAGTTTTTCTCCATTTCTCTTCCCTTTCGTTTTCATGTTTGTCATTGTCCATATAATAATAATAATAATAATAATAATAATAATAATAATAATAATAATAATAATAATAATAATAATAATAATAATTTTATTTCTATACCGCCCTTCTCCCGAAGGACTCAGGGCGGTGTACAGCCTATTTAAAAACACAGACAAAACAACAATATAAAATTTAAAATAATTAAATAAAGTGGCTCAAATTTAAAACCCCAATAAATTTAAATACCCCAATTTAAAACTATTGTGTTGATAGTCCGGCCTGGCGGAACAACAGGGTCTTCAATGCGCAGCGAAACACCCGGAGGTCGGAGATCTTACGAATTTCCAGGGGCAGTTCGTTCCACAGGGCTGGGGCTCCCACAGAGAAGGCCCTCCCCCTGGGTGTCGCCAGCCGACATGGTGATGGCACCCTGAGGAGACCCTCTCTGTGGGAACGGACTGGTCGGTGGGAGGCTATTGGTGGCAGAAGACGGTCTCGGAGGTACCCAGGTCCTATGCCATGGAGCGCTTTAAAGGTGGTAACCAACACCTTGAATCGCACCCGGAAGACCACTGGGAGCCAGTGCAGCTCGCGCAGGAGGGGTGTCACATGGGCACAACGGGTTGCGCCCATAACCACCCGCGCGGCAGCATTCTGGACCAGTTGGAGCCTCCGAGTGCTCTTCAAGGGGAGCCCCATGTAGAGAGCATTACAATAGTCCAGCCGGGAGGTGACAAGGGCATGAGTGACCGTGCGCAAGGCATCCCGGTCCAGAAAGGGCTGCAACTGGCGAATCAGGCGAACCTGATAAAAGCCCCCCCTGGCCACGGCCGTCATGTGCTCTTCTAAAGACAGCCGTGCATCCAGGAGGACACCCAGATTGCGAGCCCTCTCCGTGGGGGGCAAAGATTCACCCCCAATAGTCAGCTATGGCACCTGCTGACTATATCGGGGTGCCGGAAGCCACAGCCACTCGGTCTTGGCGGGGTTGAGTCTGAGCCTGTTCCTCCCCATCCAGACCCGCATGGCCTCCAGGCAGCGAGACATCACATCAAGGGCATCATTGGGGTGGTCTGGGGTGGAGATGTACAGCTGAGTATCATCAGCGTACAGATGGCACTTCACCCCAAAACCACGGATGATCTCACCCAGCGGCTTCACATAAATGTTGAACAGGAGGGGCGAGAGGACCGACCCTTGCGGCACTCCCCATGCGAGACGCCTCGAGGTCGACCTCTGTCCCCCTGCCAACACGAACTGCGAGCGGTCGGAGAGGAAGGAGGAGAACCACCGCAAAACGGTGCCCCCTATTCCTAACCCCCTCAACCGCTGCAGCATGATACCATGGTCGATGGTATCAAAAGCCGCTGAGAGATCTAATAGGACTAGGACAGAGGAGCAACCCCTGTCCCGAGCCCTCCAGAGATCATCCACCAACGCGACCAATGCCGTTTCTGTGCTGTACCCCTGCCTGAAGCCCGACTGGTACGGGTCTAGATAGATAGCTTCACCCAGGTGCCGGGGAAGTTGTTGTGCCACCACGCTCTCAACAACCTTCGCCACAAAACGAAGGTTGGAGACTGGACGATAGTTGGCTAATTCAGCCGGGTCCAGGGAAGGCTTCTTGAGGAGGGGCCTCACTACCGCCTCTTTCAAGGCGGCAGGAAAGGCACCCTCACTCAGAGAAGCACCTATAATCCCCTGGAGCCAGCCTCGTGTAACCTCCCGGGAGGCCAGTACCAACCAGGAGGGACACGGGTCCAATAAACACGTGGCGGCACTAATCTTACCCAGAACCCTGTCCACATCCTCCGGAATCACAGGATCAAACTCCTCCCAGATAACATTCTCAAGACCTGCCCTGGTCTCCTCCCGTGGACTCATCCAATCGGAGTCCAAGCCATCCCGAATCTGAGTGACTTTATCGTGCAGGAATTGCACAAAATCCTCAGCACGACCCTGCAAGGGGTCTTCCCGCACTCCCCCCCGAAGAAGGGAGTGGGTCACCCTAAACAGGGCGGCTGGGCGGTTCTCTGCAGATGCGATAAGAGCGGAAAAATGGTTAGATTTTGCCGCTTTTATCGCCACTAGGTAGGTCTTGATATAAGACCTCACCTGTGTCCGGTCGGAATCGGATTGACTAGTCCTCCAAATGCTCTCTAGGCATCTTTTCTGACGCTTCATCTCTCTCAGCTCCTCAGAGAACCAAGGAGCTAATTGAGATCGGCATCGGGTCAGAGACCGCAAAGGCACGACGGGGTCCAAAGCTCCAGTGGCCGCCCTTTCCCAGGCAGCCACCAGCTCTTCAGTCGAGTCGTATGTTAGAGTCTCAGGAAACGGCCCAAGCTCCGTCAGGAACCTTTCAGGATCCATCAGGCGCCTGGGACGGAACCATATGTCTTGCACCCTGCTGTCTTTCTGTAATACACACATGTATACCTTCCAAATTATCAAAGAACACGTATCAAGGGCTGTGCTTACTGATTGGGCTCGTTTCCTGACAGATGTCTCATTGCCGGACTACGTAACATCATCAGTGCTGTGAAGGAGGATTTGTTCCCTGTTTGTTTTCTGGGGTCTTTCCCGCCCAGAATTGATGAGGATGGTGTTGGTGGTTCTTTGGTTGGTTCTTTGGTTGGGCTGGAATAATTATCCAGTGTATGAAAGGATTCCTGAATGATTAGAGTTGAAAGGATTAGAGCATACACAGAGTGTAACCTAATTCAGCTTTTGTTAATTGCTGCTGAGCAGAACTCCATTGTAACCTAACGTGCCAACTGCATAGATAAAACTTCTAGGTGAATTGCCAAGCTTAGCCTAGCAAAGTAACTTCTTGTGAAAAGCAAAATGTGGATTCTGCCAAGTAGCCTTGCTTGTAACTTAAAATGTGTGTTCAGCATTCCCTAACAAAGCTCTAACTTATACAGCAGAAAATGTATTTCTTTCCCCTTCTAAAGTCCTTTGTTTTCAAAGTGCTGAGAAAAATGGTGAGGTTTGCATGATGTGAAATTATGTTTCTATAGCAATGACATTCTGTACAAGCTGTGTGAGTTATAAGATGTTTGGGGAAAAAAATTTTTGTGTGTGTGTGCATGCATGCTTTTCTCTCTGCCTGCTGTTAAGGTGGGAGACTAAAAAGGGTTACCCAGTTTTTCCTTTCTAGCTAGAAATAAAAGCTGATTATCAGTACCCTAGTGTTCAGAGTTTCATTGGAATTATCAGATTCTGAACTGCATTCAAAAACCTTACAATCCAGGACTTCCGATGGCACCGCAGGCATTTGGAAGACATTCCCTTGGGAGCGCCAGCCCCGTGATCACATTAAAACCGTCAGGACAGCGCAAATCAGCTTTCTAGTGGTTTGGATACTTTCCCCTCGGAAAAAGGGGGGAAGGTGAGCAGCTGGGTGAAGGTAGAGTTCCCCAAGACCCCCAGGAATAATTCTGGGGCTCGAAGGGTGAGAGCTCCCTGGAAGCCTGACAGGGCTCCGGATCCAGGACGCTTCTGCTTTAGGCAGAACAAGACGCCGCGACCACCCCTGCAAACAACTTTTTAAAAAACATCGGATCCAAAAGCAGGCAGAGCAAAGGCAGGAGTGATTATTATTGCAAGTACTAAACTTTAACTCTGATTGAGCATTACTTCCTTCTGAGATCATTAAGAGGGGGAAAAAAGGGAAAGGAAGATGGTGCCAGAACTTTAAAGGGGTGTGGAAAAGTGAAAGTTAAGAGGAAAGTGCTTGTTAGCGTTGACAGCCCCGTTCAAAATTAATGGACCTTATTTTAAAAGAATTAAGATTTCAAGACTAAAGAATATGGTATTGATTTTTAACAAATCATAATATTTACTAAGGATTGGGAATTTATTGGACTTACTAATTTGGCTGTTGAAAAAGTGCAATTTGAAAATCAGAAAATGGCCTCAAAACAAATAAAAATTGGTGTTTCTAAAAGTGCTGGGGGATCACCAGCTCAATCATCTAAAATGCAGTCTTTGTCAGCCCCGGTGGATACACAAATACTGACACTCGAAGCCCTTCAGGAGGCTTTAAAGGTGCAAGCTTCTGTTTTAGAAGGAAAAATCACATCCGTTTTTGAGGAAAAAATTAAAGACGTGTCTGAGGAGATGGCTGAAATTAAGGAAGTAATTCAAATTCGAAATAAATAAGAGAAGACATTGTTTTGGCGCTTCAGCATCTGGCAGGCCATATCGAATCGTTGGAGGGAAGGGTGGAAGAAATCAATCAGTCCAATGTGAATTTGGAGAATAAAATGGGCGAGGTTCAAACTAAGATGAAAAAGGCAGACGCAGAAGTCACAATGATACAATATAGAGTGATGGAGTTTGCCCTGACAGTAAGAGGTCTGAGAGAAAACAATCAAGAGAACTTGAGAGAAATTTTTGCAGAGGCTTTTGCACAGCTAACTGGAGATTCAAAGGCAGAGTTTGAATGGCAAATAGATAAAATTTATCGTGTTAACTCATGGGTTGCCAAACAGAGACAACTACCAAGAGATATTGTAATCTACTTTACTACAAGGAGGACACGAAATGAAATTATACAAGCTTCTTATAAAAATAAACTCCAAGTGGCAGGACAGGAGGTTTTTTTTTTTTTTTTTTTTTTTTTTTTATTGAAAAGGTTTTCAAATACAAATTTTTCCCCCTTTCCCCCCCCCTCCCCCCCCTCCCTAACCCCCCCTCCCCACCCTTCCCCCCCTGTGACTTCTTCGTAACAAAAAAAAACCCTAATTCATAACAGATTACTTACTCCCTCCTCAAAATACTGACCTTTACTTACTAAAAGTATTATAAATCCCCCTTTATCCATACATTTCAGAAAAGAAGAAGAGAAAAAAAAAACAAAAAAAACAAACACATTATACTATAACTATTATAAAATAACTTCTAATTTAGCATAATAGTGTTTTATATCTATGCATTATTGCAACAATTCAAAACCACCTTCCACTTTAAAACTATACAATAAGTCCTACTTTAATAACATTTCAAAGCGGGCTCCCCATAAAATCTAATTTAACATTTATTCCACTCTATCCATTTCCTCCACTCCCCTAAATGTATCACTTAAAAATCCCTTTTCTTAAACTAATCAGTCTGTAGCTAGCTTATTCACCCACTGTCTTACAAATTTACCATACACAACAATTCTTGATATCTTTAATTCACTGCCCACACTACTTAAATATATATATATATATATATTCCATTATATCTAAATAAAAAAAGAAAAGACAATAACTTTAAATTTATAGTCCATATAATATCTTCTTGAAGTCTTTCCACTGGATTGTTAAAACCAACATCCATAATAGGGTGACATAGCTTGCAGATGCAACAGTTTATTCAAGATCTCCAATCATATCTGCCCCCATCAGTAGTAAACATCTTCTTATATATATAAAAGTAAAAACAACCACCCGAGTGACATTATAATTGTATTCCATATAATAATAATTGTGGGTTTCATCAGGATTATTAATTTCCATCATCGTATTGGGTAACAACCCGATCTTCTGCATGTCCCAATGTGATTCTCTTGCCTTATAATTCAAGATAATTATAATATATTTATCAACACAAAAAGAAGTTTCAAAGTAGATAATTCAAAACCATCAATTTGAGGCTCTTTCCATGTCCCAAAATTACGGCAATGCAGAGATCTGCCACTATCCTCAGGATGATATTGACCAATATGTCGCCTCCTCTATGTTTTCACATAATCATTCATATTTTAAAATCACTGGCTTCACTGTTGCTTGGGTTAGAAATTTCTATTTTTGTACAACCTATTTCTTTTTTTGTTTTCTTTTTGTGGGTTTGACCTCCATCCTAATTTTTTGTGTCTCGCATTTCTTTTTTATCCCTTGTATATCCTCTAATTGGTTTCCATGCTTGTCCTTGCCTTGATAAGTCATCACATTAAAATCAGATGGCACTTCTCTCAAATTTGTAGATAATCCAGCTGGGGTATCCGATAAATCCAAAGGCAATTTATCTGGTACAGTCTCTGTCTTTAGTTCCAGCTCCTTCTGCTTATCCTGTATTATATCTGAAGACGTTAAATTCATTTTCAACCTATTTTGATAAAATTCTTCCGCTCTTTCAACAGTATTTAACTGGTATCTTTCTCCTTGATATCTCAATATAATACCAACTGGGACGTCCCACCGGAATTGAATATTTCTCCTTTTTAACTCAGACACCAGAAAGCCAAATTTCTTCCTTTCCATTAATATCTTAGGTGGGAGTTCCTTGTAAATCCAAATCTTTCTTCCATACAATTGCAAATTAGAATTGAAGGAATTTTGCACAATTTTATTCCTAATTTCTTTATCTGAAAAATAGATTACCACATCTCTAGGCAATTGCCTTTGCTTGGCAGTCCAGGAGTTTATTCGATAAGCTCTGTCAATCCTACAAAACACTTCCTCAGGTTGAATCTTTAAAATCCCAGCTAGAAATTCAGAAGATATTTTCCTTAAGTCATCTCTGTTATTTTCCTGCAAACCTCTAAGTCTTATTGCATATTCTGTGAAATTATATTGTATCTTTAGAACCTCTTTTTGAATCCTCTGTTGCAGATATTCTACATTACCAGACTTTTGGTCAACATCCATTTTAAATTTTTCTTCTGAACTATAATCCTGAATATTTAACAAATCATTTTCAATTTTTTGAATTCTATTGTCCAATTTATCTTGAATTTCATCCATTTTTGACTCTAGTAAATTAGTATTTGTATCCAACCGAATCATGAATTCTGACAATTTTAAAATTTTTTGCTGCAAAAAGTCAAACTTGGATTTCACCAATTCCTTAGTTTCCTGCTTAAATTTTTCAAGTTGCTGATTCACAATCTCATCCCTTCTTTCAATCTCCTCTAAGAGAAATTCTATTATATTAAAATCAGGTTTCTGGGACTGAAGAGTTAAAACTTGTTCCTTTAAATTCTTGGTGGGGGAATCCCCCCCACCTATTTGTTTGTCTGACTTCACAAGCCTCAGTGCCATGTTTCCGCCTAAGCAGGCTTTGTTAGAAGAAGAAGAAAAAAAAAAACAAGACAAAAGACTTCCAGCCAGCAACACTCAAGCCTCCAGGGAAAAAAGAGAAAAACAAAAACAGGAGCGGAGTTTTGTCTACAAATGTAGCCAGTGGTATTTATTCCGCTACATTGTAATAATAAAAAACGGAAGAACTTTCCCTCTCAAACTCTTCTCCAGCCGCGGCAGACGCCATTTTAAAAAGAAACTTTTTTCCTCTTTCTCTTCCTCTATTCTCTTAAGTAATTTTTAAAAGATAAGTAAAATACTTGCGCTTCAGTATTACAGGTCCAGCTCACATTTTCTTTGAGTAATCTGTCAAATTCGCAGGCTTGCTTTTGACGCCTGGCTCTGCATTAGCAGAGGTCTCCCAAAGCCCGGAGCAGCGGCTGGGGATATGGGGCATCTCATCCGCTCCATCCCAAAAGTAAAAGAAAAACTTTTGGGACTCTGCAGAGAGTTCTACCCACCCCTGCCGGCTCTATCTCCGTTTCCTCATGGGAACGGAGTTTTTTCGAGCCGCCGTTCCGTTGTGAAGGCGGCTCTGACAGGCAGTGGAAGCTGACGATCCCAAAGGAACGTCTGGCGGCGGCCAGCAGCAAACAGGAAGTCCGGGAGGTTTTAGTACTGAAAGAAATTCCCCCAAAAATGTTGAGAACTAGAAAGGATTATGTATTTCTGGTTGAAGAACTCAGAAATCGCCACATGCAGTACAGATGGGAGGTTCCAGCTGGACTAGTGGTGAACTACTTAGGAGAAATATATCGTCTCAATACAGTTTGGAAGGCAAGAGATTTTTACATCAATGTACTAAAGGCTGGATGCCCACCATCTCCAGAAGCCAGAAGAAGAAAAGAAGCAGAGGAGGCAAGAAAGGGGGAGAAACAGTTTAAAAATGATGTAATTTGTTTGCAAGAAACACATATCAGAACAAGAGACCAAAAATATTTGATAAATGCAAGATTGGGAACACACTTTGTTGCATCTGCTCCAGAGAAGAAAAATGGTATAGTTACATACTTAAAGAAAGACTTAATGGCTAAATTAATTGAAGTAGATGTTCAAGGAAGATATATAGCAATCGAACTTTTAATAGAAGGGAAGAAAATACTTTTAATTGGAGTATATGCACCTAATCAACAACAAGAAAAATTTTATAAGCTTTTGCATACCAAATTAATACAATGGGATTATAAATCGTGTATATTATTGGGTGACTGGAATGGAGTATTGAATACCCAAAAAGACAAAAAAGGGCTCTTGCAAAACATCCAAACGCGTGCTAGGCTGCCTAAATCCTTTTTTGACATGATGGATGATATGGAACTGAGAGATATCTGGCGAGAATGGAATGTTGAAGAACAAGATTTTACATTTTTCTCTGACAGGCACCAATCCTTTTCTAGAATTGATTTCATATTAATTACTAATGATTTTCTTTCTAGGGTGAAGAAGACGAAGATATGCCCAAGAATTTTAACAGATCATAGCCTGGTTTGGATGGAATTGGAATATGGAAAGGGTCTCAGGAGGTCTTGGCGATTAAATGAAAATCTATTTAGAAATGAAGAAATGTGAAAGAATGTAAAAAATTAATGAAAGAATTTTTTTTTATGAATATGCATAAGGGCACATCCATGGAAATGGTTTGGGATGCAAGCAAAGCATACATGAGAGGTGTTTTAATATATTTGAACAATACATATAGACGCAGACAGGGAAAAAAATGGATGGAATTAGAAGAGGAAATAAAAAAGAAAGAGCAGGCATTAATATTGAATTCAGCAGATAAGAAAATAAAAGAAGCAATTATTTTATTGCGAGGGCAGTTTAATATGTTGATGGCAGATCAGGTTGCAACTAATTTGCAATATGCTAAACATAATACCTTTTGCAATGCGAACAAACCAGGTAGATGGTTAGCATATTTGTTAAGGAAAAAACAAAAGTTTCGTACTATAGAGAAAATAAAATATAAAGATAAAGAGGTGTATCAACAAAATATGATTAAAAAAGCATTTCTAAAATTTTATACGTTGTATGCTAGTGATAAAATTCAAGGTATAGATATAGATAGATACCTACAGAAGGAGAATATCCCTATAGTTACAGATGAGCAAAGGGAAAGATTGAATCAACCGATAACTTCTGAGAAAATTTTCTCGGCAATTAAGCAGTTAAAAGTTGGTAAGGCTCCCAGAACAGATGGATTGACAGCCGTTTATTATAAAAATTTGCAGTTAGAAATGGTGGAACCACTTAAGGAATTATTTAGTAAAATACAATTTGGAGGAGATGTACCCCCATCTTGGAGAACAGCCTTTATTTCTTTGATCCCGAAGGAGGACCAAGACCATAGTCAGCCAAAAAACTATAGGCCTATATTGCTACTTAACACAGACTATAAGATTTTTGCTAAAATATTAGCAAATAGGTTAATGTTAGTTATGCAACAAATGATTCATAATGATCAATCTGGATTTATGGGAGACAAATGAAAAGCAATGTAAGGCAAATTGTTAATATATTGGAGTATTTGGGGAGGAATAACCAAGTCCCTGCATGTTGTGGCCCCGCCCTCCAAGCCTATTTCATCGGAGGAAGAAGGCTCCGAACATGAAGAAGAGGAGTCAGCCAGGCCTCCCTCTCCAGGCCCCTCCCCTCTGGCACTGCCTCAAGTGCCGGCCGAGGAAGAGGTGATTAGCCAGGAGCCAGGTGTCTCCGATGAGAGCGAGGGAGGTGATCTGTCGTTCCTGGATCCACGCCAACGAAGGCATGATAAACGGTTGCAGCAGTTAAGGAGGCGTGCCAGGGATTATAACTGACTCACTGGACCACACCTCAGAGACTATATAAGAGAGTGTGGTGGCCATTTAAGACTCTGTGATGAACAAAAACTAACTCTGGCTAGTCACTTGAACAACGCCTAAATCTGCCGAAGATTCCTTGTTTTGAACTGGACTAATTGCAATTTGTATGTATTTTCTGTTTATCTCATGAAGTAAAGCCCTTGGCAGTCGATGCTCGTATAGCTGCCAACTTTTAGATAACAACCTGTGTGCGTGCCAAGTGCTTCCTTAACCCTTGGCTGGCTGTGTTTGTGTGTGTGTGGAGACGGGGACAGAACACCTGCAGTGCTTATATTTTTGGATGCGGAGAAAGCATTTGATCGATTGAATTGGCATTTTTTACTGAAAATAATACAAAAGATGCAGTTTGGAGAGTATTTCAGACAATCTATGAAGGCAATATACCAGAAACAAACAGCACAAATAATAATTAATGGTAGCTTAACAGAAACCTTTAAAATTGAAAAAGGAACAAGACAAGGGTGTCCCCTGTCCCCCTTACTGTTTATTTTGACTTCGGAATTTTTGCTGAAAAAAATACGTGAGTCAGATAAAATAAAGGGAATTAAAATCAGGCATTATGATTACAGATTACGAGCATTTGCAGATGACCTGGTTGTAACTTTAACCCAACCAGTGCAATTAGCTATAGGTTTAATGGATATAATTAATCAATATGGACAAGTATCTGGATTCAAAATAAATACATGGAAAACAAAGATAATAACTAAAATATGACTATAAATAAAAAAGAAGAACTAGAAAGAGTAACAGGATTTGAAATAGTAAAAAAGGTTAAATACTTAGGGGTTTATATTACAACTTCAAATGTGAAATTATATAAGTATAATTATGAACCATTATGGCAAAAAATACAGAAAGAGATGGACAACTGGAAAAAATTACAATTGTCTTTGTTGGGAAGAATAGCAGTAGTAAAAATGAATGTTTTGCCTAAGTTTTTATTTCTTTTTCAAATGATACCAATACTCAAAAAGGATGCAAATTTGGGGGAATGGCAGAAGGGTATTAATAATTTTGTTCGGGCAGGGAAAAGACCGAGAATAAAATTAAAAATAATGCAAGATATACGTGAAAGAGGAGGTCTCAAAATGCCCAATTTAAGACTATATTATGAAGCAGCTGCCCTATCAGCAATCAGTGATTGGATCAATTTAACAGAAGAAAGAATATTGAATATTGAGGGATATGACTTGATATATGGTTGGCATGCCTACTTATTATATGACAAGAAGGTGGACAAGACTTTTAAAAGTCATATATTAAGGAATGCTTTATTCCGTGTCTGGAAAAAGTATCTATATAAATTAAACGATGAGATACCTATATGGGCAGTACCCAGACATGTGATAGAGAATATAAGTGTAGAACAAAAACATGATGTGATTTCATATAAAGAGCTTGTTAATATGGAAAGAGGTACATTACAGTTAAAGTCTTTGAATGTATTAAAAGAAGAAAGGATAATTCAAACTTGGTTTCAGTACGGACAGCTACAAGCTAGATGGAAAGAGGATCAGAAAATTGGTATCACACAAAATGAGGAAAACTTGGTAAAACAAATCAGAGACCAGAGTCAAATGCATATAAAAAGGTTCTATAATACATTGATAGAAATAGATTCAGAAACGGAGTTAGTTAAAGACTGTATGATAAAATGGACACAAAATATTGAGGAACCAATAATGATGGAAACGTGGGAAAAAATATGGGTTAGAAATGTAAAATTTACGCAAGGCCAAAATTTGAGAGAAAATCTTTATAAAATGTTTTATATCTAGATCCTAAAAAGTTAGCTGGTATGTATCCAAGTTTGCAACTCAAGTGTTGGAGATGTGAGAGTGATGATGCCACATATTATCATATATGGTGGACATGCAAAAAAATAAAGCATTTTGGATAAAAATATGGTGGATCATGCAAAATATTCTTAAAAAGAAGATAAAGTTTACTCCGCAGCTGTTCTTGCTGGGTATAATTACAGTGTCAGGATTTGGTGTCGTCTCAAATAAACCGCATTTCAAACAAATTGTATGGTTATAGAGACTAATCTGATTTTAAATTTAATAACCGCAGCAAGACTTTTGGTGGCGTAGTATTGGAAGAAGGAAGACTTGCCTACTATTGAAGAATGGACACTAAAAGTAGCAAATTTAGCAGAGATGGCCAAAATTTCAGCATATTTGAAGGACCACTCAAATGAAAGATATATTTTGGAATGGAGAAGATGGATTGATTATATTCAAAGCAAATATCGGATTAAAAAGTTCCAAATAGCTTACGAATGAATAGAGATTTTAGAAAAGTATTTAAATTTAGTCATGTAAAAGGGGAGTTAAAGTACAAGAGGGAGATAGGAGTCTATAGATAGTTAGCACATGTTAGCATATGATTGTTAAATGCTATACCCTGTATTTTGCTCTAGGAAGTAGGGGAAGGGGAGGGTTGGGGAGGGAGGGGGGAGGGGGGATGGGAAAACATTTATAAAACTTTCTAAAACTTTTTAATAATAATAAAAAAAACCTTACAATCCAGTGGAACAACTTGCCTCCAGAAATTGTGGATGCTCCAGCACTGGAGGTTTTCAACAAGAGATTGGACAACTGTTTGTCTGAAAAGGTATAGAGTTTCCTGCTTGTTCAGGGGGTTGGACTGGAGGACCTGCAAGGTCCCTTCTGACCCTGTTATTTTGTTATTCTGCTTCTAAATCTCTGAAAAGGAAGTTAAAAGCCTTACATCTATTATTGAAATCTAGCCTGATTGTGAGTTAGGCAGCCATATAAGTCGATTAACTAAATAAATTAGGTCAAGCTTTTCTTTTCTCTAAAAAATGCAAGTACGTGTTGACACTAGTCATCTTTTTCTATTTAGTTTTAAATTCATTATAACTCTGAGTTATTCCCACAATATTTAATTAAAGTTACAACATTTCATGTGTTTAAAAATGTTTCTGATTTGGCCCACAGTCAAATTAGATGATTTTCAAATTGGGTCCCTGTCAAATTGTTGGAATACGTTTTTGGAATGTATAATTTGCAACAACTACAACAGTATTCAACCAGTAGATGGCAGTGTTTTTAAATTTGCTAGGTATAATCTAGGCTATATACTCTATGGTCTTTTTGTTCTAAGGATAGTTTTCTGTTACAGTTAAACAGTTAAGCAGCAAGGACCATGGGGACAAGCAAGGCACTTCTTTGTTCTTGTAGGGCTATATAAACAGAATTTTGAACACAAATCAAATTAATTTCTATATCACAAACTAAGACCCAAGACAAATATTGTTCATCAGTGAACATCTTTATAAACATAATTGTTCTTCACAGGGGCTGTTTTAAAAATGATGGTATATTCCCAATCTTAACCAATATATACAGTTGTATAATTCTGTGGAACAAAGAGACAACAGTGTGATCCAAAATGTTTGCTTTCTTCATTTTCCATCTTTTCCTCCCTTATCTCGACAGGGACCTCGCACGAATAACGTCCTGATTGTATGCAGCCTTTCCAGGGGCTCACATGGAGGCCGGTCAGAAAAGTCCAGAAGGAATGTTACAGATGGACATCCTGATGTGGCTGTTTTGAAAATGATGGTATTTTGCCAATGGCTGCTCCTCATCTTGACCAATATTTATCCATTTATCAACCCTTTAACCTGCTTTCATATACCATTCATATCCATAAACAACAACTGAACACTACCGGTAGGACAAGAATTTGAAGGAAACTGTTGGAGTTGGAAATTTCATATTTAATAGCCAAGCGATGGAAGCTGGGCCCCATTACCCAAGAGCAGGTTCTATGTGCACGCAGAAAGGAACCAGCAGGCCAATCAAGTGTCCCTTGTGTGAGATTGACAGCTTCGCCTGCGGCATAAGACAGGCACATGGTGAATGCAATGCTGTAATTTTGGAATGCAATATATAGCCTATCTCATCAATGTGTAAAAAAAAAGGTGCTTCCTGTTAGGCAATCAACCTACTAACCTCAGAAGTGATCTGCATTTTAAACATTTGAAGCAGCTGAGTCAGGCAACAGGTTTTTCTCTCACGCAAAGCAATGTAAGCCAATTCTCTAAAGCCTAGGAAAACCAGAGACAATTATCTTTTTTATATAGATGTTATGGGTAATTATCTTGTTATTTTTTCACTTTCTTTTTTAAAAAAAATACTTATAATTAAGGAAAATTATAATCCTTATAATTAAAATATTATTTTTATTTCATGAAGGATTTTTTATTTGTATTTTATTTCTTATTCACAGGCTGCAATAATTTTGTTCTTGTTGCTTTTCTTTTTGAAAGCGCAAAATTTACTTCTTTCAAAATTTCAAGTTGTTGTTATGTAAAATCTGCCCAGCAACTAGTGAGAAACAAAAGAAGGATTTCTAATGGATATAATAGGATAGAAATAAAAAGGAAAGCAGATTGAAATAAACTGAGATATTGTGCAAAATTCTGGCTTTAGCTTCACATATTATATGAATGCAACTATTATACTGCATAAACCACGATTTATGATTTGGCAGGATAATGCAGACTTTTTTACATTTTATATGCCAGTATATTGTATTCTTTGATTTATTTGAAAACGTCTATGAATACTTAATCATATATCAATAATAGAAAAATTACATTGATCTTATCAGTAATTTAGAATTGTTACTCTAGAAAGAAGCCAGTTCTCTAAGCTTTTTAAATTTAAATTTATTTTTTAAATTTTCTCTAGTATGTTTTCAAAATAACCACAACTAGAATAATGCTGATTAACATAGGAACAGTGGATTATAAGTGTTTATATGTTATTACAAACTGTTCATTCATGCCGTGATTATTCTGTTCAGGCGGTGCCTCATCCATCTGCCACTCTCAAAGATTCCTGAGAATTTGAGAATTTGCCTTGCAAGTGATGGAGCAACACCTCTGTAACAAAGGAGTATGGAAGCAAAAAAAAGGTAGTTACATAAAAAGAAATAGGAAATTAGTTGATTATGTTTCAGGACCAAATTCCTTAGAGTGTTAGAAACATCAAAGAAAAGGGGAATACAAATAGTCTATAAATGATTTATCCAAACTGGGGAAATGGAGATATTTAAGTGGTAAATTCACTGTTGGGTAGCATAAAGCAATACGTATTTGGAACAAAAAATCCACTGTGGGCTGTCAGTTGATGGTAACTGATCAAGAAAGAAATCTGGGTTGCATTGGACAACCCAAACAAACCTTTACAGCAGACAGTGAACTGGAAAAAGCAAAGGGGTGTTGGTCCTACCTGAACGCCTTTTCTCAGTGGCTGTGGAATAGTCCAGGAATGGCTTGCTACAGTCAGATCTGCCTAGAGACTGAGTCATAGTTTTTTGGCCACGCCTCCCCGCCTCTCTCTCAGGCCCAGTTTTTGGCGATGTCACAGCTGAAAGAGAAGCTCTGCCAGAAGATTAGTGCAAGTCCGGCTCCAGGCCCACGAGTACAAGGGTGGGACTGAACTATTTTCCAGCCACTGAGAAAAGGCATTCAGTTAGGACCAACACCCCTTCTCCAGTGTAGCTGCGGAATAGTCCAGGAATGGGACATACCAAAGCCTGGCTGCCCTAAGGGCAGGTAGCCATTGGGTCTGGAGCCCTCAAGGCCAAATGCACCTGTTGTAAGACCCTCCTTCCAAAGGAAGCCTCTGTGGATGCGAAGACATCCACCTTATAATACCTGATGAAAGGTGAAGGAGGAGTCCAGGTAGCCGCCAAGCAAATCTCAAGGGAGGTTTGTGTGGCCAACGCAGCAGTGGTGGCTGCACTTCTTGTGGAGTGCGCAGTGATGCGCATGGGTACAGGCAATGATTGTGTCTCATAAGTCCTGGCAATACACACTTTTATCCAATGACCAATAGTCGAGGAAGACACCTTGGTGCCCAAAGATGTTGGCTGAAAGGAGACAAAGAGAGCCTCCGGTTTCCTGGTGGGCACTGTCCTCTTAATGTAGATCCTGAGGGCCCTCCTTACATCCAAGATATGTCACTTCTTCTCCATGGCATGGGATGGCCTTGGACAGAAGTTTGGCAATATAACCTTCTGGGCCCCGTGGAACCAGGAGTTGACCTTGGGATGAAGGAGGAGTCGAGCCTCAGGATCACCTTATCCAGAATGCAGAGGTCTGCTCTGAGGGATAGGGCTGCCATCTTGGATATGCACCATGCTGAAGTAACAGCAACCAGAAAGACTACTTTAAGAGTCAAATATCTGAGGCTCGTTGTCTGCAGGGGCTCAGAGGGTGTCTCAGTCAGAGACCGCAGCACCTTTGGCAAATCCCAGGTGGGATAGCGGTAAATAGTCGGAGGCTGCAGATTACTTGCGCCACACAGAAACCTGCGGATGATGGGGTGGTGCGCTAAAGGCTCACTTTCGGTACCTGATAAAACAGTAGACAAGGCTGCCATGTGTTGTCGAATAGTGCTGTGAGCCAACCCCTTGTCCAGGCCCTCCTGCAGGAAATCGAGCACCTGTGGAATAGAAGCTGAGAAAGGGTCAATATGGCACGTGGCACACCATCTGGTAAATATCACCCATGTGGTGTTATAAATCCTGATGGTAGATTGTTTTCTGGCTGCCTGGATAGTCCGAATGACTTTTTCAGAGTAATTATCCAGTGGTGGGATTCAATTTTTTTAACAACTGGTTCTGTGGGTTATTTGGGTGGATGTGGCTTATTTGGGTGGATGTGGCTTGATGGTCATGTGACCGGGTGGGCATGGCTATGTGTATAGGGACTATTCAGAGGGCTGAAAAAAGTCATTTCTGACCAATCCTCCCACTTATGACCATCCTCACATTTATGCCCATTGCAGTATTCTTAACAACCATGTCACTCAATTCAGAACTGCTTCTCTTCACCATGGTGACAAGATAGGGCACAAAACGTAAAATGTGAGGACAGTCATAAGCGCGAAGATTGGTCAAAAATAACTTTTTCAGCCCTCTGAGTAGTCCATATGCACATGGGAATACCCAGAGGGCTGAAAAAAGTGGTTTCTGACCGGTCCTCACACTTTTGACCGGTCCTCACACTTATGACTGCTCATCATTTATGCCCGTTACAGCATTCTTAACAACCATGTCACTCATTTCACAACTGCAGTGCTTCATGTGACCGGGTGTGGCCAGGTGGTCATGGGGCATCGCTTCTTTGCCCTAATGACAATTTGCTGCAATGGTCATAAGTGTGAAAAACGGTCGTAAGTCACTTTTCCAGTGCCATTGTAACTGTTGTAAATCAAGGATTATCTGTACAAAAATACAAAAAGTTTCTTTGCTTGCAAAAAGCTGCCCTAAATACCAATCGTTAGATTAGAAATACCTGCAAACTGGAGTTACAAATCAGGGAGGGTGCCAGAGGACCTTGAGGAATTAAAATAGTTAAAACGCAATGATAACTATCAGCAGCCAAGTGAAACCCTTTAGCAGAGAGGTCATTTAAGCTCTCCAGAATGAAGCAAAGGAGCAAACAGAGTATCTGTTGCTTGTTAAACCAATTACCAGAACAAATAGACACAGAACTAGTCAGATTTCTGAAGCTGCTTCTTTTTAGGAACAGAGATTAACATTTTTCCTTCCAAACAAAGCTGAATAGGAAAAATTATCTCATCACTAAACACAGGATTAAACATCACCAAGCACAGAATTAAACTTCACCAAAAACCAGTTTTAGACCAAAAGTCAGAAAGGGTATGTAAACTCATGTTTGAATGTCAATCTTTCTAGCTAGCCAAGAAGTCTTGCTGAATGTCACTCATCTTAGTTCCTTGTCATTAAAAGCTTCTGCTTCGTTATTCAATTATTTCTTAAAAGTGCTGATCATTGCATCCTGGCTGAAAGAACTCCAACAGGGGAGTATTTTCTCCCAACAGCGGTGTAAAAAGCTTAAAACAACTCTTCCCCTTTAAGAAAGTCAAGCAAAAAAAAAAGAAAAAAAGAAAAACCTCCGAGAACCTCTGGAACTGGAAGCGACTGTAAGTCTAGGCATACTGCTGGAGAGGCAGTTTCTGTAAGCAGGGCAATAAAGATTAGGCTAGGAAACAACACCAAATGTTGTAATTCCTTACAGGATTAATCCTGTAAAGTGGGAAAAAACAAAAGATTTCTTTTAACAACCGGTTCTCCGAACTGCTTAACTACTTAACAATCGGTTCTACCAAACCGGTGCAAACCGGTAGAATCCCATCACTGTAATTATCCCTCCTCAGGAGGACTCCTTCAAGTGCCAGGCATTCAGTTGGGACCACTGAGGCTCCAGATGTACCAGGACTCCCTGGCTGAGAGAGATCCTCTCTGGGGGAATTCTCCAAGGTCTCGATGTGGACAGGCTGACCAAGTCCGTGAGTCACAGTCGTCGGGGACAGTGAGGAGCCACCAGGAGAACCTCTGCGTCCTCTGAAATGACCTTCCGGATTACCCCCGGTATCAGGAGAAGAGGTGGAAACACATAGAGAAGACCAGGAGGCCAGGCAAAGCAGAGATTGATCCCCTCCGCTCCCTGGGTTGGAAACTTCGTGAAGTAACAAAGTTGAGTGTTTAGGCGAGAGGCAAACAGTCCACTATCGGCTTTCCAAACCTGTCGCATATGTCCTGAAAGATGTCTGGGTGGAGACGCTATTCGGCGTTGTCCACCATAGTCCTGCTCAGGTAGTCTGCCTGAGTGTTCAATATCCCAGCAATGTGCCCCGCCTTGAGGGAGGGGATGTTCTTTTCCACCCACCTTCCTAGCCGCAAGGATTCCTCCATGAGGCGTTTGGAGCAGGTCCCTCCCTGGCAGTTAATATGAGCTTTTGCTGCTACATTGTCAGTTAATATTAGGACATGATGCCCTTGCAGTGATTGTTGAAAATGTTGAAGGGCCAGATGAATCAATTGTCTGTTGTTGTTTCTGCCCACTGGTCTGCAAAGAGATTCAATC
This sequence comes from Pantherophis guttatus, assembly GCF_059756535.1. Lineage (NCBI taxonomy): Eukaryota > Metazoa > Chordata > Lepidosauria > Squamata > Colubridae > Pantherophis > Pantherophis guttatus. Next base: position 56,032,207 of record NC_142066.1, read on the forward strand.
GGCCTCCAATGTGGGGGGGGGCTGACCTTTGAGTCATTTGTGTCTACAGAATTGGCGGTTGCCAGTTCGACGAAATGGCCGCTTATGAGGAATGAATTGCCATGGCCTGTCATGAAAGGAACCCTTATCAGATTGGCGGGGCTGGCCCTGCGGATAAAATCTCTGCTGTGATGGCCCTTCTTGAGCGTTATAGTGAAAGGACAGCTTCCTATAAAAGGGAATGGATCGCCTGTCCGCCATTCTTGCAGAGGAAGGTAGAACCTACCTCTTCTCCCTGTCTTCAATAAGGAGCGGATCCAGAGATTTGCCAAACAACATACCTCCTTTGTAGGGGGCTGCTGCCAGCCTCCATTTTGCTTGTAAATCAGCTGGTCACTGGCATAGCCACAGTAGCCTCCTGGAGGTTACTGATGAAGCCAGAGTTCTAGAGGCATATTTGGCAGTGTTTAACATCACATCATCTGAGAACTGGGTGGCTGCAACTATTTTATTGAGGTCTTGATGTAATCGTGCCTCATTGGGATCCAGCCTAGACTGCATTTGTTGGAACCACAAAAGGGAGGTATGGTTGAAAAAGGATGCCCAAGTGGCCGCCTAGTGGGTTTTTCGGAATGACAATTCAAATTTTTTGTCTTCAGGCTTCAGACCCTCAGATATGTCCCCTGTCAGATATGGTGTGGGGGACGACAGAGCAGCAACAGGGCTGTCCACCGATTGAACCTGTAATATCAGAGTGAAATTCGGTGCCATGCCGTAATATCTCCTGTCATTCCCACTGGGGGTGGGGATTGATGCTGGCCCGGCCCATTGCTTTTGGACTATGTCCATAAAGAGTTTGGGAGTTGGAATAAATTGTTGCTCTGCCAATGGCTCAGAAAAGAGGCAATTACTGTGGCCCTGAGAATGCACTTGCAGCTCAGTGGTTGTTTCATTCTCCTTTAGACAAGCTGTGGCCCTCGCCTGGTGTAATAAGGATTTGAACAGGCCTGGAAGGAAAAGCCCCATGAATGCCAGAATATCAAGGGGAATCTCCTCATCATCAGAAAGTCAGGGACTCTCCAAGCCTCTTCCCCCCCCCAAAAAAATAATCGCTATCTCTTGAATGAGAAGGCGAGTGATGTGGGAGTTCAGTCAGGCTAGCTGAAGCGAAGCACGTAGCTGGCGTGAGAATGAGTCTGAGGCAAGTGAAGCTGAATGCTGCTGTTGTAGGCCCGATGCAATGCCCTTAGTTATTGCCTGTGAAATCAGGATCTGAATATTCTCGGGCAAATCAGACAATTGGTCCACAGTGGACCTTGATGCAGCTGCAGAGGTGTCCTGAGAGGTCTCTGACGTATTGGCCCTGATGTGATCGGGCCTAGATGCCACTTCTGCTATTTGGCAGGTAAAAGGATCTCTAATTTGTTCCCTACCCTCCATTGAGGCTGGAGCTGGGGATAGTTCACCAGCACCCTCTGGTGACCAGGCCTGTGGTGAGTGAGCTTACTGCTCTTGCAAAAAAGGGCAGGAAACAGAATGCTCACTATATAGTGATTGTTTTTCCATCTCAGCCTGCTTCTTCTCTGCCTTGGAGACCTGCTTTTCCAGAGCCCTTTGTCTCCTGTCCAGGTTTTTAAACTCTGCCTTGGAGAGCTGCTTGCCCTTGCTACCCTTGTGGGATTTGCAAAATGCCATCCTGTTCACTGAGGCCTCAGCCTCCTTCCTATCCTTAGATCATTCTGCCATTTTAAATGTGGCAACGGTCAGGCACTGTGACTAGGCCGTTCTTCAAGGCCAGTTAATGTCTAAGCAATGGAGCAGGGGCTGGCTTGTGAATGAGATTTAGCGGTGGCAGCTGTGCCAGTCACACCGGATTAACCAACGCACACGTGAGGAGGCCTGGGCTGCTCAAACAGGCAGCGTGCCTAGGGCAAACCTAGGGCTTGCCAGCTTCTGCGCACCCCATCTGAGCCTAGGGGACCAAGCGCAAGCAAAACAGCCAAAAAAGGCCCTCCGTGGAATGACAAGCGCTAACGGCTCACTTTACAGTGGCAGGGCGTTGATTGATGAAAGTCCACGCTACAGCTGACGGGTGGGATCCTCTGAAGAAGCCACACTTACAGTGAAAAATGCAGTGCCATGCTACCGCTGTCCCCTTGCCTGGTGTGGGATGCCCGCTAAAGTGCCAGCCAGAGAGTTCGGATGTGTGGGAGGGTACCAATAATGGCGATCAGCCTCACAGTGCGAAAATCAGGGCCGCTTTACAGATGACCTCATTAGAGATGCTTGAAGGCACCAGCTGCGTTGTCAGCCGAAGCTGAGCTAGCCGCATGAGAATGCCTGCCATTGGAAGGGTGGGTAGACTGAACGGATCAAAAAAACCTGACTCCAAGAAGTCCAGTAATGGGTTGAAATGCAGCAACTGCCAATATGTCTCTTCTCAGGTCGACTGAGTCGAAAACTGGGCCTGAGAGAGAGGCTAGGAGGCGTGGCCAAAAAACTATGACTCAGTCTCTAGACTGTAGCAACCCATTCCTGGACTATTCCGCAGCTACATTGGAGAATTTTATATTACGAGTTGCTAGATATCTCATACAGAAGATTGGACTGTCCTCATGTCACCTTTGTGTTTTCCCAACCTATACAGGTAGTCCTCGACTTATGATTCCAATTGAACCCCAAAATTCTGTTGCTAAGTGAAACGTTAAGTGAATTTTGCCTCAATTTTGTGAATCAGTGCAGTTGTTAAGCTAGTAAAATGGTTGTTAAGTGGCTTCCCCATTGACTTTGTTTGTCAGAGGTTGCAAAAGGTTATTACATGATTGCAGGACACTGCAACTGTCATAATTTCAGTCAGTAAACAAACTGTTATTAGTCAAGGGCTACCTATATGAATTTTATTTGCTACTGCAAGAATACCTGTTTATTCAAATGGGCCTAGGACCTAGTCCAGCATGGCTCTCTTTGATTCTGCTATATTGTTCTATGTTTGAAAAGTTATTGTTGCTACTGATCTCTTAACCATCTCAAAATAATGGTAGTGATATAAGTCCTGAGTTTCATTTGGGGTCTTTTATAGTTGCCAAGAGATGGGTGGCCTATAAATTTATTAAATAAATAAATACTTTCCATGCACATGCAAATGCATTATTAAATTCCATTATAACAGACAAGGAATATTTGTCACAGTATTTTTACTCCCCCATCCCTGAAGTTGTGGTCTTTAAAAACAAGAGAAATATTTAATATCTACTACCACCCTGCCGATTAATTTGTCTGCAAACTCTGCCTCACGTTCTAAGGAATCACAGGGTTGAGGCTTCATGAGACTGAAGATCCAGTATCCACCATTGTTCAGCCACTGTATGTGTATCAGGTTTTACCTGTCCTCCTGCAAGTTTTCCAGTGGTACTTCTAAATAATTTCCTTATTGTTAGCAACCAAAGAAATAAGTCTTCTTCTCTTGGATTTTCAACTCATGATCTTCATCTGCTGTTTTCTTATGGCTCTTTAACCTTTCCGGGGGGCTTTTAATCCTCAAACTGATGTCACCAGAAGCTTTTGAAATTTCATAATGAAGATAATAAAAACAAAATACATCTTTACATGTAGAGATTCACTTCATACTAAGGTTGTTCTTCCTGCTGGAAAAGCAAAGGAAACAATTAAATCCTTGTTAATTCCTCCATGAAAGTTCCTCTTTCTACAGATGCTGTGTAGAAGCTGATGCTGGCATCAATGGGAAGACCACAGCATCCAGCACTGATGAGGGAGAAATACACACTGCTATCTCATTAATGACACTGTTATCTCATTAATACAATGAGAGAAATATTTAATATCTACTACCAACCTGTCCTGTTAATTTGACTGCAGACTCTGCCTGATGTTCTAAGAAATTACAGGGGTGGAGCTTCATGAGGCTGAAGATACATAAATCCGGTATCCCAAGTTTCTTTTCCTTTTGTAGATCCTCATAGGTCCTAGCAGAAAAGGACAAGTTTGTCTGTTAGTTTGGAACCATATGCATTTAGAAACAAAGGGATCTGATAAAGAAAGATAAAATACACATCACAGTATCATCTGCAAATCTATTGCTTAACTAGGAACTTGCAGGGTCACCCTGCGTATTTCACTCTCTCTTGTCCCTCTCATGGACTTCCATGTTTGGGAATTGAGCAGAATTATTTAGCCCTCTGCATGGTTTCTGTTCTCCGTTGTCGGCAGAGCTAGCTCAGATTTCAAAAGGCAGAAGTAAGCTGACAGGGAGGGGACGGTTCTCTGCTTTGCCCAGAACTCAGGGTGGAATCAGGTGGGGTGATTCTAGATGGGGTGGAATCAGGTGCAAAGCAGGTCCAGTATCTTTAGGCACTTGGTAGGGCAGGATGTGGGAAGGAACAGATAGGTGGGTGTGCTGCATGGTCCTAAGGGCAAGTAACCATATCGGCTCTGCAGAATTTGTAACTTTGCCACAGGGTCGTATGTGTCTTTTTGGGGGGAGGGGACTGTCTCTGTAACTTAAAACTGCCATTAAGTGACCTGTTGTACCTTGAGGACTATCTGTGTTAGGTCCTTATAAGGACACCTGCCGGGGATTGGCTAATCCTCTGGCGGGAAATTCAAAATGCTGTCTCTGGGTGGTGCAACTTGCCGGGAGCGCTTAAAAGGAGAGCTCCGGCAGCACAGCCGCCAGTCTTATTCTCACTCAATAAAAGTGCTGAATGGACCACACTGGTCGTGTCTTCTTTTCCTGTGCCTGATCTAACACTGGCAACGAAGGATTCAAAAGAACCGCAGCGACAACCTCGTGGCACACTGCCACCAAACTAAGAGCTGAACTCAAGCTGAAGTCACAAAGACAAAGCCACCGAAGCCATGGTGACATCGCAAGCCACACTTGTTTCACTAGCAGCCTTCAACCCCGGGAAGGAGAAGTGGAGGCCCAAAGTCCTACAGAGTGGAGCTGGAAGATGGACAGGTCTGTAGACGTCACATCAACCAGCTCCGGAAAAGGTGGAGGGAAGTAGGACAAAACCAATCTGACAAGGTAGACCTGCAACACCCCGGCGAGGTAGACCTGCAACACCCCGGCAAGGTAGATCTGCAACACCCCGGCAAGGTAGACCTGCAACAACCCGGCGAGGTAGGGCGACAACACCCCGACGAGGTAGGCCTGCATTACCCCACCGAGGCAAGCCTGCGACACCCCATCGAGGTGGGCTGGCAGCAATTCAGCCAACCCAGTCGGTGGCGTTCCCAAGGAGTAGACCGGCAACTTCCTGAAGGGGGTGACCTTCAGATCAGTCAATCACTCTCAGCATGGTTCCAGCTTGCTCCGACCCATCGTTGAGAGGCGCGAAGCAAGTGCTAGCAAGGCCGAGAGGAATGCTAGAAAATAGCTGCAGTTCCTTCCAAGCAGCCGAGAACAAGGAGAGGCGGCTGTCAGCAAGACGCTCCTATTGTAGCCCCGCCCCTGTCATCAAAATTGCGCTGGGACACTCCAGTCCGGTAGCGCAGCCTCAGTGCTGTTGCCGGGCAGAAAAGCCCGTCCATTACTGTCAAGGGGCCTGTCAAGGGGCCAGTTTCGGCAGGGCTACCGAAACTGCGATGGAGAGGCAATTGGCCTAGCAGAAGACCAGAGCAAAAAAGGACAGTCTCAGTGGCTCAACTGAGTGAATAAAACTGACTCAGATGAGCAAGTGGGCATGTCTGAAGAATTTTAAAGGAACACACTCAGTTTTCTGGCTACTAGACTATTGAATAACCCAAAGCTTTGGATTCTCCAAGCAGTGCACTGGAAAATAATTGTTCAGCAGTGCATTTTTGTGTACTTGAAGTATTTTGTTTACCTGCTTCTCAGCTAAATAGATAGTTCTGTGTCCAGAGATCCTATCATGCCCATTAGATTTTGACTCCACACTATTGTACAACTGATCCAGAGGCAAACAGTTGCTTGTTGCAAATTACCATCTGAGGTGCTGCTATAATCGCTTTTTTTTCCCAAAAAAGTTTTTTATTTTTTAAACATAAACAACATAAAAAACATCAACTTTCCAAATGCTTACAGACAGTATTTCGATCGGTGAAAATCATTTTGTGCTCTCAAAATTTTCAAACTCTCATATGACAGATATTCTTATTTCTATCAGAAAAAACAACAACAAGTGCTTAACCATTTTATCCAAATTTCATTTCATGTATAATATTTCATCTCCGTGCTTTATTATCTATCCATTGATAAAATAGTTCCCATATCAAATAATATTGTTTATCTTCCTGTTCTCTTATTTCAAATGTCAATCTACTCATTTCAGCACAGTTCAACATTTTCCTAATAATTTCTTCACCAGTAATCATCTTCTCTCCTTTCCAGTTTTCTGCAAATACAATTCTAGCCACTGTTAATATATTCACAATCAAATATTGTAATTCTTTGTTAAATGTCTCTGGTAAGATCCCTAATAAAAATATCTCTGGTTTAAGGTCAATATGTCTCTTTGTCATTTTTTCCAACCATGTGTGTATCTTAGTCCAAAATCTCTTTGCTTCTACACATGTCCACCACATATGGTAATAGGATCCTGGGGTCTGATGGCACTTCCAGCACTTCTCCGATTTGTTCTTGAACATTCTGGCTATCCTCGTCGGGGGTAAGTGCCACCTGTAAAACATCTCATACAAATTCTCCTTATATGCTGTAGACATTGTCATTTTATAATTATGTGACCACAATTTTTGCCATTTCTCTAAATCAATACTATAACCAGAATTCCCTGCTCCTATTTGTTTTGACATGCAATGATCTACAGTGCTGTTGGAAGAAATATTCATCTTGTTCAGTTCCAATCTGGGAGAAAGACACTGGAAACATGGAGGCTGATTGGAAAGATGGTTTATTGATGAAGCAGAGCCACATCAGGAATGGGTTCTACTTACCTTTACTACCGGTTCGCAGCTTTCCTTCTGACCTTTGCAAAATATAGTTATATAGGCTGGTTGCAATTGTTCATTCTGCAGCCCTAACTATCCACTGGAGTCTGTACCCGTGCTGCTTGGTTGTTGTACCAAACCATACAGTTCTAGAAGTGCAAATGACAGACTCAATAATTCCTCTGTAGAACTGTATCAACAACTCTTGGGACAGTCTGAACTTCTTGAGTTGACACAGGAAGCACATTCTTTGTTGTGCCTTTTTAATGATGGTTCTAATATTGTATATCTGTTTCAAGTCCTAATTTGAAGGATTGCTGATATGGTACTATTGAATACAGTAAGAGGTGGTAGAATACAGGGTTCTTCCTAAAACTCATTGTCATGTCTACAGTTTTAAGCATGCTCAGCTCCAGATTGTTCCAGCTGCACCACAGGGCCAGTTGTTCAACCTCTTGTCTATATGCAGACTCATCACTGTCTCAAATTAGGCCAATATACAAAAAAATGTGAATACATGTGGTCTTTCCAATTTCCTACAGCTGCAATGTTTATTGAACTATACTATAAACCCAGATAGCAAGGCAGACACCGCGCTTTAGCATGTGACTTTAGATCAATAGCTCAATTTTTAAAAGAACAGCAACACCTCAGGAACAAATAAGGTTCCACTTTGATTTCATTGGAGTTTTTCATGCCATTGACCCTTCTGTATTCTGAACAGACTATACAAATTGTATGCTGGAGGTGAAGCTTGAACTACATATATTCTTGCTTGGATGGGTAGTTTCAAATAGTGGTAGTAACAGAGTCCGATTAAGAATTTCCTTCTTTTTTCCATGTTAACTTTGATATTTCAAACAATCTCTGGATGAGAGAGATCCAGAAATACCACAAAGGATAGATGACTTTGAGTTTATTTTTTTTCTCAACAAACATAAAAAACGATGTGGTAATGGATAGAATAAAATGTTTAGGAAATTTGAAACCATTAACCATAGTTAACTTGAATACTGGTGTGCATATGTGTTTAAAGTATTCATCCAGTTCTGAATGGGGTTATCAGAGAGCTTCCTGATCCAATGTTGTCCCTAAAAACTTGAGCAGACTCTCTGACAAGAAATAAACATTCTTCATCAGTTTTGGCTGATAAACTAGTTGTTGTCACTTTTCCTGCAGGTGATATCCTATCTACCCTTCATCCTGCTGTGGTCATCTTCCATAGTGCATTGTTTTCCAAGAGCCTTGAAATTTCAGTGGGCCAAATAAATTTTCCATGCTACTCCACTGATTTATTAGCTGCACAGGATGTTTCTGGGCTCATCTAGTGCTCTTTTCACTTGGGACCAAGATTTTAGAAAGAGTTTATACTCATACATCTCTCAATTTGAACCATGAAAGCTTTTTCAAAGGTTGTTTTATTCTATTTCCTTGCTCCTGACATGTGAAGTGAGGAAAATAGAATATTTTCCCTGCAAAGGAGAATAGTCTTATACAGCTAATTTTGTTATTTGGCCATTAAGTGAATATTGTTTTATTCCTCAGCCTTTTTAATATCCGTTTCATTTTCATTTTGTACTGTAAATGTTGTTGATTCTTAGTCACATTGCAAGTCTTCTTTCACTCCGTGCTATTTTTATTGTGGTGTTGTTGTTGTTGTTGTTACAGTTTATGGTTACAGATATAAAAAGACCTGATACTGTATTCCACATTTGGGAACCTGGAAACATTATTGAAGATTTTATAGAGATGCAATAAATAAATGAATACATACATACTAGGGTAATCCTGCTGCTACACAAACGCAATGTGAATGATCTACACATTTGTAAAACATCATTCTGGAACCAGGAAACCTATATAGATTTTATCATTGGTAGCCATTAGGGCCATGAGTAATATGAACCTTAGCTCAATCCAATTGCAGTTGCTCCAAATGGGAGAATAGCTATTCTGAAATGTTTTTCAGCCTCGGGATAAGGATAACAATGAGAAGATGCATGGAGAAATGTATTTAATAATAAAATATATAGCAATACATAAGTAGGATTAGTCTTCTTCATCCTCATCTCCTTCTTCTGAACTTCTGTAGATATAAAAGGAATAAAAGATGATATCACGATGTGGTTATAAAACTACATATTCTTCTAATCAGTCTATTCAACTTTTGTCAAGCTATTATTCTCATAATAGATCCAGTATCCTTATTCTCAGTTGCTTCTAAAGTAATATCCATATACTGAGGTAACATTATTTTTTTGAGAAGAGCAAGAATTTCAGTATTTCTGCACTGCATTTCAACAACACTATCACAGCCAGTTGCTTTAAGAGAAAAGGCCCTGGTAACCACCCAATCTTCTCACAATAGCTACTTTGGGTCGCGTCACTTTCTATCTACATTAAGGGAGAAGTGAAGCCATAAGGTGAGCAGTAAGTTTCCAGAGGCCTCGTATTGGCCTTCCAGCAAGACTGAGGAAAGAAATATTAGGTTCCGGCTTCTCTTTTTTGACATGTTTGAATGAAATTAATCAATAAATGTTAAATAAACGTTATAAGCCACCTGGAATTACGTATATGTGAGTTGGGCAATTATATACATTTGTTTAATAAATAAATGAAATGCATGACTATTTCTATCTCCCTATAAACAAACATCTGTGCTAAATAAAATATTTCAATAGGAGGAATACAATGAGTGCAACTAAAAAAACAGGGTACCGCTTATTCCTAGTAAACCAGTTTTTGGGAGATTTCTTATTGTGGCATCCAAATGTAAATGTACTTAGGTGTAAAACACACTATATCCTCTGGGGTCCATCTGTGAATTGGTTATACAGATCAGGATGCATATTCTTGTATCAAAATGAGAATTGTAACAGGCAGAACACAATATTATCTTGCCTACTGAGATATTTTAACATGTCCTTTGAGTTTCTGTTTGTTTTTCACTTCTCAACAATCCTGGAATCTTTTCCTCTAGTTTGCCAACTCAGCTTCATCCTGCACATTGCAGTACTTTCTGTCCTGAGTAGTACAGCTAATTACTAGTATGCAGTATCGCAGGCTAACTCTTTCCACAATCAAAAGTTATACCCTGGCTGGCACAAGGTTGGTATATCTTGCCCTTCCAAGGTTGGTATTGCCGCCATTTTGTTGAGGGCATTATTCTGACACTATAAACAGCTCAGAGAGTGCTGTAAACCACTGTGGGGTTGTATACAAGTCTAAGTGCTATTGCTTTTGCTAATTCTGTTGTAAGATACTAACTTCTTTGACAGAAAGCAATGATTGACTTCTAAATCTGCATTTCCAGTTTCTATTAAACTGAGCTAATATGAAAATGTCATTATATATTTTAACATACATTGGAAAATATGATCCCCCAAACTGAATATATTAAGAAAATCTGGAATGTCAGGTATTGATGTGCAAATTCCTATATTCTCTCCATGAATTGCAATGTTGCTAGGCTAGATTTTTTCAGAAAGGACATACATTTTCTCTGAGGAAATCTAAACAAACATAGGAAAATCACCTAAAAATAATTGAAGCTTGAACCTATTTTTATATCCACTAAACATACCTTTGCTTTGTATGTCCTGTATTCTAGCAAAGATGTCTCACACACAGACACAGACACAGACACAGACACAGACACACACACACACACACACACACACACACACACACCTTCTAGGGGAAAAAATCCCATTCCTTCTTTATATTTTTAGGGAGGAATAATAGTTTTATTGTGTAATGTTTTATTTTAGATTTCATGCTATTTTAATTATATAATGCTCTAGCAGTGGGCTTATTAATTTACCAAGCATTTCCATTTCTAAAAAGAGCCATTTGTCCAAAAGTTACTGCAGGTTTTCTGACTATTCTTCAAAGAGTAAATATAGGATCCAATTTAAATACAAATGCAAAAACAAAACTGAAAAATCTGTTAGAATCAGATAGATAGAAAAATGATAGGAAATTACACCCACATGTAGCAACAGAAACATACAATGAATATACAGTGAAAGGCAATCTGCTCCTTTTTGTAATAGGGGTTCGGTACTCCAGAACGGGAAAAGGTAAAAAGTTGTTGCTCTTTTGTAGTTTTTCTCCTTCCTTTTCCTATTTCCTACTAGAAATTTTTGTTTCTATTGTTGAAGAATAAAATAAGATGATGAGATGATGAGATGTTTGAGACATTACGTATCTTATAATGCATTCTGAACTTCAAAAATTCCTAAAGAGAAATACTCCTGACTTGCATACTGAAGCTACTTACGTTTTCTTTGACGTAGCTTCAGTTCCTTCTTCTTCTGAAGCCCTGGTTAAAAGAAAAATTAAAAGCAGAATTTAAGTATTGTTCGGGCAGCAGTTGAATATTTTATCTTCACCTGGTCAGCTTGCCCTAGTCATTTATCTGTTTATTTATTCAATTTAATTGCCACTCATCTTCTTCCTAAGCAAGCCTGGGAGGGTTACAGCATAAAAGATAAACATTTCTAAGATTATAAAAGCAGTTATATCAAAGACAAAGTTAATAAATAAAAGATAACTAAAAGATAAAAGATGGGGAAGAAGGAAGCAGGATACTCAGTGGAGGGGAGGAGGTGGGATTGCCTCTTAATTCACCAGCCACTTCCAATGTGAAGCTTTTGGGGCCCCAAGCCATCTGACCGAGTCAGGTCTTCAGGTCTAACCTTATAGAAGGTCTGAAGGGTGGGAGATGATCTCATCTCAAGGGTAAGTTGCCCAAGGGCAGGAGCCACAGCAGAGAGGGTCCTTCTCCTGGACCCTAGCAGCCACAATTCCTTGATTGATGGAGCCCGAAGCTTGCCTCCTCTGCTGATGGGAGTGGGGTGGGCAAGCCTCAATGCGCAAGACTGTTCCTCAAGTAACCTAGATCTATACCATGCAGGGCTTTAAGGATAATAACCAATTCTTTGAATTGCACCCAGAAGCAAACCAGCAACTAGCACAGCTCTTAGAGCAGTGATGTAACATGGGCCACTCCAGGAGCCTCAAGAACTGCCTGTGTTGCAGCAGTTCTCTGCATCAATTATTGCTTGTATGTAAGCTTGCTTTTTGTATGGGTTCCCCACGTGCTAGAGCTATCATTTGAGTCCTTTCTTTCCAAATACTACTGGTTATGACTTGCTTTTCTTTGTCTCTCCAAATTCAGTGGTGAGGATTTTATTTTATTCATAAGAAGGTTCTCTTTCATCTCACATTGTGGTCTCTTCTGTTGGGTCTAGAGGACAGTCAACCCCATATTTAAGTCTTCTTTTATCTAACTTCCAGTCAGGTTGGAACAGAGTTTTCAGGTAAATGAATTTGTGGCAGAAGAGGTCAATCCACAAAAGCATTGTGCAAGGTACTTCTCCATCCCTATTATACCAGCAAACAAATCAGTTTTGTAGCATCATTACCTCCATTTACTTACACTAAAGAGAGTGAGAAGATTTCATAAAACCTTCCTTAATGTGCACCAAAATAAATTAAGCCTCCCTGGGAGAGAGGCACTCTCTGCTGCTCAAATTTGGGCAGCAAATTATTTTGGCCAGTTTCCTGCACTTAGCTAGAAACTCTCATTTGGGTTTGGGGAGAGGGGCACTCTGGAAAGAATGCTGCTTTTTGCCTTGTAGTTTCAACCAGGTACTAGTGAGTGCTAGAACTAGGAGGCATCCTCTGCTTCCCAGTTCAGCTTCCCCCAATTTAAATTTTTAATTCAGAATGCTCTTAGAATCTGAAATGTGTTCAGCTACTAAAAAATGGACCCCTTATTGTTCCAGATTATTTCATATTATTACACTACAAGAGGAATTAGGTGTTACAATTCTGCATGCAGTGTATTTTATATTTAGTTTATATATGCAAAGGTTTTTAGGTGTGTAAAATTGTTGATTTTAATAATGATGAAACTGCCATAGTAACAGTACAAATTATATGTTGTTTTAAACAAACACATTACTTAGAAATAAGTTGGAGAAAAAAGTTATAAATTAAAGAACAGCCCTTAACAGACTATAGTACTCACTCAGTCTTTGTAGTGGTTTCAGTAGTGGGCGTCTCTTTTTCAGACCTGACAAAGAACAGGAAAACATTTTAACAAACAGAAGTTAAAAAGAATTCTGCTGCAGCTAAGATTGTCTCCTTCCCAATAAAACAATTTATATTATTTTATTTGTTCCTAGTATAATTTGAGTGCTTATTAGTAACCTATGACTATCAGTGTTGTATTTTATGATTCTTGATGAATGTATTCTATTTTATTTTTCTTTATGTACACTGAGAGCATATGCACCCAAGATAAATTCCTTATGTATCCAATCACACTTGGCCAATAAAGAATTCTATTCTATTCTATTCTATTCTATTCTATTCTATTCTATTCTATTCTATTCTATTCTATTCCCAGGAAATGTCTTGGAGGAAAAAGGTTATAAGTTAAATAACAATCTTTGAGAGACTCTACTACTCACTCAGTCGTTGGTGAGGTTTCACTAGTGGTTGTCTCTTTTTCAGACCTGAAAAGGAGAGAAAGGTGTTTTAACATAACAGAAGTTAAAAAGAACTCTGCTACAACTGAGATTGCATCCTTCCTACGGACACATTATCCTGGGTAGGATAATGGCTCATTTCTTTTCAAACTTCTTAAAATGCAAGGAAGTTTTAGACTGGATTTTCTCAACCTCAGGAACTTTAAGATGTTAATATTAAGCATGGCTGGCTAGGGAATTTTGGGAGTTGACATCCACTCATCTTAAAGGTTCTGTGATTGAGAAAACATGCTGTAGATGAATTGTCCTCTGGAATGTGGCTACCATGAGCTCCAATCTATTGGAGAATTTTGTTCTCCTGAGCAAATTAAACCAAATATTGCTCCATCCCAATTTGCTTGCCTATAGATAGGGCTAGGAATTTTGAGTGGCCTCTCCTCTTAGTATAGCAACTATGAAACACAATCAGTTTATATAAATATGATTAAGAAATTCAATAGCAATAGCACTAAGACTTATATACTGCTTCACAGTGCTTTACAGAGTCAAGTTTACAGAGTCAGCATATTGCACCCAACAATCTGAATCCTCATTTTAATGACACTGGAAGGGTGGAAGGCTGAGTCAATCTTGAGCCAGTCAGGATTGAACTCCTAGCAGTGAACAGTTGAGTTAGCCTGCAATACTGCATTCTAACCACTGTGCCAGCATGGCTCTTTTATAAACTGAATGAATTAGAATCTATGGATCTACCTTTAAGTAAAGAAATACTATCCGACACATGTAAGTCTACAGATACTCACAGTTTCTTTGAACTGGCCTTTTTAACAGGCTCTGGAGCTGGAGCTGGAGCTGGAGCCGGAGCCGGAGCTGGAGCCGGAACTGGAGCCGGAGCCGGAGCCGGAGCTGGAGCCGGAGCCGGAGCCGGAGCCGGAGGTTCAGCTGATGGGGGTGGTGGTGGGGGTGCTGGCATTATCTCCCTAGGTAGATAAAGTAGAAACAGAGATTAATCCAAGTTTAAATGGTTAATAAAGAACAAAGTTGTGATCTTTTATTTCCTTATGTGAACCCAGCATTTCACAATTTCTCTAAAGGTAGCAACAATTGTGTTATTTGCTCATAATAATCCTAAAATGGTTTTGCTGCAAAACCCAGGGCCTCACCTTTGTTGAATTGGAAGTTTAGCTTTTCCAAAACGTCTAAGCAGACTCTTCTAGCTTTTTTCAAGCCTTTGATTCTTATATACATTTATTTTATGTATTCTGATTCTGCTTCAGCTTGTTGATTTGTAGTTCAGAGTGTGACTTAAAGGATAACTGGGTTAAACTGTTGGACCAGGTGTGGGGAGACCCAAGTTCAAATCTCCACAAATGTCATAGAGCCCTCTGAGTAATTTGGAGCCAGTCACCTCCTGAGATAAATCTACTCACAGGTTTGTTGCTGTTGAGATAAAATGAGTGGGAACTCCCCTATATGCTATCTTGAGTCCACAGGAAAAGAAATGGTAAAACATATATCCAACAAATAAGAACATAAACAAATATGTCTCTAACTTTGGTACTAGAAATGGATTAGCTTTCTGGAAACACCAATGGTTCATGTCTCCTCTATGCCTCGAGAAACAATCCTACAGGATAGGATGCAATAGAATAACAAATTCATTTTAGTCAATGTAAAAATTGTATGTGTCCTTGAACAAAATAGAATCTGATCCCAACATAAAGGACTTCTATTGCAGTTCTTTTAAAGCCTTAAAGCTCTAAGGCTTTAAAGGCACCTTTAAAGGCACATCTTAAAGGCACAGTTGTTTGTTTAATTGGTTCTGCACCCAGATGGCATTCTTGCTCTAAATTGACCACTTTTGAGGGATTTACATAAAGATTTTTTGTGGATTTATTTATTTAACTATCATTGTTTGTGTGCATGCCTTTATATCAATGTTGACTTCTGGCAAATGTCTGGCCTATCCCTGCAGTTTTCTTGGAAAGATTTCAGAAGCGGTTTGCCATTGCCTCCTTCTTAGGGCTGAGAGAGTGACTGACCCAAGGTCACCCTCCTGGCTTAATGCCCAAGGTGAGACTAGAACTCACCATTTCCTGGTTTCTAGCCTGGTACCTAAACCACTGCAACAACTGGGTCTTTATCAATTGTAGCTGTTTCTAAAATATTAATTGAATTAAATCTCCATTTTTGGATGGAGGAAACCTATGAGGAAAATGTGGTTATATTTGAAAAATAAAATACATTATTGCAAAGGATAATATAGATATAGATATAGATATAGATATAGATATAGATATAGATATAGATATAGATATAGATAGAAAATTTAAAAATTCAGTGAAATACCATTAGTATTCTCCAATGTTTTGAACTCTGCTCAGTTACTCAATTGTGTTGGAAACAGCACTCTAAAGTTTTCTAATAATTTCATTTCAATAAAACTGCAGAAGAATTGCTGTGGTACTCTAAATTTTAAACAGGAAAAAAACATTAGTAATAGTTTTATAGTATATGTAGTAACTCACGTTATTTCCACAGGAAAAGGCTCAGATATTTCTGGAGATCTGATAAAGAGCAGAAATTACAGAGTTTGTTGTTCAACAATAACATCTATGATTTTTTTTGCAACTTGTATGGTTTGTTCTTCATGTACAGTTTTTGTACATGATGGTTGTAACAAACCTATTTTCATAACAATATTACACACATGGGTTCTGCAGTATGCCCATGTTTAGAGAAAATAGCCATTGCCAGAAAAGCTAAGTGGTGTCCGCAGCAAACTACAGAAGCAGTATAAGAAGAGAACATCCAAATTTTGCAGTCAACAAGGGCAACATCTGCAATTGCGTACATTTTTCATTCTTGCAGATATGTTGTGGCTCTTTTCAATGGAATAAAAAATAAGCATTTCTATGGAATGCCAGACTTTTAGCTCCATAAGAAATATTTGTATGGCTATCCATCTTAAACAAAATTCTGGGTAGTAATAACAGTAAAATTAATAAACCATAAAATAAAACTATTAAACCATAAAATGAAAACAAAAACCAGGCTCCACAGTCATTCCTTTGGGATGTTTCACCACCAGCTTCAGATATTCTTTTTCCATACCTGCACCTGGTTTTACTGAATCTTTTTGGTGGGGGGAGAGTGTTCCATAAGATAGGGACAGCCACAGAAAAAGGCACACCTCCGAGCCCCCACTAGATGGGAAGAGTTCAGGAAAGGACCTGGAGTGTACCTACCCTATCCAATCTGGTAGGAAGGGCAGATACTGTTAGAGAGAAGCAATCCTGCAAATATCCTGATCCTTGCCATGTAGGGATTTAAAGATGACAGCCAGACGCTTGAATTACACTCAGAAGAAAACTGGGAGCCAACACAGCTCGTACCACAGAGGTGTAGGATTGGCAAACCTAGGGCTGCATGTGCCACTGGTTTTGAGGCCAGTTGTAGCTTCTGAGTTGCCTTCAAGGGCAGTTGAAGTGAACTTTAAGGGCAGCCCCATGTAAAGCGAATTGCAGCAGTGGTGAAATCCAATTTTTTTTTACTACCGGTTCTGTGGGCATGGCTTGGTGGGTGTGGTGTGGCTTGGTGGGCATAGCATGGGAAGGACACTGCAAAATCTCCATTCCCACCCCGCTCTGGGCCAGCCAGAGGTGGTATTTGCCATTTCTCCGAACTGCTCAAAATTTCAGTTACCGGTTCTCCAGAACCTGTCAGAACCTGCTGGATTTCACCCCTGCATTGCAGTGATCTCATTTTGGACAAATCCAAATCTGTTCCAAGAATTTTGTAATGAAAAATATAAAGATGTTCTCTAAGTTGCAGAATGGGATGATTCCCGCTCTAGTTTTACTTTGGTCATGTCACACAGGGGAATTTACTGGAGAATGCAATTACATTTGGAAGAGTCAGTGGTTAAAGGAAGCCAGGCTGTCAAAGAACATGGTGGCTGGATACTATCAAAGCCTGACATCAACCAGAGCAGACAAAAACTCAAGGAAGTAGTGCAAGATAGGAAGATGTGGGGAGACCTGGTCCATAGAATTGCCAAGAGTTGGGCAGATTAAATGCATCCTCCTCCTCCTCCTCACGTTCCTTTATGAATTTTTTTCTTGTAATATGTGCCAAAGGGGAAAAAAGAAAAGTTAAATACCTTGTGCTTTCACGATTGAATGTCTCTTCTTCTCCAGAGGATTCTTCATTAACAGATTTATCACTGCTGTATTTTTTGCCTACTTTATCAAGAGATTCATACATATCCTTAAGCCAAGGAGGCTTGTCGAAAGAAGATGCTGAAATCTAAGCATGAGGAAAGGATGTGAAAAAATGATAATAAAACTTCAGTCTGAGATTTTAATGTTTGTGTTGCATTATCATTTTCTTTATATCTCAGATTAAAATTCCAGATCCTGGAATGGAGGTTCTTCCTGAAGAAATATGTGGCTAGCAAATTAGAGCAAACTTAACTGTGAACTCCTAATTAGGACACAGGTTTTAGCTCCCTCTTTATCTATGATAGACAATTCTGGAATGTATTTTGTACTTCTGCTAATTAGTGTTAGTAGCCAGTAACATTAGTAGTTAGCTGCAGTTTAAAAATTTCTTTCAGTATTAGCATTCCTAAACTTTGCAAGTGTTGTTATCTTTAATATATGTTATTTAATTTGAGCTTAATTATGATGTATGAAATAAATGTGTGCCTTAATGTTGTATGGAAATAAGATTTTTATCAATTCATCTGGTCATAACAACTCTGATTTTAGTGAATTGTTACTATTATTCTTTTAGGATTGTTTCAAAAGATCTATCTTGCTTCATGCATGCTATCTCCCACATTAATGGGTTTGACAGAATTGGATAAGATACAGTAGTTGCAAAATCTTCCAAAGTCATGTTTGTTCATCTTGGTATATTTAATAAGTCACAAATGGTTGTAGCAAAATTTTCTCCTGAAAAAAATGCCATAGTAATAGTGATACACAAAATACATAAAACGTTAAGATATGGTTTATACATCTGACTCAATACACTTCACACATTAAGTCAAATTTTCCCTTCAAGTTTTGTGAATCCAGCCATTGTGATTTATTCCATAAATAATTTTCTGATTATCCACAGTTTGGCGCAGTGTGGGAACTATATCATAAAAATGCCTATCAAAATAATTCAAAATATTGTTTTTTCCCTAAATACTGTAGTATATATTTGGACATTTCAAATTGTGAGTTATCTAGAAATTACAGGTATAGGACAGGCTGGGCTCCAGACCATTGGCTATTACAACAGCCTTCTCATTCTACAGAGTGAAGCTAGAGTGATTCTGAATTACTTCTACTTGAGCAGAAAATAAAGATGCCTCCTGTTCCTGAAGGCAACTGATTGGCTTACAGGATCCAGAAGAAATGGTGAGAAGCCAGGGAAACTGGCAAATTCAGGAGGAATGGCTGGGAAGCTGCCATCTTTATCCATAGTACTGTCAATATGGAGCAATTATCCTACCTGGCTTAAATGACTTTAAAACTCAATGAGTGACTTTAAAACAGGAAAGCTACATTTAGATGGATGCCTAGAGACTTCAGTAACCAAGTAAAAGCCAACCTATGTTAAACACTGCACCCAATCCTGAAGCATATTTACTCAGAAGTAAGTCTCGTTGAATTTAATATACCATATTTTTCGGAGTATAAGATGCACCGGAGTATAAGACACACCTTAGTTTTTGGGGAGGAAAGTAAGAAAAAAACTGATTGATGGGTGGTTTGGCCTCCTGGAATACTCCCAATCAACTGCTCTGTGCCTTGCTTTTTTTTTCTGCCTCTGAAATTTCTGAAACTCTGTTTCAGAAAAAAAAAAAATTCCTGTCTCTGAAAGCCTCAGAAACAGAGCTTCAGAAAAAAAGCCTTTTTTTCTGAAGCTTCTTTCAGAGGCTTTTTTTCTGAAGTTTCTTTCAGAAGTTTTTATTCTGAAGGACTATCTGTACTCTGTTAAATCTCCTTTCTTTGGTATTGGTATGTAGATTAACCTCTCCTGATCTGTTGGTTATTGTGTCATTCTCCAGATTTGTTAGCATAGTTTGGTTAGAACCTTTACTGATTCTTCTTTTGTTACTTGTCATATTATTTTAAATAAAAACCTTTTACAGGCTTTTTTTCTGAAGCTTTTTTTCTGAAGCTTCTTTCAGAGGCTTCTTTCAGCCTCTGAAATCTCCATTTGCGAGGCTGGGTGGGGCTACATTCAGAGTATAAGAGGCACCCCAATTTTCACCCTCTTTTGGGGGGGGAAAGGTGCGTCTTATACTCTGAAAAATATGGTACTCCCAAAATGACAGGATGATATTTATTTATTTATTTAAACAAATTTAAATAACTATACAACAGCTGCTATTACTATTACTATTTATCATTTTATTCATTCAACATGAAACTCAGTCAACGGAACATTTTAAAATGTATCACAAATACATTTACTGGCTCTGATGGTTAATACGGGTTGTTGCCGGCATCCTAGGTATCGACCAAGTATCTTCTTAAAATGTACCGTATTTTTCAGAGTATAAGATGCAGCTTAGTTTTTGGGGAGGAAAATAGGGGGGAGAATCTGCCTATCAGGTATTCATCTGGCTAGCATCCTCTTTCTGGTCAGCTTCAGCATATTAGTTTGCTGGGTTTTATCTCCTGCTTCAGGATAAAAAACAGCTTCTAAAGCACAACTGAACTTTGGAGAGAGAAGCAATGATAAAAGCAGGCAAACCACGGAGATCGCTTCACTCGCTAGCATGTTAGGGCTGAAAAAAAGCTTCACAGCTGATAGTTGGAGGGAGCAAGCAAAGCATGGAAGATTGCTTCACTGAAAAAAAGCTTCTAAAGCACAACTGAGAGTTGGAGTGAGCAGGCAAAGATCGCTTCACCCGCTAGCACCTCATTAGGGCTGAAAAAAAGCTTTGAAAAAGCTGCATTCGGAGTATAAGACGCACCCAAATTTTCAGCTTTTTTAGGCGGGAAAAAAGTGCATCTTATACTCCGAAAAATACAGTATGTTGTTCCGAGTAGCGCAGCCTTTTGTAGTTCCACTACTGTTATTGCAGGAAGCTGCAATTTCTTGATGTACTGTGTAAAATTCTTGAACATGGTGCCATGTGCCCTGATGACAATGGGCATCACTGTCATGTTTCATCCATATTCGTGTAGTTTCAATGGCCAGTTCACGATATTTTGTGATTTTTGCAGTTCTTTTTCTTCAACTCTGGCGTCTCCTGGTACAGCGATATCAATAAATTATACATTCTGTTTTCAACAACTGTGATATCTGACATGTCGTGTTCCAAATAATGGTTCGTTTGTATTCAAAAGTCCCACAAGATCTTAACCTTCTTATTTTCAACTTTATGTTCCCATGATTTTTCGGATACAGGTAAGTCGTATTTTTTACATAATGACCAGTGGATTAAATTAGCAACTCAGTCATGTCTAGCTTTGTAATCAGTTTGTGCAATTTTGCTGCATTTCCATATTAAATATGAAACAGTCAACTTTGTCATTGCAAAGTGGGCAGTTTGGATTGTCGGGATTTTTGTATCTTCACTTTCATGGCTTTAGTTTGTAGTGCTTGTTCTTGAGCAGCAAGTAGTAAACCTTTTGTTTATTTCTTGATGGTTCCCATCTTAAGCCATGCCTATGTCAAGTGGTTATCACATTTTCCTTCAAGGTTTTTCAAGTGCTTTCTATGCAAAACTTTGGTTTGCCATCTATTTAATCTGTCATCTATCTGTTTTTCATTATATTCTTTGTTTCTGTTGTTTTAATAATGTTCTCCATTTCTACAGCCTGCAGCAATTTTTCTGTCCTTTGGTTCACATAGTCATTCAAACTTTTTCTTCTTCTACAGTTTGATGGATTTATAATAGCGCTCTGCCCCCTATTCTTCTTGGCAGGTACAACCTGTTGATGTCAGTTCATGGGTGTAAAGCATGGTACATATTCAATAGTTTACATGTTTTCTGGTCCCAGTTTTCCAGTTCAACCATTGTCCAGTTGATTATTCCAGCTGAGTAGCGTATCACTGGAACTGCCCATGTATTAATGCCTTTAATTATGTTTCCAGCATTCAGTTTTGATTTTAATATTTTGCAGATATATTATTATTATTATATACACAAAATGACAGTATACACAGCAAATGAGATAACCATGCTGGGTTTCGTATCACAAATCACTAGTCGAACACTTCCCAAGCATTTAAGACTGCGTGATGTATCGGCGGATTATGCAAGCAGATCCCAGTAAGGTGGCCTTCTGCAACTGAGCAATGGTGATCTTCTCAGTGCCAATTGTTTTTAAATGCTTGCCTAGGTCTTTAGGCACAAATCCTGATATCTGGTGACTTTTCCAAGTTGTTTCTCGTCAATTCTGCTGTCACCAGGTATGGCAATGTCGACGATCCACACTTTTTTCTTCTCCACAATCGTGATATCTGGGGTATTGTGTTCCAAAACTTTGTCAGTCTGTATTCAGAAGTCCCATAGTAGTTTTGCATGCTCATTTTCAATGACTTTTTCAGGCTTATGATCCCACCAGTTCTTTGCTATAGGCAGATGGTAGTTGTGATGCTGTTGTTGTTGTTGTTGTTGTTGTTGTTGTTGTTGTTGTTAAATTCAGGCTTGCCTAAACCACATCTATAATACTTATGGAAATGTGGAGACATGATGTTAACATCCAATAACAAAATTGAAGATCACAAGTAGTTGCTTCTGCATTTACATACCTGTTTTTCAGGTTTATCTTCCTTCTTTCTACCCAGAAATGTCCTTAAAGAAACAATTAAAAAGAAAAATAGTGAGATCTTGGAATGGATAAAGCCCTTTTAACAATGTTCAAACCAAATATGGCAACCATTTCTGTACTTGAGGAGTATACAAACTCTTTATCATTTAATGAAAGATGTATATATTTCTGTTTCTCAAAATGGACTTAAAAGGCTTTTCAGTCACAAGACTCTTCTGTGCATGTACAAACTATAACCAAGCAGCAGAAGCCTTAATTGCCTCTTATGCTGAAACACATACCTGCAATTGTCTCCAAAGTTTTAAGAGTACATTTTGCAGGTAACCACCTAGCTGTTTTGGGTTTTACATATTTTTGGCTTCGTTAGCATGCATGTTGTCCTGGAAATCTAAACTTTCATCTTTGTTCAGCACTGAAAATAATTGAAAGTTGCCAAGAGGAGAGGGGAAAAAGGATATGTGACCAATTGAGGAATGTAGCAAGAAGCCAGTGCTAAACATACAGATTCAGCCAGCAAAAAATCAGATTATTTGGTGATGTTTTCAGTGTTTTCAACTTTTAGATGCAGCATCTTGTGAACTAAAATTTGCTTTTTAAGATTGAAACTTATAAGTGCATTGCCACCTAATTTTGAGACTGTTCCTCATAAACAGGATTTTCACAGTAGAGAGTTGCAAATAAATATCTCCAGGGAAGAGTTACCGTTTTACAGGAGGGGTTCCTTCTGTTCCTTTGGCAGTTTTATGAGAACAGATCTGTTAAATCCAAAAAGAGAGGTGTGGTTGTGAGGGATAAATGTAAAGATTTTTCACACTGAGGAAAAAGAATCAATGACTGTCACAGAGAACAATGTTTTTTTCTCTCTGCTTCTCAATAAGAAACTTTTCTTTTTCTCCATCTTCTGCTTATAAAAAGGTGAGGGGTCTCCAACATGACTTTGGTAAACCTCATAAGAAGGTCTTATGGAGCAAATCAAGCCAACCAGCCATCTTCAGAATTGAAGATGGAATGAATCCAAGCTTAATAAACCCATTTAGTCATGATTTGTCCCCCTCACCAATAATTTTACAAAAATCAATCCTACCCTTTTTTTGAGGTGAAAACATATTATATTAAATCCTGGCGGCAGTAATGTGGTCTCTGAGTTATGGTGTTCAAGGAAATGCTGGCTCTTCACAAAACAGCATATTGAGAGTTTCGAGAAATTTATTGGACTTTGAAATATAGTGGGTAAATAAATTAATATAAGGATCTCTAGAAAATATTTTAGCTTACCTCAATCAAACAAATTATTACAATAATAACCACCATCACAGTTGTCACAGAAACAGCCAACCACCATTTGAGGCCATTCCCATATTGTAGAATTCCCTGCTTTGGTATCTGCAAAGAGAAGTAAAGTGAAAGATGGGCCTTTGCGTATTTTAACATAAAAGCTCTTTTCCCCAGAAAAAAAGTATATCCAGGCCCATCTACCCTTTAAAGGCAATAACGGTTTTACCAATTCAGTTTTAGTAAAATAATCATATCTGAAATTTCTGATTTAATTCTAATGAACCTCATTTGGTTTTCCCTTGTTTTCACATTTCAGTTACTTTATCTTATATGTTGCTTATCCTTGTATATAGAGATGGGAATCAGGCAGAGAAGTGGTCATGGCACACACACATTACTATAAACAATCTAGCAAGGCTTTTACTCAAAAACAGTAACTGTCTTTGCAGAAATGAATGAGCAATTTACAACAATTGGGTCTTCTGGTGGGGGGGAGAAGAGACATCTAGGTAACCATATCTTGTAATACTCCTATTAATGCACCTGTTAGGATTGTTTATGTAAGTTGCTTTTACCTCAGGTTTCTCCATTTTTCTGGAGCTTGGTATATTCATATTGGTTTCATTTTTAGTCAGCAACAAATCAGATTTCAACAGAGCAGATGCTTCCTGGATGGTTTTTCTGTTATTGAAGAGTTTCATTACAAGCCCAATTCTAGAGATGAGAAAATCACAAGACGTCTGGGTAGTCGGTTCTCTGCAATTCACATTTATCATACGGATCAAGTGGGCAGTTAGGTTCCTCCTAGGCTCATTAAGGATCAGGTGTGCCAACTGTTTTTGCACCTCAACTTCAAAGATATCTCCCTGAAGAAAATAGTTATCAGCGCTTGACAAAAAGTCAAATAAAAGGGGAGTAGAGGTGCTTTGTTCCTGATAATCCCAATGCGCTTCATTCTCTGCGATTTGTTCATTCTGAGTATTTTTCTCTTTTGCCTGTTCGCTGGTTACAAGGTGTTTTACATGGCTGGGCCTTGCTGATCTGTTGCCAGATTTCAGAATAAAGACCACTTTATCAGGCTGTTCCTCACCACTATCAACCACTACAAAAGAAGAAGTCAAAGGAGGCAGCTGAGTTGGAAGGTGTAAAATGGAGCGCTTCTGTAAGGAGTGAGCCGATGCTTGAGGAAGCCTCTTAAGGGAAGCAACCTGCTGAGGATTTAGTAGCGCTACAGGCTTCCCTATTTTTTCAGCCACGGAATGTGAAGCAAGAGCTTCTGAAATTTCTGTAGCCACTTCCTTCTGTATCTCCAATTCATGAGTTTTCTTTTTGTTTCCTCTTATTTTTTCTTTGAGAGTCACCTTCGGCCCTGTATTAAACTTCAGAGCTTCTGAAATGTCTGTACCCACTTTCTTTTGAATCTCCAACTCATGAATTTTCTCTTTGTTTTCTGTTATTTTTTCTTTCAGAGTTACCTTTGGCCATGTATTAATCTTCGGAGCTTCTGACATTTCTGCAGCCATTTCCTTTTGAATCTCTAACTCTTGAATTTTCTCTTTGTTTCCTATTATTTTTGCTTTGAGGGTCACTTTCGACTCCTTATTAATCTTCAGAGCTTCTGAAATTTCTTTAGACACTTCCTTTTGAATCTCCAACTCATCAATTTCCTTTGTGTTTTCTTTTATTATTTCTCTGAGAATCACCGTCAGACCCTTAATAATCTCCAGAGCTTCTGAAATTCCTCTAATCAGTTCCTTCTGCATCCCCAACTCATGGATTTTCTCTTTCTTTCCTCTTAGTTTTTCTCTGAGAGTCACCTTCAGTCCCGTAATAATCTTCAGAGCTTCTGAAATTCCTCTAGTCACTTCCTTCTGAATCTCCAACTCATGAATTTTCTCTTTCTTTCTTATTTTTTCTCTGAGAGTCATCTTTGGTCCCATATTTATCTTCAGAGCTTCTGAAATTTCTGTAGGCATTTCTTTTGGAATATCCAACTCATGAATTTTCTCTTTGTTTTCTGTTATTATTTCTTTGAGAGTCACCTTCGGCTCCATATTAACCTTCAGACCTTCTGAAATTTCTTTAGTCATTTCCTTCTGCATCTCCAACTCATGAGTTTTCTCTTTGTTCCCTATTATTTTTGCTTTGAGAGTCACCTTTGACCCCATATTAACCTTCAGAGCTTCTGAAATTTCTGTAGGCACTTCCTTTGGAATATCCAACTCATGAATTTTCTCTTTGTTTTCTGTTATTTTTTCTCTGAGAATCACCTTCGGCCACCTCTTAAGCTTAAGAGCTTCCAAAATTTCTCTAGTCACTTCCTTCTGCATCTCCAACTCATGAGTTTTCTCTTTGTTTCGTCTCATTTTTTCTTTGAGAGTTAACCCTTCTAGATAGATTTTAGTCCTCAGGCTGATGTCCCTAGAAACTTCCAACATTCCTGTAGTTAAATCCTTTTGGACTTCCAACTCTTGAGTCTCTTCCTTTTTGGTTATTTTTGCTTTGGGTGCCACTTGTAGGACAGTGGATGATTTGTACAGCTTTTTCAGCAGATTTTCATGAGATCCTGTTTCATCCAAATATTCATGAGGATTTGATTTAGTTAATCTACTCCATAATTTTAAAATTGATGATCTAAGAAATTCAATGAAGTTACCAATTGTCTCCTGAATATTCACATTGTCATAACTAGGAGAATTGGTATTCCTTTTGCAATTAATATTTGAGGATGGGCATGGAAGTATGAATCCATCCAAACTTTCACAACAGAACAATAGAATTCCAGCCAGGAAAATTTGGGTTGCAAAGGGAGCAACACATCTCATGATGCCCTTCCCCTCTTGCTTGTTTAGCCAAATGAAGGATGTCTTGGACTACTGCAGCTAACAATTGAGGTGATTCTATGTAGTTACCAAGCAACCACATGTCATTCCATACGGAGGCTGCAGGATAATGCCATTGCTGTTTAGTTTACAATGATTCCTGACATCATAGAATTGCCAAAACCATGGCAACAATATAGGTAGTAGCCTCTTATATAAATAATGAGTTGATTTTATGAGATCACTCAGATATTTGTGATTAATGTTTTTGGGTCAGAGTCACAGTAGGGAATACCAATCTGTTTCCACTGAAAACTCAGATTGTAAACCTGGCTATCATTCTCCAGCTACTAAAAAAAATTACTGCACATTATTATAGCTAGAAAGAAGTGGGATAAGAAGTTGAGGAAGGAAAGTAGTAGGACTTTAACTTATATACCTCCCTATAGTGCTTCACAGCATTCTCTGGGCAGTTTACAATGTCAGCATATTGCCTCTAACAGTCTGGGTCCTCATTTTACCAATCTCGAAAAGATGGAAAGCTGAAGCAACCTTGAGCCGGTCATGATCAAATTCCAACTGTGGGCAGAGTTAGCCTGTGATAGTGCACGTAAGATAATCATCCACAGAAGAAAGAGCAGAGAAATGATAAACAGAAATTCCTGTGAAACACACAGCTGTCTTCCTTCACCCAAAGTTTATTTATTGTATTTATGTCACATTTCAAGCAACCCAAATCCTGGGAGTTTATATGATGAGTACCATCTGTGGGACAATTTAAAATACTCATGGTAAATCTAAAAACATAAAATCAACCTTGAGAATATTGAAAATGACAACTTGGGGGGGAAGCAGTAATAGCAAAAGTGACTCCGAAATAGTAAAATGTTTTCCAGAACAGCTTGATCTTTAACATCTGCCTGAATACAATCCTGGACATCAGCCTGATTTCCAAAGGAAGACTTAAAAAAAAATTAAAAAAGTTAAACTGAAAAGCAATCCCTCCTGGCTTCACATTTATCACACTTGGGGATGATAAAGACTAGGGATATTTGTGGGGAGGAGGGATGATGCTGATGGTATCTGCATTTAAGTTCCATGGCAAACAGAAACATCCTTGTATCAAATGTCCTAACAAGTAAATTGATTGCTGGTGGCTTTTGGGTGATTAAATCACCACATGCTGCTTATTTTGCTATAACTGCTGTTGATATACATATCCTCCCCAGAATCTACATTTGAAGAAAAGGAAGAGCCAGCCCAAAAATAAATAATTAAGGACTTAACAACTAATTTAAATTATTTGCCTGCATAATAGATTGCCTCCATTTATAACATTGACTGATCTCTATCTATGTCCCCTGATAATACTTACATACCGAAACTTCTCTCACACATGCAAACACAGGCACAGAGACCCTGGAACCTGCTACAGTTGTTCCTTAGTCCTGACAAGAAAAAGAGGACAATAGAGTGAGATGGGGAGCTGGACTGGAGAGAAAGGTGAGGGAAAAACTTGAGCATGGAAAGGAAAAAATAACTGGAAAGGGAGAAAAAATGCTACAAAAGAGGAGATTTCAGCCCAATTACCAAGCCTGATCTCAAGGGCATCCATTCTTTTCAACAGCAGTATTTGCCAGTATTTGCATCTCTTGCACCTTCCTTTCTTTTCAATGGTTTCTACTATTCTTAGCTGCCCATTCCCTCAATTCACAATGATCTGGGGGGGGGCAAAAATCACTCTTTTCTATTAGTAAATCATTTATTAGAAAAATATAAAAATAATACTGTCTTTTCAATCATCATTAATTATAAATAGGCAATTAGTCTTTTCTTGGAAGAGTGCTACTTTCTATTGGTAGCTTGCATTTGGAGCTTCATCACTCAAATGCTCTAAAAACAAGGAGAACCAATTTCCAAGCCAGATAATGTGCTTAGGAGAGAAGAAGATACCTTTCTAGATCAGCAAGAAGGAAACAGAATCTTTGTCAATAATCTGCTATTTTCTCTCCATGTTAAAATCACACAAGAGCTCCTTTCTCCTAGAGCAGGGATGTCAAATTCACATTGTCACTACAGCATTACGTGACATATTGGGACTTCCCCCCTCGCTAAACCTGGTGTGGGTGTGGCCAGCATGTGACACATCCGGCCTGCAGGCTGGGAGTTTGACAGATCTGTCCTAGAAGGTCTAGCTGTGAAAATGACAATTCAGTTACCTAGGAAAAGAGGGAAGAAAATCTTAATAATTTATTTTGCAAAGGCTGAATTCTTCAATTCTTACAGATTTTTAATACAGTACATTTTGAAACATTCCAATCTCTTATTGCTTTCTGTAGAATTTAACAGAAGTCCCAAATCGCACGAATGGGCTGCTTCCAAGTACAATTTCATTCATTTACAATCAACTGTTTTTCCTTTAAATTTTCACATAGATTTCTTGGATTGACATAGGATGTTACCGATTGTTGAAAGAAAAATCCATCTGGTTCAGTTTCAAGCTAGGAGAGAGGCGCTGGAAAGAAAATGGAGGCTAGCTGCTTAGGAAAGAAGGTCTGTTTATTGATGAGCAGAGCCAACAGCATGTGGTTCTGGGACAACTGACCAACTGGTTGAATGAGTGAATGGATCTTTATAGGTTTCTGTGATGCTGCTGGGGGTTGTGCAATGTCTGAAATGCCCCTAGGGGTTGTGCAATGTAGTGAGCTCTATGTCTTTTGCTATTCTAATGGTGGTGGGTTAATCCTATTATGTCCTAAAGGTCATGTCCTGTTTTTAGAATTTGGGTAGAGAAGGAAGAAAATTTTAATTCCATCGCTGGGGGTAAAGGTAGTTTGTTTGTGAATAGGCACTTTAAGAAACACTGGGGCTGCTTTCTGCCTCTAAGGACATGTTTCTCCATTTCTCCTTTGGGGAAATATAATGTTCTGCATCTTAATATTCCCAAAAATATTTCATTCTCTAGGAGGAGGGGAGGGTTTCCCACACTATGAATCACAAATTCTCTATCAGATAAAGTCTGGTTAAGATATACAAAGCATATGTAATTATTTTAGTATGTTAATCAAGCCATCATAGTTTATAAACCGTAGCAGATGCAGTTACTGAGCCCAACTAACTGTAGTTAAATCAACAACTACAATTTAGTGCAATCCACAAACACTATCTAAAAAGTCCTGATTTAACAATGAAAACACATTCTAAAAGAAACCAACTGATTGTTCAAATGCAGATTAGCTGCATTAATTATGCAGATTAGCTCCAACAAATCCCACAATATCTGGACAATAAGTATGCAATGAAGCCAATCTCCTCTTTGGAAGTAGGAGTACAATGTATGCTGATCCACTGGGCACATTTGAAAAAAAAAAAGCTAGATCAGATAAAAGAATAGTACCATCTTTGAAAAAGAATAAGAATAGCCTTATTCAGATCAAAGGTGTACCTAATTATAGAGACTTTCATGAGAAGCTGGACAGATGCTTTTAAGAAGCTAAGAAGAATTGATAAGGATCAATCTTCTCTGCTTTTGTTAAACTTCAGTTCTTACTTTATTAGAATTGTATTCTTGTACATCTGGAGGATTGTAGGTTGAAGAACACTAATGGTGATGATTGTTCTCATTTCCCTCCAGCATATGTTGCTTATTGATATTTTTCTTCTAAATATGCAAGGTCCATACTTAACTTTATGATTTTGCTTAAGATGTCTTTTGCCAACTAGACAGCTTACAGATAACTTGGGCTGCAGTTTCCAGAATTTCCAATCTTCAGCTCTGTAGATTTTCTAAGAGGACTGCCAATGTCACTTTGGAGTGATTGCAGCTTCTCTAGAGCTTTTCCATATCCTCACTATTTGAAATGAATATGGACCCTGTGCACAAGAGAGGCCAAAAACACTTGAGAGATTGCAGAGGTCGATAAATTTCTTAGCATTCTTGGAAAATAAATTGCAAATATTTTATCAAGAAGCATTCCTTCTATTCTGTCCTATTCATTGTAACAGAGGTGGTGGAGAGGAGCCCATAGATGAGATGCTTGCCTCCTGTGCTTCTAAGGATGAAAATTAAACTAGAAACAATCCTGCTCAAAATTTTACCACTCACAAACTGGAAAATCAACTCTGCTGGAATCTCAATCTGAGTTGCTAAGAAGAGATGATGGATGATCTGTTATATACTGTAGCATCTTTAGTGTCTGGCTCTCTTGTCTCCCATCATTTTTGGTCCAAGTCTGATAAACTGATATAAATGTCTCAGCAACAATTGCATTCTGAATTCTAAAATGCTTAGGAGGATTAATCACTTCTATTCATTCCTTGCAGCTACGCACATTTATGATGCCAAGAGATGATATTGCTAATTCAAAGCAATTTGAGGATATCTGGATGCATTAAAAAGGGGCTTCTGTTCACCTGAATGAGACCTCTGAGTTCCTCTTTGGAAACATGAAACATTTGTGAAATTTATTTAGGATTTTATAGATTCTCAATATAGGATTTTTGAACTAAAATTAACAGTACTGTCTTATTGTTTCTAAAGTGAGTGTTTATAATCAATGACTATAATCTGTTTATAATTGGGTTGAAAGTAAGATTTAGAGTTAATTTAGATGTGATATGAGAGAATCTCCTGAATTATGCTAAAGTTGGTTCTCAGCAACAGTCAACACTAATGTGCCCCAAAAACGGGACATTCAGTGATGGAAAAAGTCAACTGGAAAATATTGGTGTGAGGGTGAATATCAGCAATGTAAATATGCCAACAAAATGAACCAGGAGTTCCAGTGATGCAGGAAACACCAGAAAAAATGAGGAGCCAGGGATAAAGTCATTTTGTGATTTATGATGCGATTAAAAACAAAGTTTCTACAAAGGCAAATAGATAACAAGGTCCAGAGACAGGGTATGTGGAAGCAGAAAACTAAATGCATGGGGAAGAAAAAGAGCAGATAAATGTATTCACAATAAAGAGAAGAATATATATATATATATATATATATATATATATATATATATATATATATATATATATATATATGTGTGTGTGTGTGTGTGTGTGTGTGTGTGTGTGTGTGTGTGTGTGTGTGTGTGTGTAGTTAATATTTCGGGTTTCTTCCCGTGTAATGAATCTGCTGCTTCATATGTACAGAACTCATACCATTTCATACAAATAATAAAAAAGCAACACATAAAAGAAAGTGACCTTCTTGTAAGCTTTGATGTTGTATCACTATTCACACAAATACCTGTCAAAGAAGCCTTGTCATCAATTAAAAACAAATATCAACTACCAAAACATATCACAAACTTAACAGAACATTGTTTATCCAACACATATTTCATACACAGAGGACAGAGATATAAACAAGTAGAAGGTGCACCAATGGGATCACCATTATCACCAGTCATCGCTAATCTTTTCATGGAAGAATTCGAATCCAATGCCTTAGAAAAAACTGTTAACAAACCAAAATTATGGCTCAGATACGTTGATGACACCTTTGTGATCTGGCCACATGGAAGAGATAAATTGGAAAACTTCTTAGTACATTTGAACAGCCTCCATCCCAAAATAAAGTTCACCATGGAGATAGAATCAGAAAACCAGTTACCTTTCCTCGATGTATTAATTTATAAAAAATCTGATGGCACCTTAGGACATACCATCTATCAAAAGAAGACACATACGAACCGCTATCTCAACGCCAAATCACACCACCATCCAGCACAAATAAACTCTGTTGCCAAAACATTAACCACAAGAACTAAACGTCTGGCTGATGAAGCACATTTACAAACTGAATTATATACACTAACTAATGTACTGACATCAAATGGGTTCTGTAGAAATAAAGTCATCAATATGATCAAACATACAACACCAAGACAGAATAAAAAACAACAAGAGGAACAAAACAATGGGAAAGCCATCTTGCCCTATATAAGGGGAACAACAGATAAAATTAGCAAAGTACTACAAAAACACAACATCAAAACCATATTTTGCACAGATAGAAAGATATCGTCCATTCTGAGAAACCCCAAAGACAAAATAGAATTAGAAGATCAAGGCATATATGAAATCCCATGTGCTTCCTGCCCATCAACATACATTGGACAGACCAACAGAAGAATGAGTGTGCGCATCGAGGAACACAAAAACTCAATACAAAAGCAAGAACACACATCATCATTAGTTCAACATATAAATACAACAGGACACAACATTAATTTTAATAAAACAAAAACAGTTGCAAAAATAGAACATCTCAATGGCAGGATAATCAGAGAAGCAATAGAAATGGAAAAAAGACCATATTGCATGAATAAACGGGATGACACCTCACGTCTGCCTACTATTTGGAAACCTGCTCTCATAGATAGACGAATCTTGACACCATATGTGGAACATGGACCAAACATTGCACAAAAAATCCCAACCAAATCATATTCAAACCAGCCACAAAGATAAAGCCCTGCCACCTAGTGGAGAAAAACCGACCATACACCCGAAGCCAAGCCAATAAACACATACTGGGACTCCCAACCAATCAGAATGAAAAGGTGGAGCCATCCCAGAATACCAGCACCAGATTTGAAATTCCAACGTCAGTTAGTGCAAAATGACTACTGGCATAAGCCTGATGATGGCATACATACCCGTGAAAACTTACATAAACATATATATATATATATATATATATATATATATATATATATATATATATATATATATATATATAAAAATTGAAATTCCAATATTTAAAAACACAATTCAATAATACAACACAAAAAGAAAAAAATGAAAAAACATAGAAAAACAACATAACCAAAATTTTCCACAAATAACAGTTTTTCTATATCAGTATCTCTATCATAATGTACATATTTAAAAAATTTCTAATTCTATATATCTCTATCTTAAATTACATCCTTATTTATATTTACAATTATTTCTATTCAATTTCATATCCTTTCATTTTATTTCTTCAACAATTTTACCTTCTACATATTATATTTAACAAGTTATCTCTTATTTTTTCTGTCTCCTCTAAAGTCAGGAATACCATCTGTTCCAAATTTGATAGTACTCAGTTTTCTCCCTCTCCTTCATTTCCATGGACAATCTCTCCATTTCTGTACAATCATAAATTTTTTAAATTATAATTTGGTCTGGAGGAATATCTGGTTGTTTCCAGTTCTGTGCTAGGACAATTCTACTTGCAGTTAATATGTGTATTATTATATACTGTAATTTTTTCTCCATTTTCCCTTCAAGAATGCCCAAGAGAAAAAGTTCTGGCTTCAACTCTATTTTCTGTTCTGTTATCCCCTCCAGCTACTTTCTTATCTTACACCAGTATTTTCGGATTTTAGGGCAGGTCCACCACATGTGGTAGAACGTTCCTTGTTTATGACTGCACCTCCAGCATTCCGGGGACCTGTTCAAGAACATCATGGCCAATCTGGTGGCAGATGCCATCGGTAAAACATTTTATAGAGGTTCTCCTTGTAAGCAGCTGACATCGTTAGTTTGTAGTTTCTCTCCCACAATCTATCCCATTGCTCTAATTGAATATTATGACCAAAATTTCTCACCCAACTATTGTCTCTTTCACCGTTTCTTCTTCCATTTTGAATTTTAACAAAAAATTATTCATTTTTGTAATCATTTTTTCCCTTGTTCCTAATAATATCTTATCAAGTTCCAATTGTTCTGTATATATACCATATTGTTCCCGGTCTTTTTTGTATTTTGTTCTAATTTGCAGGTATGGCCACCAATCAATTTTTATCCCCTGATTTCTTAAGTCCTGCTCTGATTTTAAGTTTCCAAATTCATCTAAAAGTTCCGAGTATCTCACTATTTTGTTTATGACCAACACATTGGGATAGATTTTGGCTTCCATTGTTGAAATCCAAACTGGAACTTTCATATAGTGATTTTTCCTTATATTGTCTCAAATATTTAACAAAGCACTTCGCACTAGATGTCTCTGGAAGTATGTGTGGGTCTCGTTTTTTCCTTCCCATAAAAATGCGTGCCATCCCAATTGAGATCGTGGCCTTCCAATGTTAATACTCTCCTGTTTCTTAGGTGAATCTAATCTTTTAGCCACGTTATTGCCGCTGCTTGATACTGTAATATACTTCCCAATCGGGTAGGCCAATGCCTCCTTTGATTCTGGAGTTCTGAAGAAGTTTGCATTTTATTTGGGCTTTTTTTCCCAACCAAATAAATTTATCTATTATTCTATTCAATTGATCGAAAAATACTTTTCCTAATCTTATTAGGATTGTTTTAAATAAAGAGCAATTTTGGTAGTATATTCATTTTCATTACCGCAATTCTACCAATTAAAGATATCTGTAATTTTGCCCAAATGTCTAAATCTTTTTGTATTTGTTGTACCAATTTATAATAATTATCCTCTTTTAATGTAGAACATTTTGCCGTTAGCCAAATTCCCAGATATTTTACCTTTTTAATAATTTGAATCCCCAATTTCTCTTCCAATTCCTCATCTTGCCTTTTGGTACAATTCTTGGTTAATATCTTAGTTTTTTTTTAAATCCAGCCACTTTACCAAATTCTTCCACTTCATGAATCAAGATGGTTCCCGTCTCCAAAGGATCTTCTATAATAAAAACCAGATCATCTGTGAAAGCTTGAACTTTATATTCCTCCTGTTTAATTTTCAACCCTTTTATCATTTGGTTTTGTCTAATTTGTATTAATAATATTTCCAGTGATAGTATAAATAAGAGGGGTGACAAGGGACATCCCTGTCTTACCCCCTTAGTTATACTAATCCTCTCCATTGTTTCCCCATTTATTATTATTTTAGCCAATTGTTTCGAATAAATTGCTCTAATCATATTTGTAAATTTCTCCCCAAAATTCATAATTTCCAATTTATTAATGAAAGTTCCAGTTTAGATTGTCAAATGCTTTTTGAACATCCACAAACATTAATGCCAGCTGCTTATTCGGTTGAGCCTCATAGTATTTTAATGAATTCATGATCATTCTTGAATTGTTCCTTATACATCTGTTTGGCAAAGATCCATTCTGGTCCGAATCAATAATTTCATTTAATATATTTTTGTTTGTTCTTTCAGTAATTATAGTTACGAATATTTTGTAGTCCACATTAAGTAACTAGATTGGCCTATAGTTCTTGATTTGCTGTGTATTTGTGGGGTCTTTTGGGATGAGTGATATCAGCGCCTCCATCCTTGTCTTTGGTAGTTTGGATTGCCCTAAAGCTTCATTTTATATGTTCAAGAGTAGCATTTCTACAGGTCCCTGTATCTCTTTGTAGAACTCAGAGGGGATACCATCAGGTCCTATTTTGCTATTTTTTTGCTTCTGAATAGCCACCTTCATCTCCATCATTGTAATTTTGCTATTTAACATCTCATTCATTTCATCTGTTATTATCAGGAGATTTCTATCCCTTGAATACTTCTTTATTTCTTCCTCTTCTATTCTCTCTTTACAATATAGTTTTCCAAAATAATTTTGGGCTATTCTCTTTTTTTTGTCCATTTGATGATGGATGTTCCCCTCTTCGTCCTACAGATGTGTTATTAATCTTTTTTTTTTTTTTTGGTCTTTTTAAAATTTATACGCCAGTCATCTCCCTGGTTTATTGGCATGCTCAAAATGTACCTGTTTCGCTGCTGTAAGCTTTTGGGCCATTTTCTCCTGGACAAGCAAATTTATTTTATGTTTGACCAAATCTTTTTCCTCGCTAATTTTCTTATCTTGGGAATCTTGCATCTTATGCTCTAATTCTTCCAATTTCTCTAGTAATTCCAATTGCTTTTTTCTTTGTTTCTCTTCACCCCATATGCTATTGTTAGACCTCTAATATAGGCCTTAGTTATGTCCCAAAGATTCTGCAAAGTCATATCTTCATTTGAGTTTTTCTTCAAGAAGAAGTCCAGTTCTTTTTCCATCCATTGTATATACTTTTTCTCTTTTATCACCCTTTGATTCATGGTCCATCTTCCCCTTGTTTTTGCTCTCCCTTTCCACTTTAATATCAATGGGCTATGATCTACCCATGAATTAGGTGCTCTTTCTATCTCCTCTATATTTTTGCTTAATTCTAAATCCATCCAAATCATATCTATCCTGGACCATGAATCATGTGGGTTAGAATAAAAAGTATACTGTTTGTTATGTGGATTTCGTTCTCTCCAGATATCTTTTATATTCAACTCTTGCATCATGTCAAAGAAAGTAACCAGTAGTATCTTCCTCTTTTTCTTATTCCCCCCCCCCCGATAGATAGTCTTGTTTTGAATCTACGACCACATTAAAATCTCCCAGTAAATACACATTTTCGCTCTCCAATTCTATTAATTTTTTATGTAAATTATGATAAAATTCCCCTTGTTTGATATTCAGTGCATAAATAGCTGCCAATAAAATCTTTTTTGACTTATTTTTATTTCAATCAATAAAATTCTTCCTTCCTCATCAGCAAAAATTTGTCTTAGTTTTAACCAATCTTTGATATAAACTACTACTCCTCTCTTTGTGATGCAAGAGCTGAATAAAATTTTCCTAGTTTGGGGGCTTCTAATAGGTATCCTTGTTCTCTTTTAATGTGAACATCTTGCAAACATACAATGTCCATCTTGTATTTTTGAAGTCTAGATAGTACCTGCCTCCTTTTGGCCGGAGAATTTAAACCATTTATGTTGATTGAAATTAGTTTGATTTCTTCTTCCATTTTATCTTCTATTGGTGGCCCTAGTTCCTTTCCTTAGTCTCATTTCTCTTTGTGTCTTCGATCTCACCCCTGTTCTTTCTTGTTGTTCTCTTTCAACCCTCTCCTGTAATTTAATTTCCAATTCCTTTTCTTCTTCCTGACTTTTCTCTTTATTTCCTCCCCACTCTCCCTCTCCTCATCTGTTGCTATACATTGATCATAGAATTCCTGAGCCTTATCTGGTGTATCCAACCTATTTTTTTTGTCTTGCTACATCACCAGCAAGCCTTCTGGGATAAGCCAGCAGAACATTATTTTATATTTCACCAGTTGAGAGGAGAGGAAGTGGTAGTCTCGCCTTTGCTCCCTTACCCTCCTAGGTATTTGTTTGAGTGTCAGTATCTCTTTCCCTTTATATATCAGTGATGTGTCCCATGTTCTCCTATAAATTTCATCCCTAATTGTTTTTGTGTGTGTGTGTGAATTGTACGTGTACCTCAGGTGGCAACTTATGTCACCGTGCATAGTTCGTATGCACTCTGTATAATTCATCAGTACCATTTTGCAAATCAACGCTATCCATTCTCAAATTATCATCCAACAACTCAATCATAAGATTCAGGAGGTGGTCTTCTTTGTTTTCTAAGACATTTTGGAATCTTAAGTAGAATGTGGATTTATCCATTTCTAGATACATTATCACCTCTTCAAGCTCTCAGTTCGTTGCCAGCAATTTTTTTTCTGTCTCCTTTAGTTTTTTTTGTCTGTTCTATTCTTACATCCACATTTTTTATTCTTTACTCACTCTTGGCAATTGTCTCTTGTATTTCTCCCATTCTGTCATCTAGTTTCCTAATGTCCTCTTTTACTTCCCCCATGTTGTTCTTTAGTTCTTCATGATTTTTTCCAATCGATTCTTGGGTTTTCAGCATCACCTCCTGAATCATATTTAGAGTTGTCTACATACTTTGTAAGTTTATTGCCGGCCCTGCCTTTTCACCTCCCAGCATGTCTCCTATCAATTTCTGCCCTGGCAGTCATTTGCATGATTTTCTTTGCAGTTTTTGTAGTTGTCATTGTACTTGTCATATCCAGTTTCCCCCAAAAAAATTTCCACAACACCATAAAATATCTAATTCCTTTCTCCTCCAGAAGTTACCTTTCCAATAACAATTCTTAAGTATTTCTTACTTCTATATCCTTATTCACCTAGTTTACCATCAGTTAACTTTTAAAGTTAATTAAATAAAATAGTCAAATTGTTAAATAATGTAATTAATTATATAGTTGATTCTACTGTTCTATTCAACCAATAATTTCACTCTTAAGTTTATTTAACAATACCTAAAGAGACTAAAATATAATACCTCAGAGACAAAAAGAGAAAAAGAAAATCACAGTATAAATTAATTAACACTATTTAAAACTAACTTTTATCAATCAAATTCAAGACAATAAAATTAAGCTCTATATTTTATAGATTTAATAGATTAATCTGTTTATCTATTTATACTAAATCAATCAATTAGATATTGAATTATGACAATAAAAATAATGAAAGGAAAAAAGTCTAAGTATGCATCTTACTATTAGATAATCAAGATAAATAATATACACATCTGGCTTCTAGTCCTCCCAATTCAAACTCTTCTGTTGGTTTTGAGCAATTCATTCATTTTCCTATTTCATTCCACTGTCCACTGCTCTTCCGTTTATTACTTTCCCAGTCTTAAATCCAATATGTCCATTCCTGCTAATATGCATTGTCACTCTCACTTTCACTTTACTTTGTTATCTAGACCTTGTCCTTTCAGTTTTAATGTCCACAGTCTACAGACATTCACTCCCAGTCACTACGGGTTCAAATACAACCTTTCTTTCTCACCAATTACAATGTTCTTTCTTTCCTTTCAACTCTTCAATCTTTCCTCTTATCAGCCTTCTTCCCAAACTTTTGCTTCACCACCAAAGCACCACTTTCTTGCTTTCTAGAGCCTTAATTGACAATCAGTTTGTAAATTCCAACAGATTGGGAAAGCAGCCCAGTAACTCACTCTACCCTGTCTCTAGCCACAGATACTTCTTGCTGCTTTTCACTCCTTGCTTCCTTCATCATTCAGGTAAGCCGCCATGACTCAGGATCCGGCCATTACAGCTGGTCTCTTTCGCGCCAAAATTCAAGGGGTTCCTCTTTCCATAGCGGGATATTGTGCATCTCCCCGCTACTCCAAGAATGTCCCCTCTACAGAGCCGACCCCTCCAAGGTCTGGTCTCACCTCCACCAGCTACCAAGCACGAAAATTCACTCCAGGAGAATGGGACTCCATTTTCCTGAACCGTAACAGCATGGCATCACCCCGGAAGTCCCGAGAAGAATATATTAATTCAGACCATTCAACTTGTACTCTCCAACTTGTCAATAGCAGCTACCTGGAATAATGGAAACTCTGGTCCAACTCATCTGGAGGTTGAAAGTGCTACTTTAGGTGACATGAACAATATCTCAGGCAGATGAAAAAGTTTTAGAGAAAATGTGTATAAAATAAATTTAAAAACTGCTTCAACACAATCTTGGATGGTAAATAAGAATACAATCAGTCTTGGCTTTGCACATTCTTGCTTCTCTTTCTTATTACAGCAAGGCTTTCAAAAACACTTCATGGGAAAACAGTTCCATTTTTATTCATTTGCAATTTGTTGTTGTTCAAACTGATAAGAGGATCACAAATTACACTAAGCCATGATCCCTATAAACATTATCTATTGAACAAGTCAAACTGAATTTCTGCAATATGTTAAGCTTCAGAAAAACCACATAAAAGCTTAGAGCAAAGTAAAACTTCCTGGAAATGTGCTTAAGATTTCAAACTAAGCAACATTAAAAAAAAAAAAGAAGAAGAAGAAGGTCTGGTTTAGAGCCAAGAGATAGTTTGGTTTGCATATTTGATGATAGGAATATTCAATCATTTCCCTGATGGAAGATGGAGGGAACTATGGAAAAAGGAATTAAAAGGAAGGTTGCTGGGTTTGCCTCAGATTATGAACAATACTTTCTGAAATGCATCCAAGAGTTCCTATTGCACTGCAAACCTCTGAGTGTTGTGGGTAGCCTTGAGAAACTCTGAAAGACAGAAATCCAAAATAACACATTGATCCAAGATTTCTTGATAGCTCAGGCACTGCTGACTATATCTGATATACTTCAATGTGAATTCAAACCGATTGAAGTACAGGGCCCATCACATCTACTTCGGGGAAAGTTTGCAGGAGGTTCTTAATGCCTCTAGATTTTTGTCATCAGTCCATACTTTAAAAGGTATTTTTCTGCCCTCTAAGAACTCTCTTCATGTCAGCAGCATCCACCGCACCATGAGGGGGCCGCGGTGGCTTGTGTGGTAAGATGCTGGGCCTGCGCACCACTGAGGTCGGTGGTTTGATTCCTGTGAGCGAATAAACTGGTAGGGACAAGAAAGGAGTCTCCTCCAATTGTCTATCGACATTCAGGTGTCTTGCAGGTAAAGATAACACTGCCTGAAAAAAATTCCTTTCACAGAGGCAGCCAGCCACCTTGATGATCCCTGGCTAACATGTATCATAAGCTAAAAAAAAAAAAAAAACCCACACCACAAAGGCATCTTTCTCGCACACCACCCAAAGTCTCTCCATCTTGTTCTGTTTTCGGGATGTGTAGGCGCATGGTTGCAGTTTCCCCTATTTTGGAGAACTGCCCCCACTGCCATATCACTGGCATCTGCTTGGATCACAAATGGTTCCTCGGGTTGGGGTGCTTTAGGACCAGCTCATCCGCAAACAGTCTCTTAGGTTTCTCAAAGGCCACTTGGAATTCCACTGTTCAGTTTAGTAGCTGGCTGGGCTGGGGTTTCTCCTCCACCCTCCCCCAATCTTTAGTAGTTCTATGATTAGTAAGGCACAGTGAGGGGATGTATTGCCTATAGAAATTTGTGAAGCCCAGGAAACTTTATAATTGTTTGTGGATCTGTGGGCTTGCCACTCTAAAATGGCTTTCACCGTCCATCTCCAACCTCTCACAGGGCACTCTATATTCTAGGTAGACTGGGCTGGTCTTATGGAATTTGTATTTTTAACAGTTTAGCTCTTAGGAAGTTTTCCATTACTTTACATACTAGGTTCACATGTTCATCCATCGTCTCCAAATAGATGAGCATGTCAATCAGATACACTAGGATCTGTTTGTATAGGTGCTCATGCAGCACTTCATTCATCAGCTGCATGAATCTAGCTCGGGCTACCTGTAATCCAAAGGGCATTACCCTAAACTGGTAGCATCCTAACGGGCAATTGAAGGGGGACTTCCATTCATCATCTTCTTTGAATCTTACTTGGTAGTATGCCTCTCTGAGATCCAGTTTGTTGAACACCTTCCCTTTGGCTAAATATCCCAGTATATCTTTCATGAGGGTGAGTGGGTACATGGTTTGTACACACACACCA
The DNA here is from genome assembly GCF_059756535.1 of Pantherophis guttatus. Classification (NCBI taxonomy): domain Eukaryota; kingdom Metazoa; phylum Chordata; class Lepidosauria; order Squamata; family Colubridae; genus Pantherophis; species Pantherophis guttatus. The sequence goes on from NC_142066.1 coordinate 56,073,702, forward strand.
TTTATCTCCCTAAAATATATGCGTAATCTCAATGATCCACCTTTTTTTCCCCATGAACAGCACAGGGGCTTTTACTCAGGATTTTGCAGGCTGGATGAAGCCCTTGGCCAGGTTTTTATCCATGTAGTCTCTCAACTCCCCCATCTCCTTTGGGGTCATTGACTACATCTTGGGCTTCTGGAGTTTCACTTCTTGTAGGATCTCAATTGCACAGTCCATGTGATGATGGGGTGTGGAGGGGGGATAGGACATCACATTCCTTTTCATTGAATGCGCCCGCTAAGTCCTGGTATTCTTTGGGGATGATTTGCACTTTTGGCGTCAGTTCAGATGCCACTTTTGTGCACTCGAGTCTTCCCCTCTCTTTCTTCTGCTGGTTGGGCTCACCCTGCTTCCTTTTCAGGAGTTTTGGCCCCTCCCCGTCATTGCTACACATCTTTTTTCATTTCCCCAATACACAATGGGTTTCCATTTGGTAAGCTAGACTAACCCAATATCATAGCTTCTGCCATCTTTGGGGTGACTACAAACCAAACTGTCTCTTTTTCCCCTGTGTTTTTTTTTTAATAAAAATGTTTTTTTTTAATGAATTTATTAATTTAAAAACAAAAACAATAAAAACATATACACAGGAAAAGGAAAGAAAAAAAACATACCTACAGGTACAAATAAAACATACACAACATATATAACATTTAAACGTGATGATTTATTTTTTAAGACAGTACATCAGTAAGGTATATTTCTCAATATATTACCCCATCTCTCACCTTATATAACGATATTATTTTTATTAAGGTTTCGTTTACTCTGTTGTGTCTCATTTGGTACAGGATTTGGTTCAAGTCTTTTAGGATCATCTTTTTGTTTGGTTTTCCTTTTCTCCAGCCACTGATACCACTTTTGCCAAACCAGGTAGTAGTCTGATTCTTCCTTTCCTTCCTTCCTAATTTTCTATAACTGGCAAAAATTGTAAAGTACAAAGACATCTTAAATGAACAAGAGGACTTAAAATCAAAACAGAAACTAAAAAATCAAGGAATTGATCTGAATTGGTGGCCACATATTCAAATACAAACAAGACACAAGAAAGATGAAGAAATCGGACGTTGACTTACCTAAACCTTCCTTCTAGGCGCGCTGCTAGAGAATCCAAAGCATGGGTTATTCTTCATCTGTTTGCTAGAGACTGAGTGTATATTTCTTTAAGAGCTTCCTTGACCATGCCTCCTTCACTCGGCTGAGCTCGTTTGTTCATGAAGGCATAGAGAAATTCAAGGTAGAGAAGGAACCACCTGGCTCAAAGGACCGCAGCCGAAGGATGGGTTGGATTCTCCAGCACCTAGTTCAGGTACCTAGTTCAGGTAAGTCAACATCCGTTCTCCAGCGCGCTGCTTGGAGAATCCAAAGCATGGGATATACCCAAGCTAGAGAGATATACCCAAGCTAGAGAGATGACGGGAGGGCGGCCGCATGGTCCCGGGTGGCAGAAGAGGAATGTATTGACTGCAGCACACACCGTCCAAATGATGCCTCAGCTGAGGCAAATGAGTCAATTTTGTAATGTCGGATAAACGGTGTCAAGGAAGTCCAGGTTGCAGCTCTGCAGATGTCTGCAATGGAAGCCTGGGTGGCCCAGGCAGTGGTGATGGCTGCACTTCTCGTTGAATGAGGCAAAATTCTCCCCGGCACGGGCTTCTTGTGGAGTGTATAGGCCATTGCAATGCATGCTTTAAGCCAGCGTCTGATGGTGGAAGATGAAACCTTCTTGCCCAACGATGATGGATGGAAGGAAAGGAACCATCGACCATGGTATCATGCTGCACCGGTTGGAAGAGTTGGGGGTGGGAGGCACCGTATTATGGTGGTTCTCCTCCTTTCTCTCCGACCGGTTGCAGTCTGTGTTGACGGGGGGGGCAGAGGTCAGCCCCGAGGCCCCTTATATGTGGGGTGCCACAAGGATTGGTCCTCTCACCCCTTTTGTTCAACATTTATGTAAAGCCGCTGGGCGAGATCATCCGTGGTTTCGGGGTGGAGTACCATCAGTACGCTGACGACACCCAGCTGTACATCTCCACCCCAGACCACCCCAACGATGCCCTTGAAGTGATGTCCCAGTGCCTGGAGGCCGTACAGATTTGGATGGGGAGAAACAGGCTCAGGCTCAACCCATCCAAGACCGAGTGGCTGTGGTTTCCGACGTCCCGATATAGTCAGCTGGTGCCATCGCTGACTATTGGGGGCGAATCATTGGCCCCCACAGAAAGGGCTCGCAACTTGGGTGTCCTCCTGGATTCACGGCTGTCTTTAGAAGAGCACTTGACGGCCGTGACCGGGAGGATTTTTCATCAGGTTCGCCTGATTCTCCAGTTACGTCCCTTTCTAGATCAGGACTCCTTAGCACGGTCACTCATGCCCTCGTCACCTCCCGTCTGGACTATTGTAACGTTCTCTACATGGGGCTCCCCTTGAGGAACACTCGGAGGCTCCAACTGGTGCAGAGTGTGGCCGCGCGGGTGGTGACGGAAGCGACGTGGTGCTCCCATGTAACACCTCTCCTGCGTGAGCTGCACTGGCTCCCAGTGGTCTTCCGAGTGCGCTTCAAGGTTTTGGTTATCACCTTTAGAGCGCTCCATGGCTTAGGACCTGGTTATTTACGGGACTGCCTGCTACCACCAATAGCCTCCCACCGACCTGTACGCTCCCATAAAGAGGGGCTCCTCCGGGTGCCGTCGGCCAAACAATGTCGACTGGCAGCCCCCAGGGGGAGAGCCTTCTCTGTGGGGGCACCTACTATCTGGAACGAGCTCCCCCCGGAGATACGGAGGATCCTGGATCTGCGTACCTTCCGTCGCGCGCTCAAGACTTTCCTATTTCATCAAGCCGGCCTGACCTAAGTTTTTTTTTCCCTTTTTAAATGGAAATTGTAATTTGGTTTTAAACTATTGGGGTTTTAAATTTCAGCCAAATTCGTTTTAGTCTATTTTAAATTTTGTATTTATATGTTTTATTCTATGGCTGTTCACCACCCTGAGTCCTTTGGGAGTAGGGTGGTATACAAATTCAATATAATAAAATAAATAAATAAATAAACAAGACCTCCGACTTGCGAAAGGATGAAGTGCGCTTAATGTACCTGAGGAGAGCCCTCCTAACGTCCAAGGTATGCCATTGTTGTTCCAGGTGATGAGTGGGATCCAGACAAAAATCTGTTAGAACCAATTCTTGGGCCCGATGATACCAGGAGTTCACTTTGGGCAGAAAGAAAGGATCCATCTGCAGGACCACCCTGTTGGGATAGAAGATACAAAGATTTTCCCGCACCAACAGCACTGCAAGTTCTGAAACCCTTGAGAGTCAAGAACTTGAGACTAACAGATCCCAGAGGCTCAAATGGGGGCAACATCAGTGCATTAAAAACAAAGGAAAGGTCCCATGTGGGGTACTGATGGACTACAGCCGGTCGGTGATTCGACGCTCCTCTCAGAAAACTTGCAATCCGAGGATGTTGAGTTAAAGGGCAATCCTTGCCATCAGACAAGACAGTATGCAATGCTGCCACTTGTTGTTTCAGAGTGTTGGATGCTAGACCCTTGTCGAAGCCATCCTGTAAATATTCTAGAATATCCAAGACAGATGCTGAAGTCAGGTTGAGATGCGTCTTCAAACACCAAGTACAGAAAGATCGCCAGGTGGTGTTGTAAATACGATTAGTAGATGCACGTCTGGAAGCCTGTATATATCACATGGCCTGAGATGTTGTCCTTTCTCAGGAGGATCCTCTCAAGCGCCAGATAGTCAACTGGAGCCACTGAGGCTCTGGGTGCAGTATGACCCACTGACTGAGAGAGATTCTTTGTGCGGGAATCCGCCAGGGGCGTTCCACAGACAAGTTCATTAGGTCCGCATACCAGGGTCGATGCGGCCAATGTGGGGTAACCAGCAGGAGGTCCGCCTTCTCTGTCAGCATCTTGCAAATTACTCTTGGATTGAGTGGAAGAGGAGGGAATGCGTAAAGTAACTCCGGAGGCCAAGCACTTCGAAGAGTGTCGCAGCCCTCGCTCCCAGGCATGGGAACTGGGAGAAGAACCGTGGCAGCTGGGCATTCAGCGGATGTGTAAAGAGGTCACCAGTGGGTGACCGAATCTCTGCGACAACTCCTGGAAGAGTGAAGGATGAAGACGCCACTCCCCTTGATCTATTTGAGTTCTGCTGAGCCAATCTGCCCAGATGTTGGTTGCGCTGGAGATATGTTCCACTTTTAGGGATAGCATGTGTTTCTCTGCCCAATGCAGCATCCTCGTCGACTCAGTCATGAGGGGCCGGGATCAAGTGCCCCCTCCTGATTCACATGTGCCTTTGTTGTTACATTGTCTGTGAGAAGAAGCACATGCCGGCCTGTCACTGCTGAATGAAATTGACGTAGGGCTAGATGGACCGCCCGTAACTCCAACCAATCATTTTTTAAGTCCTGCAGAGACCAACGGCCCTGCACGATGTCTGATAGCAGATGGGCGCCCCAACCGAACATGCTTGCATCCATCGTGATAGTGACCCAGTCGGGTTCCAGAAAACAACAACCTTTTTTTATGGCCAACGAAACCCACCACCAGAGGGACAGGTGGACTATTGCCGGCAGAAAAACTTTGGCCTTTGAATTGGCACGGCAAGACCTCTGGTACAGTAGAAGATACCACTGTAGCGGACGAGCATGTAGACGGGTCCACAGCACAATTGTGATGCATGAGATCAGTTTCCCGAGTAACTGGGACAACGTGATCAAAGGAACCGCCTTGAGTGTTAATATCTGAGCCACCAGTGACTGAATACTGAGGATGCGGTCGGGAGACAGAAACACATGGCCACTGACTGAGTGTTCTGTCTCCCCACCTCACATAGGCAAAAGACACACGAGCAAAAGACGTCTACCAGTAATTTATTTTTACAAGCCGACCTGAATCCTTTGGCAGATAAAAGTTCTGGCAGCTACTTTCTGAATGCCTGTCAAGTTTCTTATCACCTCTAGAAACAGGAGTCAGCATATCAGTAGTCCTTTGCTGGGGCAACCAAGAGTTCACAAGGCACAAAAGAGTAGTCAGAAGTCATTCACAAAGTCCAAGCCTTAATTCTGAAAGATATCCCATCCAAAGCTCACGATATGCAGTTTTTGTCTGTCACAGAGCCTGCAGAGCAACTCCACCCATGTTTATTCCCTGTGGGGCATGGCTCAGTGACTCAGCAATCTCTGGCCCTTCCACACCTCTTCCTTTGCTGCGCATGCCTCTCCCTCCGACGCTGCCTGGGATCAATCCAAGATTGATCTTCATCACTCCCTATTAGTGGGTGCTCCAACATGCCTTCCTCCTGGCCTTCAGCTGGAACCTGAGGCGTTGCCAGAAAGGAGGGTCCTGGAGACGGAGGCCTTGTCAGTTCTGCCCCATCACTTTCAGAGTCATCTTCCTCTGTGAGGACAGGCTCAGGAGTCCGAGTAACAAAACTGAGTCTAATAATTGGTGGAAGCCACTGAGTACTCTACGGACGCTTCGTTAAATTGGCTTAGAAAATGTATGAATCAGCGGCCAATGGGAATAGCCTCGTGGTAGTCACTTGCCTCATCTGAATGACCTGCTGGCTGCTCTTCGGAATGATCATTTGGTCGTGTGCTGACCTCTATCCCGATCCCGGAAGGTAGATCTGTCAGAAGGCCAGTCAAAGCCCTGGGACTATTGTCTTGGAAAGTAGGACCCACTGGGTCCAGTATCAGTCCGAAAGGGCTGTCTCTGGGAATAAGGAGTGTATCTCCTATCCGACTGTCGGTAGGAGGACGGCATAACCTTACGCTTGTCCTTGTCCTCCACTAAAATCAGGTCCAAAGCCTCTCCAAAGAGAAAGGATCCTTTATAAGGAGCAGATGCGAGCTTCCACTTAGATTTTAAATCAGCTCTCCAATGATGCAGCCAAAGGAGGTAGCGAGAGGTACCTGTGGAGACAAACGCTCAAGATGCAAATTTTGCTGCATTTAACAAAGCGTCCACAGAATACTCAGTGTCTGCCACCAATTTATTAATGTCCTGGTAAAGCCTAATGTCCTCAGGTGGCAAACGCTCCTGTAATTGTCGCAACCATATAAATGATGCACGATTAAAGAAAGAGGCAGATGTCATGGCCCTAATAGTCCATGCCACCGCCTGATGTGTTTTACAGAAGGATAGTTCAGGCTTCCTATTCTCCGTTCTCAAGCCATCCATTACATCATTGGAAATGATGGAGGAGGAAGTCAAGTGGACTTGACCACTGTAGGTGACCACTACAGTGCATCACTGTAGGCAAGTGGATCAAGTCCTGCAAACTTGGATCAGAACAGTACAGCTTTTTGTCCAAGCCATTTGGGGCAGATATGGAGGTGGGTTGGCACCACGGTCTTTGAACTACCTCCGTGAAGAGCTCAGGACACAGAATAAATTCTTGTTCAGGTTTAGGCAGCTTAAAAAGGTTGCCATGTGGATGAGGATCCCCTTGTTGAGCAGGTTGTGACTCCGAAACCCCCATATTAGTCGTAACTTTGGCTTTGTGAAGCAGCGACTTGAAGAGGGAAGGATGGAAAAGACCCATCAAGGAAGGTCTATCTGGCATTAGGTCCTCATCATCAGAAAATTCCATGTCTCCATGGTCATCATCATCCCACAAGGATTCTTCGGTGTGGAGAGACTCTGGGTGATAAGAATAGTCGCAATGCGGATCAACATATGCATGGGTTAGCAGCTGAGAAGTAACCTACATCGGATGACCGTGAAGCCCTTATTGAGAGCCCGATGTAAGGATTCTTGAAATAGTCTGAGACATCAGGGCTTGGATGTCATGGGACAATGCCAGCTGTAGCCCCTCACCGGTGTGGAGCCCTGCAACGGTCGGGGTAAATGTTGCCTCTGGTGTGGGACGACACTGAAGAGGTGGAATTTGACTGCTGACCCCTGAGGAAGAAGGGGCAAATGCCACATCTCTGAGGCCGGCTACTTCCGCTGATCCTTGGGCGACAACAGCTGGAGAATCAGACGTTCAGGACCCCTCATATAAATCTATGGATTCAGGGCCGAGACTTGTGCAGATGGTTGAGAAACAGCCAGCTGGTGGTCCGTGGCCTGTGTCCGTTGCTTGGCAATGAGATATTGTCTCTCTAGGGCTTTGTGTCTCCTCTCTGCAACTTTGTCAGCCATGAAGGATCATTTCACAGGGTGAGGGCTAGCAGAACGTACCCTACCTGCCCATTGTTTGGTGCCCCTAGCTGCACCTCTAGATGTCAGTTTAGACTGTTTGTGAGATACACCTGAGAAGGTGATGAGGTAAGTCAGTATTCCTGTTGTATTTGTTTATTGACAGTATTACTTGAATAATTAATTTTTCCTTTTGTTTGTTTTTTGTTTGTTTTTTTAAACAGGTGGAGCTTGAAGGTCTTCACGAAGGCTCCGTGTCCAATACGCTTTAGGGCTTGACAGTCCACTCAGCTCCTAAACGTTTGACAGTTGGCAGACAATAGCAACAGCGGCACACAACAGAATCCAGCCACTCAAACAGGGGAAGGCGCAGGAGTAGACAGTACCCTTCTTGTCACCGCTTCTCAGGGGCCACACAGGCTGTCACTGGGATCCAGGTGATCTGCTGTGCCATTCAAGATGGTAAGTTAAGGCTGAATAGTAGGCACAGAACTTAAATCCTGCTCCAGTGCTGCCGCGGATGACCATTAGCAGACAAAATGGTGCGCGGATTATGAAACTGCTTTTCAGTGCTGCTGCAGCAAGAAACAGCCCCAAAATGTCACGCGCGAATGCTGACAGCACTCTCAGCGCTGTGAAGCTTTCAAATTGATGGAGTGGCCGCTGTTATTTGGCAGGGACCCCTGGCCGCCTTAAGATGTCGGAGCGGTGCAGATGGCAGTGGCGGTTTTGTCGCCAAGACGGGGAACCAGTGCACATGCCAGCAGCAAGAATTCACACTCGGAGATGCCTCTATGAGGTAAAGTCAACAGGCTCAGACTTAACCCAGACAAGACCCAGTGGCTGTGGGTATTGCCTCCTAAAGACCATGCTGATTGTCCATCCTTGGTTCTGGGGGGGGAGAAATTGTCCCCCTCAGAATGGGCTTGCAATTTGGGTGTCCTCCTAGGCTCACAGCTAAGATTGGAGCAACATCTGTCAGTTGTGGCTAGGGGAACCTTTGCACAGGTTCACCTGGTGCACCAATTGCGACCCTACTTGGATCAGGAGGCTCTCCTCACAGTCACTCATGCCCTTGTCACCTCACGCTTAGATTATTGCAATGCACTCTACATGGGGCTACCCTTGAAAAGTGTTCGGAGACTACAGTTGGTCCAGAACGTAGCCGTAAGAGCTGTCGTGGATGCACCAAGGTACACCCACATTACACCAATTCTCCGCGAGCTGCACTGGCTCCCTATTGGTCTCCAGTCACAATTCAAGGTGTTGGTTATTATCTTTAAAGCCCTACATGGCTCAGGGCCAGGGTATCTTCGAGACCGCCTTCTACCGCATAGCTCCCAGCGACCGGTAAGATCCCACAAAGTTGGTCTCCTCAGGGTCCCGTCAGCTAAACAATGCCAGCTGGCCCACGGGGGAGGGCCTTCTCTGTGGCTGCCCCAGCTATCTGGAACCAGTTATCTCCTGAGGTCCGGTCCATCCCCACCCTATTGGCCTTCTGAAAAGCGGTGAAGACCTGGCTCTTCTGGCAGGCCTGGGGCCCTTGATCTCGCTGCTGCGATTTGGCGAGATCCAGCCATGAATGGTGTGAATGGGTTTTAATTGTTTTGAATGGTTTAACTTTTAATGTTTTATATATGGTTTTTAAATGCATTGTAAGCTGCCTTGAGTCTTCAGAGAAAGGTGGCATACAAGTTGAACAAATAAATAAATAGAGCTCCGAGGACGCTGCCCAAGAGTCCAAGGCGGTGGAAGCCAGCCTGGAGCCCCAGGAACAACTCACCCACTGGCGGCACCTGAGGAGAAATGTAGTGAAATATGGATTTTACAAGGAACACCTAGAATTAGATCAGATATTTCTAGGGACAGATGATAAGTTAATAAAGAAAATTTATAATTACTTATTGAACTTTAAAATGGAAGAAGAACATGTAAAAGTAACTATGATAGTATGGGCCAAAAATTTTGGATATAATATAGAATTAGACAATTGGCAAAAATTTTCGGAAAGAAATTACAAACTAACGATGTCAACAACATACAAAGAAAACCTTTATAAAATGTTCTACGGATGGCATTTGCCCCCAGCAAGAATGGCAAAGATGTTCCAAAACATATTGCCAGAGTGCTGGAAATGTAAACAGATACTGCGGTCCTATTTCCAATTGCAGAAATGGAAATGTGATGTATAACAAAAGAAAATGTATAATAAAAAATAATATATTTTTAAAAAAAGAGAGGCCGCATGGGCACAATCTTACAGAATAAGAATAAGATTAAGAATAATTGTTGTTGCACTGATTCCACTGTCAGCAATACTGAATAACTCAGGCCATGTCTATCAAACATCAAAAACATCTGCCAGACTACCCCACCTCCTTTACATGGATGATTTGAAGCTGTATGGAAATACACCACCTGAAATAGAACCGCTGCTCCATACTTTTCATATATACAGGCAAGATATTTCAATGGAGTTTGGACTGGACAAATGTGCCACATTCATCCTCAAACAGGGAAAAATAGTGAAACTGAAGGAATCAAGATGTCTTTTGAAAATAACATCAAGGGTCTGGATGAAGAAAATTACTACAAATACCTGCATATCCTGCAAGCTGACAACATCAAGCATGCTGAAGTCAAAGAAAAGATTGGAGGTGGACTACATCAAGTGAGTGAAGAAGATCTTAAAGTCCAAACTCAATGGAGGAATACGATCAAAGTAATCAACACCTGGGCAATTCCAATCATTAGATACCAGCTGGAATAGTGGACTGGACTCAAGCAGAACTAAAATCAATGGATAGGAAGAGAATAACAGAAAAATAATGACAATGAACCATCCTCATTGCAACATTGACTACCTAACCAAGGAAAATAGGTGGGCTTGGAATGTTGCAAGTCCATCAGATGATTGAAGAAGAAAAAAGGGCATTGGAAGAATATCTGAAGGACAATGAGGAAGATGCACTGAAGTTAGTATACCAGGAAGACTTAGGACTATTGGAGAGACCAAACTGGCCTACAAGACAAAATGAAGAACAGAATGGAGGCATGGGAAGAAAAAACATTACATGGCCAAAACATTAAAAAAAAATAGCAGGGAAAGCAGATAATAACAAAAGCTGGCAATGGTTAAGAAAGTTGAAGAAGGAGACAGAGGGACTAATTCTGGCTGTACAAGACCAAGCTTTAAGGATAAATGCATACAAAGTCAGAATTGAGAAGACAGCAACAGACACTAAGTGCCACCTATGCAAAGAAACTGAAGAAACAGTGAACTATCTGGTAAACTGCTGCAAGAAGGTCACACAGACTAACTATAAGAAACAGCATGACGAAGTAGCAAAAAGGGTGCACTGGGAAATCTGCAAGAAATATCATTTGCCTGTAAGCAAGGACTGGCAGGACCATAAAATAGAGAAAGTCATAGAAAATGAAGAAGCTAAATTGCTCTGAAACTTTAGAATTCAAACAGACAGGCACCTGCCATATAACATGCCAGACTTAACAATTGTCGATAAAAAAGACAAAAAAGTCTGGATAGTGGATGTGGCAGTTCTTGGAGACAGCAGAATAGAAGAAAAAGAATTGGAGAAGACAACAAAATACAAAGATCTACAAATAGAAATAGAACGACTGTGGCAAAAGCAAGGAAGTGTAGTACCAACAGTAATAGGCACCTTTGGTACAATCTCAAAACAACTGGACCACCACTTGAATACCGTTAGCATTGAGAAATTTGTCAGTCAATTGCAAAAGGCAGCTTGAAACAGCTTCCATCCTGTGACAATATCTGTAATACAGTGGTGAAATGGAAAATTTGTTACTACTGGTTCTGTGGGCATGGCTTGGTGAGGGGGCGTTAATGTGACTGGGTGGGCATGGCCAACTTTTTTTTTTTTTACTTTTAAAAGCATTTTTTCTACAACCTCTTTGGCTGAAGAGATTGTAAAAAAAAGCTTTTAAAAGGCTCTGACGATCCCAGCTGAGTTGCCTGATCGTCAGAAGCTTTTGTTTTCTTTTAAAAGCATTTTTTTTTTGCTTTTAAAAGAAAAAAAAAGCCTCTGATGATCAGGCAACTCATCTGAGATCGTCAGAGCCTTTTAAAAGCTTTTTTCTACAACTTCTTCGGCCAAAGAGGTTGTAGAAAAATGCTTTTAAAAGGCTCTGATAATCCTAGATGAGTTGCCTAATCGTCGGAGCCTTTTAAAAGCAGTCAAGTTTCAAGCAAACACAAGTCCCAAAATTCTTCACAGCCATGGTTTTCCTTTAAATTACAGGCTGCCCATTTCCAAAGGTTGGTTATTGAACCTGCCTTAGTTCTTCCTTTAGTGCATCCATGATTTGTGAGTCCAAATTGAGGTTAGCCAGTGTACAATCCAGGCTTTTTGGTATTTTTAAAATTACACACAATGAGCACTGGGATTCCTACTCATGAGACCACCAGTGCAACATATCCTGCTTTACTGGATAACTGGGCAGCATTAGGGGTGAAATGTGCGGCACATGCACATTTGCAAAACGGTAGGAAAGGTAAGTGAATTTCACCCCTGGGCAGCATCATTTGTGAGTCACAGTCAGGGCTTGGGTTTTGGAGATCTCTTTTCTGCTATCCTTTCAAGTGAGGGAATTGCCTGAGGGAAATTGCCCCCTCCCCCATGGGATTAGCAGGGTGATATGACTGCTTGGGCCTTAGTGCCACAGAGCAAAAAGGAGAAGCTTTGTGAGGAGGTATGTGAAGGGGATAGTTTCTGTCTAATTCTGAATGGCGAAGCACACGCACGCGCAAAACACACAATCACTGAACTGGTTGTTAAACTGGCAGGATCCCACCTCCCTCCCTCCCTCTCTCTCTCTCTCCCTCCCTCTCTCTCTCTCTCTCTCTCTCTCTCTCTCTCTCTCTGTGTGTGTGTGTGTGTGTGTGTGTGTGTGTGTATTGAGAAAGCATTGGTGAAGTATTGGTATGTGAAATTTGTTAAGGAATTCGCAGAGTAATCTTGAGTAGCAAGGGTGTGCACATGAAAGCGATTGAGAATAGTTACGAATAAACACAGTCAACACACAAATACACTGAGTTGTGTTTACTTTCAGGAAATAGTAAGACACAGTCCAATAAACAGTCCAGGTCATACACATATAAAGCAGGAGATAGCCAAAACAACAGGCCAGGGATAATCCATAACAAAGTCTTCTTACCAGTCATCATAGTCATTAACAATAAACAATTCTTCTGGATTTCCAAACAGTAGCATACAGAGATATTAGAGAGCAGGATCAGCAAAGAGAACAAACCATGTTTCTAGCTCCCTCTTAAGGACATTGGCAACAGAGCTAACCAATCAGGACACAGTATGATGCAGTACAGCAGTCTTAAAACTATATTGATGGTTTATATATTGCCAACCCAACAAGTTAGGTAATTGTCATTTCCTAACAAAATTGTTTATACAGAAAGTCTGAATACAGTAAACATGTTTGAGTATGTTAAGATTAGATGTCTGGTGTGAATGCAAGTGCTGACAAACTCCAACCCCCCAATCAGTGAAGAGAGCTAGTTAACATTTTCTTAGCAATTAGAAGGACTATAGAATGTGTTAAAAAGAAAGGGAATGATACAATGGAAGGGAAAGATGTTGGTACATGTAAGAACATCACTGAAGAGGGAGACTGAGAGAGACAAAGAGTAATGTGAAGTTTCATGCCTGGCGAGGATAAAAGATGAAAACTCTGATCTTTTATTTTGTCTGAGAGACTTAATGAGTTAAGTTCAGTGGCGGGATTCAAATAATTTAACAACTGGTTCTTTGCCCTAATGACTGACTGGATAGGTGTGGCTGCATGGTGATGTGACTGGGTGGGCATGGCCAACTCAATGTCACTCACATCGAGGGGTGCCTCGCCTGGCCTCTCCTCTTACTTTAGTAACAATGTCAAAGGTATCATTTCATATTGCATGGAAGACGGCAAATCACATTTATGAAGGAAATCTTGTGGCTAGACAATATAAAGTGATTGCTGTTACAATGCTGGATGATGGGTCCCTTGATTAAGAAGGCAGCTAACATGCTACTAAGGAAGAGCTAAAGCTCTTTCGGAGTACTAAATGTGTTTGTGATGTAGATTAAGGTTTTCAGGATGTCCAGTTGCTGATGTTGCCATGAAGGAAACAAAAATCCAAAGCTGCCAAGACCCAATTATAGCAGAACATGAAAAATAAGGAGCTTGAACATAGTAAAAGATTAAATGAAGTGATTATCCATTGACACTTTAGTCATTAAAATGGACTGGAATTTGATACTTGATCAGAATATTATAATTCTTATTACACAGGACACAAAGAATGAAACAGCAATATAAGTCAGGAAGAATATATAGCATATTGGCTACAATGCAATCATTGACCAAATAATGTTAATTAGACTTGAGAATTCTTTAATATTACAATTATCCAAATTTATGTTCAAATCACTGAAAGAGAAGAAGGAGAGAGTGATTATTTTTATGATCAAGTTTGATTTGAAATTGACAAAAAATACAAATAAGATGTGCTGCTTGTGGTTGGAAACTGGAATGCCAAAGTGGGAAATATTAAGGAGGAAAATGTATTTCCCATTTTGGCATTACGGTTTCTAACCACAAGCAGCACATCTTATCTGTATTTTCTGTCAATTTCAAATCACAAACCCTCTGGATTACTAAATTGACAAATTATATGAAGAGCTGTGGTCTTCCTGCCCCCTGTGTAGCAGAACAAAAAAAAAAAAAAAGAGTTGCCCAAAGAATCATGACTAAAGAAGCTCAAAACAACATAGCCACGCTTAATAAGGCTGGTAGCCTGAAATGGTGAGCAAATATAAACACACTTTCCAAATTGATAACTACTTAAAATTACAACTGTCAAAACATCTCAGGGAGACATTTACCTGAGCAAGATTTGAACAGCTTGATACAGTGGTTAGATTCCATTCTATCCCGTACAATGAATGTACATGTATCTGTGAAGCTGAAGAGGTAGAAGATTTGACTCATATTATTTGATTGCTGTTTTATAAGGGGGTGACAGATAAGTACCTTGATTCACATATTAAATATATGGCCCAATGGGAGGCCCATATTAAAGCAACATACCTCATGTGTGGCCAGAATCTGAAAACAACATTTAATACAGCACAATTTCTGACTAAAATCATCTGACTGAGATTGGCATATGTGGGCCTGATTGGGGTAGATTGCAGGGGTGATATAAAAATATGATTTTATGTCATTTTATTCTATTTTACATATTTACATATTAAATTATTGTATTTTATCTTATAACTATTGTATTTTACCCTATTCTCATTTAAATTGTTTGTTTAGAATTTTATTGGTAAAATTCTTCGCTTTGTTGCGAAGGTTGTTGAGAGTGTAGTGGCGCAACAACTTCCCCAGTACCTGGATGAAGCTGTCTATCTGGGTCCGTTCCAGTCGGGCTTCAGGCCAGGGTACAGCATGGAAACGGCATTGGTCGCATTGGTTGATGATCTCTGGAGAGCTTGGGACAGGGGTTGTTCCTCTGTCCTGGTCCTATTAGACCTCTCAGTGGCTTTTGATACCATCGATCATGGTATCATGCTGCGCCGATTAGAGGGGCTGGGAGTGGGGGATACCGTGCTGCGGTGGTTCTCCTCCTTCCTCTCTGACCGTACGCAGTTTGTGTTGGCAGGGGGACAGAGGTCAACCTCAAGGCACCTTGTTTGTGGGGTGCCGCAGGGGTCGGTCCTCTCACCCCTTCTGTTCAACATTTATGTGAAGCCGCTGAGTGAGATCATCCATGGTTTTGGGGTGAAGTTCCATCAGTACGCTGATGATACTCAGCTGTACATCTCCACCCCGGACCACCCCAATGATGCCCTTGACGTGATGTCCCAGTGCCTGGAGGCCGTGTGGATCTGGATGGGGAGAAACAGACTCAGACTCAACCCTTCCAAGACCAAGTGGCTGTGGTTTCCGGCGTCCCGGTAGAGCCAGCTGGTTTCATCGCTGACTATTGGGGGCGAGATCTTGGCCCCCTCAGAGAGGGCTCACAACTTGGGTGTTCTCCTGGGTGCACAGCTGTCTTTAGCAGATCATATGACGCCTGTGGCCAGGGGAGCTTTTCTTCAGGTTTGCCTGATCCACCAGTTGCATCCCTTTCTGGACAGGGATGCCTTGCGCATGATCACTCATGCCCTCGTCACGTCCCATCTGGACTACTGTAACGCTCTCTACATGGGGCTCCCCTTGAAAAGCACTCGGAGGCTCCAACTGGTCCAGAATGCGGCCGCGTGGATGATTATGGGGGCAACTCGTTGCACCCATGTGACACCTCTCCTGCGCGAGCTGCACTGGCTCCCAGTGGTCTTCCGGGTGCAATTCAAGGTGTTGGTTACCACCTTTAAAGTGCTCCATGGCTTAGGACCTGGGTATGTACGAGACCGCCTGCTGCCACCGATAGCCTCCCACCGGCCAATACGCTCCCACAGAGAGGGACTCCTCAGGGTTCTGTTGGCCAAACAATGTTGACTGGCGACACCCAGAGAGAGAGCTTTCTCTGTGGGGGCACTTGCCCTCTGGAATGAACTGCCCCCGGAGATTCGCATGATCCCTGACCTACATACTTTTTGTCGTGCCCTTAAGACTCTTTTGTTCCAACAAGCCAGGCTGGCCTAGAAAATGAATTTTAATTAATTGGGTGTTTGTAGTTTTTTAATATAAGGGCCAAATTTTTAATATATTTAAACTGTTTTTTAAATTTTTTAACATGGCTGTACACTGCCCTGAGTCCTTCGGGAAAATGGCAGTATAAAAATTTAACTAATAAATAAATAAATAATAAATAAATAAATAAATAAATAAATAAATAAATGTGTTTGAAACTGGATGTTGATATGGCCTATAGGCATATGTTTGTGTGTGTATGTTGGCATACACATATACACATACACAAACTGCTGGCAACAAAAGTGAGTACATCCCTAAATGATAATGTCCAAATGGGGCCTAAAGTGTCAATATTTTGTGTGGAGAGAGAGGGGGGAGACCCCAAGGGGCTAAAGTCACCCTATAGGGGTGACTCATAAGGAGGGGCACTGTGTAGGTCATGGAGAGTGGCGGCTCTCCTCCTGGACCCAGAGTTTCTTCTCTCTTCACCAAAGACAAAGATGAGGCAGCCATCATGGCAGTCGTGAGGCAGGGGCAGCCAAAGAAACTAAGATTGTGCTGGAGCAGTGTGACTGGACAGTGATTGGAGCTGGATAAGGTGAATTTTAATTTTTAATTAGGATTGACATGAAAGAAAATTAATCCAGGAAAAGAAGAAAAGAAGCTCTTTGGAATATTCTCAAGTGGCAATTAAAGAAAGGCAGAGAGAAATTGCACCCTAACAGGAAATAAGTAAAAGTTATAAAATACAAAAAGACTGGATGTATAAATTTTACTGGCATGACTTTGAACAGGCATTTTAAAAGGCTGGACATCTGATTGTTTATTGGATATTTTGTTTGAAATAAATAACTGGCAGAATAGTTTTTAAAGTGGATTTTCAACATTGATTTTTAACCTGAAGATGCCATCTACTGGTGAATGGATATTTACTATATTATACTCCTAGAATAATAAAATAACCTTGGAAAATTTTGATAAGAGAAAAATAACACCTGGAGGTCTGCTATATTATCTACTGTTCTACACTTATCTACTTTATGGTCACTAGAGGATCAATCTTGAAAACTGGAAGATATCTACTGGAAATACCTAGCAACTTAAAGAGTGGATTTAAAGAGTTATTTGGAAAAGCCCCTGGACTGTATAAATGGAATCTATTGATTAACTGTGAGATATAAAGAATTATAACTATTGTATCTCCTGATGAACAATGCTAAGATTTCGTAATCTGCTGGCTTTGGGAAGTAAAAAAAAAAAAAAAAGACTCTAGAGCAGTGACAGATTACTGACAGAACATTAAGTATTATAGGGACTTTTTAAGACAGGGCAAAATGGATCTTCAGGAAGAATAGGAGGCACTTCAAAAGGAAACTATGCTGTTACTCCAAAGCATCTACGACACTATGATAGGGACCTTCAGGGAGATAAAGGACTTACTACATGTCATAACTAGAAAAACTGAAAATGGGCAACAAGGAATAAGAAATCAAGATAATAAAGCCCATGAAACAGGGGAGACAACTGGAAGCTTAAATCATGAGACAGAACAGATCACACAACAAATAGAACAAAAGGAGGAGATAATAAAGTTTGGAGAATATATATTAGGTGGTAGAAAAATGGAATTCAATAAATCAAAAAACGTTTTTGGAAAAAAGACAAAGGAATTGGCAGACCTGTAGGTGAATTGGCAGCAAAAAATAGTGGAGATGGAAATAATGGTTGGGTTGAAAATGAAGGATGTAGATGAGGATCCAAGGGAGGAGTATGGGAGGCAAGTTAAAAAGAGAAGAAGTGAAACTTCCAAGGGGGTGAGAGATGATGGATAGGAAGGATCTTTTTAAAAAAAACCCAAGATTGGCTGTACTGAGAATTAGAATAGATTAAGAAATTAGAAACAGTCCCTTCTGGACTATTGTAATGCTCTCTACATGGGGCTCCCCTTGAAGAGCACTCAGAGGCTCCAACTGGTCCAGAATGCGGCCGCGCGGGTGGTTATGGGCGCAACTCGTTGTGCCCATGTGACACCCCTCCTGCGCGAGCTGCATTGGCTCCCAGTGGTCTTCCGGGTGCGATTCAAGGTGCTGGTTACCACCTTTAAAGCGCTCCATGGCATAGGACCTGGGTACCTTCGAGACCGACTTCTGCCACCAATAGCCTCCCACCGACCAGTTCGCTCCCACAGAGAGGGTCTCCTCAGGGTGCCATCGGCCAAGTTATGTCGGCTGGCGACAGCCAGGGGGAGGGCCTTCTCTGTGGGAGCCCCAGCCCTGTGGAATGAACTGCCCCCGGAAACACATAAGATCCCCGGCCTCCGGGTATTTCGCTGTGCACTGAAGACCCTGTTGTTCCGCCAGGCCGGGCTATTGACATGATAATTTTAAATTGGGGTATTTTAAATTTCTGGGGTTTTAAATGGAGCCAAATTTATTTAATAATTTTAAATTTTAAATTGATGTTTTGTCTTGTGTTTTTAAATAGGCTGTACACCGCCCTGAGTCCTTCGGGAGAAGGGTGGTATAGAAATAAAATTATTATTGGTTGATCTTTAGTGAGATTCACAGCCTTTGAGGCTGATTAATAGCTCAGCAGCTCAAGTTCTAACCAAGGACCTAGGAACTATTAAGGTATCGTCGGAGGATGTAAGCTGTTCCGAGTAAAGTGGTTTTTTGTAGAGTCAAAATGTTCAAGTCCAGCAAATTTAGAATTTCTAAATAGCGGGGTAGCCCTTTGGGTATTTCTCCAAGGGCTCCAATTACAATCGGGACAACACACGATTTCTTTTTCCACAGTTGCTCAACTTCAATTTGCAAATCCCGGTACTTTGTGATTTTTTTCTTGCTGCTTATCTTCAATCCGTGCATCACCAGGTATTGCAATGTCAATGAACCATACTTTTTTCTTTTCAACTATTGTTATGTCAGGTGTGTTGTGGACCAAGTGCCTGTCAGTCTGAATCCTAAAGTCCCACAAGATCTTGAGTTTCTCATTCTCTAAAATGTTCTCAACCTGATGTTCCCAGTGGTTTTTGCTGTACTCAAATCCAAACTTCTGGCACAATTTCCAGTGAATGATCTTAGCAACACGGTCATGGTGTTGTAGGTAGTCAGTTTGTGAAATTTTGCTGCACCCACTGATCAGGTGGTCGACTGTCTCATCTTTCTCATTGCAGAGGCGGCATTTGCTGTTGGTGGTAACATGTTGAATTTTTGCCTTCATGCAGTTTGTGGCTAGGGCTTGTTCTTGAGCTGTCAAAATAAAGCTTTCTGTTTCTTTTTTCAGTACTCCTGATCTTAACCAGTTCCAAGTTAGTTTCTGGTCAGCTTTGCCTTCAATACTTTTCAAGTATTGGCCATGCAGAGCTTTGTGTTTCCAATTTTCAGCTCGCTGCTCAATTACTTCTTTCTTATATTCTGCTTTTGTTTTAGTTGTCTTTAAAAGGCCTCCTTTATTTACTTCCTTAATCATTGGTTCTTCACTTTTCTGGATGTAATCATTCAAGCTGCGTTTTTCTTCTTCTACAGTCTGCTTTACTTGTAGGAGTCCTCGACCACCCTCTGCTCTTGGTAAATATAATCAGTCAACATCACTTTTAGGGTGCAAGGCATGATTCATTGTCATAAGCTTCCTTGTTTTTCTGTCCAAATTGTCTAACTCCATCTGGGTCCAGTCAATCATTCCTGCAGAGTATCTAATCACAGGTATAGCCCAGGTATTTATGGCTTTTATGATGTTTCCTCCACTCAATTTGGACATTAATATCTTACGAATTCGCCGAATGTACTTGGCTGAAGTTAATTCCTTGACTTTATTATGCATTAAGTCAGAGGCTTCTAAAATCCCCAAGTACTTGTAGCCTTCTTCTGATTTTACTGCCTTTATCATTTCTTCATTCTCTAGTTCTATTCCATCCTCTTCTATGATCTTGCCTGCTTTGGTTGCTATTGTTGCACATTTGTCAATTCCAAACTGCATACCAATGTCTTGGCTGAATTCTTTTGTGTTTTCAATTAATAAATTCAGTTCAGCTTTTGTTTTACCAAACAGCTTCAAATCATCCATGTACATCAAGTGCAAGATTTTCAGTCCTTTCTTTGCAAGTTCGTATCCACAGTTCATCTTCTTCAAAATGATTGTCAGTGGTAGCATTGAGAGTATAAAAAGTAGGGGTGAAAGGGAATCGCCCTGGAAAATGCCTCATTTAATTTCAACTTCACCCACTTCTTCTTCATTAGCCATAAGTTTCGTTTTCCAGAGGTTCATTGAAGATTCCATGAATTTTTGTTTGTTGCTGCTGATGCCTAATATTTTCAGGCATTCTTGATCCAGCTATGGGGAACTAAATCAAATGCTTTCTTATAGTCTATCCAAGCCATGAACAGGTTGGTTCGTCTTTTCTTTGAGTTCTTTAGGATTAGCTTGTTGATCAGCAATTGATCCTTTGTTCCTCTTGAGTTTTTGCAGCATCCTTTCTGTTCTACAGGAAGCAAGTTATTTCTTTCCAAGTATCCATAGATTTGGTTTGCAATGATACCAGTAAGAAGCTTGTATGTTGTTGGCAAACAGGTGATTGGCCTATAGTTTCCGGGGTCCTTTCCTTTTTCTTTATCTTTTTGGATCAAAAATGTCCTTCCAGTTGTCATCCATTCATCATTTTCAGGTGTTTTTAAGATCTGGTTCATCTGGGTTGTCAATCTTTTGTGCAGACTTGTAAGTGCCTTTAACCAGAAGCCATGCAGCTCATCCGGTCCAGGTGCACTCCAGTTCTTCACTTTTTTTGACTGTCTTTGCACCATTGCTTTTGTTATTTTCACGTCTTCCATTTTATGCACTTTAATAGAGTCCTCAACCTGTTTGATCCATTTTGCATTTCTGTTGTGCTTCTTGTTGTTTTCCCACAAATTCTTCCAGAATTTCAGAGCTTTCTCTTTATCAGGCTTTTCATTTGTTGTTACTCCGTTTCCATTTTCTAAACTCTTATAAAACTGGTGCTGATTTGCTCTGAACTGTGAGTTTTCCTTGAACTGAGTTACTCGGTTTTCATACCTTTTAATCTTTTCAGCGATGGCAACAACCCTCTGCTTCAGCTCTTCAATTACTACCGCAATCTCCTTATTCCTCAGATCGTATCTTGCTTCCAGGCTGCTT